>NC_088348.1:10375000-11575000 GCF_036884655.1 Musa acuminata AAA Group
TATTATAATTAAACCCATTTCAATCGATTAATTATTTTATGAACAAGATGATTCAATTAACACTCTTAAAATAATACAAAATCCATCTCGACCTATTCGTGACATCGTTATAACAATGAGGATATACAAATATTATCTATCTTTTGGAGTATGATATATATATATTGGATCGCATGACTTGATTCAAACATGAGATGGTAGGCATCGGAAATATGTTAATTGCACTCCGCAAAAGCTATAACAAGAGAGATCATTTATGATCGAAGATAAGCTTATCCGGTAATACAAATTTGTTTACTTGTCCTTCACTCTCTTTCTAATCATTCTATGTACCTCAAGTTGTTGCTAGTGCCCCCTTTTTATTATTATTATTATTTTTTTATTTTGTCTTTGGTTGCATTTGTCCATGTGTCCTTCGGATCGTGCTCCTCTCTATAACTTCTCATGTTTTCTCCCACAAGAACAACATTCAGTGCAATTTTTGTTAGTTTCAAATTAGAAAAAAATATAAAATAACTTTTAAAATTAGAAAAATAAAATAACTATAGGAAAACAGTTTTAAAAAATCATATAACAAGTTTTTTTTATCCCAATTTGCCCACCCAAATACTAGGACTTATGATAATAGTCATGATCAAAAAATTACTGTAGATAAACCTTACAAGAAAGATGGAGAAAATGAAGGAGAAACAAAATGCCAGCAAATATAGATGGAGGTAAGAGAAGACCTGTATAGGTCCATTGTTACCAAGGGTATTTATATAGTTTGAAATTTCATCTAAGGTTTTCCTCCCGATAATTTGTTGAGCAATCTTTTTAATTCCCCACCATATCTAATTCTATCTCAATGTTTTTTTTTAAACCTTAATGCATCATTAATGAGATAAATCATATCCTAACAAAATCACCAATGAAGAAAATATTTTTGCATACCTTAAATAATATTCATGCACGTTGACATCCCTCGGAAGATATTGAAATGCAATATCCAAAACTCTATTTCGTGGCATGCATGTATGTGTGTGTAAAACTTCAAACGAAAAAAAGATTCATGTGTCATTGTTGTCCCTTATTAGTTTACCAAAGGTTTTGATATCTACTTTCCAAAACTCTCTATTCCTATACATGCATGCATGGGTAGATTTTATTTGACTATATACTAAGAATTAGATTGCTTCAAGGTACGAGTAAAAATAAGAATATTTTTTTTTTAAAGATGAGTGAGGAAGGCAAGTTTTAATCTCGGTATTTTACGATAATCGACACGATCATTACCAAAAAAATTACTTGTGAGAGTATAAATTTATTAATACCTAAATCATGATCCAATATGCTTATAATTTTCTAACATATGAAGAATAGGCATCTTTTGTCAAAAAAATAAAAAAAAAATCCTTCAAACTTTACGGTATATGTTATTGGTAACTTTACAACATTTACTTTTACCCCAAGACCTAACGATAAAAACAGATAGAATATTGATTTAGAGAAGTGCACCATAGAAGAATAAGAATGTTTTGGAAATAAGTTTGTTGCTTACAAATTTATACTTGGACAAGACCATAAGATCTCATTAACAACCCAAGGTACAATTGTTTATGGTATCAACCCTATACGAAAGCCCTAAATCCTTGTTGTTGTTATTGATAAGTTATCCCCTCAAGAAGACAAAGAAGAATTATAGTTGGCCTTCAAATATCACCAAGAGGAACTAACTCTAGAAATTTGATCGCTTCCTTTCAAATAAAGATAAAGCATAGATAACCACAAGATGATTCCCGGAACAAGAGCAAAAGGATAAGTATCTTAGGACATTGGTGGTAAAATCTATCATTGTGTAAAAATAATATCACCGTAGGGAAAGCTCAACACTTATCACACACAAAACTTGTGTTCTTTGGCTATAACCAACATATGCTCGATGTAAGTTTGTTTCCTATGGTTTTAACACCTATTAAATGATGGATAGACATATGGTTTACTACCATCTGCTCACTTTTTTTTTTGTAAGTAAATATAAATTGAATAAGTGTGAAGGTTATACAAATAGTTTTGTCTATATAAGCCATAGACTAAAGCCTAATATCTCATAGAGTAGTCTATGACAGTGCACCCTGCCTTAATGGTGGAATGATTTCACTCCACAAACTCATCTCCTAGAGTAGTCAAACAAAGATATAGTCATGACTATACGTACTATAGACTATGACTCCCAACTGTAGCCAACAAATAAAGTGTAGTCATGTTATAGACTATGACTCCAAATTGTAGCCAACAAAAAAAAAAAATATATAATCTCCAGATATGCTAAGACTATTTGTGGGTACAGCATATTATTAAAGTAGATAACTATAGGATATATATAATTTTTTAATATCATTCTCAAGATCTTTAACTAATAGTAAAATTGAATCTGATAAAAATATCTTTCTATTTTCGTGTAAAGTGCTTCGTTTTGAGATCGTGCTCTATACATAATCTTGAGTCTCTAGTAATCTCTGTCAAAATCTAAACATTATTTGTGTGTCAACACTTAAAGATTCTGCTACATCTTTCCTTCCATATCCACCAAATAGCGCATCTGAAAGTAACCTTTGCTAATTTTGTAAGAGGCTTTTTTCTTGAGAAACATTGCATGAGTTCGCGTAATTCTTGATGCAAGTTTGACGAGTTCAAATCACCGAAGAATCTCCTTCCATATCCATTTAGTATAGTCACAAGTAAAATAGAGGTGGTCAATTGTTTCTTCCTATTGTATACAAAGGGAGCATCGATTTACATGATAAATACCTTTTCTCTTCATATTGTCTATTATAGGTAATTTATTAAGAAGGGTCTCCCATGTGCATAAGGAATATCTCTGTGATCCCGGTCGATCCCATGTCCAACTGCTTAGGATCTACTTGTTATTCCTTTGCCTGATTTGATTCCATATTGATGTGGCACTAAATTTGTCATTGTCATGAGGCTAGATAAGCATATTTGAAGAGTTGATCCTGATTGGAATAACTGTTATAGTCGGCCAAAGTGATAACATTTTAGGAGAAATAGGATTAGGGAGACACCAAGTACCGTTAGCAATGAACTCGGATACCTTTCAATCTTTGGGAGCCCCAAGGTCTTTTCAAATTTTGTCATCATATAATTGAAATATACTATTCCCAGTCACCCAAGGATCATACCACATATTAGTATTAGTTTCGAAAGAGATTGCATAGGAAATGTGTTTGATTAGCCAATTCCTTGCTTTCAAAATTCCTTTCTAAGCTGCAGAGTGATATGTTCTTGTTGAAACTTCCCAAATTGATTCCTTAGAAAGGTACCTAGCGGAAACCCATTGTAACCATAATGAACAATTTTTTTTACAAAAGATCTCATAATTGCTGTACTAAATATGCTTTATTTCAATCTCTAGTATTTCTCGGGTTCAGGCCCCTTCATCTTTCGGTTTGCAGATGCTGTCCTAATTTACCATATGTATTATTTTACCATTTGTGTCATTCCAAAACAAGTTCATAAATAACCGTTCAATATCATGGAGAAGTCCAACAAACAGAAAAAATACACTAGACCAATAAATATAATAAGAATATAACACAAAATGGATGAGTTTAAGTTGTCCTGCTTTTAAAAGAAGCCTATTTTTTCAGGAAAAAAAATTTATTCTTTATGTTTTGCAGGATAGACTGATAGTAGATTTTGTGAATGATAGTGGATATAAGTGGGAGACTCAGATATGGAACTGACAGATTTCTCTCACTAACCCCTAGAGTGTGTGCAATAAAATCCTTATCCTCAATGCAAGGGCTCATGTAGACTTTACTTTTCGCATGATTTAACTAAAGGCCAGAAGCTATACCAAAGTCATTCAGAATAGTAGTTAGGTTCCTCACTAAAGTTGAATCATTCTGAAGAAAAATAAGAAGATCGTCTGCAAAGGTTATGTGTGATATATGAATAGGACCAGCAATAGGTACCTTAATGCAGCTATTAGAGATTGCATGTTCCAACATACAGCTGAGTCCTTCCATTGCAATAGTAAAGAGATATAGAGAGAGTGGATCGTCTTGTCGGATGCTATTCATGTTTCTAAAAAAATCAATAGGTGAGCCATTGAAGAGTATCGAAAACTTTAGAGTTTCCAAGCAACATTGAATCCAATTAACCCATTGTTGAGGGAAGTTCATACTAAGAAGCATCTTATAGATAAAGTTCCTATTAACTGAATTAAAGGCTTTTCGTAGATCAGCTTTAAAATAGATTTTTGTCCCTCTTGCTTTCGAGTGCAGATCCTTAACCAAGTCATTAGCAAGAAGAATATTATGATGTATATTTCTCCCTTTGATAAAAGCAACCTGATTAGAACTAATGATCTTGTGCATTACATTTTGCATTCTATTTGCCAATACTTTGGAGACAATCTTGTAGATAAAATTACATAAAGATATGGGTCGATAGTTCTCTAGTGAATCAACCCCTGCATTCTTAGGAATTAAAGAAATAAAAGTGTAATTCATCTCTCTAAGAATATGACCTGAAGATAAAAAGTGTTGGCAAGCTTTAATCACATCATTACTAATAATAGACCATGCAATTTGATAAAATTCAGTTGGAAATCCGTTCGGACTAGGGCTTTTGTGTTTTGGTGACTTAAAGATAACTCTTACAATTTCATCATCTGTAATTGGGGCATTTATGATTGAAATGACATCCAAATCAAGCTTTCTAGTTAGCTCCACATGAATGTTATTAGGTTGTCCCGCTTTATTAAGTAAGGAATAAAAAAATTGCTCAATGTATGCTTTAACCTCATCTAAATTCTCAATAAGATTGTCACCTTTGTCTCTGCATTTCCTAATGCGGTTAACGACCCTTCGAGTAGCGATGGAAGCATAAAAAAACTTAGTATTGGAATCCCCTAAAGTAAGCCAATGCTGTTGAGACTTCTACTTTGCAAAACTTTCCTTCTGCTTTGGCTTGCATGAAGTTATTTCTGGCTTCTGTCTCTTTGTAGATAAGATTCTCATCATGGAGCTAAAGTTGTAGCTCATGTTGCATTGCCATTAGTTCCTTTCTATAAAATTGAACTCGGGTGGTAATATCACCAAAGGTGTTTGTATTCCACTCCTGAAGTGCTGCTTTATAGACTTTGATATTTTGACATAAGATGTAAGGGGGGGATCCATGCACATTAACATTCCAAGCTGATCTGATAACATCAAGGAATTGAGAATGATTCCATATAGTTGATTATTGGCTATATGCTATACGCTGAAGAAAATTTGCAACGGGTCCTTGAAGGATTCTGGACTATTCACGACTATCTAATGATTCTATGATGCTAGTCTCCTGATGTCCATTTGGAGTTAGACAGTCTACAGTCTATTCCATTATGGGTATCCTTTCAAGGTCTTCCTCTACATGTTTGGAGTCGATATTTTATTGTAAAGTTATGTAGCACTCTAGGACAGCCACTCTACATCGACAAAGCAATAGCAACTCAGACGAGATTAGCATTTGCATGAGCATGTATACTAGTTTCTTCCAATAAAGATCTTCCTAATGAGATTTTTTATTGTGGTCTTGATGGGAACACCTAGAAGGTACATGTCTCATATTCCTGAAAGCCATAACGATGTCAAAGTTGCTTATCTTTTGGCCATTCAAATGGAGCTTGTCAGTAAACTCTGAAACTGATCACTAAGGTCTACCAGCCACGTTAGGCGCCTCAACAATAAGGCGAGTCTCCTCTAGTGGCAGTAGCACCAGTGGTGACGAAGACTATTGAGCATTCCGACTCGCAAGGACAGCACTATAGACTGAAGGACAAATCCAAAACTTTAACTCTTCCTATTACATCGGAGCCTTCCACAACAAAAGTTTCCCATGATCCTCGTGGACAAGAGAAGCATAAGTTAGGAACTTCATATATCATCGGATCCGTCCACAATAGGAATTCCAATATCCAAACATTGTACCAACCAGGAACTTGTGTCTCAACGAACTCAGGCCCAAACAAACCTCACCAGCAAGGATATTCTTCTTCAACAAACATAGGCCGCAACAAACCACACCAACAAGGATATTCTACCTCAATAAGCTGACACCCCAACTAACCTTTCTAGCTAAGCTACCCCTATTAGGATCAAGAGTCAGCACTAAGAGGGGGTGATTTAGTGCAGCGGTGAAATCACATCAACTTTAAATAAGTTTCATACATTAAAACCGTTTACGTTGAAAACTGATTTCAGAAACTTAATTTGAAAGCGTACGTAAACGTATTGAAGGCAGTAAGCTATTAAAGAGGTTTACAATATGTAAATGACAAGAATAAAATGCAAACCAAAGAACACAACAGTTTTAGAGTGGTTTGGTCAACGTGACCTACATCCAATTTCGACGAACTTCTCCGATGAGATCACCAGCGTCCATTAGAGGCCTTCCTTCAATAAGCAAAGGCCAATCACTTTTTAGACCCATCTTCTCCTTTTACTGGGTTTAGGAGACAACCCTTACAAGCACTCACTTACTCCTCTCTCAAACTAGTCTAATACTTAGAAGAGGGAGAGGAGATCACACAAAATTTTAGTAGCGTTTCTTTCTTTTTAAACTCTCTGTGCTTGTGTACTTTAACTAAGGATGAGAGAGGTATTTATAAGCTTCAAGTTGATTCAAACTTAGAGCCTAAAACTTTCCCATCCCAGGTTCCCTAAGGACGGGTGGTACCACCGCCTGCGTTGGGCGGTACCACCGCCTAGTGTCAGTCTGACGCTCATTGCCGTGGGCAGTACCACCGCCCAGGTTTGGCGGTACCACCGCTTGGGGGGCAGTGTTGGGTGGTACCATCACCTAGACTGGTGGTACCACCACTTGGCACCCTGCCAGGGGCGGTACAACCGCCCAGACTGGTGGTACCACCGCCTAACACAATCTCGAAGACTGTGCCATGATGGTGAGACTTCTTGGGACACTGTTTGGGCCTCTTATTGGGCCCAACATAGTTCTTACATGGGCCTAGTTGGCCCCTAATTTGGTTGGCCTAAATCCAAGCCCAATTACGTGCTAACTACGAAATCCTAAGACATTTGGTAAGCTAAACAAGTCCCTATGTCTATTCTTCCGGCGATCTTCCAGCGATCTTCCGACGATCTCTTGATAATGTTTCGGTGGATTCCCGGTAAGCTCCTGGACTTTATAATGATCTTCTTGCAAGTTTCGACGAGCTTCTCTGGCAAGCTCCAAGACTTCTCGGCTGGTTCCTCCAGAATTTTCGACGAACGTCCGAACTTCCGACAAACTCTCGAACTCCCACCGTAATCGCATCCTTAACTCTGGGACTTCATTTTGCTTTATGCCTTGCTATCATAGTTAATCCTGCATATATAAAAACATACTTTGATCTAGACAATTAATACTAAGCATTAATTAAGTTGTCCGACATGTCATTGATCCCTCGATGCTTCGTTCGATTCTTCGGCGTATCGTCCTCTCTTGCAGCCTATTGCCCAATTAGTCAGTTGACTCTGCAACTCTGATATCCTTGGCGTAATATCCGCTCTTCTTGACCGATACCTAAATCTATGGCCCGAAGCCTTCTATCGATACATCGATCGATCCATCGGCCCGATGTCTAATCTTCTAACATGTTCCTCCGGTCGAACATGATTTTTCCTGTTTTAATTGTCTCATCCTAATTGAAGTATCCTGCATCACTCAAAACATAGATTAAAACATAAATACATATTGATTGGTTTCATCATCAAAATACAAGATTCAACAATCTCCCCCTTTTCTATGATGACAACCAATTGACAATGGAGTTAACCTTAACTCCTAGAGTTTAAACAAACTCCCTCTATCAATGTCTAATTGATAGAAACTCTTGGATTCAAAAATCTAACCAAACATGTCATGATCAAATCATGCATGGCATCAATACACTTCTCCCTCTTTATTATCAACAAAAAGGAAAAGTCCAACTATTCATGTGTTTGAGATATAAATTCAAATCATTGCATGAAAAACATAATATCAAGTTTTATCATCATGCAAGCTAGCAAAAATTTAGTAAGTGCTATATCATATTTAAAATATTCAAGCTATCAAGTTGTAGACATGCAAGATAGTAAGATAGCATGTTCTACATCGTACAAGCTAGCAAAATTTTAAAAGCAAATGCAAGATAGCTTCTTGTTGAAGTGTGCAAGTTAGCGATTCTTGCTTCCTATTGCAATATGCAGGTTGCAAGTTTTGCTTCTTGAGATAGGCAAGATAGTACTTTTGCAATTTTTGTTTCTTGAGATAGGCAAGCTAGTGATGTTCAAGGTAGCAAGCTCTTTCTTCTCTTTTGAAAAGTGTCATTTTTGCTTCCTTTGTAAAGTGCAAGCTAGCAAAATTTTGCGTCATTCTTGAATTGTGCAAGCTAGCATTTTTCTCTTTGAGATGTGCACATTAGCAACTCTTTCTCTCCCTTTATCATTGTCAAAGAAGAGAAGAATATAATTTTATATATCTTTTTCTCTTTATAATAATTTTTAAATCATGACAAAGGAAAATAGTATAGATGAAAATTCAAGTCATGAATGTTAAAATAATTATTTTATCATGAATATTTCATCATTGCATGCATCATTATCATAAGTTAAAGTATTGCATGCATAATACCAAATCATCATTTATAATTACATCAATATTCCAATCATTATTTCAATCTATATATTATGAGAATAATAAATTTGCACTATAGACAATCTCATGTTTTATCATTCGAGCTAGCATATATTTTTGTTCTCTTTTGCAATGTGCAAGCTAACAATTTCCTTTTTCTTTTATAATAGTGATTCAATCATATCATGTGATAAACAAATCATAATTATAAAAGAGTATTGAATAAAAAGAATCAATTTATGCATAAAATGTTCCAAGCATCAAGGTACATTTTCTCAAATTGTGGGTATCGAAAAATCAAGAGAAAACAACTTACGATTCATTTTGAAAAATATTCTCTTTGATTAAATGAGAGAATCATGATTAATAATCTTGATTTACATAAAGTTTCAAAAACATAATTATTAAGATCATGAATACTAAAAGATCATGAACCATTCCAACAAATCTCCTTTTAAATAGAAAACAATCATGATTCATTCAATAGAGAATTCAAATTATAATTGCAAGAAATCAAGATAAAGCTCATTCAAATTCAAAGCAACAAAATCATCAAAGTCTCAATATTACTTTCAAGATATTTAAAAAGACACAAACAATTTTAGCAATCTCTTAGTGAAAAATTGATAAGATAGAGAAAAAGAAATTTTCAAAAAAATACTTTTCTCTTTTTATTTCAACTTATTGATTGATTTCATGCATGTTCTTTTCTTTTATGCCAAATCCATGCATCATTCATTAACGTCGAAAAAGAACTTTCAAAAGATCATAAAGTTCGATAATCATAAAAATCATCAAGATCAATAAACCATAAATTACTTAAAAATCATCATGTATAATTTTGAAATTTAAATTTATTAAGCATGATCTCAAATTACATTATTTCATCAAGCATGATTTCATCAAGTATTTTCAATTAAATACGAAGATCATCAAGATACATATTATCACTTTATTATAAAAAAAATCTAGCATGATTTAAGTCTAATTTTTTGTTCCTTTATCATATGTAATTTTTATAATTATTTTCAAAATTACTAGCATGATAAACATGATTCCTAATTTTTTTTACATTTTATAACATTATTAAACATATAATTTTTTTAAGAAAATTAATTCCAAACTAAATTAAAATAACTCATGAAAAGCATTATGCAATTTTGAAATAAATTAAAGGCATTTTGATTACCTCATCGTTGAAAATCATTAAGGCGTAGTTTGTCACCTCGCCTTTGTTGGATTGTCCTTCTTCGGATGAGCTCATTTCGTCTAAGATTGCTTCCTTCTTCTTGCGTTCATAGCAATTAGTTGCATTCTTTTTAAGTTTATTTTTGTTCTTCAACTTTTGTTTCATGAACTTTTTAAATTTCACAGTAATGAGTTCAAGTTCACTATCACTTGAGCTTATACTCGAGTGGTCTTCATGTGTTCTAAGTCTGAAATTCTTCCTGTCCTTTGGAAGGTAGTTCTCAAGTTCTTTACGTGCATTGTACGTCATTTTATAGGTCATTAAAGACCTTAATAGTTCTTCAATCGGAAAGGTATTCAAATTTTTTGATTCTTGAATTGCCGTTACTTTTGAATCTCAACTTTTATTAAGAGAACGCAAAATCTTGTTTACAAGTTTAAAATCCGAAAAACATTTGCCAAGAGCTTTTAAACCATTGACGATATCCGTAAAATGGGTGTACATGTCAACAATGGTTTCGCTCAACTTCATTAAAAAAAGCTCAAAATCATGCATTAAAAAATTAATTTTTGAATCTTTAACTTTGCTAATTCCTTCATGTGTGATTTCAAGAGTACGCCAAATATCGAAAATCGTTTCGCAAGTAGAAACACGATTAAACTCATTTCTATCTAGGGTGCAAAACAAGGCATTTATAGCCTTTGCATTTAGAGAAAACATCTTATTCTCCGAATCATTCCAATAGTTTATTGGAAGAGAATACATTTGAAAACCATTTTCGACTAAATTCCATAAATTGAGATTCAACGAAAGCAAGAAAACTCTCATTCGAGTTTTCTAATAAGTATTGTCCGTCCCATTGAAAAAGGGAGGATGTATGAGAGAGTGACCATCTTGAAAGCCAAAAAGAGCCATTTCTATTTGGGTGTTAAATCAAATTAATAAACCGTGGCTCTAATATTAGTTGTTAGGATCAAGAGTCGGCACTAAAAGGGGGGGTGAATTAGTGCAGCAGTGAAATCACGTCAACTTTAAAAAAGTTTCATACGATAAAATCATTTACGTTGAAAATTGATTTCGGAAACTTAATTTAAAAGCGTACGTAAATGTATTGAAGGCAATAAGCTATTAAAGAGGTTTACAACATATAAGTGGCAAGAATAAAATGCAAACCAGAGAACACATCAGTTTTAGAGTGGTTCGGTCAACGTGACCTACATCCACTTTCGGCGAACTCCTCCAACAAGATCACCGGCGTCTACTAGATGCCTTCTTTCAATAGGTGAAGGCCAATCACCTTTTATACCCCTCTTCTCCTTTTATCGGGTTTAGGAGATAACCCTTACAAGTACTCACTTCTTTCTCAAACTAGTCTAATACTTAGAAGAGGGAGATGAAATCACATAAGATTTTAGCAGCGTTTCTTTCTTTTTAAACTCTCTGTGCTTGTGTGCTTTAACTAGGGATAAGAGGGATATTTATAGGCTTCAAGTTGATTCAAACTTAGAGCCTAAAACTTTCCCATCCTGGGTTCCCTAGGCACGAGCGGTACCATCGCCCAGTGTTAGTCTGACACTGACACTGTCCTGGGTGGTACCACCACCTAGGGAGTAGTGCTGGGCGGTACCACCGCCTAAACTGGCGGTACCACCGTCTGACATAGTCTCGAAGACTGTGCCATATCGGTAAGACTTCTTGGGGCATTGTTTGGGCCTCTTATTGGGCCCAACACAGTTCTTACATGGGCCTAACTGGCCCCTAATTGGGTTAGCCCAAATCCAAGCCCAATTACGTACTAACTACAAAATCCTAAGATATTTGCTAAGCTAAACAAGTCCCTATGTCTATTCTTCCAGTGAGCTTCCGGCGATCTTCCGACGAACTTTCGATGATCTCTCGGTAATGTTTTGATGGACTCCTAGCAAGCTCCTAGACTTTACGACGATCTTCTTGGCGAGTTCCGATGAGCTTCTCTAGCAAGCTCCGAGATTTCTTAGTTAGTTCCTCTAGAACTTCCGACGAACTCTCGAACTCCCATCGTAATCGCGTCCTTGACTCCGGGACTTCATTTTGCTTTATGCCTTGCTATCGTAGTTAATCCTGCATATGTAAAAATATACTTCGATCTAGACAATTACTACTAAGCATTAATCAAGTTGTCCGGTATGTCATTGATCCCTCGATGCTTCGTCAGATTCTTCGTCATATCATCCTCTCTTGCGGCCTATTGCCAAATCGGTCAGTTGACTCTGTAACTCCGATATCCTTGGCGCAATATCCGCTTTTCTTGGCCCGATGCCCAAATCCACGACCCGAAGCCTTCTATCGATACATCGATTGATCCACCGGCCCAATGTTCAATCTTCTGACATGTTCCTCCGGTCCAACATGATTTTTTCTACTTTAATTGTCTCATCCTCATCGAAGTATCTTGCATCACTCAAAGCGCAGATTAAAATATAAACACATATCGATTGGTTTCATTATCAAAATACGAGATTCAACAGCCCCAACAAGTACTAACCAGGATATTGTGCCTCAACAATCCTATCGTGCTTCAACAAACCCTACCAACAATGACTACATGACACAAGGTATTTAAAGTTTAAACATCTGCAAGTTGTGGATGAAGTGGATAAATATAGGAATAAAGCCTTAAAAGGTAAGGATATTGTATAGAAGGAAAATGAAAAATCGAAGGATAAGAAAAAGGATGGAACTGTCTATCCAAAGTCATAGGATGAATACCTTACTACCTTTCCCATTTGTTTTATTTCTGATGAAGATAACCTGCTGGAATGTTCGTGGACTTAATAAGTCTGAAAAATGTCAGGAGAATAACAGAATAATCAAGTCTACCGCGTGTGATATTGTTATTCTAGTGGAAACAAAAATTAAACAATCGTGCGTTCAAGCTCAAAAGAATTTAATATGGCCAGATGCAGAACTGTTTACCAATGACTCTTATGAAACTTTTGGTAGAATATGGGTCTTATGACATCCTAACTCTATTAATGCCTGGTTTATTTCTATTACCGATCAATTCATTCATCTTAAGGTAGAGGACAAAAAAAAAAGACTATCAATTCAACTTTGGATATATGCTTCAAATAGTATGCAATAAAAAAAATACTCTATGGTCTGATCTGACTAACATTGCAGATGACTGTCTTAATGTACCGTAGATTGTTCTTGATGACTTTAATACTATTGGTACATAAATAAAAAAGTGGAGAGTAGACAACTTTCAGAAAGTTAGCTTCAAAGTTTTAATAATTACATAAATACTGCTGCATTGATATAAAATTTATAAGTAATTGACTTTCGTAGAATAATCAAGGTGCTGTTAATAGGAAAAATAATGACTCGACTCGATAGATGTCTGATTAATCAAGAATAGTTAATAGTTAATCCTGATTCTCTTCTTGAATATAATGCTTCATTATTTTTTAATTATTTTTTAATGTATATACACCCAGACAAAGCACACCAAAGAGGCAAGATTGCATCTGCTCTCTTTCTCATTGTTTCCCTTTTCTTCTCATGTATTTTCCCATAGCAAGCATTGATACACAAGGTTAGAAAGTAGTGTTTTGAGAATTTATAATTTATATATATTTTTAAAAAATATATATAATCGTCATTTTCAAAAATGGGTCCCACCCGATCGATTCACCTACGTCAGCGCCACGTTGGTAGCGGATCACGTGTTTCAACCGCGCCGCCAAACACAGGAGAAGATTCTCGAAGTGGACCCGCCGCGTTCCGCAACCAATGGGAGGTCCTCTTCCTGTGTCTGGTCACCGCCCAATGCGGCGCTGGGCCACCCTACGCGGTGAGTCATCCTAGCTTCACATGGTGGTGACGACACCCCGACCTGTCCTCTGCTATCCTCCTCGGCCTGAAGCTTCTTCGGTCTGCTCCCTCCCTCTTTCTGATCTCTCCTCGTTTGTTCCGACATTTCCACGAAGAGAAGGACAGAGCGATGGCGGAGGAGAGCAAGAGCGGCGGGGGAGGGTCAGCGCTGGTGGCGGCAGCGCCTGCGTCGCCGAAGATCGTGCTGAAGAGCATCGACATGAGCGAGAAGATGCGGAACGACGCGATCGACTGCGCCCGCGCCGTACGCCTCCTTTGATCTTGCCTCCTTCGTTCCGCTTCGTCGGTCGGAGGACAACTTTGCTCGCGGAATATTGATTTCTCCTTTGATTCGTTTCTTCGTGATCTTGTTGTTGCGATCAGGCGTTCGAGAAGCACCGGTTGGAGAAGGACATCGCTGAGTACATCAAGAAGGAATTCGATAAGAAGTACGGGGCAACGTGGCATTGCATTGTTGGTCGCAACTTTGGTACCCATCCTTTCCTTTTTCCCTTCGTATTTCGTCTTCATTCTTACCTTCTGAAACTTAGAATCATTTTCTCGAAATTTCTGTTCATCTTTTAGTTCACATTTTGCTTTATTTCGTAGAGATAAACCCGTAGAATATTGGAGTGATAACTGATCGATTGGTCAGGCCAAATTGCAAGCAGTTTTAGTTACGGACATTGGAGAACTTTGATGATAAACATGCGATAATGCTGATTTCTTCCTCAGATTGTACTTAGCTGTAGATTGTGGCCTCAGAGTGATGTCAGAGATACTGATTTAGCTGCATTGGTTGTGAGGATGAACATTAATAATCGGAGAGTTATTGAAGCATTATAACGATGTTAGTTAGAATACGATGTGGTTTTTGCCTTTGGATATTGCGCCATTCTGAGCATAATTGAACTTATAGATAAGCACACGAAGCTTCAGATTGCAGAACTTTTAAGATCTCTATCCTAATATTAAGAAATGGGGTTAAGCAATTTAGTGCTGATTCTTGCTTACAGTTATTCCAGAACGTGTCTGGTTGCAAGTTTGCTAGAATATTTTTGACTGCAAGCTTGCCTCACCTTTTGACATGTCGCTAGTTTCCATGTTGGTTCTTCAATATATGTTCATTTTTACTCATCTCTTATCAGTTGTACACAAGTTTTGCTGATTATGAGTATCGGAGCACAGTTACCAAATGGTTTGATTGCATACTGGTAATAATTTTCCAAGTCAGTTTTTACTTTTGTAGTAGTGAGCTTGGTTATTTCTAGTTGGCAGCAGCGAATGTTTTGAACTTGAAATCTTCCAGCTGACCAGCATATCACTATAGGTCTTCTGATATGTGGAAGCAAGCCAAGAGCAAACCCCCTGTACCTCTACATTTTACAGAGGAAAAAGAGAGTTGGTGCATTGCCCCTCCAAATCACATGCTTTGTGTTATTTCTCATTATAATACTTATTATTTTGTGGCCCTGCATCTATAGATAAAGTCTATCTTAGGTAGTCATGGAATCCAGGGTTCGTTCTCTTGAATTGATTATCTTGCACCAAAGTTCATCCTTCCAATATTACAATTTGGGTCTATCCTCTAACTGAACCCTAATAAGTAGGCTTCTGCATGTTTTACTCCAGTTTATTTCATTACAATAATTTATTAGCTCTAAAACTTGAGTTTAATATTCTTCCTTTGTGGACCTCTTTGTTTATATACTCTATTGAGTCCTTTTATTATAGTCTCAGTCAGTCTCATGTATGAGTTTTTTTGCTGTGTCATCAAGGAGACTCGGATGGTTAGCTGATAAGTGTAAAGGGATATCCTTTTTGTTTACATACTTTGATTACATATTCGAACTATTGTGCTAAGTATATAGGAGATTTATTATAGGTCATGGGGAAAAATCACACCTTTTTTTAATCTCCCTGTCCTGATTTGCTTAGTTAATTGGCGACCTTCATTTTTTACTTTAAAAAGAGTATACTCGGTTCATGAAGTTTCCTCCAATGTGGGATTTTGGGAGGGGTACACAGCCTTGCAGAGAGGTTATATCTGTGGCTGTAATAAAAAATTCATAGCAACTGGAAGTCAAGCAAAAAAATAAAGGTGGTGGGATGCATGATGCTCTTGCATATATGGTGTCTAGAGAGAGTCAATAAGAATAGCCTTATTATACTTGTAAGTAGAAAGATTGCTAGCCTAGAAAAACTTCTTTCTTGATTTGAGCATTAGTCACCTAGGTCGCCATTGTAATCGTAGTGATTAATCACAAATGTGCTATCTTTGATAAATGCTTCTGGATTACATCTAAACTTAGGGTATTAATTGTAATTAATGTTTAGTAGCCTAATGCCTCCTCCCCACCCCATAAGCCCCAAAACTTTTCAGTGTAACATCATTTTCACCTGCATAAGATGACATGAAGTGGGACTATCCTGACCTGTTTACCTGTGATATGTATCTCTTGGTTGTGTGACTATGAGTTGTTGAGTGTATTATTGGAGTCCTGGATTACCCATCCTATTAGTGTTGCACTGAACATATGACCATACAGGTAATTTCATTCTAATGAAGGGTACTTAAGAATTCATACACATTTTCATGATAGTAATTGTTTGCAGCTCAGCTCATTTATTCCTCTAATAATACTTTTCATGCTATACTTATTTCCTATGTTTATATTACAAATGGAGGGAATTATCAACGTTGCTTCCATCCATTGTCTTCTGTCTACTGCATTTCTTGATCACTTTGTTGCACTACAGCAAACTTTTTCCATCTCGTGCCACATTTGATGTGTTTCATTTATTTGAAGGGAATATATTCAGTTGAAACAGTTGATGCAAAATATTAGCTGAAGGTTTTTTGTCTCTAGGATGTGAGGCCGTAGAAAACTTGATGCTGCATAGCCATAGACATTTTTGCTGCTGTTTCTGTTCAATTTGCTAATTGCAATATACTGGTGCTGCATGACATCATTGTTCAGATGTTGCATGTTTTGGACACCATATTATAATGGTACATTGATTTATGAACAAGGATAGCTAAGTCAGATTGGTTGATGGAAGTTCGTGGAAGAATAATTTGAAAATCAAACAAACAGATTTAAAAAACATAAAATTATGCTGATTTTTCAAAGATTTAGGTTTTTTTTTAAATAATTAAGATTCTAAGGTGATCAGGCCAATTTGGTTAGTGATCAGCTAGTGCCAAAAGGAATCTTAAACCTTCATGGTCACAGTCAAAAAAGAGAACAATATCTAGTGCATGTATAGCAAAGTACTAAATGAATGAGTGATGGATTGTGGGATTTGCTGTCCTTGGAATGTTGCCCTATAGTCAATGGGAATAGTCATTCAGAAATTTTTAAGAGGTTAGCAAGATGGTGAGACTCTTAATTTAAGATTGATCAAGGAGTGTTTGCAATAATAATCTTTTGGTTGCTCTTTTTTGTTGGATAGGACTTTGAAAATTTTCTTTCCATTTCTAGGTAGCCAACTTTTTATATTCTCTAGTTGTGAAGTCTTCCTCTTATGACTATGCATCTGATTTGTGGAGTTATAGATCCATATGTTAATCATTCAGTTCTTCATAATTAAATTGTAATCCCTAAATGGTGAACTGACTAATCCTTCTCTTGTCACACTAGAAAGTGCACAAAGCTAACACCATATCTCTGCAATTGAACCATGATAGAGAATGTTTTACATTCTAGGTTTTATAGAATCTAATATAATGTTATTCACCCGAAATGCACACACAATACTTTGGAATTATACGATTAGATTTTGCATATAGCAATTTGGGCTTATGCCTTGCCATTTTCTATTTCTTGATAAAGAAATACTACACTTTCACAAAATTTGGTTTGAAATAAAAATGCTAGAACAGTTTTTGAATTCTTGTCATGTATTGTCTTTTGATCTATAATCTTGTTAATGTTGAGAAGTTTAAAAAAGAAATTAATTGGTGCCTTGTATTCTATTATTTTATCGTTAATGTGGAAAAATCTATGGCCAAAAGTTTCTAAATAGAATTTCTCTTGGCTCTTGTTTCTGCCATTTGGTTGCTTAAGTTAGATATACATTTGGTTGCTTAAGTTAGATATACATATGTGATTTTTAAACCACACTATTCTCACAATAGTAATTGTTTTTAAGTTTTGTTATAATTATCACTTTCTATGGCAGAACACTTTGTCTATCTTTTGGATGGTATTTTTCGGTGTCACTCAGAATTTATTGTTTTGAAGAGAAAACAAAGGATTTAAATCTCAGTTTGTTACCTGTTTCAGTATTCTATCGGACTGGTTTATTAATGGTAAACTGGCCAGTTTACTGACTCAAATTTTCTGGTGTCACAAAAAAATGCTGGCTATTACTGGTCAGTGCTGGTCCATGGTTGGACTGGTTCCACGGCAAATCCTTTTTTCTTCCCAAGATTTGCTGTACTGTGCTATTTGTCTTGTGTTGTGTTGCTATTCCATATCGATATACATGCTTCATAATTATGTTTCTTGTCCGGTACATTCGTATATCTTAAGCTGGCTTCCTATCAGTTATTCTTCGTCCTAAATTCTTGTTACTTTGTTGCTTTCCAAAAGTGAAAGTTGAAAAGCTTTTGATGACTTTGTCAGAGAATCATGCCTTCAGATTTGTCCCGCTGTTGTACTCTCCACCATAGACAAAGGACGACTTGAGTCGTCACTCTTTTAACATTGTTTCAACTTCTTGTAGGTTATGTTATACCTTTCATCGGTGTTTGATGAGGTATTTGTGCAAACTATTTTAGGTTAATGAATTTTATCTGGAAGTGTGAAGTCCATATAAGATGTATCAATCTGGCAATTCCTGTTATGATTTTCCATTCATCTTTTCCTGCATTCTCACCACAAGATTCTCAACTATGTAGAGCAATTCTTTTTAATTTGGCTTCTGGCTGTGCAGGATCATATGTAACGCATGAGACCAACCACTTCCTTTACTTTTATGTGGATTCGAAGGCTGTCCTCTTGTTCAAATCTGGATGACTACGTGAGTGCTTCCCTCTAATCTGATGCCTGTACTATACTCCGGATCTTTGGCTTGTCTATCTTATTTAGGATCGTCTACACGGCATGTATATCTTGGCCCCATCTGCACTTTCAGCTTAAACTTAGGCTCGAATAATGTATTTATAGTTCATGATCTATCTATCTATCAGGAAGAATATCCTAATCTTGATTGAAGTTTTGTCTTTGTGATAGTAGCTAACAAGGCTTCTGTGGGCGGTGAAAAATGAGCAGAGAGTACAACATTCCATGTGAACCAAAAATCATCCTCATGTTATTTTAACATAATTCACCTATTATCTATCATCCAAGAAGTACGACCCAAAATTATCCCATAAGAAGAAGTGGACGCAAATAAATCTTAAGAATGTAAGGAAAGATGAGTAAGGTGAAAACTAGAGCTGCCGAAAATATTTATATATGAAAAAAAGATGGAGAGTGACTAAGAAGTAGTGATCATTTTCGATCACCACCATGTATGATATAGCCTTGACTTGCAACTTGACAGTTAACCGTCCCCCCTTCTCTGTTCCAATCCATTTATCATTCAACTCTTCCCCAACTTTTTTGTTATCTGTGAGCTTCGATATTGAATACATTAGTTGAGGACAATGATATCAACCACAACAATCTTTCCTTGTTGCATAACTATTTCCCGTGAATGAAGGTATGCTATATCATTTGGTCGCACATCCTCGTGCAATAAAAATACTAGTTTTAGCTCTAAATATTTCCTGTTCATTAAAGAAACTTACGCAAGTGACTCCACAGGCTTTTCCTGCACCCTAGGTTATACAGATTCTTCTGCTGTAATTTGGATTCCATGGACTGTCAAAAGGCTTGTTTCATGTAGAATAAACATCTAAGCATTCACAAAAAAGATGATGACCTTTATAGACCTTTTTCACACTGCTTTTCTACATCAAGATCTTTATTGAAATTACAAGAGCAGCACACTGTTTCTAGCACACCACTAAATATATAGATGCAGATCTCATGGATCTCCTCGGCTAGCTATGTCGCAGGAGAGACACAGTAGCTATAGAAGAAACTATGTGCCAAACAAGAGGTGATTTAGGTAAGCCCACGAAAAGTTTCTTCGTGTCGCTGCTTGAGGCCAGCAGACTCCACAAACAAAACTCCATTAAACTGCTTTGCAGCTTGGATGCTGTCGAGCATTGGCTCTTTCTTTTGAGGAGTGTTGTGGTGGTGAAAGCTGCGAGGTAGTAGCGGCCTTCCTTTCCTGCCCGAGGACACCTCTATCATGTCAAATGCTTCCCTGCCCACCTTGTCAAGGACAGTCGACTTGCTGGGTTGCTGCTGCTGAACTTGTGGCGCCATGAGGAAGTGGAGGTCTCAAGGAGGTGTGCTGGGTTGCTGCTGCTGCTGCTGCTGAACTTGCTGTGCTGCCCTTCAGCTTTTATAGAGTCTTGTGCCCTTTGTTGACTCAAGTCAATGATATAGGAATCTGGCTTAATATCTTCCCTGTTCTCTTTTGAGAAGGAAAAATAATAAAGACGGCATGTGGGAAGTATTGGCATCTAATGCTATTCTCAAATCTAACAAGGAAGAAGACAAACCATGGAGCTTGGTAGGACTGGTAGATATCCACTCACATTTTAGCCATATGATTATTTTAATTGATGTAGTGAAGTAAATTTACTAGAAAAGGTTTGAAGTAACTTTTATGTAGATTTATTCTTGTTCTTTAGATCCAGTTCGGTCTAAAGACTGGTTAAGAATGTATTTACCATATCCAACTTTTTGAATGGAGCACTAACGCAATAAGCGCATGCTTCGAAGGTGAGAAGAAAAGTTGGCCGATTGGGTTGTGTGCAACAGCAGACGAAGAGTAAAACATGTATCCCAAATTTGATCAAATAAATAAAATGAGGAAGAAGAAATTAAAATAAAGGATGAACTGAAAAGGAAGGCAGCATATAACAAAGATGAAACCTAAACAAAATAGATAATATACTCTCTCTCTCTCTCTCTCACTTCTACTTATGATTTCTATAACCAATATAAATAACTCAAGTTTGACTTATATCTAATCAAGAAGGTATATAAAATACCTTAACTTACCAATGAAACCAGAAGTTTATGGGGAAAAAACTAGGGTTTAATGCTTGAAGAGTAAAATACTATATGTTATTAAAACACTAGTTTGTCATAAATAGATTTATCAAATGAGAACTGCAATCTCATTCAATAAAATATACCACAAGGACAATTAGGAAGACCAATACAAAATAACTAGAGCTACAATGTCCAAGACAGTCCATTTAGTTTTCCAGTGATTTGTAGAATTTATAAAGACAACAACAACAACAGCAAAGATGCATTTGCTGAAAGTGAGAGCAAGGAGAAGATAAAAGTTCAGAATATAATTTATTGTATATCTGAAATAGGGTGTTCTTTTACCAATTTCATTCCTGCATAATTTTCTGTTTCTGAATGGTATATTTGCAGTGGAGGCTTCTGTGTGATACCACCACTATATACTTGTGGATACCTAAATAAAATTCTTATTTATCTTTGCAAAAATATAGATATATACTTGTTGATACCTAAATAAAATTCTTATTTACCTTTGCAAAAATATAGATATATACTTGTGGATACCTAAATAAAATTCTTATTTACCTTTGCAAAAATATAGATATATACTTGTGGATACCTAAATAAAATTCTTGTTTACCTTTGCAAAAATATAGAAAAGCTGTACACTGTTATAGAGGAGTTGTGACATTGGAGGACATATAGGCAAAAATTCCTGTTGGCATCTGATGCTTTTCCAACATTATTACAAGAGGAATTTTTTCTTGCTAAACAAGTACAAACAAAGAATAGGTGGAGCTCATGGTGAACAGTGGATTTGTACAAATCATTGCCGTATGACAAACAATCAAATGCGATGATGGGGATGGATGTGCATTAATGTTCCAATCTGCATTCTAGTGGCTTGAGCAGTTTGAATCACCTGTAGGAGAGCTACATGTAGCACTAGAGAAATCCAGCATTATTCTGTCTTCAGTGAGGCTGCTTTAGAATATCTCAGAATGAATGATGCTTTGGCATCAGAATGAATCCGTTACTATCCTATAAGCCAACTCAGATGCTTTGGGAAATCTACTAACACTCTTAACAATTTATTCTTACATCGAGAGTGATTTGAAACAACTTGCAAGTGTTTGATACGATAGAGGTGTGCCCACCGCATGAAGCCACACGAGTTTGTAGAGAGCACTTGTACGTGACAAGAATCATTAACTTAGCACCACATGTGGATGGATGTTCTTGCTGTCAAAGAAACTTCTAAGTATTCGAGTGGTGATATTTTGGTGATTGAAAATGACCACTTTGATTGTGAAAAAGGGTTATATATTTATTCAATATTTAAGTCATTCCAACTCATTTTGTTGTTTTCAAAATAATTTTAGTGGATTAGTGACAATGGTTTCTAAATGTTACACTGTACTCTTTTCCTTTACGTTAAATCTTTTAAGGAAATCATGCTACATTTCACAGATGTGAAAAGAAAAAAAATGCTGACTCGAATCATTTTGGATTGATGATAAACTTGGATTCGAGTTTAATTAACGTTTTAAGATTGCCACTTGACAACATCCTACTAGGCAGTTAAGATCTTATTTCCTACATTAACAATAAAATAAATAAATAAAAGAGAATATTATAAGAATCATCATCTTACAAGAAAGGAAGGACATCATGTGCATTGAAGGAAGATTATTTTACAAGATTAAAAGATGATTTTTGTTTCTTTCTTATTAGTTACTTTCTTTTTTCTCTTATGTTTGTGAACTATATAAAGAGGTCAATTATGAGACTACAATTTTTTTGAGTCAGAAGACTTGAAGCAAGTCTAAGATTATCTCTTACCATCCTTTCTTCTCATGTCCTCTCCTCAACCAACTTGTAACAAAGACCCTTTGATCGATTGCTAAACATCATATCATAATCTCTTATCTTCTTTTCTTCTCTTCTGTTCAATTAGATGTTCAAAGTGCTCCTCCTTAACCATCGAGGTACGTGTTGAGCTCCAACATTTATTATTTATTGGCTAAATTAACATTTCTACAAAATCAAGTTTTTCTCACTTTTTCTATTTATGTCTTTGCTATCTTTTTATTTTTTATCCATCCTACCAATTCTCCCATCATGTTAAGCATTGCTTTAGGGTTGATTATTTGGTATCTCTACCATGTCTACTAGAAGTGATCAGCTTTGTAAGCATCTTTTGATTGATAGATAAAGATATTAACTTTTACGCAGTCCCAATAAAAGGTTTGAGTCGTTTCAACATGAATTACTTGACATCAAAGTTTACCTAGACACCTTAATGACTACCATAATCTCTTTTGGTGAGAGACAATATATTGAGAAAGTTACAACTATAAATATCCTAATCCAACTCAGGCTAACAAAAAATAACAATCCTATAAATTACTACAGAAATCACTGACAATATTTTAAGTATAAGCCCGAAATAGCAAATGAAATCATTCTATCATTTATTCATCACATTTTCTCAAATTTCAAAAGTTCTATTTTCAATATTTTTATCTATGATGATGAAAAACGAAAACCACCACTATATATATGTATATATATATATATATATATATATATATATATATATATATATATATATATATGTATATATTCATGCATCTAGGTTTCGCATGTAATAATTTTCTTGGTCATTCCACCACATGATTTCGATTACCCTTGATTGTGTCCGAGGTCAACATTTGGTTCCTAGGAAGATTTTAGTGGTGGAATGGCTGCTCTTAATTGATCCATGGTGAATAAAGCATAGCTGAATCAAATGTGGTCTTCACTTGTGAACACACACAGAGCAAAGACCGAAAAAAAAGAGAGAGAAAGAGAACTTGGATGTACCAATCATTAAACAAGCATGAAGCTTTATTTGAAATATGTCTGCAGCCTCAACAATGGTTTCTGAGCTTCTTATTCTCTCAGCGAACTGCAGCCTTTGCATCTTTTGGTCTACTTATCATGTGTCATGGCTAATAATGCAACGTGTAAGCTCTCTTTTGAGCATGCTTTGAGCAGGTTTGCTTCAACAAAGGAATAGCAAATGGCCCGCTGATGAGTCCATCATAAACGGCATGATAAAATGCCTCGGTTGGGTGGAATCCTTCCCAAGAGGCAAAGGTTGATGGATTGCTGCAAACAGGTCCAGTCTCATCGCACCCATGACCATTGCCTCCACAGCAAGCAACGAATCGTTCTGCAATACCTGCAACAACACAAATAAATCCACGTTAATTAATTATATATTTAGATAAACGACAATATAAGGAGTTCTGATGGAGGATAGTTTAATCTAACATGGGGAGTGATTTAAATTGGATTATAAGAATTTGGTACCTATGTTATTATTATAAGAATTTGAGTTTACGTATCTGAAGTCAATGAGTCGAATGCAACAGAGTGATGGTTGAGGTATGTATAGTAGGAAAAAAAAGTCTGATTTAGTCATACATGAAAGTGAGTAAGGACCTAAATTGACTTAGCTTTATATGTATACTGTCACGAACATGAGCTTAAATATTTTGAATTAATGATTTCAACTTAATTAGTTAATCATTGCATGAAGCTGAATCACTTTTTTTTTTGCCTTTTTTACAACGAATTGTCCTTAAAAGAGGAAAGTAAGATGTTATTTTTTTTGGTTAGATGTTAGCTATATTGGTTTAGAGTAATTACTCAGTGAAGATGGAAAGAATACCATTTCCGTGACAAGACATTCTGTTGAGCAAGGATAAAAAAAAGAGGAGATGATGATATTGCTTCTTGTCAATATTTAGATTTCCTAGAAGAGTGGTCTTCTATGCCTACCAAAGAGGAAATCTAAATATGCTGAGTAGAATTGCAGTGTGTTTTGTCCAACTGCAGTTTGGATTGTGGTCTTCCTCCCGTGTAGTCGTTCACGAGGACTCCTACCTCGAAATCCCAGCAAACTTGTTCTTTTCTAGACCTTTCTTCAAAGATTTAAC
This sequence comes from Musa acuminata AAA Group, assembly GCF_036884655.1. Classification (NCBI taxonomy): domain Eukaryota; kingdom Viridiplantae; phylum Streptophyta; class Magnoliopsida; order Zingiberales; family Musaceae; genus Musa; species Musa acuminata. The sequence continues at coordinate 10,399,804 of NC_088348.1, forward strand.
TCTAGAAATTGAAGTGGAAATAGAGGAAGGAGAAGAGAAAGAGATCACCGAAGAGGGTGGCTATCACTCGAGCCGCAGAGGAACAACATAGGTTGCGTTCATGGAAGATGAGGAAGCTCACCGAATTGTTTTGGATTGGAGAACAACCTCATTCCGGCGCCATGGTAATCAGCATAGTAGATGTTCGCTTCCGGATGAGCTCTCTTGAGCTTGTTCAGCTCATCCTGCAGCTTGCTGCCGTAATAGTGCGAGAAGTCGTTCAACCATTTGATGCATCCGTTTGCATCGTAGTACCCAGGATCTGATCTCTTATACTTTGACAGCCACGCCGGAATGCAGCCAATCGGTAGGTTTCCGGGAACGATGAAGTTCTTGGCGCCGAGCTCGATTAAAGTCTTGCGTTCAAAACATGAAGTGAAAAAGATGGAAGAAATTAAAGCTTCCTCAACAACAAGCGTTCACCGTGTTATTACACTTACAGTGATACCGGAGCTGATCGTTCGGACCACACCGGGAACAAATGCATTTTTTATGTTCTCTATCGGCTTGTTCTGGGACAACGCCGCGTTGAAGTCATTGCCTCCGATCTCTCCCATCATGAACAGCGAGTTGCCCAAGAACGTGCGATCTGGCAATCCAAGAATCGACGACTGTTAATCTCTCTCTCTCTCTCTCTCTCTCTCATCGGAAGCTAAGATAGATGACACTTTCAGTCGGTGAAATCTTACCCGCAAGGGATGGCACGGATTTAAGCAGATCCTTGAACCAGCCAATCTGGACGAACAAGGACCTGTCCATAAAGCTAGTAACATTAAGTCCAAGACCGGCCAAGTCTTTCCGGTCCTGCGCCGTGGCCCCTCCGAAGGCGAAGTTGGCTCCACGTGAGAAAGTTCCTCCTCCACGATACGGCGGCACCAGCGGCAGCCCCAGCGCTTGTGCTGCAAGTATCGCCACCGGCATCCTAGACCATGTCAGGAACAAGAACAAAGAGAGGAGTGCGTCGAGTTTCTTCAGGAAGCGACCACAGACCGATGAAGTCGATGATCAGACGGCCATCGCTGTAGCGGCCCGTCGCCTTATGAAAGTAGGTGATGCCCCATGGATGCTTGCTGATGGTGGTGTTGGCAAAGGTGTTGATGAAGTTTCCGGTGTCCTGCAGCGAGTCGCCGAAGCTGAAGATGGCCGGGAAGCAGGCGCGTCCATGGTGGACGCTCAGAAGACACAGGAATGCCGTGACGAGGAGAAGATTGGCGTTGAAGGCCATTGTAGCGTAACCAGATGTCTTAGTCCTCGACCTAGTGATCCGTATATAAACTGTCGAGTACCAAAGTTTCTGCAGAATACGGCAAGATCACCGTTGGCTTTATGCATGCATCCCTCATTTCATTCCTCACAATGCATGAGCTAGTTCCTTGTACCAGCAATAGAATATTGGTTTAATTGGCAAATCTGTCATTGTTCAATATTAGTTAAAGCCTCCTACAATTAGGTTACCAGGGGAAATCATTTTTGTGTTGGTTCAATTGGCAAAGCTGTCATTGATCCAATTTTTTTTTAATTATTTTTTTTTTTGTGTGGATTTTATCCAAAAACAGGAAATTAATTACTTAGGTAATGTCAGGGCTAAGTATCATTTTGGTTTACATTGTACTGGGAATTATAATCCAATCAAGTTTGGAAGGGGTTAGTTAAAGAGGCAATATGCTGAGACTGAAACTTATTATCTTCAAAATCACAAACCAACTTATATATGCAAACTTTTTTTTTTCTTCTTTTTTTTTCAATTAGCCTTTTTCTTTTCCATTTATTTTTGTAAATAAATATATTGACTGTTTTACACCCTGAACAACAAATATCTCTTTTTTAAGCCCAAAACCATATCTTTTGAATCGCCTGTTCAACTTTATTTACTCCATCCGATATGATCCGCGAGGGGTTTAACCTAATTGAGGAAAGATATGGGTTACTCTCCACGGGAGGTGGCTGGTGCTGAGCTCAATAAAGACCTCCATCTCCTCTATCTTATTCTCACTTTTCTTCTTATCCTTCTTCTTCTATTATATTTATCTATTATTTTATTCTTATTTTCCTTCCTTCTCTTTTGTCCTTTGTTATGGTGTCTTTAAAGAGTTGGGTTTTTGTGTTAGAGCATTGAATCAAAAAGATAAAAACCCTTCACTAAGTATATTATTGTTTTAGTTAGTTGTTGATCATTTCATAATTGTTTAGAGGTTAAAATCTTTCTGGGTTTTTATAAAGACAATGCTATTTAAATCTCTTATTTGACCTAAACACTCTTTTTAATATTATGTTAGCTTATGATATGGTTCATTGTTTTTCTCCTTTGTAAAACCTTTATCGTCTATAACTCATTTTATCGTTATATTGGTTCATATATTTCTATAATTTGCCAAAATAAGTAGAATTTAGAAATAATTTTCACAAGTCCATGTGTTTCATAGATGTTCTGCATAAATTTTGAAGAATATTCAGTTCCACTGTTTTTGTTATACTATTGTTTGCTTCCTTCTAAAAAAAAAATATATATATTTTTTAAAATATATTATTTTTCTTTCATGTTTTATCTAAAAAAAAACTTTCAAACTTTCATGAGACCTTAGTAGGGCATTTTCACTTAAATCAATCCTGAAATGCCACGGACAAACTTCTAAATAGGATGTTTGATTTAATGCTTATGTATGTCCCTGTCTTTTGGTATTTTTATACTTTACCTAGCATTTGGAGGGACAACTGAAGGCTTAATAGTCTCATTTTAGTTGGGTTTGGTGGCCGCTTTAAGCATGTAAATAAGGGTTGTGTAATGTGGACACTTGTGAGAGATTTTCGATCTGTAATGGATTATTTTGACCATTTGTTGTGCAAATATTCATAGATTATAAAGTATGTTTATAATTTGCATTGTCTATAAAGTGTTTCTTGGAATGTTTGCTTGTGGATCCCGAGCGAGGCATTTTCTCTAACCCGTTTTCTCTTTTGCGGGTCCTAAGAGACCATGGGAGGCTTCGGGGAGCTGACCTTTGCGGACGGATACGTAAGGGTGCCGTACGGTTTAGGCAAAACCAGCTAAGTCCATGACAGAAAGGTCAAAATTGTGCTAATTTTTCTCCTATTAGAATATTAATTTACATGTAATTTTTTTTTAATTTTTAGCTTGTATGTTTATTTTTGTAATGATCTCATTATAGGGATAATCCTCTTCCCGAAGAAGTATTTTTAGTTTTTAATAGTATTGATAGTCATACACCATGTGTAGGTAAAAGCTAAATACCAAATTGCTCAGATTTTGTCAATCGTAGCATATATTTGAATAGTCTATTTTATTATCATGAAGATGATAATAATTGTGATGTCTTTGAAAATAAATTAGCTGAAGAAAAAATTACAAGAATAAGTTAAAGGTTATGATACATTTAATGTCATTAGTGAGTGAGTTGTTTTAAATGAGGGTACGTATCATAGCATTGAACAAATACTTGTTGAGTATGGTGATAGCCAAGATGATAGTGTTTTGTTAAATGATAGTTCTTCATGCAAGATGATGAAGTCCTCTATATTGATCTTTTTTTTGGTCAAGTGTGATATTTGAATGACATTAAATTTAATTTATTATATATTTTTATATATTAATTTCTAATCCAATAAATATCTTTCTATAGGTATTTTGAGACCGGAAAGAAATTCTATGAGCCTTGAAAGAATATGTGATTTGATAAAACTTTAAGATCAAATATGTTGCAACAAGAAGCTATAAGATATATGTCCAATACATAGTTTTCAATTGTGGATGAAAGTAGCTCGTGGGAAGACTGAAAGTATCAGAAATATCAAGTTCATAAAGTGCATTAATGTAATTTATCAAGATTATATAGGAATCATAAGGGATATAGTAGTTCTTTCATTAAAAAAAATAGAATCAAATTATGGTAAATATTAATTATGCTCTACGGTCCGTATTAAAAAGAAAATTTAGAGTTATTATACTAAATGTTTATCTTCCATGAAAGATTATACTTAATGAAGTTTATGATTATTTTGATTTGTCATACTGATATAATTCTATTATCTAAGGTAGTTAAATATTCATGATCATAAGACTCATGTTCAAATAATAATAATATTGTACCACACCGATGTACCGAGCTCTATTCGGTATGGTACGGTACGATGTACCGAGCAATATGCCTAATTTAGGTGTAAAATTATTTGAAAATAAATAAATATTTTATTTATTTTTGAAGAATAATTAGGATATGATTTTTAAGTTAGGAATAAATATACATGGTTTAGCAAAATCTGTTGAATCTCGGATTTTGATGATGAAACCAATTGATAAGTGTTTATATTTTAATCTGTGTTTTGAGTGACGTAGGATGCTTTATATTGGGCCGGAGGAAAACATGTCAGAAGATTAGACGTCGGGCCGGAGGATTAGTCGACGTATCGCTTCAGGCCATGGATTCAGGCATCAGGCCAAGAAGAGCAGATATTGCGCCAAGGATATCGGAGTTACGGAGTCAACTGGCCGATTGGGAAATAGGTCGCAAGAGAGGACGATGCGCCGAAGAATCGGACGAAGTGTCGAGGGACCAATGTCATGCAGGACAACATGATTAATGCTTAGTATTAATTGTCTAGATTGAAGTGTGTTTTACATGTGCAGGATTAACTACGATAGCAAGGCATGAAGCAAAATGAAGTCCCAGAGTCAAGGATGCGATTTCGTTGGGAGTTCGAGAGTTCGTCGAAAGTCCGGACGTTTGTCGGAAGTTCTGGTGGAACCAACCGAGATGTTTTAGAGCTTACTAGAGAAGCTCATTGGAACTCCCCAAGAAGATCGTCGTGAAGTCCAGGAGCTTGCCGGGAGTCTGTCGGAACATTCCCGAGAGATTATCGGAAGTTCGCTGGAAGATCGCCAAAAGCTTACCGGAAGAAACCAAGACATAGGGACTTATTTAGCTTAGCAAAAGTCTTAGGAATCGTAGTTAGTACTTAATTAGATTTGGATTTAGGACAACCCAATTAGGGGCTAGTTAGGCCCATGTAAGAATTGTGTTGGGCCTAATGAAAAGGCCTAAACAATGCCCAAAGAAGTGACACCGTTGTGGCATAATCTTCAAGACTATGTCAGGCGGTGGTATTACCGAGTGTAGTGTCAGTATCAGACTGACACTAGCGGTGGTACCGCCCAACGTAGGCGGTGGTACCGCCCAACGCAGGCGGTGGTACCGCCCAACGCAGGCGGTGGTACCGCTCATGCCCGGGAAACCCAGGATAAGATGTTTTTAGGCTCCAAGTTTGAATCAACTTAAAGCCTATAAATACCCCTCTTATCCCTAGTTAAAAGACACAAGCGTAGAGATTTTAAAAGTGAAGAAATGCTGCTGCAATCTCTTTAGAAATTCCCTCCTCCACTCTTAAGTTTAGAATTCTGTAAGAGATGAGTGAGTGCTTGTAAGGGTTGTCTCCTAAACCCGAGAAAAGGAGAAGAGGGGTATAAAAGGTGGTTGGTCTTCGCTTATTGAAGAAGACTAATAGTGGATGTCAATGGCCTCGATGGAAGAGGAATCGACAAAGTGGATGTAGGTCACAACGACTGAACCACTCTAAAATCTGGTTTACATTTTATTTATGTAATTTATTTTAACTGCAAACCTCCTTACTTGCTCTTTACATCCACTATTCTTTTACGAACATGCTTTCAAGTTAACATCTTTACGAAACCAATTTTATCACAATAAAGTTTTTAAACCGACGTTATTTTATCGCTGCACTAATTCACCCACCCCCTCTTAGTGCCGACCAACCTCTTGATCCTAACAATTAGTATTAGAGCCTCGTGATTTCTCAGTTGGTTTAACATCTAAGAGAAATGACTCTTTTCAGCTTTCAAGAGGGTCACTCTCTCATTTGTCCTCCCATTTTCAATGGGATGGACTACATATATTGGAAAACTCAAATAAGAGGTTTTTTGCTTTCTTTGGATTTGAACTTATGAAACATTGTTGAATCCGATTTTAAAAGGTCTTCTCTTCTAATAAAAGATTAAAATGATTTGGAGAAGAAGACGTTTTTTTTAAATACTAGAGCTATGAACGCTCTATTTTGCGCCTTAAACAAAAACGAGTTTAATCGGGTTTCTACTTACGAAATGGCTTTCGACATTTGGCATATTCTTAAAATTACTCACGAAGGCACAAGTAGATTAAAAGATTCAAAAATTAATTTTTTAATGCATGATTTTGAACTTTTTTGAATAAAGCAAGTGAAACCATTGTTGACATGTACACCCATTTTACGGATATCGTCAATGGTTTAAAAGTACTTGGTAAAAGTTTTTTGAATTTTGAACTTATTAATAAGATCTTAAGATCACTTTCTAAAACTTGGGAATCGAAAGTAACGGCAATACAAGAAACAAAAGATTTAAATATTTTTTTACTTAAAGAACTTATCGGTTCATTGATAACATATGAAATGGTGCATAATGCACATAATGAACATGATGAACAAAATCACCTTCCAAAGAACAGGAAGGATTTGGTACTTAGAACAATTGAAGATTACTTGAGCATAAGCTTGATGGTGAACTTGAACTACTCATGAAATTTAAAAAGTTCATGAAACAAAAATTAAAGCACAAAAAGAACGCAACTACTTGCTATAAACGCAAGAAGAGGTGACAAACTATGCCTTAACAGTTTTTTACAATGAGGTAAACAACTCAAATGAAACTCCCTTAGTTTACTTTGAAATTACTTGATGTTCTTCATGAGTTATTTTTAATTTTATTTAAAAAATTATATAATTTTTTTTTAAAATTAAATGTTTAATAATGTAATGAAAAATACAAAAATTAAGATCATGCTAGTAATTTCAAAAATGATAATAAAAATTATATGTTTAATAAAAAAATGATTTTGATTAAAAATGTCTTATGAAATCATGCTATATGTGTTTAAGAAGTAATAATGGTAAATATTAATTATGCTCTACGGTCGGTATTAAAAAGAAAATTTAGAGTTAATATACTAAATATTTATCTTCCATGAAAGATTGTACTTAATGAAGTTTATGATTATTTTGCTTTGTCAGATATAATTCTATTATCTAAGGTAGTTAAATATTCATGACCATAAGACTCATGTTTAAATAATAATAATATTGTACCACACCGATGTACCGAGCTCTATTCGGTATAGTACGATACGATGTACCGAGCAATACGCCTAATTTAGGTGTAAAATTCTTTGAAAATAAATAAATATTTTATTTATTTTCGAAGAATAATTAGAATATAACTTTTAAGTTAGAAAATAAATACATATGGTTTAGCAAAATCAATATAAATTAAGTAAGAATAGTATCATATATCTATATTAGGTTTTAAGGAATAGTCTTATGCAATTTTTATTCGAAACGAATTGTCGTTCTATTAATATTGAATTATCTATAGAAAAATTATTTGAATTATTAGATTGTTTTGTTATAATATAAACTTTAAGATTCTAATAAATTAAATAATCACACATATATATATATATATACCTGATTGCTAATTCTGTCACCAAAATGAACGACAGCCCTCTATAGGTGGTGGATCAAGATCCTCGATCCTATGTATCTACATACCAATATGATATATTTGTTAGACTCAATCATGAAATTGATCCCACGAAATAATGCATTGATACAATTGATCCCACGAAATAATGCATTGATACAATGTTTATCATTGATACATTAATGTGGTGATGATCGTGCTAGTTATAGGTGTCCTACAAACCAATCACGTGAGTGATGACATATATGACATGATACACATTATTTTTGCTCATTATATTATTTGATATTTTATCATTTTATATTACTTATTGCATATATATATATATATATATATATATATATATATATATATATATATATATATATATATATATATATATATATATATATATATATATATATATATATATATATATAGTGATGTCCTTAGATCCGTGTAATCAAAATCGAATCGTGATGAGATCATGATAATGAAATCGATCCGCCTTTAAATACAAATCCTAAATAATCTCAATCATAGGTTACTCGAGATAACCAGAAAGACCGGTATGCTATATACCCATCCATATGATTGATATAGCTGGTCTCATAGCTGCTTGTGTAGGGACACTAGGGATACAGTACAGGTGCTCAATGGAGAATGAGTTCACTGATTGATCCGCTTACGAAATGCTAGATGGTTGATAATGCCTTATTGTCAGACAGCGATTTTGTGATCCCAGTGATGTATCTGGTCCTCAGACTTGAGACATCAAGGATGTCTTATATGAGTGCTCCACTCTTTGATACCAGACTTATAGGTTTGGATATCCCAGATCTAGCATAGCCGATCTTCAAGAGTGGTAGTCAACCTTACGAGGGCTATTGAGTGCCGATAGAGGATCATCTACTCTCGGTGTCATGAGAGGAATGTCCCATGTGTTCTTGCTCAGACAAATCCCTAACTAAGGTCATTCGGATTGAGAGAGAAAAAGTTCTCCGGAGAATCCGATTAGAGCCCAGTATACGGTCTAACAATACCATGCCCGGTATACGGTCTAACAATACCATGCCCGGTATACGGTCTTTGAGATATTAGATGGATGAGGGACTATAGGTACATAATAACTGAGGATAGACAAGTCCAATGGATTGGATTCCTCTGTATTGTTTGGGGACTACGGCGTAGTGGCATAGTACGTCCGTAATCGATAAGTCGAGTGAATTATTATGGAGATAATAATTCACTGAGCCAGAATGAGTTTTGATAGATATGACTCACGGCCAGCTCGATATTGGGCCTAGAGGGTCACAAACATATGGTAGGCATTACGATCAGTAGAGGTTCGGATATGAGATATCTGTTGGAGCCCATATCTTATTGGATATTCAATAAGCCCCTGAATTATTGGATCCTATGGATGAGATCCAATAAGAGCCTTGAGAGATTATTGAATAAAGATCCACTAATCTGAGAGGCTTGGGTAGTTGGATGGTGATCCAATACCCAATATAGGAGGATCCATTATGGTTAAGTTGATAGGGGACCTCTAAAAATAGATTCAGTGGTTCATAGACTAGAGTCTTTGTTTGCCTCTCCTATTTTCCTCCCCCTCTCTACCTCAGAGTAGGTCTAGAGTTTTGAGGAGCGTCATCGCAACCCTTCTGTGTGGGTCATCACTAGAGAGGAGGGCGCTTGACCTCCGACACACTCTCCTAAAGACCTACAAGGATTCATGGATATATAATCTCTATATGTAACACAATCTATTCTATACGCAATTTTTAAGTTTTACGGATTTTTATGCATTAATCTTCGCACGACGATGAACATCTTTTTTAGAAATTGGGGATTTTATTTTTTCTATTCTTCCGCTGCGCATGTGATGTCACCCCCAAGATTTTTCAATACTATTGAGTGTTGATAGAGGATCATCCACTCTTGGTGTCATGAAAAGAATATCCTATGTGTTTTTGCTCAAACAAATCCCTAGCTAGGGTCATTCGGATTGAGAGAGAAAGAGTTCTCCGGGAGAATCCGATTTGAGGGAGATTCAAGTAGAAACTATATGGGCCTGATGGTACTATGTCCAGTATACAGTCTTTGGGATATTAGATGGATGAGAAACTATAGATACACAGTAATTGAGGACAGATAGGTCTAATGGATTGGATTCTCCTATATCGTTTGGGGATTATGGCGTAGTAGCCTAGTAGGTCTCTAGGATATTAGGTCTAATAATTCACTGAGCTAGAAGGAGTTTTGATAGGTATGACTCATGGCCAGCTCAATATTAAGCATAGAGGGTCACACATATGGTAAGCATTGTGACGAGTAGAGGTTCGGATGTAAGATATCCGTTAGAGTCCCCATCTTATTGGATATCCAATTAGCTCCTGAATTATTGAATTCTATAGATGAGATCCAATAAGAGCCAATGAAAGATTATTGGATAGAGATCCACTAATTTAAGAAGCTTAGATAGTTGGATGGAAATCCAATATCCAATAGGGTAGGATCCATTATGGTTAAGTTGACAAGGGCCTCTATAAATTGGAGAGAACCAAAGGTTCATAGACTAGAGCTTATCTTGGTTGTCATCTCCTATCTCCTCTCCTCTTCTCCTCAAATAGCAGACTTGGAGATTTGAGGAGCGTCATTGCAGCCCTATTGTGTGGATCATCACTAGAGAGGAGGGTGCTTGACTTCTTTCATCCTATCCTATAAATCTACAAAGATTCAGGGATATACAATCTCCCTAGGTAAAACATAATCTTTCATATACATAGTTTTTGATTTTACGGATTTTGCGCACTAATCTTCGCACTACGACGAACATAATTTATGAGAAATTTGGGGATTTTGTTTTCTATTCTTCCACTATGCACGTGATGACGCCCCTAGATTTCCTTATAGATCGTAGGTTAATCATTATGAATCACATATGTCCAAAACAGCTCCTAAAGCATGTATTGGTGAATATTAGAGCTTCTACTTTTGCTACTCATTGCTAAAAGAGTGTGAGAGTGAAATGGAGTATAATAGGTGAGATGATGGGTTTAAAAGCTTATGAGAAAAGATTTCAATGATTAAATTGACTGTTGGAATATTGTTACAGGGCGGTACGATTAAAATTTCGATTGTTACCATCTGATACAACACCGTATCATTTGATATAAGGCTATTTCAAGTGAATCGTCCGATAATAGGTGGTCTGTATATCGATCTACTGGAGGACTAGTATGTACTGCTCGATACAAGTGATACAATTTGAAATTTAAATCATTGAATACTATAATGTATTTTCTCGTATTCAAATCAAATTATAATTATGGTATAATTTAAAATTTAAATCCTTGGATACTAAAATCAAATTATAGGTGCAGATATCTTTAAAATAGTTAAAGTAGATTCAGAGAATAAAAATTGTTCACGTCATTGTCTTGAGAAATCAAAATTTCCATGCTTTTATGAAATGACCGCTATTAGGTATAGAAATGTTAATCATATTATACAAGTGATACCAATAAGAAGACATATAATTATAAAATATTTCTTATGAGAAATAAACAATATTAGATGCGATGAGAAGATCATTACAATAGTCCACAGATCATTATAGTAGGTCAGCTTTAAATGCTGCATAATTTGTAATAATCTCACCAGTAAAAAATAAAGCTTTTTAAGAAGCTACCAAATGGAGTTACACCACAAAGGCATCTTTGGCATCAGTATCAAGTTTATCTAAAATCCTTGCATGTCAAATTATATATATATACCACATGATTTCTCCTTCGTAAATTCGAACCCAAGTGCAGATTTTATGCATCTCATTCTAGTCTGAGAAAAAAAATATATGGCTGCAACAGAGAAATAAAAAAAAGATAATTAGATATGGATGACAAGGAACTACTTGTGAGCTTTGGTAGAAGAGAAGCACAGAGATTTGAGACAATTCATAGTGACCAAAAATTTGGTAGCCATATCTGTTGTGTAGGACCCGCACACTAATTTTGCTGTCTTCTATAACATATTAAATGACTATGAACAATGGATCAACATCAGTTTTACAATTCTGATTTACCAATAACTATCCCAAAAAAATGAGCTCCAAATAAAATCGTAGTTCACTAGTGACAATTTTGTCTCAGCATCTCATCCCTAAAATAGCATGAATTTTTTTAGTTCTTATAGAATGCAAAATCTTGCGTAACAACAAATGAAACACCAAAAGAACTCAAAAGCTCACTAATAATAATTTCAGTGGTCATCCAATTGCTTTATGCTTCCAAATACGACATGTTCTTCTATAGATCCAAAATTTCCTACTTCCTTTTTCATCACCGGAAGTTTGTCATAGCTCATGATTGTAGTTGAAGTCATAAGGTCAGTACCAGAAGGCAGCCTTCAGGTAAAAGAATTGCAGCATGGCACAGAATGTATGTGTTGGCTGGTTCATCAAGGACAACATTTTGTAGACAGAGCATCATCCCTGATTACAGCACATGTGGATTCGATTCGGGTGGGAATAAATTGGTTAGGAATCTGTGAATCATCTCGAAGCTGGTAAATGTAATTACAGCAGCTGGAGTTGTTCGAAGCAAATTTGTTGCGCAACCATGGTAAAATCCAGAAATACCATCTTTCCGAAAGACTTTTTTTATGCAGTCAATGACACCTTTATACTGCATCTCAGCACGAAAACCTTGTTCTTGAAGCTTTGACCGTACCACCTATCATAAGAAGATAATTATGGAAAATGGAGACAAACTTAATGCTGTCTATGGTAAATTTGTTTGGCATGGTGAATGACTTTAATATCCTTGGCTAGAGGAAGTTACCTCATGAGGGTAGGTCAATGTCGATGCAACTATCTTTGAGATAGATGAAGCAACAGCTACATCACAAGCAGTAAGCGAATCAACTGTAGTATTATCTAACATAAGAGCATATATTAATGCAAAGAAGAAATTAATAGATTTATAATAACTTAACTATATAGTTTCAGATTAATGATAGATAATACCTCGTTCAGCCAGGCAACATTTAATCTTCTCATATGCAGGGAACTGTATGGCAACATGGCTTATCCCTGCCAAAGCAGGCACTAGACCACTGTGCAAGACATAATATCAGCACATTCAATTAATATGATATTCAAGTTGAATTTACAATAATGTCATATTACAGTTCTTCAAAAAGGCCTCACCTGTAAAGCCCTCGGATACCTTCTTCATGGGCTATTCTCCTCAATGAATTTAGTGTACCCTGATAAGGAACCATGCCCACCCTAAGTTCTTGAGCCTGCACATAGTGCATTAAATGGTTAAGGTTATAACAACTCAATAATTCAGACAACAAGTAACTTTTACTCTCCATGCATGCCTTAAAGAACTAAAGATCCATGGATCATGAAATCAAAAATATAATCACACTGGTTTAATTGCTGCCAATTGGTGTCCTTCATGTTTTTTCTTACATGTGAGTGCAACCCAGTAAACCTTGAGCTTGTAAAAGAATGACCATTATGCACTAGCTGTTAAAGGATCATGCATACTGACCACATGAATTTAGATGATTTGTTTACAGGGAAAAAAGGTGCCAACTTTTTAAAATGGTAACTCTAGTAATTATTTTTCTAACATCCTGATTATACTTCAATGTACCTCATAAAATTGTGAATTTGCTAAGACTGAAATTGTGGATTGGGAAATAATACTAGATAAGTTCAATAAATGGCTTTCTAGAATAACTCAGTTGGAGGAGTTTATTTTGGCATCCTTAAAGTCTGTCATTATATGATAATTGTGATGATCAGTGAAGAATATACACGTCAGGAAATTAGATGAGATACTAGAATATGATCCAATGACCTCTAAGATTTCACAGTAATGATACATTCACAAAAATCCTAGCAGTGTCTTAGCATTTAACTCTATGAAATAACAATATCAGGTAAAATTTTATTTAACAAAATCAAGAAATCGAAGTCCATGTAAAATTGTGCATAAAAAAAAAGAGAAAATAAATGCAGGTAAGCTTCACCTAGAACCTAAAATCATCATTTAAAAAGTGTATTTGAGTCTAAGGCTGATTAAAGACATTCAATATCTTCTAAGATGAAGGCAGAATAGGATATTAGGAATGCTATAAGTGAGCAATGAGAATCTACAGAAGCTGGAAAGTGAAATAGGAAAAATTAATGGTTTTTGGCCTACACAACAACATTCTTGCTTCTATAGCACTTCATTTTGCACAATAATTAACGGGAAAAAGAAGTTTCAAGCTGAAACAACTTATGTATGGACATAGCACAGTTATCAAGTAAAGATCAGAAACTTTAATTTCAAATTTCTGATGAGACAAATGCATGAACGTCAAACTTTAAGTTTGCTCTACATGCATGGATGTGAATAGCCCCCATTCAGGAAACATCCTTGGCAATATGCAAGACTATGACAAGACTCTGCAGAATTGAGTATAAAAATTGCCCTGTGAACAAACACAATATCCACAATGATAAAAGTTCTCAATGGAGCTGTCCAAGTAGAAGAAAAACCCTGATCAATTCTTTGAAAATGACAGAATGTGGCAGAACTAGAACTAAAATTTGTGCATCTTTTATCCACTATCTGATAACAAAAGAACTTTAAGAAAAAGAAATAGAACAAAAAGAGATCCAAAGTGCATCCTGAATCCATTATACAAGTAATTCATCATGTAAAAAAAAAGAATCCATCGTCTATAATATAATTCAAAATTTGCTTCAGAATGAATGGTAATTGCTACCAAACAAGGTGCTCAGTATTAACATATTCTCCTATTAAAATATATTGCTGGACATATCTGACATACTTGGAATCTTGTCTTGACAACCCAGAGTGGATTTGTCACAATAGTAGTAGCAACTCCAGCACCGGATGCAGCAAACATATTGGCACCTATAGATAGTTGATGGTTTCCATCTATCCAAGTATTGAATTTCATAAAGTACAATAAGAGAGCAAACTGAAACTAGTCAGTGAAAGGACACAAACTTCATATGAATATGTCATATACATATACTAACCATTTGAAGAAAGTAAGCTTTTTGATTGTTCATAGACTGTAAAGTAAACCTGGAAAGGTAGAAAATCACAAATTAGAAGGGAAATGTTAAAAATAAATTTAAAAAAATTGGGCAATCCAACGCACAAGGCTCCTGCCAATGCAAGTTCCTGGTTGAGTCAATGTTCATGTCATTGATCTTGTAATGTTCAAGTCAGTTCCGGAAGGAAAGCATTCAGAAAAAAAGAAAAGAATGTTCAAGACATAACCATGGTTCCTGAATTGGAAGTGACCAACAAATCAATCTCGGTTTGTATCTCTATCCCAACAATAATTTTGCAAAAAGTCAATCCCGAATTTTTTTTAATTTTAACTCAGAATATCCACCTAACAATCATATTTCTGCAAAAGAATGTTAACCAACTAAACACAATACACCATACAAATCTCTTGCAGTTAATTTACATAAGTGACCAACTAATTACAAAAATATTCTGTCCACCAAGAAACTTAGATAAAAGACCATGACAGAACCTACCTGATGTAGCTTCTATAAATAGATCAAACATAAATTTTCATCTTGCTGAATAAGACAATGACTTACAGCCCAGTTAGGGAGCAACGCCAAAACAGTTGGTGACAATCCTCGATACATGCCAAGAACACCTTCCCTTTTGACTATTTGCTCAAGACTTCTAATTATGATGCTACCTAATAAAAAAATAAATACAAGAATTATTTCTGGAGAATAATGAATCAATTAGGATAAACAATTTCTGCCTCTTGGATGTATCGGCTAAATATCATGAAAACAACAAACTAACAACTGCAAGCTTTTATGAGTTTCACAATGTAGCAGCATTGACCGACACTATAATCACTAATAATTTCTCTCTTAACTTATATCAATTACTAAAAATAATGTATTTCTTTATTATTAACTTCCATATTTGTATATTATAGTTAAGGAAATGATTAAATTTGATTTCCTTAATCATGTGGATAAGTTAGGAATTTTACTAGTCAATTAAATTATTAATTGATTTATTTCCTAATAAGTGATGTGATTTTTAGAAATAAATAGTATACATTCCATTTTTATGTGTAAACCATAATAAATGAATATTATATTTCTATCTTTATGTGTGAAAGCAAAATATAAATAAATTTAAAATAAAAATTAAATATTTACTTACCTTTCAGGGAGATCTTTATCTTCTCCCATATAAGGGGGCTCCTTTTTCCTCATTTCTCACTAAATACAATGGGAGGATTAAGGAGAGGATTTCTCAAGGAGATGATCCCGAGAAAAGGATCGTCGAGAAGAGGTAGGATCCTTTTTTTTTTTAATTAGCTTTGATTTATGTTTTGAAATCTTGATGTTGAGATTGTTATATATTTATAATGCACAATAATGTTTTAATTTTGAAATTTCATGATTAGTAAATAATGATAATTGATTTGTAATGTTAGAATGATTATTTGATTTATATTGATCTCTTAAGCTTAAGTAAATTTTAATATTTATTTAATTATTAAAATCCTTATTTTTAAATTAACATAATAGTTCTAATTTATTTAATTAGATATATCTATGTTTCAAGAATTATGTGTGAATTTCTATGATATAATAAGTTTTAAATTTAAGATAATGAATTTAAATTTTTTAATTCATGAATTTGATTTATTCTTTAATAATTTTAAATATTGAAATCTAATTTAATAAGAGGAGTCTAATTGGGGTCTGACTTGAGTTAGGTTGATTTGTCAGACCGGATCGACTTAGCCTATGTGGTCATGTACGACCTAGCCCATGTAGTCAGGTACGACCTAGCTCATGTGACTAGGCATGACCCAACCCATGTGACCAAGTAGAAGCCAACCCATGTAGCAAGGTATGACCCAACCCATGTGGCCAAGCATGACCCAGTCCATGTGACCACGTACGTATCAGCCCATGTGGTAAGGTACGACCCATCTCATATGGCCAAGCATGACCCAACACATGTGGCAAGGTACAACCCAATCATATGGCAAGATATGAGCCAACTCATACGGCTTGGTGTTGAATCTCGGATTTTGATGATGAAACAAATTGTTAGTGTTTATGATTTGATATGCGTTTTGAGTGACGCAGGTAGCTTCAATCAGGGAGAGACAATTAAAGCGGGAAGAATCATGTTGGGCCGGAGAAAAACATGTCAGAAGATTGGACGTTGAACCGAAAGATCGGTCGATATATCGACAAAAGGCTTCGGGCCATGAGTTCGGACATCAAGCCAAAAAGAGCAAAAATTACGCCAAGGAAATCGGAGTTGCGAAGGACAACTGGTCGATTGAGCAATAGGCCGCATGAGAGGACGATGCACCGAAGAATCGGACGAAGCGTCGGGGACTAATGATATACCGGACAATATGATTCAAGCTTTGTAATAATTGTCTAGATCGAAGTAGATTTTATTTGTGCAGGATTAACTATGATACTGATCAAGGCATAAAGCAAAATGAAGTCCTAGAGTCAAGAACGAGATTTTGTTGGGAGTTCGAGAGTTCGTCGGAAGTCCGGACGTTCATCGAAAGTTTTGCTAGAATTCACTGAGAAGTTCAGGACCTTGCCGAAGAAGCTCGTCGGACTCGCCAACAAGATCGTCGTGAAGTCCAGGAGCTTGACGGGAGTCCGCTGGAACATTGCCGAGAGATCATTGGAAGTTCGCCGGAAGCTCGCCGGAAGAAACCTAGACTAACCGGACCGGATTTGCTTAGTGTATATCTTAAATTTCGTAGTTAGCATATACTTGGGATTGGCATTGGGCCAACC
Source organism: Musa acuminata AAA Group (assembly GCF_036884655.1). Lineage (NCBI taxonomy): Eukaryota > Viridiplantae > Streptophyta > Magnoliopsida > Zingiberales > Musaceae > Musa > Musa acuminata. The sequence continues at coordinate 10,417,233 of NC_088348.1, forward strand.
CAATTAGGGGTCAGTTGGGCCTATGTATGGATTGTGCTGGGCCCAATGAAAGGCCCAAACAGTGACCCAACAGGTGGCACCGTTATGGCACAATCTTCGAGATTGTGTCAAGCGGTGGTACCACTAGTCTGAGCAGTAGTACCGCCCAAACACAGTCTCCCAGGTGGTAGTACCGCCAGACTGGACGGTGGTACCACCTAATGTCAGTGCTGCAGGCGATGGTACCGCCAGGACCCGGGAAACTCGGGATGAGACCTTTTTTGGCTCCAATTTTGAAGCCAATTGAGGGCTATAAATACCCCTTACTTCTCAACTGGTAAAGAAAGAGAAGTGATAAGAACTGATCCCATACTATAGTGAAATAGCTTGCAAAAGTTGAGAGTTCACCTTTATCATTTCTAAGTGTGAAAGTTTGTAAAATGAGAGTGAGCCACTTGTGAAAGTTCTATAAATGGGTGATTGATCTTTGCCCTTCAAGAAAGATCAATAGTGGAAGCCGGTGACCTTATTGGAGGAGGTATCGAGAGTGGATATAGGTCGGACGACCGAACCACTATAAAATTGGCGTGTTATTCTCTGGTTTACATTTATATTGTTGTCATTTACATACTGCAAATTGCTTTACTTACTTATTCATTACGCTTTCCAGTTAAGTATCTTTATGATATCGGTTTTCATCAAACAAAATATTTTTAAAGCCAACGTTTTTACCACTGCACTAATTCACCCTCCTTCTTAGTGCTGACTCGTTCCTAACAGTTGGTATTAGAGCCACGTTATTTCTCATTTGGTTTAACACCCAAGAGAAATGACTCTTTTCGGCTTTCAAGAGGACTTGTCTATCTTTCGTCCTCCCATGTTCAATGGGACGAACTACACATATTGGAAAACTCGAATAAGAGTTTTCTTACTTTTTATTGATTTAAATTTATGGAATATGGTCGAAAACAGATTTCAAAGGTCTTCTCTTCCAATGAACGATTGGAATGATTTGGAGAATAATACTTTTTCTTTAAATGCTAGAGCTATGAATGCTTTATTTTGCGCCTTAGACAAAAACGAATTCAATCGGGTTTCTATATGTGAAACGACTTTTGATATTTGGCATACTTTGAAATCACACACAAAGGCACTAGTAGAATAAAAGATTCTAAGATAAATCTTTTGATACATGATTTTGAACTTTTTCGGATGAAGCTAAGCGAGACTATTGGAAACCTGTACACCCGTTTTACGAATGTTATCAATAGTCTAAAATCTCTTGGTAAAAGTTTTTCGAATATTGAACTTGTGAATAAAGTTTTACGATCACTTTCTAAAAATTGGGATTCGAAAATAATGACAATACAAGAATCAAAGAACTTAAACTATTTTCTGATCGAAGAACTTATCGGGTCTTTGATGACCTACGAAATGACCAATGTGGCACATGACGAACTTGAGAACAACCTTCCAAATAACAAGAAGGATTTGACAGTTAGAACAAAAGAAGACTACTTGAGAGAAAACTCAAGTGATGGTGATAATGATGATCTTAAACTCTTAATATTAAAATTTAAAAAGTTCATAAAATAAGAATCGAAAATTAAAAATGAACTAAAAAAGAAGAGGTTGCCAAAGAAGAAGAAGAAAGCACTTTGGGATGAAACGAGTACCTCCGAAGACGAGGAGTAAACCAACAAATGCGAGGTGGCGAACTACTCCTTCACGACTTCCGATGACGAGGTAACTAAAAACCCTTTACTTTATTTCGAAATTACATGATGCTTTTCATGAGTTATCTTTAAATTTAGAAATAAATAAAAATATAAATAAAAGGTGATCATGCTTTTCTTTTTTTAGCTAATTTTGAAAATGATAATGATAATTGCATGTTTCATGAAAATACAATAAAATGTAAATTTAATGATTAATCCTATGTATGTTTTTAAGAAAAAATAATGTGTTCTAAATTGATGATTTTTGAATGTGATTAAAAATGCTTCATGTTTAATGAAATCATGCTTGATGATTTAATAATGCATAATGATCATGCTTAATGAGTTTATATTTCAAAATTATGCATGATGATTCTTGTAATTTATGGTTTATCGATTTTTACCATAATGAAAGTTGTTTTTTCGATTTTAAAAATGATGCATGTTTTGATTTGGCATAAATGAAAAAAGCATGTTTATATGAAATAATGTAACTATCATACTTGACGATTTTATATTTAATTATGCATGATGATTTAAAGTAATGATGATTTTTAGGTAATTTATGGTTTATTGATCTTGATGATTTCCATAATGAGATTTGCTCTTTCGGTTTTAAACGATGATATATATTTTGATTTGACGAAAAGGACAAGGGCATGCATTCATGAAATCAATCACTTAAATTAAAACAACTAAAAAGAGAAAAATATTTTTCTTGCAAATTTTTTTTTCTCTATCTTATCGATTTTTCAAAAAGAGAGATTGATGAATCTATTTGTATCATTTTTATGAATCTCTTAGACTATGAAAATGATTTTGATGATTTGAATTTAAATGAGTTTTATCCAAATCATGATCTTGATTTCTTGGAATTACTTGAGATTTTTTTTTTTGAATCAAGATCTCTTTTTTGTACTCCTACGATTTTTTCTTAGTATTTTTTTAAAGAGGAGATTTACTATATGAATCATGTCTTTTGGTAGTCACATGATCTTATCTTTCATGACATGATTTCTTCGTATTTATGGCTTGTATGCCGTGTAATTATTGAAATATTTTACACCATTATGTTCTTCCCTTCTTTCTTGTTTACAATGATAAAGGGGAGAAAGGAAATCACTGACATTTCAAGAGATTGATAAATCTCTTTATTTCATTTGAATCTCTTGAAAGTGACTTTGTTGATTTGACAAATTGATGAGTTGAAATGATAATAGTTTAAAAATATTTATTCAAATGCATGAATCAATAATCTTTTCATCAAATGAATCATGATTTTTTCTTATGAATTCTTGGAATTATAATATGAGATTTTTTATGAATTAAGATCATTTACTATGAGTCTACTTTTCGCTATTTGAGTTATCCAAAAGAATCATAATTTATCTTTTGATATTCATAATTTGTCTTCATGAATTATATATCTCATCACCAAGTTAATTTTTCTTGATATATTTCATGTGATGATTTGAAAAATGATGTAATGGGAAAAGTTTTGCAACCATCCCTTCTTTTTTACAATGACAAATGGGCAGCAAAACTTACTAGTTTGCTCATCTCAAAAGAGAAGAAAGAACTTGCTTTCTTGAACATATCAAATATCACTAGCTTACAGTTTCTAATATGATGTATCACTTGCTAAATTTGCTAGCTTACAAATTGTAAGGAGAAAAACTTGCAACTTGCAAAAGGAAGCAAGAATTGCAAGCTTGCACACTTCAACAAAAGGCAAAAATGCTATCTTGTATTCCTTTTCGAAAACTTACTAGCTTAAACATTACAAAGAAAAGCAAATATGCTAAACTCTACATATCTCTAAAACTTGCTAGCTTGTATATTCAATACTCGCTATCTTACTAGCTTGCATAATGATATGTGCAATGATGTTTCAAAAACCTAAAATTATACGATGATATATGATGTTTCAAAAACTTGAAATTATGCAATGATTTGACATTATATCTTAAACACTTGATAGTTGCACTTCTCCTTTTTGTTGATGATAAAGGGATTTTATCATGATACATGTTGCTTGGATTTTTAAATCCAAGAGTTCTATTAATATAGCATATTGATAGGGGGAGTTAAAGTTAACTCCGTCATCAATTGGTTGTCATCATAAAAAAAGGGGAGATTGTTGAATCTCGGATTTTGATGATGAAACCAATTGTTAGTGTTTATGATTTGATATGCGTTTTGAGTGATGCAGGTAGCTTCGATCAGGGAGAGACAATTAAAGCAGGAAGAATCATGTTAGGCCGGAGAAAAAGATGTTAGAAGATTAGACGTCGAACCGAAGGATCGGTCGACGTATCGACAGAAGGCTTCGGGCTATGAGTTCGGGCATCGGGCCAAGAAGAGCGAAAATTATGTCGAGGAAATCGGAGTTGCGGAGGACAACTGATTGATTCGACAATAGGCCGTAAGAGAGAATGATGCGCCGAAGAATCGGAAGAAGCGTTGGGGACCAAAGACATACCGGACAATATGATTCAAGCTTTGTAATAATTGTCTAGATCGAATTAGGTTTTATTTGTGCAGGATTAACTACGATAGCGATTAAGGAATAAAGCAAAATGAAGTCCCAGAGTCAAGAACGAGATTTCGTTGGGAGTTCGAGAGTTCGTCGAAAGTCTGGACGTTTGTCGGAAGTTCTACCGGAATTGACCGAGAAGTCCAGGAGCTTGCCGAAGAAGCTCGTCGGAACTCGCCAAGAAGATCGTCGTGAAGTCCAGGAGCTTGCCGGGAGTCTGCTGGAACATTGTCGAGAGATTATCGGAAGTTCGTCGGAAGATCGTTGGAAGCTCGTCGGAAGAAACCTAGACTAACCGGACCGGATTTGCTTAGTGTATGTCTTAAATTTTATAGTTAGCACATAATTGGGATTGGCATTAGGCCAACCCAATTAGGGGCTAGTTGGGCCCATGTATAAACTGTGTTGGGCCTAATGAAAGGCCCAAACAGTAACCTAACAGGTGGCACCGTCATGGCACAGTCTCCGAGATTGTGTCAGACTGTCAAGCGATGGTACCACCAGTCTGGGTAGTGGTACCGCCCAGTGTCAGTGTCAGGCAGTGATACCGCCCAGACATAGTCTCCCAAGCGGTAGTACCGCCAGTTTGGGTGATTGTTCACGCCCAATATCAGTGCTGCAGGCGGTGGTACTGCCCGGCACAAGCGGTGGTACCTCTAGGACACGGGAAATCCGGGATGAGATATTTTTTGGCTCCAATTTTAAAGCCAATTGAGGGCTATAAATACCCCTTACTTCTCAACCGGTAAAGAAAGAACAGTGATAAGAATTGATCCCATACTATAGTGGAATCATGGTATATAGTTTCGAATAGTATCGCTCAGTACGAGCGATACGTACCGATCCGACGGCATACCGGTATGCGAACCGTCCGCTATCGGACGAAACATGCTACAGTGCTATACTGTAGCACTGCTACAGTAAGAGGAAGAACTATTTAAAACCACTCGGTACGCCCTGGTGTACCGAGCGGTACACGATACCGTACCGTACCGTACCGAGCCAACCTCGAAACATCGGTACGATACGGTATTGTATACCTTGAGTGAAATAGCTTGCAAAAGTTGAGAGTTCACCTCCATCATTTCTAAGTGTAAAAGTTTGTAAAAGGAGATTGAGCCACTTGTGAAAGTTCTGTAAAGAGGTGATTGATCTTTGCCCTTCAAGAAAGATCAATAGTGGAAGCCGGTGAACTCATTGGAGGAGGTATCGGGAGTGGATGTAGGTCGGACGACCGAACCACTATAAAATTGACGTGTTCTTCTCTGGTTTGCATTTCTATTATTGCCATTTACATACTGCAATTTGCTTTACTTATTCATTACGCTTCCATATACTTTCAAGTTAAGTATCTTTATGATATCGATTTTCATCAAACGAAATATTTTTCAAGCTGACGTTTTTACCGCTGCACTAATTCAACCCCCCCTCTTAGTGCCGACTCGTTCCTAACACTAGGTACGACCTAGTTCACGTGGGTCAGATATGACCTCAACTCATGTGTCTAGGTACAACCAACTCACGAGCCAAGTATGACCCAATTTGGTGGTAAGGCTCAGCCCAACTTATGAGTGAGGCTTAGCCTAGTCCATGAAGTTAAGCTCGTCTAGCTAAGCGATTGACATTAGACACATCGTCGCTCCTCTATGTAGCCATTGTACCTCAACTTAACCTATTTCTTAGAACAGATATATGCAGCGCATGTGACCCGTCCAAGACTCAAGTGGGTTGGTTCGGTTTGGGATAACACCATATGACAGTCCAATTTCCTCTTCCTTTATTGGTTTAAGATCGTTAATTGACTAAAACAGACAGGTTTGATCGGTTAAAGTCGGTTTAAGATGATTCCATACTAACTTAACTAGTTTAAACCTATTTGACCTAATCAAAATCAATCAAATCTAAATTAGACCAATCTAGGGTGATTCCAGATCGATTCTATAAGAATTTGAGGTCGATTCCATTAGGTTATAAACGAATTGAGTTTGGTTGAAGTCAATTAAGCTATTCCAATTAGGGTTTTAGCTGATTGAGACTATTAAGAGATTGATGTTTCATGTCTTTATAATTTGATGAACTTAAAGGTTTTATCTAAATATGTCATTTGAAAATAATTATTGATTTTTTACTTTTCCTAAGTTTATGATATTGATATGATTGTTACCATGTAGTCGATGTGACTCGGCTAGTGGTTCATATTGGAAGTGCAACCAATGAAAGGAGCTGTGAGCCCATCATAATATGGAGCCACCAATGAAGATTATCTAATAGATCATACATCAAGCATGATCTTTCATAATATTTGATCATATTGATTTCTTAATGCATATGTGAGTGAATAGATGAATATAAATGAATGATCATGAATGTTTATGTATCCTTACCAAGGGCAGGAATGACGATTCCTTTCGAGAATTAGCGGGCCAATAGACTGATAGTTAGATGGTTCCTTCATTCGTTGTTGGAAGGAACGTGTCCCCACTTAGGCGGGTGATGAATACTACTTCATCCACTGTTGGGAGTGCGATATGGATTATCTCTATCCGTTGTTAGGCGGAATTCATCCCGTAGAGTTTGCCTCTCCATCCACTGTTGGGAGAGTACACCATCGAGTGTAATATATACTTTTGTTATCTAGTTATTATGTATGTGTTGCACGTGGCTAATGCATGATTTTATTTATTATATAAGAAACTATCATCGTTTTTTTTATGCGTAAGTTTTATGATGAATCGATATATTATTATTTTTATTAAATTATTGACATTTGTTTCATAAATATTAAAGATTATTTTCATGATTTTTCCGAGGTTCCTACTAGCATGTGTGGGTGCTGATATGTTTTTACCTTATATTTATTTTCAGAGTAATCTATAACTTTGTAATAGATATGAAGTTTAGGTGGAAGAGACTTGTGACCCTACCAAGTAGATGTGATCCTTTTTTTAGTTAATAGAATATTTACTATTGTAAAGACAAGGATTTAAATTCAAAGATGAAGAAAAACGAGGGGGGGGGGGGGTGGGGTGTGTGTATTTTGTAAATTATGAATAATAATAATAATAAAATGATGATTTATTACATTTTATAAATTTGGAGATGCGATAGGCACATTCACACTAGAGATGATATTTAGTGATTCAATCACATCCAACTACAGAGGCTATCAGATTCTAATTCAAGTCATATGTCCAAGAATCACATTCTAAAACAGACTAACCACTACAAACGGCAGAGATAGTATACTTCAATTATCACCATATGATGTAAATACATGAGATTTAGCACTCTAGTTGATGTAGCACCAATATCTATGCTCTGGCATCACTTTGAAGGCTCAATTACCCATTTAACAAAATATTCACATAATTGAGGCCAAATATACATAATGTTCTGTAACAAATTGACTTTGAATCAAGAGAGAATAATTTTAATAGGAAAGTTAGTTTATGGCATTAAATTTATGACATGACTTAAATAGAAATTCCCTGTTATGTTATTCAGGCTTTTCTTATGACATTTCTGCTGCAGACAAAAGTTAGATACATATATTGTCTAAGTTTCAAACCAGAGAGGTACAGCACACAGTTTCATTTTACATCACTCAAACTATCTATTTATAGATTTATACCAAAACTGAGTGTTGAAATTATTATTTTAGTATATACAAATTTCAAGTCTGACAAACATTGTAGAAATGCTTAGATGTTGTCCAAGGAAAGCATTTAAAAGTGGTATGCAGTTTGAGGTGAAAAATAACAATGTATAAGTGGAAAGGCCATTGATCATATGAATTAACTGTGAAATAGCAAGTCTAATCTAGGAATGTTGTCCCATCCATCGCTTATGAATTGGATTTCTTTAAAATATATTTCTACACTTTAGAATTTTCAAACACCGACTTTCGCCTTTTCCCCTTTCATATTTGCCTCTCATTCCATTGACAACAACATTATTTCCAAGCATTTTCTCCCTATTTGTCCATGTCCCACATTTCTTCATGCTTTACCAAGCCCCTTTGTTCTATTATATTCTTTCTATATTTTGTCTTGTTTTCTAATTGTAAAAGTTTTTTCTCTATTTTGTCTTGTTTTCTAATTGTACACATCCTTTTAGTTGGATCTTCTGTCATCCTTTTCTCTTGTTTCCCGTATTCATTTTGGTATCATTCTGACACTAGCAGCCATTAATCTTAGAGACTTTTATTATAGGAACTTTTGATGCCAAGATCGTAGAATACTTCCAAAGCAAAATTGCACAAACAGAACACAAACAAATAGAGCCTACTTGAGTGTTGAAAAATTGTATCTCGAAAGAGAGGATTAGAAGCAAAGAGAGCATACTTAATTGTGGCAGTTTGAGTCACCTAAATCTTGGTTTCTTTCTCAAAGTTATAAAGCTCACTCTTCAAAATTTTTTTTAAACCTTAATTTAAAAAAGAAAAACCAAGATGGGGAACCAATTGGGAAGTCTATGTATTTGTATACTGTGTACATAGACCATAAGATCACAAAATTTTTAGTAAGAACTAAAAAAATTAATGCGGAGAACAACTTGGGCAGCTTAATTATTCAAGCTTTTTTATACAAAAGACCGCAAGATTGATGATTTATTTTTTAAATTACTTCAAATTATTCAATGCATATTAAGATCCTCGTGTCAACACATTCCAGAATATGCATTAATTGACAACAGAGACATCTAAATTATCCACCATAAAGAAGGCATGTCTATGAGGTACAAAAACCAAAAGAGCACCTAAAAAAATACAGAAAAATATATGTCAGCAAAAATGGAATCAAAATGATCCAAACAGCTAAAATCCATACCTTTAGCACCATTGCTATCTATTTTTGGCAATCCATGGACCTGCAACCTGGTCTTGATCACATCCAATGGGCAAACAAAAGTAGCCGCAATGGCACCTATCCGAAAATTCCAAACTCCACCATGACCATAGCAAATAATCCAATAAAAACTTATGTTCGCATAATAAGATGGGGAAATTAAAGATTTGGGAGTACCAGCGGAAGCGCCGGCGGCGGCGTGGCAGAGGAGTCCTCTGGTCGTAAGGCTATGGGTCTCGGTCGCCATCGAGGGAATTCGTGCCGAAGACGGATCGATAGAGGCAGGGGCACCAACCGAGAACTTGGATTTCCTCTCTCGGGAGGGGCGTAGCGGAGATCCAGCGTCGCATGGGCTCGAGAGCCAGAACCAAGGAGCTCCTCGCAAGGACTCAACCGGAGCGAGAAGGATCGAACAGCAGGAAGAAGATCAAATTAGGGTTCCGATCGGAACGAGGGACTGCGGAGCGACGCCATTATCGGAAGGCCTTCTCCTCCCCTTCCTCCATCTCCTCCTCACGTCCCTCGTAGGCTGTTTCCAACGGAGGCTGTCACATGATGCGCGAAGAGGGGACGATTGGATTAGGAAGCGACATTGGTCGTTGGATTCGATCCCGACGGCTGCTGGGAAATCCTGAAAGCCTATTTTAACGGACGCGATGAGTCGCTGCCGTCCGTGCTCGGATCGCCTGCTTCTACTCGAGCAGGAGACTCCCAATTCACGGTGCGGGAATTACAGGAATTGGCCGTGATGGCTGCGGTTACCGGGATTCTTTTGGTGGATTTCGACAATTCGCTCACCGACGCGTGTGAACATTTCTTTGGGACCCGCCAGAATAGGACAGATTGCACGGTTTCTGTGGTTGGGAATAACCCCCAATGATGTGGTGCTGGGAGCTGATACGTACGTAGCCCAATGTGGCGGCTTTGAATCGTCAACACAAGTAACAACTGTTCTTATCACAACGGGTCGGACATCATTTTGGTGAAGCAACCAAAAGATGAAATCGTAGTTTTAATATGTTGTCGAAAATAAAAAAAAAACAATATATTTAACTTATAACCTCTTTGTCAAGCTTTGGATTAAAAAGATGGAGGTGATCTTTCTCATAAAATTATATATTTGTATTAGTTTTATAGCATTCCTCCTAGCATGCGCGTTCTCACTTTCTCATTAAAAAGAATCATTCATAGTTTTTTGCTAGACAAAAACCAAAGCAGTTTCTGCAATTAACTCCTGATTTGATTGAATTTGTGTAGTGTTGGAGGCTTAGCCATGCAATTGTTTTGATTGTAAAAAACTGTAATGGCCATGCACACAACCAATTCAATAAAGATAAGACATGGTGTCATGGGGCAGTAACTTTACAATATTTAATCGCATCACAATAGATCAAGTATTGTTGAAAACAAATAAGACATAATAACAGTCATCAAGCGACAACACATTTTACCATGATTTAACATTATTTTAACTCACTTCTTTGTGCATACACAAGCTTAAGAATCATACTTAGTTGAAGCGATTTTTCCTTTTTTTTTTCCGCCTAAAAGTTCTGTTTTATTCTTCATATCACATATGTTATAATAAATTAATGGGGTTGATAAATATTTTTAATTAAAAATATGTTGTTTGGAGGATAAGTTACTTGAAGCCTCACGAAAAAAGTTTTTGCTTGAAGAAGAAAAAACCCTTGACAATTAAGGGTTAGTTGCTATATAAATACAATATATTTTAAGATTTTGGTATTTAAGTTACAAAAGGAATTACTTTGAATACACTTTTTGATTTTTCACTAATAGATCTACAGAGGTTGAGGAAAAAATCTTCAACAAAAATCTTCAGCGTTTATCATCATATGATGTATGGTTGGTTTCGAGTTTAAGCTCTAGATAAATAAAAAAAAATTCTATTATTCTTGTACATTAAAAAATTAGATTTATTTTCATGAATATAAAAATAATCAAAACTTGAAAATTTTTATTCACTATTTTATGTATATATATATATATATGATAAATTTGTTAAAAATGTTTCAAGTTTCCATTATTTCTTGCAAAATGTTTTTCTTTTGTTTTATTCCCATATAATATCCCTTCCTAGTCATTTTTATTGCTTTACCCCTGGCGTATATCTCGCTTAATCACCTTCCACCCCATTGGGTTGCCTTCATCGCCTTTAAGCAATCACCTCCATAGTAATGCTACCATTGTATCAATCTATGCATTACTCTATCATGACCTAAATGAATGATTATGATTGTTTATGTATCTCTACTAAAGGTAGATGGGATGATTCCCTTTGGGGATTAACGAGCTATTAGATGTGACGGTTAGATAATTCTTTTATTTGCTTTTAGGAGGAATGTGTCTCTACTTGGGCGAGTGAGGGATACCGCTCTATTTACTATTGAGAGTATGATATAAGTTCTCTTCATTAGTCGTTGAAAGGAATCCATCTCATAGAGTATGTATTTCTATCCGCTATTATAAGAGTATATTATTAGGTATGATGTATATCTTATTTGATTGTTATGTATATCATTGAGATATATTACATATGATTGATGTATGATTTTGCTTACAACATAAGAATTATTATTATTTTTATACATAAACTAATATATTATCATGTTATATTAAATTATGAATATTTATATATATTTCATGAGCACTAACGATTATTTTGATGATATTTCAAAGGTTCTTATCAATATGTGTGGTTACTAATATATTTTTATCCTATATTTATTTTTAAAATAACCTATGATTTTGTAATAGATATGAGGTTTGGGTAGAAGAGATTTTTTCATCATTTATGACCTTATAAAGAAGATGTGATTCTTTTTTTAATTATAAAAATTTAGTATTATAAAGATAGGGATTTTGAATTCAAAGATAAAAAGAGTTTTGTAAATTATGAATAATAAAATAATGATTTATTTTTTTATAAATATGGGATGTGACAATCTTTCATCTTTCGACCTACCTCTCTGTAACAGACATGAAAGTTCAACCTCTTCCCCAATTTGTGAAGTAGTCAATCCCAACTATTATAAATCGATGTTGTCCCAAGGACAATAGGAAGGGACCATGATATGAAAGTTTCAGCTAGGTCTATCAAGTGTGAGTTAATCATTCTACTTTTGACTACTATGTCGTATATATATCTCTCGACATTCCTCCCAATCTGGTGCTTGAAGATTTTATTTACCATCCTTTGCTACATTGCCCCTGTGTTCTTCGGCCCAAGTGACATGACTTGATAGTAATATGTGCTCCAATCGGTAATGAATGATATGCATTCCCGATCATTTAGAATCATTCTTATCTAGTTATATCTCGAAAGTGCATCTATGAAGGTGAAGAGCTCATAACCGGAGGTAGCATTGACCAATTGATCTATACCCGAGAGAGCGGATAATTATCCTTTGGACATGCCTCATTGAAATTGATATAACCAACACACATCCTTCAGTTTCCATTTGACTTTTTGATAAGTACAATGTTAGCAAGCTACTATGGGTATTACACCTTGATAATGAACCATGCTCCTTATAACTTATCAATTTTGTTGCTAATAGTATGCTGGTGCTTGGGGGCAAATTTGTGGGGCCTTTGCTTGACTGGTTGAGCTCCGGGAGAGATGTTCAAACGATGTTGGACCACATTCGGATCGATTCCCAGCATATCCCTTAGTTACCATGTGAACACCTCAGCGTTCTTTTTAAAGAAGCTGATAAGTTGTGTAATATTGTGCCCATCTTAACGACTTGATCGGGGTGAGCCTTGTCTAAGGGTATTTCAATCAATGGTTTCATTGGTTCCGGATGTGAGAAGTACTTGGCAAAATCTCTAAGGTCCATAGGTGGTACCTTAGGTTAGACCTTCTTAGGAAAGGAGATCATTATAAGGTAGCACTATCGGGACTCCCTCAGGTTATTCCTTAATTCGTCAATGTTAATGATGGTTGAGAACTTTATCATTATGTGGTAGGTCGATACTATTGTCTGCATTCTATTCGATGTAGATTGACCTATGATGGCATTATTGTTAGGATCGTGAATGGTACTAAGAGATGGGGTGAATTAGTGCTATTGTAAACTTTCGATGATTTTAAAAAATTACCTTTGATAAGGCCCCTAACGAAAATACGTTTAAACTTGAAAATATTCATAAGAGTGCATGCAAAAGTAGTAGACAGTTAAATAAAAAGACAATGAAGGTAAACAACAAAAGAACAGAGCACACTGAAGTTATAGTGGTTTGGTTGTTATGACCTATATCCACTCTTGATTCCTTCTCCATCGAGGCCACCAGCTTCTACTATCGATCTTCTTTCAACAAGTGAAGATCAACTACCCTCTTACAACTCTTTCTCCTTTTCATAGGTTTAAGAGATAATCTTTACAAGTCAACACCTCTCTTAGAATGATCATAAATCTTAAGGAAGAAGAGGAGGACACCTAGTACTTTTTCAAGGCTTTTATAACTCAGAATCTCAAGACTTTTGTACATTTTTCGTGCTCTATTAAGCAAGAAAATGTGGGGTATTTATAAGCCCCAAATGGCTTCAAAAATGAAGCCAAAAAAATCTCATCTTGGGTTTCTAGGGTACTGGCGATACAACTGCCAGTATTGGGCGGTACCACAACCTGCTCTCTTGACAACTAGTAGTACTATCACTAGTTTGAGTGGTATGATCGCCTGACAAAGCCTTGGAGACTGAGTTCTGGTAGTACCATCGCTTGCAAGATAATACCATCGCTTGATAATATTAATTGTTGATGGTACCACTGCCTAGGAAAGTTCTAGGAAGTCGAGCCTTAGGCAGTTCCATTGCCAGCCCTAGTAGTGCCACCGCTTGACGTGGCTCCAAGTCATTGAATGGGCCAAACAACAAATCCAATTCAGCCTAATTCAAGCTCAATTGGCCTCTAATTGAGTTAGTAGGGTTACACCTAAATCTAACTCAAATTTAGACCTAATATGACCATTAAGACTTAAACAATTATAAAATAATAAGCTAAGTTATCCGGCGCATCATTTGTTCATTTGAACTCCCATCAAACTTCCGACGAACTTCTGATGCATCATCCAAACCTTTGGCATATTGTTTGATCTATCAGCATGTTGATTCCCACAACGTCCGATCTTTTAGCCCGATGCCCAATCTTTGACTTCGGCTTTTGATTTTTTGCTTTAATTATTTTACCTTTTCATGATCCAAGTTAGTCCTACATCACTTTTCTCAAATAGCACATTAGATCGTAAACTCATCAATTGATTTCATTATCAAAATCTGGGATTAAAAAATCTTTCCTTTTTTATGATGATAACCAATTGATGATGTAGTTTAAACTAAACTCTCTCTGTCTATATGCTATATTGAAAGAAACTTTAAATTTTAGAAAATGATAACTTTAGAATTAAGTCAAAATAATTTTAATCATTTTCTTTACAAAGTTCATCATTTCATACTTTATATACATTGCATCAACATAATATCAAAAGTATTATATGTATATCATTATAATATCATCAAAAAGTGCATTATAATATCAAAGAGTTTAAAACATTAAAAAGTACATTACAACATCAAGAGTGCAAGACAAGGAACATATCAAGAAACTATCAACTTCTCTCCCTTTGTTATCAACAAAAAAGATGAATATATAAGCTACTCGGGTGGTGGTAATCTAAGAGGCCTAAATAAAGTATCAAACTTAGCATGAATGTATTGTATCTTAGTTAAAATTTGATTCTGACGAAGTTCAATTCGATCCAGTCGAGTTGCTATGGAATCAATAGATGAGGAGGGTGCTAGATCTATCAAAGGTGTTGCCTCAAAAGGACTAGTAGGAAGAGATTGACCTCCCCTATGTATAGGTATTTCTAGTTCTGACTCAAGTGGGTGAGGATTAGTTCTCTTATGTAATCTAGTCCAAACATGGTTCATTACTATGCATCTTAATCTTCTTAATAAGTTTCTATTGATAATGTTGAATCTGTCTAGTTTCATAGTTTCTTCATTTGGTGGAATGACTATGTCATGTGCATGTATCAATCTAGTAATCAAGCTACTATATAGAAGCATCATGTCTTTTATTAATAACTCAATCATATTTTGATGTATCAAATATCCAAAACAGTTATCACATCCTATCATAATCCAATACATTGTACCTATTTTCATTTAACTAACTTCATCATGATGGTATTGTTTAGGAAGTAGAATACTAATCATGATATGATGAAGTAGTTTTGTGTTGAATGGTAGCATATGCTCACAACTTTTAGGAGCAATAGACAGATTAAGATTTTTAAAGATAGTACTTGATGCTTCAGAATATGTAACCCCAACTGATTCAGTGTCCCATTGTCCTCTAAAATATCAACCTTTTCTTTTTTTAGGAATTCCTATAAGATTATAAATTATGCTATTCATAATAGGTATATGATGTCCCAAAAGATAAGTAGATAACTTATCATATTTATCTATGTGCAAGTTATTATAAAACTCGAACAAGTCTAGAATAGATAGGTTCACTAACTTGAAGAATTAGAAGGACATCTAAGTTAGTAAATCATTAAATTGTTTCTAAATCACTCAATTCTTCTAGATCTACAAATTTTTTCTTATGCACATTTCTGGACTCAAAATTTGGGAATCTAAGATCATGTTCATGTGAGTCAAACAATATAGAATCAAAGGTTTAATCTAATCTTCTCTTTCCTTTGTCTCTTGAAGATATTCTAAGTATCATAGGAACTATATATATTACCAATAATAAGAGGCAAGATCAAGCAATAAATTGAGAATTAGAGAAAGGTTTAAGAGTTACCCTTGTAGTTAAGCTTCTTGTGATTACCAAAAGAGTTGAGATTGATCCTTAGCTTTGTAAAAGAGAGGGGTTTTGTAATCACCGATAATTTCTCCCTTAACATAAATTAATTACTATAAATGATATATTGATTTATTATTAACTTCTATATTTGTGTATAGTTAAGGAAATGATTAAATTTGGTTTCCTTAATCATATGAATAAGTTAGGAATTCTACTAATCAATTAAATTATTAATTGATTTATTTCCTAATGAGTGATTTGATATTTAGGAAGTAAATAGTTTACATTCCATTTTTGTGTGTGAACTATAAGAAATAAATATTATATTATTATTTTTTGTATGTGAAAGCAAATATAAAAATAAAAATTAAATTATTACTTACCTTTCGAGGAGATCTCATCTTCTCCTATATAAAGGGACTATTCATCCCTCATTCTCTACTAGGCCTAACAATAGGAGAATTGAAGAGATGACTTCCCGGGGAGATGATATCGAGGAAGGATTAATCGAAAAGAGGTAGGATCCTTTCTTTTTAATTAGCTTTGATTTGTGTTTTAAAATCTTGACATTGAGATTGTTATAATTTTATAATGAATGATGATGTTTTAATTTTAAAATTTTATGTTTTTAAATAATAATAATTGATTTGTGATGTTAGACTGATTATTTGATTTGTATTGATCTTTTAAGCTTAAGTGAATTTTAATATTGATTTAATTATTAAAATTCTTATTTAGTATAATAGTTCTAATTTATTTAATTAGTTATATCTATGTTTCAAGAATTATGTGTGAATTTCTGTAATGTAATTAGTTTTAAATTTTAGATCATGAATTTAAAGATTTAATTAATGTATTTGAGTAATTCTTTAATAATTTTAAATATTAAAAATCTAATTTGATAAGAGGAGTCTAATTGGGGTCTGACTTGAGTCAAGTTGATCTATCGGATCGAATCGACTCAGACCATGTGATCATGTACAACCTAGCTTATGTGACTAAGTATAACCTAGCCTATGTGGTCAGGCATGACCCAACCCATGTGGCTAGGTACGATCTAATCCATATAGCCATGTATGACCCAGCCCATGCGGTAAGGTACAACCCAACCATGTGGTTAGGCATGGACCAGCTCATGTGGCTAGATACAATCCAGTCCATGTGGCCATATATAACCCAACTCATATGATAAGGTACGACCCAACCATGTGGCTAAGCATGGGCCAGCTTATGTGGCTAGGTACAACTCAGTCTAGGTGGTCAGATACGACCCCAACTCATATGTCTATGATCAATTCGTGAGCCAAGCATGGTCTAGTTCAATGGTAAGGCCCAGTCCAACTTATAAGTGAGGCTTAGCCTAGTCCATGAAGTTAAGCCTGCCCAGCTACGCGATTGATATTAGACATATCGTCGCTCCTTTTATATAGCCCGTCGTACCTCAACTCAACCTAGTATTTGGAACAGGTATATGCAATGTATCTGACCCGCCCAAGACTCAGGTGGATTGGTTCGGTTTGGGTTAGTACCATACGACATAGTCCAATCTCCTTTTCTATTGGTTTGAGCTCATTAATTGACGAAATCAAATAGGTATGATCAGTTAAAGCTGATTTAGGGTGATTCCAAACTAACTTAACTGGTTCAAACCTATTTGACCTAATCGAGATCAATCAAATCTAATTTGACTAGTTTAGGGTGATTCCAGACCGGTTCCATAAGGATTTAATATTGGTTCCGTTAGATCATAATCGAATTGAGTTTGGTTTAAGTCAATTGAGCTATTCCAATTAGAGTTTTGATTGATTGAGGACTATTGAGATATTAATATTTAATGCTTTTATAATATGATGAATTTAAAGGTTTTATCTGAAGATGTCATTTGAAAATGATTATTGATTTTCTATGTTTATGATATTGATATGATAAGTATCATGTAGTAGATGTGACTAAACTAGTAGTTCACATTGGGAGTGCAACCTGTGAAAGTAGCTATGAGCCCATCATAGTGCGAAGCCACCAATGAATATAGTCTAGTAGATTTACATCAAGTATAGTCTCTCATAATATTTAATCATATTGATTTCTTGATGTATGCGTGAGTGATTGAATGAGTGTAAATGAATGATCATGGATGTTTATGTATCCCTGCCGAGGGCAGGTATGGCGATTCCCTTCGGGGATTAGCAGGCCGTTAGACGTGATGGTTAGACGGTTCCTCCATCCGCTGTTGGGAGGAACGTGTCCCCACTTGGGCGGGTGAGGGATACCACTCCATCCGCTGTTGGGAGTGCGATATGGATTATCTCCATCCGCTGTTGGGAGGAATCCATCCCGTGGAATATGCCTCTCCATCCATTGTTGGGAGAGTGCACCATTGGGTGATATACGCCTTTGTTATTATGTATGTGTTGCATGTGGCTGATGCATGATTTTGTTCATTATGTAAGAAATTATCATCATTTTTCTGATGCATAAGTTTTATGATGAATAGATATATTTTCATATTGAATTATTGATATTTATTTATATTTCATGAATATTGAAGATTATTTTTATGATTTTTTTGAGTTTCCTACCAGCATGTGTGGTTGCTGATATGTTTTTATTTTATATTTATTTTCAGAGTAATCTACTATTGTGTAATAGATTTGAAGCTTGGGTGGAAGAGACTTTGACCTTGTGAAGAAGATGTCAATTTTCTAGCTAAAAGAATATTTTCTACTGTAAAAACAATGATTTGAATTCAAAGACGAATTAAAAGAAAAAGAGGAAGTTTATTATGTAAATTATGGATAATAAATTACTGATTTATTATTCTTTTTATAAATTCGGGATGTGATAGGTTTTCTTGAGTTTCTAGAGGAAGAATAAGAGGAAAAGGGGGTGAAGAGCAGTTTAGAGGAGTGTAGAGAAGGCTGGGGGCGATTTTACCACCAGCCCTAACTAGGGTTTTTATAGTGTAGGGTTACGGGTGGTACCATCGCTAGACCCTACTAAAGGACACTGAATGAGCCAAACAATAGGCCCAATTCAGTTCTGATTCAGGTCCAATTGGCCCCTAATTGAGTTGGTATTGTTTCACCCCAATACTGACTCGATTATACCTAAACTAACATGATCTAGATACATAATTACAAGCATGAATCCTATGTTGTCCGACATATCATTGGTTCATCCGATACTTAGTCTGATCCTTCAGCGCATCGTTCTCTCCTTCGGTGTATTGCCCAATCAACATGTTGACTCCTGCAACTTTCGATCTTTTTAGTACAATGTTCGATCCTTCAGCCCGATGCCCGAACTCATGGCACGAAGCCTTTTGCTGATATATCGATCAATCCTCTAGTCCGACATCCAATCTCTTGACATATTCTACTCTAGTCCAACTTCTGATTCCTCTTACTTTAATTGATTTACCTTTTATGATCGAAGTTAGTCCTACGTCACTCAAAACACAGATTATATTATAAATTCTATCAATTGGTTTCGTCATCAAATTATGAGATTCAACAATCGCTCCCTTTTTTATGATGACAACCAATTGATGATGAAGTTTAACATAAACTCCCCCTATCAATATGCATAATTGAGATGAATCTTGAATTCAAGTTAAAACAAATTTAATCATGAATATTTCATCATTGCATGCATCATTATCATAAGTTGAAGTATTGCATGCATAATACCAAATCATCATATATAAAATCATCATTACATGCATCATTCCAAAACATAATATTTTAAATAAGTTTTTGAGATATAATTTCAAATCATTACATCATAAACATAATCTCAAGTTTTTGAAACATCACTATGCAAGCTAGTAATTTTCTTTTGAGATGTGTATACTAGTAATTCTTTCTCTTCCTTTGTCATTAGCAAAAAGAAGTACATCTTGCAAGTTTTTGTGATATGTAAACTAGAAAATTTAGTAAGTTTTTCATCACTTTAGAACATGCAAGCTAGCAAGTTTTAAAGATGTGCAAGTTTAGCAATTCTTTAGTTCTTGAGATGGGCAAGATAACACTTTTGCTTCTCTTAGAGATTATAAGCTAGTAATTATAACAAGTTTTACATCATGCATGCTAGCAAATTTTATATTATTTTAAAACATGCAAGCTAATAAGTTAGCAAGTGTTACTTCTCTTTGAAGTATAATGGCTAGCAAGTTTTTGAGAATGTGAAGTTAACCAAATTTTCGCTTCTCTTGAGATAGCAACTTTTTGCTTCTCTTTATGATGTGCAAGCTAGCAACTTTTCCTTTTCTTTGCGATATGCAAGTTAGCAATTTTTATTTTTTTTACAATTAGCAAGACTTTCTCCCTCTTTGGTATTATCAAAAAGAAGGGAAGAATACAATAGTGCAAAACTTCTCAATCATTACAAGACATACAAGCCATAAATACGAAAGAATCATGTCATGAAAGATATAATATCAAAGATCATGAAAGATTAAGTCATGAATACTAAAAGATATGATTTATTTTGACAAATCTCCCTTTTAGTAAATAACGAAAAGAAACCTTAGGAGATCAAAGATCTTGATTCATAAAAAAAATCTTAAGTATTGAATATCAAGAATTCAAGATCATGATATAGATAAAGACATTTTTATAATAAAAAGAATCATGAGAGAACACATAAAGGATCTCGATTCATGTATAATATATCTCAATTCATTATGAATCATAAAAAATTATAATTTTAAAAAATCATGATTTATTTCGAAATTTTTTCTCTTTAGTAAATGATAAGAAGAAATATAGCAATGATACCAATCATGATTTATTTGGATAGTAGATAGTAAAAGGAAACATAGAGGATAAAAGACCTCGATTCATATAGAATAAATCTCAAGTTATAGATATGGAGAAATCAAGATAAAAATTATGATTAGATGAAACTCATCCAAATTCAAATCGTCAAATCATCAAAATCACTTTCAAGAGATTCAAAATGACATAAATAGATTTATCATTTTCTTATTGAAAAATTGATAAGATAGATAAATTTTCAAAGTGCATTCCCTTTTTAGTTGTTTCAATTCATATGATTTATTTCAAACAAGCATGTCCTTCTTTTTTTATCCCAAACAAAACATACATTATCTTTAAAAACTGAAAGTGCAAGATTTATTATAAAAATCATCAAGATCAAAAAGTGTAACACATAATTCCAAAACATATGATTTCAAATCATCATTACTTTAAATCCTCATGCATAATATAAAATCATTAAGGATACCAAACTTTTTAACATTTTTATTACATCATTACATCATTAAAACATCAAGCATGATTTCATTGAACATAAGGCATTTTCAATCAAAATAATTTTATTTGTTGTAGTAATATAATTTTCTTTTTATGTGAATCTAACTCTATATGCTTAGTGCTAGGAGTTAACATGCAATTGTCATGCTCAAATTTTAATTATTATTATTTCAAAATCACTAGAAAGAGAAGCATGATTTTTTTACAATTTTTTTTACTAACTAAATTAAAAATAACTCATGAAAAGTATTAAGTAATTTCAAAATAAAGTAAAGGAGCATTGGGTGAGTAATTTATCTCATCGTCGAGAGCCACCAAGGTATAGTTCACAACTTCGTTTTCATCAGTTTACTCCTCGTCTTCGGATGCACTCGTTTCATCCCAAGTCACATTGAGTGTTTTTTTATTCTTTGGTAGCTTTTTCTCTTTAAGTTTATTTTTATTCTTAGTTTCATATTTTATAAATTTTATAAATTTAGTTGTGATGAGTTTTATGCCATCATCACTTGAGCTTTCTCTCGAGTGGTTTTCTTTTGTTCTAAGTGCTAAATCCTTCATGTTCTTTGGAAGGTTGTTCTCATGTTCATCAAGTTCATCATGTCCCTTGTACATCATTTGATGGTTCATTAATGACTCGATAAGTTCTTCAAGAGAAAAGTTATTATGGTCTTTTGCTTCTTGTATATAGTTACTTTAAGATCCCAATTTTTAGGAAGAGAACGTAAAACTTTATTCACAAGTTCACGATTCAAAAAACTTTTACCAAGTGCTTTTAGACTATTGATGACATCCATAAGCCGGGTGTACATGTCTCCAATGGTCTCGCTTAGTTTCATGTGAAACAATTCAAAATCATATATCAAAAGATTTATCTTAGAATCTTTAACTCTACTAGTGCCTTCGTGTGTGATTTCAAGAGTATGTCAAATATCATGTGTAGTTTCACAAGTCGAAATATGATTAAACTTATTTTTATTCAAAGCGTAAAATAAAGTATTCATAGCTTTCACATTTAAAGAAAATAATTTTTTCTCAAAGTCATTCTATTCATTCATAGATGATTTAGAGAGGGTTTGAAAACCAAGTTCAACGATATTCCATAAATCAAAGTTTAAAGAAAGCAAGAAAACTCTCATCCTAGTTTTCCAATATGTGTAGTCTGTCTCATTGAATATAGAGGAGGATGAATGATAGAGTGACCCTCTTGAAATTCAATAAAAGTCATTTCTCTTAGGTGTTAAACCAAATGAGAAAAACGTGACTCTGATACCAACTGTTAAGATCGAGTCGACACTAGGAGGGGGGATGAATTAGTGCTTACAATAAAAATGTCAGTTTTGAAACTTCATATATTTGATGAAAATCGATATTGGAAAGATGTTAACTTGAAACACGTTCGTAAGTATATTAAAAGTAAGAAATCAATTTGTAATTAAAACGAAAAGCTTAAAGTAAATGCAAACCAGATTTTTATAGTGGTTCAATCATTATGACCTACATCCACTCTCGATTCCTCTTCACTCGAGGCCACTGGCTTCCACTATCGGTCTTTCTTCAATAAGCAAAGACCAACTATCCTCTTACAACCCTTTCTCCTTTTCACGGGTTTAGGAGACAACCCTTACAAGCCTCACACCTCTCTTAGACTAAGCCTGAAACTTAAAGAGGAGGAGGTCACTCGGCAATTTTTTAACTTAGAATAATAACCCCTTTCTACTCAAATTCTTGCATCTCCATGTAGGAATAGTTGGGGTATTTATAGACCCTAAATTGCTCTAAAATTGGAGCAAAAAAAAGTCTCATCCCGGGTTTCCCGGGTCCTGGCAGTACCACCGCTTGTGCTAAGCGGTACTACTGCCTGCAGCACTGACACTGGGTGGTACCACCATCCAGTTTGGTGGTATCACCACCTGACATAGTCTGGGAGACTGTGTCTAGGCTAGGGTCTCCTTCTAGATTGCATGGTGCGTGCAGCGAGGAGATTTGAGTAGTGATTTGAGGAGCATCTTCGTAACTCTTATCATGTGGATCACCACTAGAGAGGAGGACAGTTGACCTACTTCATCCTCTCCCATAGATCTATAGGAATTCAGAGATATACGATCTCTCTAAGTAATATAATTTTCTTATATGCATAGTTTTTCAGTTTCGTGGGTTTTTGTGCACCAATCTTTGCACGACGATAAGAGACTAATTTTTCTATGAAAATCTAGAATTTTATTTTTTGTTCTTCCACTGCATATGTGATGTCACCTCAGATTTCCCAATAGTAATATTAGAGCCAAGTATTCGTGCAAAAGATTGAAACTACGTGTATTGTGTTCAATCACATAGAATTATTTTTGCACGATTACTATGATTTTTTATCATAGTTTTGAGATCTGGACTACACATCTTCTCCTTACTAAAAGGTGTTTTAGATCAATATTTTATCACCAAAATTATTATCATAGAACAAGGGAGAAAGGGTAGTAACTATTACTGCCCTACAATTTGGTCGAACGCTGCTTGTAGCCTTGGCCAAGAGCATATCTTGTTGCACTCAACCTGGCCAAAATTAGCAAGGTTGAGAGCAACAAAGATGCTCTCAACCTATAGGATTGGCAGCCCCTACAGCCAGGTTTCCTAGTTGTAAGGGGCACCCTTAGCAGCTAGGGTTTCCTAGCCACCAAGGAGACCCTAGCGGCCTGAATTCCTGGTTGAATGGGGGCAAGCAAGACTATGTCAAGTGATGGTACCGCTAGAGCAGGCGATGGTACTACCTAGTGTCAAACCGGTAGGCGGTGGTACCACTTGTACCCCGAAAACTCGAGGATTTGAATTTTGACTCTAAGTTTTGAAGTTATTTGAGGTCTATAAATACCGCACAAATTCCTTCTTGGAAAACACATGAAAAGAGAGCAAAAATTCTATGATTCCAAGGTTGTAAAACTCTTTTAAGTATAGAATCCCTCCTCCAAGAGCTTAGTGATAGTCCTAAGAGAGGTGTATGATGGAACACTTGTGAAAGGTTCTCTCCTGAACCTATGAAAAGGAGAAAGAGTGTAAGGGTAGTTGATCTTCGCCCATTGGAAAGAAGATCGATAGTGGAAGCCGGTGGTCTCGAGTGAAGAGGAATTGAGAGTGGACGTAGGTCACGACGATCGAACCACTATAAATCGGTTTGCATTTCTATTTTGCTGTTTACCTTTATTGCAAACTGCTTTACTTCCTCATTACTTTAACTGCACACTCTTACGAATGTTTTCAAAGTTAAATACTCCTTGATATAGTTTTATCATATGAAGATTTCCAACTTGACATAATTTTTATGAATGCACTAATTCACCGCCCCCTCTTAGTGCTGTATTGATCCTAACATATAGCACTCCCGGAGATGAGGGTCTAGGGTTGTTGGGCAAATGGTAGTATTGCATTGGTACTCACGACGAGATGAACATATCTATATAGGGAAAGGGTGGCTACTGCATTCTCTAAGTGAAAGTATTATGAGTCAAAGGTAGAGCCTCACTCACATGTTCATAGATAGGGTTAGCCTACAGATGCTCTTATGATATCAGACCCTCCTTTTAGTGTCATAATATTAGAAAAAAATATCCTTGATGCCTTCATCAGGACAATATGGTCCTAATTTGTTTACGAGGAGTTGTTTGGAGTAAAGCACAACCTCTTCAAATTCGTTACTATTAGGACCGAGTCGTTTAGGGTGAATTAGTGCTTTTGTAAAACTTGCGTCGATTTTGAAACTTCATTCAATGAAATCCATATCGGAAAGTGTTGAATCTCATATTTTGATGATGAAACCAATTGATAGTGCTTATGATTTGATCTACGTTTTGTGTGATATAGGATACTTCGATCAGGGAGAGATAATTAAAGCAGGAAAAATCATGTTGGGCCGGAGGAAAATATGTCAGAAGATTGGACGTCAGGCCAGAGGATCGGTCGATGTATCGACGGAAGGCTTCGGGCCATGGATTTGGGCATCGAGCCAAGAAGAGTGGATATTGCGCCAAGGATATCGGAGTTACGGAGTCAACTGGCCGATTGGGCAATAGGCCGCAAGAGAAGATGATGCGTCAAAGAATCGGATGAAGCGTCGATGGACTAGTGACATGCCGGACAACATGATTCAAGCTTAGTAATCATTGTCTAGATCAAAGTGTGTTTTTACATGTGCAGGATTAACTACAATAGCAAGGCATAAAACAAAATAAAGTCCCGAAGTCAAGAACGTGATTTTATTAGGAGTTCGAGAGTTCATCGGAAGTCCGAACATTCATCGGAAGTTCTGCAGGAACCAGTCAAGAAGTCTCGGAGCTTGCTAGAGAAGCTCGTCGGAACTCGCCAAGAAGATCGTCGTGAAGTCTAGGAGCTTGCTGGGAGTCTACTGGAACATTGCCGAGAGATCGTCGGAAGTTTGCCTGAAGAAACTAGACTTACGTACTTGTTTAGCTTAGGAAATGTCTTAGAATTTGTAGTTAGCATTAATTGGAATTGTATTTGGGTCAACCCAATTAGGAGTCAGTTGGGCCCATGTAAGGACTATGTTGGGCCCAATGAAAGGCCCAAACAATGACCCAAGAAGTGGCACCGTCATGGCACAGTCTTCGAGACTATGTTAGGCAGTGGTACCGCTAGTCTGGGCAGTGGTACCGCCCTTGGTAGGGTGCCAGGCGATGGTACCATCCAATGGCCTAGTGCTAGGTGGTGGTACCTCCTAGTGCAGTGTTAGTATCAGACTGACACTAGCGGTGGTACCGCTCGGTACAAGCGGTGGTACCGCTCGGTACAAGCGGTGATATCGCCCGAATCCAGGAAAACCGGGATGAGATGTTTTTAGGCTTCAAGTTTGAATCAACTTGAGGCCTATAAATACCCCTCTTATCTCTGGTTAACACACACAAGCACATAGAGTTTAAAAGTGAAGAAATGCTATTGCAATCACTTGAGAAATCCCCTCCTCTAGTCTAAGTCTAGAATTCTGTTTAGGAGGAGTGTGTGTGCTTGTAAAGATTATCTCCTAAATCTATGAAAAGAAGAAGAAGAGTGTAAAAGGTGGTTTGTCTTTGCCTATTGAAGGAAGACCGATAGTGGATGTCGGTGGCCTCAACGGAAGAGGAATTAGTGGAGTGGATATAGTCACGACGACCGAACCACTATAAAAATCTTGTTTGCATTTACTTCTTGTAATTTACATTAACTGTAAACTGCCTTCAACACGCTCTTACTTCGTGTTTCAAGTTAAGTTTCTATAATCAGCTTTTATCGTACAAAAAGTTATCGAAACCGACGTATTTTACTGCTGCATTAATTCACACCCCCCTCCCTCTTAGTGCCGACTCTGTTTCTAAGAATTGGTATCAGAGCCTTGTTATTTATCATTTGGTTTAACACCCAAGAGAAATGACTCTTTTCGGCTTTCAAGAGGGACTTTCTTTCATTCATCCTCCATTTTTCAATAGGGCGGACTACACTTATTGGAAAACTCGAATGAGAGTTTTCTTGTTTTCTATTGATTTAAATTTATGGAATATGGTCGAAAACATATTTCGAAGGTCTTCTCTTCCAATGAACCATTGGAATGATTTGGAGAAGAAGACTTTTTTTCTAAATGCAAAGGCTATGAATGCCTTATATTGCGCTTTAGATAAAACTGAGTTTAATCGGGTTTCTACTTGCGAAACGGCTTTCGATATATGGCACACTCTTGAAATCACACATGAAGGCATGAATAGAGTAAAAGATTCGAAGATTAATTTTTTAATGCATGATTTTGAGCTATTTCAAATAAAGCCGAGCAAAACTATTATTGACATGTACACCCGATTTATGGATGTCGTCAATAGTTTAAAAGCTCATGGTAAATATTTTTCGAATCTTGAACTTGTGAATAAAGTTTTACGCTCACTTTCTAAAACTTAGGATTCAAAAGTAATGGATGTTTAAGAATAAAAAAACTTGAACTATTTACCAATTGAAGAACTTATAGGGTCTTTGATAACCTATGAAATGACGTGCAATGCATGTGAAGAACTTGAGAATCACCTTTCAAAGAACAGGAAGGATTTTGGACTTAGAATAATTGAAGACCACTCGAGCGAAAACTCAAGTGACGATGAACTTGAACTTCTCATAATAAAACTTAAAAAGTACTTAAAGCAAGAATCAAAAAATAAAAACAAATTGAAGAAGAAGAAAAAACTTTAGGACGAAACGAGTACTTTTGAAGACGAGATACAAACCAACAAAGGCGAGGTGGCAAACTATGCCTTAATGGCATTCGACGATGAGGTAATCAAAATGTCTTTAATTTATTTCGAAATTACATGATACTTTTCATGAGTTACTTTTAATTTAGTTTAGAATAATTATTTTTCTTGAGAATTACATGTTTAATTAAAATACAAAAATAAAATTGGATCATGCTTACGTTTCTAGTTATTTTAAAAATAATCATGAAAATTACATATTTTATGATAAACAAATAAAATAATTTTGATTAAAGATGCTCTATGATTAATGAAATCATGTTTGATTTGAAGTAATGATTTGATAATAATGCTTAACGTGTTTATCTTTCAAAATTATGCATGATGATTCTTGTGATTTATGGATTATCGATTTTTACCGTAATGAAAGTTGCTTTTTCGGTTTTAAAAATGATGCATGGCTTTTATATGAAAACTAAGCATGAAAATTTTGATTCACCTAAAAAGAAAAATGCATGACTACAACAAACAAAATGAACTTGATTGAAAATGTTTTATGTTTGATGAAATCATTTTTGATAATGCATAATGATGTAATTATGTAATGAAAATATTAAAATTTTTGGTACCATGCTCGGTGGTTTTATACTATGCATGAGATTTAAAAATGATGCATGATGATTTTTGTGATTTATGCCTTATTGATATTTGTTGTAATAAATCTTGCACTTTCGGTTTTAAACATGATACATGTTTTTATTTGGCATAAATGAAATAAAATCATATGAATTGAAACAAGTAAAAAGAGAAAAAAAATTTCTTAAAAATTATTTTTCTCTATCTTATTGATTTTGATGAATCGATTTGTATCATTTTTACGAATCTCTTGGACTTTGAAAATGATTTTGATAATTTAAATTTAAATAATTTTTATCTAAATCATGATCTTGATTCCTTGATATTTATAAATTAAGATTTATTATGAATCAAGATTTTTCATTAATCGTTCTCCTATGATTCTTCTTGGTATTTT
This sequence comes from Musa acuminata AAA Group, assembly GCF_036884655.1. Taxonomy (NCBI): domain Eukaryota; kingdom Viridiplantae; phylum Streptophyta; class Magnoliopsida; order Zingiberales; family Musaceae; genus Musa; species Musa acuminata. Next base: position 10,445,679 of record NC_088348.1, read on the forward strand.
ATTTAAAGAAGTGATTAACTATATGAATCATGTCTTTTGGTATTTAAGTGATCTTATCTTTGATGACATGATTTCTTTGTATTTATGATATGAATGCCTTGAAATGATTAAAATATTTTACACTATTATGTTCTTCTCTTATTCTTTCTTGTTTACAATGATAAAAGGGAGAAAAGTTATGATTATGCATAGTAGGATATAATTTGACAAATTGATACCATCATGATATGAAATATTTATGATTTGGAATGATGCATGTAATACTCATGCTTTTTATTATGATAATGTATGTGATGTATTGCATATGATGATTGAAATTGCTTTGATTTAAATTCAAGGTTTATCTCAATTATGGCATTTTGAAATAAGAATGAATTTGTTACCTTTGTCATGATTTGAAAATTATTATAAAGGGAAAAGAATTACAACATTGTATTCTTCCCTTCATTTTGACAATGACAAAGGGGGAGAAAAATTGCTAGCTCAAGATGTAAAATTTGGAAACTTGCACATTATAAAAGAAGCAAACTTGCTAGCTTGCTCATCTCAAAAGAGAAGCAAGAAGTGCTATCTTGCAAATCTCAAGATGCACAAATGCAAACTTGCAAATTTTATAATTTTGCACATCTTTAAAATTTATGATGATTTGGTAATTATGCATGTTCTAAAATGTTGTAAGATTCACTAGCTTGCATGATGTAGAACTTGGTATCTTGAACATCACTAAGAAGTGCTACCTTGCCTATCTCAAGAAGCAAAAAATGTTAACTTGCACATCAGGCAGAATTTAAAGACATATATTTTAAGAAGCAAGAGTTGCTTTCTTGAACATCTCAAAATTGCTAGCTTGCATATTTTAAAATGTTATAAAATTATTGCTAGCTTGCATGATGATAAAACTGAAGATTATGTTTATTATATAATAATTTAAACTTGTATGTCCAAATATTTGAAAGTTGTACTTCTCCTTTTTGTTGATGACAAAGGGGGAGAAGTATGATGTTATGCATAAGTTTATGATAATATGTTGCTTGAATTTTTAAATCTAAGAGTTCTATCAATATGACATATTGATAGGGTAAGGTTTACTCCGTCATCAATTGGTTATCATCATAAAAAAGGAGGAGATTATTGAATCTCATATTTTGATGATGAAACCAATTGATAGTATTTATGATTTGATCTATGTTTTGAGTGACACAGGATGCTTCGATCAGGGAGAGACAATTAAAGCAAGAAAAATCATGTTGGGTCGGAGGAAAACATGTCAAAAGATTGGACATCGGGCTGAAGGATTGGTCGACGTATCGATAGAAGGCTTTGGGCCATGGATTCGGGCATCGGGCCAAGAAGAGCGAATATTGTGCCAAGGATATCGGAGTTATAGAGTCAATTGGCCGATTGGGTAATAGGCCGCAAGAGAGGACGATGCGTAGAAGAATCAGACGAAGCGTCGATGGACCAATGACATGCCGGACAACATGATTCAAGCTTAGTAATAATTGTCTAGATCGAAGTGTGTTTTTACATGTGCAGGATTAACTACGATAGCAAGGCATAAAGCAAAATAAAGTCCCAGAGTCAAGAACGCGATTTTGTTGGGAGTTCGAGAGTTTGTCGAAAGTTCGGACGTTCGTCAAAAGTTCTGTAGGAACCAGCCGAGAAGTCTCAGAGCTTGTCAAAGAAGCTTATTGAAACTCACCAAGAAGATCATCGTGAAGTTTAGGAGCTTGCCGGGAGTCCGCTAGAACATTGCCGAGAGATCGTCAAAAGTTCGCCGGAAGCTTACCGGAAGAAACTAGACTTACAGACTTATTTAGCTTAGGAAATATCTTAGAATTCGTAGTTAGCACGTAATTGGGATTGGATTTGGGCCAACCTAATTAGGGACCAGTTGGGCACATGTAAGGACTGTGTTGGGCCCAATAAAAGGCCCAAATAGTGACCCAAGAAGTGGCACCGTCATGGCACAGTCTTTGAGACTATGTCAGGTGGTGGTACCACTAGTTTAGGCGATAGTATCGCCCCTGGCAAGGTGCCAGGCGGTGGTATCGCTAGTTTGGGCAATGGTACCGCCTAATGGCCTAGTGCCAGGTGATGGTACCGCCAGACTAGGCAATGGTACTGCCTAGTGCAGTGTCAATGGCGGTGGTACCGCCCGAACCCAGGAAACCCGGGATGAGATATTTTTAGACTTCAAGTTTGAATCAACTTGAGGCATATAAATACCCCTCTCATCCCTGGTTAATACACAGAAGCACAAAGAGTTTAAAAGTGAAGAAATGCTATTACAATCACTTGAGAAATCTCCTCCTCCAGTTTAAGTCTAGAATTCTGTTTAGGAGGAGTGTGTGTGTGCTTGTAAAGGTTATCTCCTAAACCTGTGAAAAGGAAAAGAAGGGTGTAAAAGGTGGTTGGTCTTCGCCTATTGAAGTAAGATCGATAGTGGATGCCGGTGGCCTCGACGGAAGAGGAATCTGTGGAGTGGATGTAGGTCACGACGACCGAACCACTATAAAAATCTGGCTTGCATTTACTTCTTGCAATTTACATTAACTGCAAACTGCCTTTAATATGCTCTTACTTCGTGTTTCAAGTTAAGTTTCTGAAATCGGCTTTTACCATACGAAAAGTTATCGGAACCGACGTATTTTACCACTATACTAATTCACACCACCCCCCACCCCCCCTAGTGCACTTCTCTTGGCAAGGTGTGCTTGGTGATCATCGATAACGGTAGCTTTAAGAATGTGGTATCTTTGGAGATGGTGCCGAAGCTAAAGTTAGACAATCCCTCATCCACATCTATACCAATTATGTTGGTTGCAAAAAGGAAATGACATCAAGGTAACTAAAAGATGTTTAGTTTTGTTTTCTATAGGAAAGTATTATAAAGATGAAGTATGGTGTGATGTTGCTCCTATGGACGCTTGTCATTTACTATTGGGAAGATCTTAGCATTATGATAGAAGGGTGTTGTATTATGGTTACAAACACACTTATTTTTTTAAGGTGAATGAAAAAAAGATTGTTTTAGCTCTATTACAACCTTTTGAAATCAGTGCACCAAAGAAGAAAGTTAGTACTTTCATGTCCTATGGTGAATGTAAGGGTGAATTAGACAAGGGTGGTCATGTTATGGCTCTAATAGTAGTAGAGGAGAACGAACGACATAAGGAGACATGGACAATCATGAAACCAATCCTAGAGGAATTTCAAGATGTTATACTAGAAGAGATTCCACATGGCCTCCCACCTTTGAGAGACATCCAACATCATATTGATCTTATTCCAGGGGCTATTCTACCTAATAAGGCAGCATATAGAATGAGTCCTAAGGAGCATGAAGAACTTCAAAAATAAGTTAATGAATTGGTGAAAAAGGGATTAATTTGTGAGAGCATGAGTCATTGTGTTGTTCCAGCCTTATTGATGCCTAAGAAGGATGGTTCTTAGAGAATATGTGTGGACAATCGCACTATCAATAATATCACAATGGATTATCATTTTTCCATTCCAAGGTCAGATGATTTACTTGATAAAATTATATGGTGCTTTTTTTTCTCTAAAATTAATTTAAGGAGTGGCTATCACCAAATAAATTGGGGCCTAGAGATGAGTGAAAAATATTATTTAAAACTAGAAAGACTTATATGAATGGTTGGTTATGCCAGTTAGGCTATCTAATGCTCCTAGTACTTTCATGAGATTTATGAATCATATATTTAAGCCATGTATTAGAATATTCGTTATAGTTTACTTTGATGATATATTGGTATACAACAAGACTGAAGAAGAGTATATGACTCATTTTAAAGAAATCTTTTTTATTTTAAGATAGCAAAAGCTTTATGCTAATATGAAGAAGTATGATTTTTTTACTCATAGTGTGGTGTTTTTGGGGTATGTTATTTCAAAAAATAAAATCATGATGGATCAAATCAAGGTAGAAGCTATTCTCAATTGGCCAACACCTGCTTCATTGCATGATGTGAATAGTTTCCATGGCTTAACTTCCTTTTACAAAAGATTCATTAAGGGTTTCAACTCTATTGTCGCTCTAATCATCAAATGCTTGAAATATGATAAATTCAAATGGACCAATGAGGCTAATGATGCTTTTGAGCTTTTAAAAAGAAAGGTGACTGAAGCTCCTATCTTAGTTCTACTAAATTTTGACAATATGTTCAAGGTTGAATGTGACGCCTCTAATGTAAGAATTGGTACTGTTTTGAGTCAAGACGAAAAGCCTATTATCTTTTTTAGTAAGAAGCTGAATGATACAAGAAGGAAATATTCTACTTATGATAATGAGTTTTATGTCATTTATCAAGCTTTATCTCATTGGAGTTAGTATCTTCTTGCAAAGCTATTTGTTCTATATTATGATCATGAGGCTTTAAATTTTATTAATCAACAGCACAAGCTAAACAAGAGGCATGCAACTTGGGTGGAGTTCTTACAATCTTATAACTTATAATCAAGCACAAATCTGGTATTCAAAATGTAGTTGCTATATTGAGCAGAAAGAATTATTTATTATCAGTAATGGAGGTCAAAGTGGTTAGATTTGAGATGTTCAAAGACTATATGAGAATGATGTAGATTTCGGCTCAATATGGCAGAATTGTAAATTAGGTTCCTTTCGATAATTTTCTAGATGATTTTCTTTTTCGAGCTAATGTCTTGTGTGTTCCATCTTATTATTTGAGACAAGTAATTCTAGCTGAAGCTCATGGTAGTGTTTTGGGAGGACATTTTGGTAGGGACAAGACTCTAGATCTTCTTTAATCAAATTTCTATTAGCCTAAGATATTCAGAGATGTGGAGAGACATGTGAAGTAAAGCCGAGTGTGTTATTTGGCAAAAACAAGAAGTCAAAATTCTGGTTTGTACACTCTATTGCTAGTGCCAAATGCTCTATGGTAAGATGTGAGTCTTGATTTCATTTTGGGACTCCAAGAACTCAAAGGAACAAGGATTCTTTCATGGTTGTTGTTGACAGATTTTCAAAAATATCTCACTTTGTTCCCTGTAATAAATCGAATGATGTATCTCATATTGTTGATTTATATTTTAAGGAGATTATTAAATTACATAGTATTCTAAGAACTATGGTGTATGATCGAGATTTAAAATTTCTTAATCATTTTTGGAGAACTCTTTAGAGGAAGTTGGGTACTTCTTTGAATTTCAGTAGCTCTCATCATCCACAAACCAATGGGCAAACTAAGGTAAGCTTGAGAAACTTACTTAGAAGTTATGTTAGCAAGAACATTAAGCAATCGGATCTCATTCTTCTATAAATTGAGTTTGCCTTCAATCGTTCCATGCATCATAGTATTGGTAAGAGTCTTTTTGAGATAGTTTATAGTGCTAGTCCTACTAGTCCTTTGGACTTAATCCCTTATTCTATAATAAAGCAATTTAGTGGAGATGTTGGTGAAATAGCTAAGCAAATAAATAAGCTGTACGAAGGTGTTAAAGCAACCATTGAGAAGCAAAATGAGAGGTACATGCAATCTGCCAACAAACATAGAAAACATGTGGCATTTAATGCAAGTGATTTAGTCTCGATTTATCTAGAGGTTTCCACTAAGAAAATTTGGAAAATTAAAACCAAAGACTAATGGTCCATTTAAGGTGCTTAAGATAATTGATAAAAATGCTTATAAGATCGAACTACTTGAAGATTATGGAGTATCCCCAACATTTAATGTGGCTGATTTAAGTCCTTTTCATAATCATGTTGACGAATCAAATAAGGACTTGAGGGCAAGTCTTTTTCAACCCGGGGAGATTGACATAAGAGTGTCTAATTTTCTACAATCTGCTCATATGGACCTTATTGATCATATGATATATTTTTTTAGCCTATAATGTTGCCTCATAGTTTTCAACTTAGCACAGTCAATTATGACAGCTCATGAGCATATTCCCTACACAAAGTTACAGTTGTCTCAAGGTGCTTTTCTTCATTACCAAGGAATGCATTAAAGAAGTTAGTTACTAGCTGAGTCTTTTACTTTCAGTTCTGTATCCTTGTTTATTATCCTTAGGGTGGTGATATTTCTGTATCCCTTTGTGATTTTAAACTTGGTAGTGAGCTATTTTTTGTTTTTCCCAAAGTTGTTTTGTGAGTTCGCTCCTTTTCTGTTTGGAAAACTCATTCTAATAAATATAATTATACTGTCGATGTTTCTTCATGTGTTCGCTCCTTTTCTGTATGGAAAAGTTACTTCGTGAGTTTGCTCCTTTTCTGTTTAGAAAACTCATTCCAGCAAATACAATTGTGCTGTCGACGTTTCTTCATGTGTTCGCTCCTTTTCTGTATGAAAAACTCATTCTAGCAAATACGATTGTACTGTCGACTTTTCTTATGAGTTCGTTCATTTTCTATCCGAAAAAACTATGCCATTAGTTTTCTTTCGAAATCTATTCTACACCCACTCATTCTACATAACCCCCGATATCATCCTTTCTTACGGTCTATTACCCAATCAGCTAGTTGACCTCCGCAACTCCAATTTTCTTGATGTAATTTCCACTCTTCTTGGCCTGATGCTCGTACCCATGGCCCAAAGCCTTCTACCGATACGTCGACCGATCCTCCGGCTTGATGTTCAATCTTTTGACATGTTCCACTCTGGCTCAACATGATTCTTCCTGTTTTTAATTATCTTTTCCTCATCGAAGCTTTCTACGTCACTCAAAACATAGATCAGATCATAAACATAATCTCCCCTTTTTTGATAATGACGGAGTTAATCTTAACTCCCCCTATCAATATGTCATATTGATAAAACCTTAAATTCAAGTTGACTTTAATTCAAAGCAATATTTCATCATGAATATTTACAATATATTATATGCATATCATTGCATTGCATGCATCATTATCATAAGTTGAAGTATTGCCTGCATAATACCAAATCATCATGTATATTTTCAAAATATAAAGTTATCATTACATGCATGATCATACCATTCATGATCATCATCATACCTTCTCTCCCTTTGTCATCAACAGAAAAGAGAAGTGCAACTATCAATATTCTAGAGATATAAGCTTAGGAATTTAGTAAATTTCCCATCACTTTAGAATATGCAAGCTAGTGAGTTCTTTCTTCTCTTTTGAGAAGTCCAAGCTAGCAATTTTTTTGCTTCTTTTGTAATGTTCGAGCTAGCAATTTTTACTTATTTTACAAAGCATAAGCTAGCAAAATTTTACATCATTTATAACATGTAAGCTAGAAATTTTTTCTTTTCTTTGTGATGCATAAGTTAGCAATTTTTCCCCCCCCTTTATCATTGTCAAAAGGAAGGAAAGAATATAATTTTATAATTCTTTTCCCTTTACATCAATTTCTAAATCATGACAAAGATAAAGTATCATTCTTAATGACATAAGGTATCATTTCATAAAATGATAATTGTTGGCTTTTACATCATTTCATTAGAAAATCATAGTATTGCATGTATCATTCCAAATCATAAATATTTTAAATCATGATGGTATTAAAATATCAAATTATATTATATCCTACCACGAATGATCATAACTTCTCATTATATGTATCAACATAATATCATGAGTATTTCATGCATAATTTTATATCATCACATGAAGAATATTAAGAAAAATTAATTGGGTGATGAGATATACACATCATAAATACAATGAAATTGTACATAATAAACTTCAAATTATAAACATCATGAAGTCTAGTGATATATCATGGTTAATTTAAATGCATTACCCCTTTGTAGTGAATACCAAGAAGAATCATAGAAGGACAATTTATGAAAAAATCTTAATTCATAATAAAACTTTATAATCAATTCATGGAAACCAAAAGACATGATTCACTTTGACAAATATTTTTTTTAGTAAATAACGAAAAGAATTCTTAGGAGATCAAAGATCTTGATTTTTAAAAAAAATTCAAATAACAATTCCGAGAAATCAATATCGTGATATAGATAAAATTCATTCAAATTCATAATCATCAAAATCACATTCATAATTCAAGAGATTCAAAATATAAATAGATTCATCACTAAGGATCTCTAAGATGAAAACTCGATAAGATAGAGATTTTTTCAAGAAACATGCATTTTCTCTCTTTTTAGTTGTTTCGATTTAAGTGGTTTGATTTCTTACAATCATGCCCAAGTTTTTACACCAAATCAAAACATACATCATTAAATCATTAAACATGATTTCATTAAACATTAAGCATTTTCAATCAAAATCAAAATCAATTTGTTTGTAATGTTTTTTTTTTAAATGAATCTAACTTTTCATGCTTAGTGCTAGGAGTTTAACATATAATTTTCATGCTAATTTTTTTTAAATCACTAGAAAAAAAACCATGATATTTTTTATTTTTTTAATATTTTTTTACTAACTAATTTAAAAACAACTAGATCAAGTAATTTCAAAATAAAACAAAGAGGTTTTGGTTACCTCGTCGTCGAAAGCCGTTAAGGCGTAGTTTGCCACCTCGCCTTTATTGGTTTATTCTTCATCTTCGGATAAACATGATTTGTCCCAAGCCACCTTAAGTGTTTTCTTCTTTTGTAGCTTCTTATTTTTAGGTTCATTTTTATTCTTTTATTCTTATTTTAAGAATTTTTTAAGCTTTATTGTGAGGAGTTCAAGGTCGTCATCATCATCACTTGAGTCATCACTCAAGTGGTATTCTATTGTTTGAAGTGTCAAATCCTTCCTGTTCTTTGGAATGTAGTTCTCGTATTCATCATGTGTCATATAACTCATTTCATAGATCATTAAAGACTTAATAAGTTCTTCGAGTGGAAAATGATTCAAGTTCTTTGATTCTTATATTGTCATTATTTTTTAATCCTAATTTTTAGAAAGTGATCATAAAACTTTATTAACAAATTCAAAATTCAAAAAATAATTGCCAAGAGCTTTTAAACTATTGATGATATCCATAAAACAGGTGCACATGTCAACAATAGTTTCACATGGCTTCATACAAAACATTTCAAAATCATGCATCAAAAGATTAATCTTCGAATCTTTAACCCTATTAGTGCCTTCTTGTGTGAAGTGTGTGCCAAAATTCATAAGTCATTTCGCAAATAGAAACTCAATTGAATTCATTTTTATCTAAGGCGCAAAATAGAGCATTCATAGCTCTAACATTTAAAGAAAACATTCTCTTCTCTAGATCAATTCATTCGTTTATTGGTCTAGATGATTTTTGAAAGCCATTTTCAATAATACTCTATAAATTTAAATAAAAAAAAGCAATAAAACTCTCATTTGAGTTTTTCAATATGTGTAGTTCATCCCATTGAACATAAGAGGACGAATGATAGAGTAACCCCCTTGAAAGCCGAAAAGAGTCATTTCTCTTAGTTGTTAAACCAAATGAGAAAAATATAGCTCTAATACCAACTATTAGGATCGAGTCAGCACTAAAAGGAGGGGGGGGGGGGGGTGAATTAGTGCAGCAGATAAATTACATCGAGTCAAAAATCTTCGTACTATGAAAAACCGTTTCGGAAAGATGTTAACTTGAAAGCATATTTGTAAGGTAGTGAAAATAATAATTCAGTTTGTAATTAAAGTAAAGAGCAAAATAGAAATGCAAACTAGATTTTTATAGGGGTTCGGTCATCGTGACCTACATCCACTCTTGATTCCTCTTCACTCGAGGCCACCGGCTTCCACTACCGATCTTCCTTCAATAGGCAAAGATCAACTATCCTTTTACACCCGATTCTTTTTTGATAGATTCATGAGAGAACCTTTACACCCCACTTACTCCTCTCTTAAACTACAGTAACACTTAGAGCTTTTAGAGGAGTTCTCACAAGATTACAACATTGTTTTCTGTTTTTTTGCTCTCTATTTGTTAATTAGGGATGAGAGGGGTATTTATAGGCCTCAAGTGCATTCAAACTTAGAGCCTAAAAGTGTCTCATCCCTAGTTTTTGGGGTATTGACGGTACACCGCTTATGCTGGGTGGTACCATCGCTTGTAGCACTGACACTGAGCAGTACCACCACTTGACAGTCTCTCAGAGATTGAGTCTGGGCGATACCCCTACCCAGATTGGTAATACCATTACCTGACACAGTCTCGGAGACTATGCCATCGATGATTCCACCAGTTTGGGTCATTGTATGGGCCTTTCACTTGGCCCAACATAGCCCAAACTTGGGCCCAATTAGCCCCTAATTGAGTTGCCCCAATTCCAACACAATTACACCTAAAACCTACTTCGATCTAGACAATTATTATAAAGCTAAATCAAATGTTATATGGTATGTCATTGGTTCATCGACGTCTCGTCCGATTCTTTAACGCATCATCCTTTCTTGCGGCCTATTGCCCAATCGGTCAATTGACCTTTGCAACTCTGATTTTCTTGGCATAATTTTTGCTTTTCTTGGCCCAATGCCCGAACCCATGGCCCGAAGTTTTCTACCGATATGTCGACCGATCCTTTGGCTCAACGTCCAATCTTCTAACATGTTCCACTCCGACCCAACATGATTCTTCCTGCTTTTAATTATCTCTCCCTCATCGAAGCTTCTTGCGTCACTCAAAACACAGATCAGATTATAAAAATTATCAATTGGTTTCATTATCAAAATATGAGATTCAACAAACTTGAAAACATGTACAAAAGCGTAATAAGCATAGTGAAAGTAGTAAGTAATCAGTTTGCAATATAAATGATAAGTATAAAGTAAATACAAACCAGATTTTATAGTGGTTCTGTCATCGTGACCTACATCCACTCCCGATTCCTCTTCACTCGAGGCCACCAGCTTCTACTACCGATCTTCCTTCAATGGACGAAGATCAACTACTCTTTTACACTCTTTCTCCTTTTGATTAGCTCAGAAAAGAACATTTACAACCTCTCTTTTATACCTCACTCATCCTTTAGAAAAATTCTAACTCTAAGAGGAAGAGACTCTAAATCCTAAGAGAGTTTCCAACTTTTTCTCAAGTATTCTTTCCTCCTTTTTCAACTCAATTTCTTATTACTCCATGCAGGAATAGTTGGGGTATTTATAGACCCCCAATAGCTTTAAAATTTGAGTAAAAAAAAATCTCATCTCGGGTTTCCTAGGTCTTGATGATACCATCGCTTGTGCTGGGTTGTACTATCGCCTACAACACTGACACTAGGTGGTACCACCACTTGACACACAGTCTGGGAGACTGTGTTTGGATGGTACCACCACCTAGTCTGGCGGTACTACCACCTAACACAGTCTTGAAGACTGTATTTAGGCGGTACCACTACTAGACCCTGCTATAGGACAATGAATGGGCCAAACAACATGCCCAATTCAGTCTTGATTCAGGCCCAATTGGCCTTTAATTGAGTTGACATTGTTTTACCCCAATGTCGACTCAATTAGACCTAAACTAACTTGATCTAGACACACAATTACAAGCATGAATCCTATGTTATCCGGCATGTCAATGGTTCATCCGGTGCTTTGTCTGATCTTTCGGCGCATCATCCTCTCCTTCGGTGTATTACCCAATCGGCATGTTGACTCTCGCAACTTTCGATCTCCTTGGTGTAATATCCGATTCTTCGGCCTGATGCCCGAACTTATGACATAAAGCCTTTTGCTGATACATTAATCGATCCTCCGGCCCAACGTCAGATTCATTCTGCTTTAATTGATTTGCTTTTTCTAATTGAAGTTAGTCCTACATCACTCAAAATGCATATTAGATTATAAACTTATCATTTGATTTTATTATCAAAGTTCGAGATTTAATAGTTACCTTCACAAAGACCAAGGTCGTGGTGGCTTTCCGAACTGATCCCTCTAATGCTTAAGTCAACATAGAGATCCTTTTTTCTTTTTTTCAATCTAGAGTGAAGGGTGTGTTTTTATATTCACCTTGAGGAGAAGGAATATCTTATAAAGATTTTGTAGGGATGATAATTTGTAATTAACCCGAGTTGCCCCTTAGATTTTCAAGAATATTCTTATGAATATTTTATAGGGGATGTAGTTTGTAACCGATTAGAGTTGCCCCTTAGACTTTTAATAATATTCTTATGAATATTTTGTATGGGAAGTAGTTCGTAACCAACCCGAGCTGCTCTTTGGTCTTTTGAATTCCTACAAATATTCTACAAGAGAGGCAGCTCAACAACTGACCCAAGCTACCATTTGGACTTCTATCCACATGGGTAGAAGGGTGTTGGCCGGTGTTGATGTGGTGAATGATAGTTAACTAATTTTATATTTCTTATCAGTATCTATTTCTATTTTAAACAAATATGATTAATAATTTTCATATTCATTTCATATAAATATCTTTACCATCTAAAATTGTGTTAATTAAGAAGCCTAGAAAAATAAGATAATTCAAGAAGTGTAGGATATAAAATATAAAAGTTAAAGAAGACATAATTTCTTTCAAAGAAAAAAAAAAGCATAAATGTTGTTCAATGACATAAAAGTTTTAATGAACCAAACTGAGTCCACTCCAAAAAGGAAAAAAAAAGTATAAGGTTTTTATATTTCGTTTAAGATATATAACAACATCTTAAACTGAAGCACTTGAAGTTATATATCATTTGTGCAACTCAACTGCAAGAGGATCTACGCTGGTGTGTTGGTGGAGAGCAAAGACTTTGATCGACAATAGAGAGAAAACATGTTCCGGTATCAGAGGATGCGGAGCAAGTCTTCTGCAGATGTCTCATCTGGAGTTTTTATCTATACTTCTGGGCCGACAAGCTCACAAGTTCAATAGCTTTAACAGCTCACAGCCCATTTCCTTTTCAACTCAAATCCTAGATCTAATAAGGGGTACCCTTTTTCAAATCAAACCCCAGATCTAATAAGAAGGGTATAGTGGCTAAGAAAATACAGGGAGAAAACTGTAGCAACAATGTGATTCATAAAGAGAAGAAAATGATAGATCAAAGATCTTAGGTTAGATCAGATCTATAGTAGATTCTTGCTGTGATTACTTGAGGAGAATTGGGATATTGTGCATAGTGACGTAATCCTTATATTCCAATTATTCTCTTGAGATTGTTGCTTGGGTTTTGGGCAAAAGACTGAGATTTATATTTTTATTATTCTTATAATGGATTATCTCTGATTTACCCTATGATTTTTACCCTTTACATTAGAGGAGTTTTTATGTAAATCTTGATGATGTTCTATTTTATTGTGATTCAATTTAATTTCACTACATGTTACGACCTGCTTCTATTTGTTCATATATATATAATTTATTTTTCTTTATATCCCATCAACTGGTATCAGAGCAGAGTTTTGGTGATTTAATTTTTATGTTTGAACATGGAGGCCGATAGTGTTTCTTGCAAGATTAGTTTGAATGGAAAAAAATTAGATGATATGAAAACCAAGAATGAAATATCTCTTGTATTGCAAAGATTTATATGGACCTTTGCAGAGGGATAGTGCAAAGCCCGCAATGATGACAGATGATAAGTGGAAAAGGTTAGATCGAAAAACAGTTGGGTTTATTCGACAGTGGCTCGATGATAGTGTCTTTCACCATGTTTCTACTAAAAGTTTTGTATGTTCTCTTTGAAAAAAGTTGAAATGTCTCTATGAAAGAAAAATAGCTAGTAACAAAGCTTTCTTGATTAGAAAACTTGTAAACTTGAAATACAAAGAGGGTACTTCTATTGTTGAGCATTTGAATAAAATGTAGAATATCACTAACTAGTTATTCTCTTTGAAAATGTCTTTTGATGTTGAGTTGCAAGGATTGTTACTTCTAAGTTCATTACTAGAGAGTTGGGAGATACTAGTGATTTCCCTTAGTAATTCTGCACCAGATAGTGTTGTCACCATGAGTCAAGTAACAAGCAGTTTGTTGAATGAGGAGTTGAGAAGAAAAAATTTAACAACATCTCCGAATGATTCACAGGCACTTATCTCAAATAACAGAGGAAGGTCAAAGTCCAAGGAAAGAAGCAATTCACACATGGGTAAAAGCAAGTCAAGATTAAGAAAAGATATTGTTTACTATAACTGTGGTAAGAAAGAACATTACAAGAACTAATACAAGTAACATAAAAAGATTAAGAAAAAGGGAAAAGAAGTAGAGTTTATAGAGTCCAAAGATTATTTGATTTTGTCTCCTTTTGATAATATTTTTTCTTGTGTGTGTTAGGATCTTGAGTGGGTGATTGACACAAGTGCTTCTTATCATGCTACACCATGGAGGGAGTTTTTTGCTACCTATAAGTTTGAAAATTTTGGTATTGTCAAGATTGGCAACTATGGCACGACAAACATTATTGTCATTGATATTCATATAAAGACTAACCTTGACTATAAGTTGGTGTTTAAGGATGTGAGGCATGCGGTTAACTTTAGACTGAATTTAATTTCAGTTGGAAAACTAGTGATAAAGACTATGATAGTAGATTTCATAAAGGGGAAGCTTAGTAAATGTTCTCTTGTTATAGCTAGTGGAAAGAAATGTCACACCTTATATAGATTGCAAGCCAAAACTTATGGTGAGCAATTGATTGCTACATAGAAAGACTTCAGCATAGAGTTGTGGCATAGTCGATTGAGACACATGAGCGAGAAGGGGCTGCAAGCTCTTTCCAAGAGAGAGGTATTACCAGAACTCAGAGGTATACGTTTGAACCCTTGTATTGATTGTTTAGCTAGTAAACAATATAGAGTTTCATTTGCTAGTTCCGATTTGTCTAGAAAAATACATGTCTTAAATCATGTTTATATAGATGTATATGGTCTTTTGAGGATAAAAACTCTTGGTAGATCTGTCTTCAAAAATTTTCATGCGAGAGTTGAAAGGGAGATAAAAAAAATAATTAAAATGCATAAGATCAGATAATGGTGGTGAGTATAAAAGATTATTTAATGATTATTGTAGGTCATATGGCATCCAACATTATAACAATTCTTGGTATACCTCAGCATAATGCTATTGTAGAGAGAATGAACCACACCATCATGGAAAAGATCATATGTATGCTTTCACATATCAAGCTACCCAAAAAGTTTTAGGATGAGGCTTTGAGGATTGTAGTTGATGTGATCAACTTGTCACCATGTACAACCTTAGATGGTGATAATGCAGAGCATGTATGTTCAAAGAAAGATGTTTCTTACAGGCATTTGAGAGTGTTTAGTTGTCATGCATTTGCACATGTTCCAGACAATGAGAGATCTAAACCGGATGGTAAGACAAAAGAATATATTTTTCTTGGTTACTCAAATGATCAGTTTGGTTACAGGCTTTGGGATCCGAAAAAGCAGAAGGTGTTTAGAAGTAGAGATGTGGTCTTCTTTGAGGATCAAATCTTTGATGATTTGAAGAAAAAGGCACTAGCCAAGGCTTCTGCAGAGGGATTAGCAGATTATGATCTAGTTACTCCTCTAGTATATCAAGATGATGAGGGAGATGTGCAGGAAGATGGTGTAGACCTCGATATTGATCTACTTGTAGGACATGTTGAGCAAGAAGAAGTTGGAGAGCAACTTCCCGTAAAACCTCAATTGAGAAGATCTTCTAGATAATATCAACCTTCCAGAAGATGCTCTATAGATAAGTACGTGATGCTTACAGATGTAGGTGAATTAGAGAGTTACCAGAAAGGAATTAAAAGTGAGCAGAAAAAGAAGTTATTAGTTGCTATGTAGGAAGAGATGGATGCTCTACAGAAGAACCATACTTATGATTGTTGGGAAATCTTGGGGGCGACATCAGATGTGTAGCGGAAGAGCAAGAAAACAAAATCCCTGATTCCCAAAGAGATGTTCGTCATCATGCGAATATTGGTGCGTAAAATCTGCGAAATTGAAAAAGTGCATATAGAGTATATTGTATTACCTAGGGAGATTGTATATTCATGTTTCCTTGCAGATTTTTAGGAGAGGGTGAAGGAGGTCAAGCGTCCTCCTCTCTAACGGTGATCCACACAGCAGGGCTACGACAACGCTCCTCAAAATTCCAAGCCTGCTCTGAGGTGGAGAGGGGAAGGAGAATATGAGAGGCAAGCAAAGGCTCTAGCCTATGAGACTCTGAATCCCTCCTATTTATAGAGGTCCCTTGTCAAACCCTAATGGATCCTCACCTAGTGGGTATTGGATCTGCATCCAATAACCCAAGCCTTTTAGATTAGTAGATCTCTATCCAATAATCTCTCATAGACTCTTATTGGATCTCGTCCATGGGATCTAATAATTCATGGGCTTATTGGATATCCAATAAGACAAGGGCTCCGTCGGATATCTCATATCCGAACCTCTACTCATCGTAATGCCTACCATATGTGTGTGACCCTCTAGGCTCAATATCGAGCTGGCCGTGAATCATACCTGTCAGAACTCATTCTAACTCAATGAATTATTATCTCTGTAATAATTCACTTGACTCATCGACTACGGACGTACTAGGCTACTACGCCATAGTCCCCAGACGATACAGGGGAATCCAATCCATTGGACTTGTCTATCCTCAGTTACCGTGTACCTATAGTCCCTCATCCATCTAATAACCCAGAGATCGTATATCAAGCATGGTGCTGTCAGACCCATATGGTTTCTACTTGAGTCTCGCTCTAATCGGATTTTCCCAGAGAACTCTTTTCTCTCTCAACCCGAATGACCTTGGCCCGGGATTTGTCTGAGCAAGAACACATGGGATATTCCTCTCATGACGTCGAGAGTGGATGATCCTCTATTGACACTCAATAGCCCTCGTAAGGTCGACGACCACTCCCAATGACCAGCTGTACTAGATCTGGGACAGACAAACCTATAAGTCTAGTATCAAAGAGTGGAGCACTCATACAGGACATCCTTGGTATCTCAAGTTTAAGGACCAAATATATCACTAGGACTACGGAATCGTTGTTTGACAATAAGGCATCATCAACCATCCAGCATTCCGTAAGTAGATCAATCAGTGAACTCATTCTCCAATGAGCACCTGTACTGTATCCCTAGTGTCCCTACACGAGCAGCTATGAGACCAGCTGTATCCATCATATAGATGGGTATACAGCACACCAGTCTGTCCGGTTATCACGATATCCCTCTCGAGTAACCTATGACCTGGATTATTTAGGATATGTGTTTAAAGGTGAATCGATCTCATTTTCGTGATCTCATCATGATCCGATTCTTATTGCACAAATCCAAGGATATCACTATATATATATATATATATATATATATGCCACTACAGGTGCTCATTGGAGAATGAGTTCACTGATTGATCTACTTACGGAATGCTGGATGGTTGATGATGCCTTATTGTCAAACAGTGATTTCGTAGTCCTAGTGATATATTTGGTCCTTAAACTTGAGATACCAAGGATGTCCTGTATGAGTGCTCCACTCTTTGATACTAGACTTATAGGTTTGTCTGTCCCAGATCTAGTACAGCTGGTCATTGGGAGTGGTCGTCGACCTTACGAGGGCTATTGGCCCGGGATTTGTCTGAGCAAGAACACATGGGATATTCCTCTCATGACGTCGAGAGTGGATGATTCTCTATTGACACTCAATAGCCCTCGTAAGGTCGACGACCACTCCCAATGACCAGCTGTACTAGATCTGGGACAGACAAACCTATAAGTCTAGTATCAAAGAGTGGAGCACTCATACAGGACATCCTTGGTATCTCAAGTTTAAGGACCAAATATATCACTAGGACTACGGAATCCTGGGACATCCTGGGACTAGCAATCAGTTATAAAGTGATATATGCTAAAATATAATAAGTAAAAAGATTCTGCATCAAGTCACACGTGCCATCACTCATGTGATTAGCTTGCTCGGCACCTATGACTAGCAATCTCCCACTTGACCTAAAGCCAATCACCTATGTGTCTGATCCCCATCAGACCCCTGTGACGCTCAAAGACAATCTGAGACAACGACTTTATTAGTGGATCTATAATGTTATCTTCGGATGGAACTCTTTCCACTGCTACATCTCCTCGGGTTACGATCTCTCTGATAAGGTGGAACCTCCTTAGAACATGCTTAAATTTCTGATGAGACCTAGGTTCCTTCGCTTGAGCAATTGCCGCGTTGTTGTTGTAATATAAGGAGATCGACTCCTCGCTACCCGGCATGACTCCCAAATCTGTGATGAACTTCTTCAACCAGACTCCCTCCTTTGCTGCATCTGATGCAGCAATGTACTCTACCTTTGTGGTCGAGTCAGCAGTAGTATCTTGCTTGGAACTCTTCTAGCACACTGCTCCTCCATTCAAGGTGTACACATATCCTGAATTCGACTTGCTATCATCGACATCAAACTAAAAACTTGAGTCTGTGTAGCCTTCAACCTTAAGGCTACTACCTTCATATACTAGTAAAAGATTCTTAGTCCTTCTTAAGTACTTAAGGATACACTTTACTTCTTTCCAGTGCTCCAAGCCTAGATCCGCTTGATACATGCTCGTGACACTTAGAGCATGCGCTATATCAAGCCTAGTACATAGCATGACATACATGATAGACCCTATTGCTGAGGCATAAGGTATCATATCCATGTTCGCCCTTTCTTCTGGAGTCTTTGGGGACATACTCGTAGAAAGCGATATCCCATATCTCATCGGTATGAGACCTCTCTTGGAATTTTTCATGCCAAACCTTTTGACAATGGTTTCTATGTATCGGGACTGGGACAAGCCAAGCATCCTCTTGGATCTATCTCTATAGATTCTAATCCACAAGATATTGGATGCTTCTCCTAAGTCCTTCATGGAGAAGTATCTAGATAACCAAGCCTTTACTGTGGATAGCATTCCTACGTCATTCCCAATGATCAGGATGTCATCTACATATAACACCAAAAAGGTGATAGCGCTCCCACTTACCTTTCTGTACACACAAAGCTCATCTTCATTCTTAACGAAGTCATAAGATCTGGTTGCCTCATCAAATCTTATGTTCCAACTTCGGGAAGCTTGCTTTAGTCCATAAATGGATCTAAGCAACCTACATACCTTATCTGGGCAGTTCTTGGATACAAATCCCTCATGTTACATCATATATACCTCCTCCTTGAGGTCCCATTGAGGAATACCGTTTTCACATCCATCTGCCGGTTCTCATAATCATAGTATGCTGCAATAGCCAATAGAATTCTGATGGATTTTAGCATTGCTACGAGTGAGAAGGTTTCGTCGTAGTCAACACCTTACCTTTGACGATACCCATTAGCCACTAGCCTTGCTTTATAGGTCTCTACCTTTCCATTTACTCCGATCTTTTTCTTAAAGATCCACTTGCAACCGATGGGTACAATACCTTCGGGCACATCAGCTAGGTTCCAAACCTTATTAAAGTACATAGAATCCATCTCAGAATTCATGACTTCTTGCCACTTCCCGGAGTCTATACTCATAATAGTCTTCTCGTAGGTCTGAGGATCAATATCCTTAATATCCTCTCCTCTAATATGTCCCACATATCTCTCAGGAGGATGGGATACTCTATCAGACCTACGTAAAGTTGAAACTTGTGTATTAGGTACCTAAACAAACTCGGGCTGTAGAGTGGTGCTTGAGCTTGGTTCTCCAACCTCGCTCAACTCTATCATTCTCCCACTATCTCAGGCAAGAATGTGTTCCTTCTCAAGGAACACTGCTCTCTTAGCTACAAAGACCTTTTGGTCCTCGAGATGATAGAAATAATACCCACAAGTTTCTTTGGGGTATCCCACAAATTTGCATCGCTCTATTCTTGATTCTAACTTATCGAGGTTGTGTCTTTTAACGTGCGCAGGGCAGCCCCAAATCTTAACAACCTTAAGATCAGGCTTCTTCCCTTTCCATATCTCATATGGTGTAGACACTACCGACTTAGTTGGAACTCTGTTCAGAAGGTAAGCTGCGGTTTCTAGGGCATATCCCCAGAATGAGATGGGTAGGTCAGCGAAACTCATCATGGACCGTACCATGTCTAATAGCATACGATTTCTCCTTTCAAAGACACCATTGAGCTGAGGTGTATAAGGAGGTGTCCATTGGGATAATATCCCATGGTCCTTGAAGAACTTAGTAAACTCTATACTTAAGTACTCACCTCCTCGATCTGATCGAAGAGTTTTGATACTCTTTCCAATCTAGTTCTCCATCTCATTCTTATACTCTCTGAATTTCTCAAAAGTCTCGGACTTATACTTCATTAAGTACACATATCCATACCTTGAGAAATCATCAGTAAAGGTAATGAAATAGGAGTAACTACCAATAGCATGAGTTGATATGGGTCCACATACATCACTATGTATGAGTTCCAACAGCTCAGTGGCTCTCTCTCCAGTTCCACTAAATGGAGAGTTGGTCAGTTTTCCACGAAAGCAAGGCTCGCAAGTTGCATATAACACATAGTCAAATGGATCTAGATATCAATCATTTAGCAACTTTTGAATTCTTCTTTCATGGATGTGACCTAGCCTACAATGCCACAGGTAATGCACTGTTCATCTCATCTCATTTCCTCTTGGACACATTTACATTCATGAATGTACCTGAAGCTTCATCAAGCTTTTGTTTCACCCTTTCTGCAAGATACTCTTTGCAGTTCCTCTTCCAGTGCCCATCTTTGTGACAATGGAAGCACTGGCCTTTGTCCTTTGCTGGGTCTTTCTTAGCAACCTTTGCTTTACCTAGTCTGCCCTTGCCCTTTCCCTTCTTAAGGGACCTTTCTGCTTTCCTTTTCTTTTTGGTCTCACCAATGTAGAGAACTGGCTTCTCTTTCTTAATAGTACTCTCTACCTCCCTCAACATATTGAGGAGCTCTGGGAGAGTCACCTCAAGCTTATTCATATTGAAATTCATTATGAACTGTGAAAAGGAATCTGGTAGGGACTGAAGCACAATGTCCACACACAAGTTATCCTCTAGGACCATTCCTAGACTAGTGAGTTTCTCTATCCACTCAATCATCTTTAGGACATGGTTCTGAACCGGTGTCCCCTCAGTCATCCTAGCGCGGAAGAGGCTCTTGGATATCTCATATCGCTGAGTCCTTCCCTGTTCCTCAAACAATTTACGGACATGTAGAAGAATGGATCTGGTAACCATCTTTTCATGTTGTCTCTATAACTCAGGAGTCATAGAGCCCAACATATAGCACTGAGCCAGAGTGGAGTCATCAATGTACTTCACGTAGCGAGCGATCTCATCCTCGCTTGCCCCTTCTTTGGGCATAGGCATCACTGTATCAAGGACGTACATGATTTTCTCCACCGTGAGAACAATTCTCAAGTTACGGAGCCAATTCGTATAATTTGGACTAGTGAGGCGGTTGACATCAAGTATGCCACGTAAGGGATTTGAAAGTGATATTTTCTAAAAATAAAGATGCAGTAGAAATGAATAACATGCAGATTTTACAAGAAATAAACTATCAAAATACGGACTTCTATCTTAATATGCTCCCACTATTTTACTAATGAGTCACGCGACACCCTCATCACGTGAAACGGAAGTCTCCGGCAGACTTCTAGTGGGGATTAGGATCCAATCAGCGTCTTAGTATAACCTCGAGGGACTCGACCAATCACACTAAGCCTAAAAGGTAGGCAACTCTTGCCGATCACAACTCCTTGTGATTCCCGTCCTGTTCGGCCTTCGAATCACCATTGTCTCGAGGGACTCGACCAACCATGATGCTCGGTTAAGTCAACACCTTCGTTACAAGATGAGTCTGATTTGATGATATACCCTCGAGGGACTCGACCAAGCATACCATGTCCTCAGGTCACCGGTGACATCTCTATGTCATAAGCAAGATAGCGAATCGTGATATAAGTGAGTCTCGAGGGACTCGACCAACTCAACCTACACTAGGAATCAGTTCCTACTTATAACGATGGAAGGCCATGTGGGTCAATCTAATTGCGTCATGTTTACCGACTTAATATTATCGAGAGAGATGTTTCTATGATTTGGTCTCCTAATATGACATGTCACACATATACATATTTAATATATATCTACATCGCATGTAAATATATATACATATCTAGTATGTGTATAAGCAATCACACCAGATGATCATGGACCACAACCTAATATGATTAGGCCCGAGCCAGTAGGCCTAATCACTCACATCAAGATCTATATGTGCAACGGTGCATCTCCATGCCTTGTGATCGTCCATCTCGTCCTCGTCGG
This sequence comes from Musa acuminata AAA Group, assembly GCF_036884655.1. Lineage (NCBI taxonomy): Eukaryota > Viridiplantae > Streptophyta > Magnoliopsida > Zingiberales > Musaceae > Musa > Musa acuminata. The sequence goes on from NC_088348.1 coordinate 10,467,867, forward strand.
TTCCGTCGACATCTCAATGCATCTTCATGCATCGCGATCGTCCGTCTCGTGAGTCCCGCTATCGCATCCACGCTCCCGCTGCGCCTCCTCATGTGATTACAACTTAATCATAGGCACGCAGACCCGACAATAAATGAGAAATATAATAGAGGCTCGCAGACCCCAATAATAATAATCATAAGTACACACATCACACGATCCATGATCATCCGTCCATACATCATACATCACATGTATAAATAATCATCATCATGTAGGACTACTAGGTAATGATAAAAATAATAATCAACTAAGCTTTTTAATTAATTAGTATTTTATGAAATCAGGGGCATATAGGAAATTTCTGAATTCATAGGGGTATTTTCATAATTTGGACAAAAGATAGAAACTGAAATTTCTTAAATTCACAGGGGCAAAACTATCTTTTTGCCCAAAAACCCTAAGCCCCTCTCCCTCTTCGCTGCTGCTGCTCCCATCGCCACCCTACCGGCGGCGGCAGGTGTAACAGGGCCAGGGGCATCGCCCTTGTATGTGGGCACCCCCGCGGGCGGGCGCCCCTATGGGCGCCGCCCCTTCCGCGGGCGGTTTTGCCCGCGAGGTAGCGCCCGCAAGCGGTGCTGCCTCGCCAAGAGTTTTGCCCGCGGGAGCAACGGCCACAGGCGCCGCTGCCCTACGGCGCGTCACCCCGCGTGAGCAGCGGCCACAAGCGTCGTTGCCCTACGGCACCTCTGCTCGCTGGTTGCCAGCCCCGCCAGCCGCAAGCCTACTATAGGCACAGTGCTTGCGCATGCACCGGCGCTGTGCTGCCTGGCTGCGACTATCACTGTAGGTGGCTACAAGCACGTAGATCGAGGGCAACAATTATTGCTGCCCTTCCTTGTTTTTGCGTCAACGATTTTGACGTCAAAATTCTTCCTAAACACAACACACACAGTTCAAAACCAATCATTCGCATGAACAACCTAGCTCTAATACCATTGTTGGGAAATCTTGGGGGTGACATCAGATGCGTAGCGGAAGAGCAAGAAAACAAAATCCTCGATTCCCAAAGAGATGTTCGTCGTCGTACGAATATTGGTGCGCAAAATCTGCGAAACTGAAAAACTACGTATATAGTATATTGCATTACCTAGGGAGATCGTATATCCTTGTTTCCTTGTAGATCTTTAGGAGAGGGTGAAGGAGGTTAAGCGTCCTCCTCTCTAGTGGTGATCCACACAGCAGGGCTACGACGACACTCCTGAAAATTCCAAGCCTGCTCTGAGGTGGAGAGGGGAAGGAGAATAGGAGGGACAATGAAAGGCTCTAGCCTATGAGGCTCTGAATCCCTCCTATTTATAGAGGTCCCCTGTCAAACCCTAATGGATCCTCGCCTAGTGGGTATTAGATCTGCATCCAATAACCCAAGCCTTTTAGATTAGTGGATCTCTATCCAATAATCTCTCATGGGCTCTTATTGGATCTCGTCCATGGGATCCAATAATTCAGAGACTTATTGGATATCCAATAAAACAAGGGCTCCGTCGGATATCTCATATCTGAACCTCTACTCATCGCAATGCCTACCATATGTGTGTGACCCTCTAGGCCCAATATCGAGTTGGTCGTGAGTCATACCTGTTAGAACTCCTTCTAACTCAGTGAATTATTATCTCTATAATAATTCACTTGACTCATCGACTACGGACGTACTAGGCCACTACGCCGTAGTCCCCAAACGATACAGGGGAATCCAATCCATTGGACCTGTCTGTCCTCAGTTACCGTGTACCTATAGTCCCTCATCCACCTAATATCCCAGAGACCGTATATCGAGCATGGTGCTATCAGACCCATACGGTTTCTACTCGAGTCTCGCTCTAATCAGATTTTTCCGGAGAACTCTTTTCTCTCTCAACCCGAATGACCCTAGCCAGGGATTTGTCTGAGCAAGAACACATGGGATATTCCTCTCATGACGTCGAGAGTGGATGATCCTCTATTGACACTCAATAGCCCTCGTAAGGTCGACTACCACTCCTAATGACTAGTTGTACTAGATTTAGGACAGTCAAATCTATAAGTCTGGTATCAAAGAGTGGAGCACTCATACAGGACATCCTTGGTGTCTCAAGTCTAAGGACCAGATATACCACTAGGACTACGGAATCACTATCTGACAATAAGAAATCATCAACCATCCAGCATTTCGTAAGCGGATCAATCAATGAACTCATTCTCTAATGAGCATTTGTACTGTATCCCTAGTGTCCCTATACGAGCAGCTATAAGACCAGCTGCATCCATCATATGGACGGGTATACAACACACTAGTCTGTCCGGTTATCATGATGTCCCTCTCGAGTAACCTATGACTATGATTATTTAGGATATGTGTTTAAAGGTGAATCGATCTCATTTTTGTGATCTCATCACGATCCGATTCTCATTGCACAAATCCAAGGACATCACAATATATATATATATATGCATATATGCAATAGTTATAAAGTGATATATGCCAAAATATAATAAGCAAAAAGATTCTGCATCAAGTCACATGTGTCATCACTCACGTGATTGTCTTGCGGGCACCTATTACTAGCAATGATTTGGTGCTACTACCAAAGAGAACGAATGCTTTGAAGAACAAATGAGTTTTTAGGTTGAAGACTTAAGAATATGGTTTTCAACTAAAGTACAAAGCTAGATTAGTTGTGAAAGGCTTTGGTCAAAAGAAAGGTATTGACTTTGAAGAGATTTTTTTCTCCTATTATTAAAATATTTTCTATTCGTGTTGCTCTTGGTATTACTGCTAGCCAGGACTTAGAAGTTGAGCAGTTAGATGTGAAGACAACTTTCCTTCATGGTGATTTGGAGGAGGAAATTTATATAGAGCAACCAAAAGGCTTCAAAGTCAAAGATAAAGAGAACTTTGTCTGCAAGTTGAGAAAGATCTTATATGAGCTGAAGCAAGCTCCAAGATAGTGGTATAGAAAATTTGATTCATTTATGATAGAAAATAGATACAAAAGAACAGCTTCAGATCATTGTGTGTACATTAAATGGTTTGGTGAGAATTTTATTATTCTCTTACTTTATGTTAATGACATGCTTATCCTTGGAAAAGATATGTCTAAAATTGATAGATTTAAGAAGGAATTGAGTGAGTCTTTTGCAATGAAGGACATAGGGCCAACAAAGCAAATACCGGGCATGCAGATTTTTCATGATAAAAAAATCAAGAAGATTTGGTTGTCACTGGAGAAATACATCGAGAAGGTACTGGAAAGGTTCAATATGAGCAATGCAAAGCTAGTTGGTTCTCCTCTTGTAGGTCATTTCAAGTTGTGATCAGAATAGAGGCCGTCAAGTAATAAGAAGAATGAGAAAATGCAAAAGGTTCCTTATGTTTCAACAGTTGGAAGTTTAATGTACACGATGGTATGTATAAGGTTGGACATCGCATATGCAGTGGGTGTTACTAGCAAATTTCTTACAAATCTAGGCAAAGAGTACTCGACAGTAGTGAAGTCGATCTTTAGATATCTCAAAGGGAGCTCTAAGGTTTGTTTAAGCTTTGGAGGTAGACCACCTGTGTTGACAAGTTACACATATATAGATATGGCAAGAGATATTGATACGAGAAAGTCCACGTCAGGTTTTATACTTACTTTTGCAAGGGGAGCTATGTCATGACAATCTAGATTACAAAGGTGTATTACTCTCTCTACCATAGAGGTAGAATATATCGCTACTATAGAAGTTTGCAAAGAAATATTATGGATGAAAAAATTCTTACAAGAATTGGGGCTGAAATAGAAAAACTATATGGTGAATTGTGATAGCCAGAGTGACCTCCATTTATATAAGAACCCAACTTTTCATTCTAAGTCAAAGCATATAGATGTCAGACACCACTAGATTCGAAATGTATTTGAAGAGAAGCAATTACAGCTTCAGAAATTCACATAGATGACAACAGAGCAAACATATTGATAAAGACCTTATCAAAAGAAAGATAGAAGATATATCGATAGCTGATCGACATGGCTTCACATTGAGGAGTCATGAGATAACCTTCCTTTATGGGCTGAAGGGAGAGGTTATTGGGCTGACAGTCCACAAGTTCAGCCCATAGTGGGCTTTAATAGCCCCACAGCCCACCCCTCTTTCAAGTCAAACCCTAGATCTAATAAGGGGGGTGCGGTGGCTGTGAAAATAGGGAGAGAAAATTGTAACAGCAACGTGATTCAAAAAGAGAAGAAAAGGACAGAAAAATAAGACAGGAAAGGGAAGAAGATAAGGACAACACAGAGAAACCATTCTCAATTATCCAGATAATATTCTCATCTTAGGTTAAATAAGGTTTACAGTAGATTCTTATTGTGATTACTTGAGGAGAATTTAGATATTATACAAAATGATGTAATCCTTATATCTCAGTTATTCTCTTAAGATTGTTGCTTGGGTTTTGGGCAAAAAACTGAGATTTATATTTTTATTATTTTTATAGTAGATTATCTCTAGTTTGTCCCGTGATTTTTACCCTTCATGTTGAAGAAATTTTTTATGTAAATCTTGATATTCTATTTAATTATGATTTCATTTAATTTTGCTATATGTTATGATTTACTTGTATTTGTTCATATACTACTGTTGAAGAACAATTCTCTCTTGATTCAAATTAAAACATAGCCAATACAGCATATGATTGATGTAACTTCATAAAAAGACAGTAAGCTACACATCGGACAAATCATCATCTTAATTTCTTCAAGTATTTTCTTGAATATAAAAGTTTAACATATCACATGAGATATGATCTGATTTATAATATTAGATCTTCTCATCATGTGCAAATAACTTTGATCCAATTTATATTGTTATCACCTTGTCCTTCTGAACAAGGCAAGCTATGACAAGCAACTTTGAAGCCTATCCTATTTTCAAGGGAAATAGTTTTGTAGTATCTTCTTGAATTGCACATGAAAAAAATTGATTAAAATGTTTGAAGGCATTTGTAATCAACGTATGCCAACCTCAACCATCTCCACTTTCTTTAATGAATAGCTGACTTAACATGTAATCAGTTTCAAATCTCATGTTTCAGTTTAAGTTACTCGACGTAAGGTGAGATTGAATAATACGGTTTAATATCTTGAAACCATCAGCTTAAGATAACTTATACTCAGCCTATATAATGACTTCTTCCAAGAATGAATCATCATCACACATCCATTCAGATGCTAAGAGCCAACCACAAGCAAGTAATGGATGCAAGAAGTGTTGTTGTTAGTCTCACCGTGCTCTTTGTCATCATACCTATGTTCATTACCCAAACAGCTGCCCGGCCACTTGCTCCGGCGTTACCACCGATGCCATCAAAGTCAATATTGGGTAAGTCAACCTTATTCTTACTTTTGTTCTTAGAATTTAAAAATATAATATGATATATGATACATGATTTAAAAGCCCTATATGAATCGAATGGTAAAATATCCATCTGACAGAAGGAGAATCGATCACGAACCATTCCATTTCGAATAGTTTAAGATTTTATCAAAAGCACTTTTGATATATCATACATACAATATATTAATTTTCAACCCTTGAGCCCCTTAAGGACTAGTATTGGTCGAGTCTTCGAGGTTTTGACCCTCCTTGTATATGTATCAACATGTCAACATTCGTCATATCAATCTACTAATGTGCATGATATTCTTATATGTGTTTAACAACAGATTTGCATTGTCAAATCCAAGTTATTGACACTGATTGCTTTTGAATGGCACAGTTACAGTGGGAAAAGATCCAAAAGCCGGAGGTGACTCTGTATTTGTGAATGTGAAGTTCTTTGGACTCCCTCCGCTTATGCCATTTAACCATAGTTTGTTCCCGTGATAATTTGGATATTTGACTTACCATCATCTTTCAATGAATAAATTTCATTTTATCCTCTAAATATATTGTGTTCTTCCCTATGTTTTCACTAATTTCTTCTAAAGGATAAAATAAGGTGAAATCTAAATCTCACCTATGTAAAATGAAAGTCCGATTGGAATTGGATAGATGATCGAAAACGATAATTAGAAAAAAAAAAAAAAAACTTTTAATCCTCGGATGGATCTAATAATCAGCATGTGCACCCAAGTTTAAGGGTTGCGATATGCATGTATAAACTGAAGTTTAAATTTTATGGTGTTAAGACTTTTAAATATATTGGGTCATTTGGTGACAACAATTTATTTTTATCATGATACCAACTGTCTATCGTTTTTAATATTTAATTAAAAAAGTACTTGTATAATTTGCATCATGTGCTCACTCTTATGTCAAACCTAAATCAGCTCTCAACTAAGAGAGGATGTTAAAACATATACGTGTGTGTATTAGGCTTTGTCCTAATTAAATCGATTAAATAAAGTCGTATAACCTCAAGCCACCTTGTGTATATGATAATGTGATTTTTTGTACTACTTTTATGGCACTTAGATGATATTATGAATGAATACGGATGAATACAGAATGATGATGAAAATAACCTGAAACTAATATATATTTTTTCTCCCTCGACAAAAAGGGCTTAATTTCAAGTGTTAAAATCATGTCTTAAAAACCATTGTCACATGAGTTCGTAACAATTCTTGTGGTATCTATTATGAGAGTTTTTGCAAAGTGGAGTTGCATGAGAAAAGATACCAACGCTTGATGCTTTCTGCCACTAGTACATGCAGGTCTTGATTAAGAAGAACAAGCATCATCCTTATCGCTCAAAAGTCTGAAAGAAGTTCCAGCTCTTGGTGCAGAGAGAGAGAGAGAGGGTTCTTGGTACTTTTCCAGAGAAGGAAGCTAAAGGTAAGCTGTAAATACAAGTTGTTACTTGGTACATGTAATCAAAGCTTTAGCAAAATTAAGCAAGTCGTTACTTGGTACATGTAATTAAAGCTTTCGCAAAATTAAGTAGCCTCTTAAATCAATTTGGACATAATGTTTTGTTCATGTTGAACCATGAAACTATGGAACACTATCATTTTATCTAGCATCAAGCATTTTTAGGCCATTATAATGTGTCTTCTTACCTAAATGATCCACCACAGTGGCTCTATCGCAGTGTCATCCAACACACCCGTGCATAATGATAGTGATTAGCTTTTGTCAGAGTTAAAGAGATCAAATGTTTCTTCTGTTGGAGATTGTATTTTGATTTTTTTAATCAAATCTCTTATTTTCATTCATTCTTTTTTTTTTTTTTTTTGTCAAAATCCAACTGCAGTAGAATTTTCGACTAAGTTGGTGGAGTACTAAATACAGTGAACTTTTCTGAATGAACTTTATAGTGTTTTTAATTACTAAATCAAAATATTGCGACTCTATTCAAGAACTATTATAGTATAATCTTAACTAATTAATTTTTTATAAATCTTAATTATTAGTCTTTATAAGTTTTGAGATTTTTTATGAGATTTTGAGTGATCTTGGATGAAAATTAGAAAGGTCTTTCACATTTCAAAATCAAGATGATCAATTTTCATTTTTCTCAGCTTAATTTTAAATTTAGATTTATATATCTTAAAAATTATAATAACTATTTTATTTTATTATAAAATAATAATAATAAGGTGAAGCATTATTAGTTATAATATTTCTGAATGGACTTACATTAAATAAAAATAAATATAATATAGATTCAAATTAGTCTAATTTTGATTGAGGTTTGTTAGGATCGGAATCGGCACTAAGAGGGGGAGGGGAGTGAATTAGTGCTTTCGTAAAAATTACATCGATTCAAAAATATCATTCGATAAAGCCTATATCGGAAATATGTTTAAACATAGAGTGAAAATAAAAATAGTAGACAATTAAATCAATAGGCAATGACAATAAAAAGCAGAATAGAAAGTGCACACCGTGTTTATAGTGGTTCGATCATCGTGACCTACATCTACTCTTGAATCCTCCTTCGTCGAGGCCATCGGCTTCCACTATTGATTTTATTTCAACGGGCGAAAATCAACTACCCTCTTACAACTCTTTCTCCTTTTCATAGCTTTAGGAGAAAACCTTTACAAGTCACTTACCCTTTTTCATTATATAAAAAAAAGAGAATAACACAATGGTATAAATGTTCAAGTCATGAAAGATATCAAGAAAAATCAATTCATGAATACAAAGGAATTATACATAATAAAACTCAAGTCATAAACCTTAAGAAGTCAAGTGACATATCATGGTTAATTTAGATAAATATCCTCTTTAGTAAATAATAAAAGAATCATATGAGAACAAATAATGAAATATCTTGATTCATATAAAAAAATTTTCAAGTTATAAATATCAAGAAATCAAGATCATGGATAAAAACTTCTCTATAGTAAATAGTAAAAAGAGACATAGGATAACAAATAAAAAATCTCGATTCATGCATAAGAAATCTTAAATCATCAAGATCATAATTGATAGAAAAAATCTCAAGTTATAATTCTAAGAAATCAAAAGAGAAATCATGATTTGGATAAAACTCATTAAAATTTAATTTGACAAATCATCAAAATCACTTTCATAGTTAAAGAGATTCAAAAATATCATAAATAAATTCATATTAGCATGTCCTAGTTTTCTATGCAAAAGTCATGCATCATCGTTTGAAAATAAAAAAAATAAGTTTCATCACAAAAATCATCAAGATCAATAAGCTATAAATCATAAAAATCATCATTACTTCAAATCATTATTACATCATTAAACATAAAGCACTTCAATCAAAATCATTTTGACTCGGCTAGTAACCTTTGTGAAGTACGTTAGACCTCCAATCATATGTCTTGAGTATCCACTATCAATATTTTAATTTTTGCTCCTAGCTTTCGATTGTAGAGATGTCTACAAGAAAGGTGGTTTTGCTATAGGTACCCATTTGACTTTGGGTCTCTCATATTTAGATCTACCTATCTTATTTTTTGATATAAAATTATTTATGGTTCCTTTAGGAACCCAAACTAATTTATATAAGTCATATCTTTTAAATGAATATTTATATATATAATGATCATGACTATCACAAAAATTACATTTAACCTTAGGAGAAACATGCAATGTGGGTCCTTTAATAAAATTAGTTGGCTTTTGTTGAGTATAGTTACTTATAAAGTCTATTCCTTTTTTTCTACAAATATGACCCTTATTGGCATGAATCATGTTTAATGATTTGCTAACAATTTTACATTTGGTGCAAGGCGTTAATATGCAATTGTCATGCTCATTTTTCAAACATCCATTTTTAGTAACTTATATTTTTTACCAACTAATTTAAAATAATCATATAAATTATTAAAAGCATCAAGTAATTCATTGTAAGGTAAATGAGTTTTGGTTGAGTCACTTACCTCGTCGTCAAAAGCCACCAAGGTGTAGTTCACCACCTCGCCTTCATTGGTTTGCTTCTTGTCTTCAGATGCACTCGATTCATCCCAAGATGATATTTTCTTCTTCTTTTGATGTGCAAGGATCTTCTTTTTTAATTATAGACATTTATTTTTGAAGTGCCCCGGTCGATTACATTCATAACAAGTTATTTTATCCTTTCTAAGTTCATTTTTATTCTTAGATTCTTATTTTATGAACTTTTTAAATTTTCTTGTGAAAGTTCAAAGTCATCATCATCATCATCACTTGAATTTTCTCCCAAGTGGTCTTCTTTGGTTCTAAATGTCAAATCCTTCATATTCTTTGGAAGATTATTCTTATGTTCATCATGTATTATACAAGTCATTTTATAGGCCATTAAAGACTCAATAAGTTTTTCAAGAGTAAAATTGTTCAAGTCCTTTGCTTCTTAAATTGCCGTCACTTTTGGATCCCAATTTTTTGGAAGGGGTCTTAGTATTTTATTTACAAGTTTAATGTTAGAAAAACTTTTACCAAGTGCTTTCAAACCATTGACAATATTCGTAAAAGATTTATCTTAGATTCTTTTACCCTACTTGTGCCTTCATGTGTAATTTCAAGAGTATACCAAATCTCATGTGCAATTTCAAAGTCAAAATATAATTAAACTCATTTTTATCCAAAGCACAAAATAAAGCATTCATAGCTTTTGTATTTAAGAAAAATAATTTTTTTAAATCATTTCATTCATTCATATGTTTAGAGGGTGTTTGAAAATTAAGTTTAACGATATTCCATAAATTAAAATCCATAGAATACAAGAAACTCTCATTCATATTTTTCAATAAATGTAGTCCGTCTCATTGAACATAAGATGATGAGTGATAGAGTGACCCTTTAGATTGCCAAAAAAATATCATTTAGTCTCTCTTGAGTATTAAATCAATAGAGAGAAACTTGGCTCTAATATCAAATGTTAGGATCAAAATCGGCACTAAGAAGAGGAGGGGAGGGGAGGGGTGTGTGTGAATTAGTGTTTTCATAAAAATTACATCGATTCAAAATTTTCATTCGATAAAGCTCGTATTTGAAGATGTTTAAACATAGAGTGTAAGCAAAAGTAGAAGACAATTAAATTAATAGGCAATGACAATGAAAAGTAGAATAGAAAATGCACACTATGTTTATAGTGGTTCGATCATCGTGGCCTATGTCCACTCCCGATTCCTCCTCCATCAAGGCCACCGGCTTCCACTATCGATTTACTTTTAATGAGTGAATATCAACTACCCTCTTATAACTCTTTCTTATTTTCACAGTTTAGAAGAAAACCTTTATAAGTCACTCACCCCCCTTTAAACAGAAATCTAACTTAGGAGAAGACAAAGAGAACTCTCACAATATTACAATAGCATTTTCTCACTTAGATCACAAGTTTTAATTCTACTTTCTTGTTGTGCCCAAGCAGAAATTTGTGGGATATTTATAGACCCTAAATAACTTTAAAAATTGGAGCAAAAATTCAAATCCCCAGGTTTTTTGGGTACTGGCGGTACCATCCCTAGTATTGGGCAGTACCACCACCTATCAGTCTAACATTGGGTGGCACCACTACCCAGTCTAGCGGTACTATCGCTTGACAGACTGACACTGAGCGGTCCACTGCTTAATAGCCTGAAAAAGTGTGCTCTTGACTTTTCCAACTCATAGGCGGTTCCACCGCCAGTTTAGTAGTGCCACCGCCTAACCTAATTTGTGGGTCACTAAATGGGCCTCTCAATGAGCCCAAATCAATCTCCATTTAGGCCCAATTAGTCTCTAATTGAGTTAGTATGATTACACCCAAAACTAACTCAATTATAACCTATCCTACTTCGATCAAGGCACAATTGATTACAAATGTGAACCCTATGTTGTCCGGCATGTCATTGGTTCATCTGGTGTTTTGTTTGAACATTCGACACATCGTCATCTCCTTCGGCGTACTGTCTAATTGACATATTGACTACCCGCAACATTTGATATTCTTGACATAATGTTCGATCCTTCTGGCCCAATGCTCAAACTCATAGCACAAGGTCCTTCCGACACGTCGACTAGTCCTTCAGCCCGACGTTTAATTTTTTGACATATTTTATTTTGGCCAAATGTTTGATTCTTCCTACTTCAATCGATTTATCTTTCCATGATCAAAGATAATCCTACGTTACTCATGTTGAATCTTAGATTTTGATGATGAAATTAATTGATAGAGTTTATGATCTAATCTGCGTTTTGAGTGACGTAAGACTAGCTTCAATCATGAAGAGACAATTAAAGCAAGAAGAATCAATGTTAGGGTAGAGTGGAATATGTCAGAAGATTGGATGTCAAGCTGGAGGATCGGTCGATATGTCAGCAAAAGGCTTCGTGCCATGAGTTCGGGCATCAAGCCTAGAAGAGTGGATATTGCACTAAGGAGATCAGAATTGCAGAGGTCAACATATCGATTGGGCAAAAGGCCGTAAAAGAGGATGATGCGCCGAAGGATTAGATGAAGCACCGATGAACCAATGACATGCAGGACAATATGTGATTAATACTTTATAATAATTATCTAGATCGAAGTAGTTTTGAGTTATAATTGGGTTTGAATTAGGTCAACTCGATTAGGGGGCTATTGGGCTTGAATCAAGGCTGAATTGGGCCTATTATGTGGCCCATTCAATATCTTGTAGCAAGGTCTAGCGATGGTATCGCCTAGACTAGGCGATGGTACCGCCCAAATACAGTCTTCAAGACTATATCAAGTGGTGGTACTACCCAGACAATCTCTCAAACTGTGTCAGGCGATGGTACTACCAGATTGGGTAGTGGTACCGTCTAGTGTCAGTGTTGCAGACAATAGTACCACTCAACACAAGTAGTGGTACCGTTAGAACCCGAGATGAGACTTTTTTTGTCCTCCATTTTTAAAGCTATTTAGGGTCTATAAATATCACAGATATTTCTGCTTCGAAGAGCATAAAATTGAGTTGAAAAGGGGGGAAAGAATCCTTATAAAAAAAGTTATAAATCTCTCTTAGTATAGAGTTACCTCTTTAGATGTTCTTCTAAAGGGAGAAGTGAGGTCTAAGTATAAAAGAGAGAAGTGTAAAGGTTCACTCATAAACATGTGAAAATGAGAAAGAGTGTAAAAGGGTAGTTGATCTTCACCTATTGAAAAAAGATTGGTAGTAAAAGCCGATGGTGTCGAGTGAAGAGGAATCGGGAGTGGATGTAGTTCACGATGATCGAACCACTATAAAACTCAGTTTACATTTCTTTCATGCATTTCATTTATATTACAAACTGATTTACTTATTACTTTCACTATCTTACATACACGCTTCCAAGTCAAGCATCTTATTAATATGATCTCATTGAATAAGAATTTTTCAATTGTTGAGGTTTTTACAAACTCTTAGTGTTGACTTGGTCCTAACAGTTGGTATCAGAGTTAAGTTTTTCTCAATTGGATTAACACCCAAGAGAAATGACTTTTTTTAGCTTTCAAGAGGGTCACTCTATCATTTGTCCTCCCATGTTTAATGGGACAGACTACATATATTGAAAAACTCAAATGAGAGTTTTCTTGCTTTCTTTATATTTTAATTTATAGAATATCATTAAAATAATTTTTAAAAGTTTTTTAATCCAATAAACAAATAAAATAATTTGAAGAAGAAAACTTTTTCTTTGAATGCTAAAGTGATGAATGCTTTGTTTTGTGCTTTAAATAAAAATGAATTCATTCGAGTTTCTATTTGTGAAACTGTGCATGACATTTGGCATACTCTTGAAATCACATACAAAGGCATAAGTAGAGTTAAAGATTCAAAAATTAATCTTTTGATACATATTTTGAATTGTTTCGTATGAAGCCAAGCGAAACTATTATTGACATATACACTTGTTTTACGGATGTTGTCAATAGTTTAAAAGCTCTTAGCAAATATTTTTTTAATCTTGATCTTATAAACAAGATTTTAAGATCTCTTCTAAAGAGTTGGGATCTAAAAGTAATTGCAATACAAGAGGCAAAGAACTTAAACAATTTTTCATTGGAAGAACTTATTGGTTCATTAATGATATATGAAATGATGTGCAAGACACATGATGAATATGATAAACTTGAGAACAACCTTCTAAAAAATAAGAAGGACTTGGTACTTAGAATAAAAGAAGATAACTCGAGTGAAAGCTCAAGTGATGATGACATAGAACTCCTCATAAGTAAATTTATAAAATTTATAAAACATGAAACTAAGAATAAAAATAAACTTAAAAAGAAGAGGTTGCCAAAGAAGAAGAAGGCACTCAAGACGACTTAGGATAAATCGAGTACATCCGAAGATGATAAGTAAATCAACAAAGACAAAGTGGTGAACTATGCCTTGGTGGCTCTCGACGATGAGATACATGACTCGTCCAAAACCTCTTTACCTTACAATGAAATTACTTGAGTTGTTTGATGATTTTAAATTAGTTAGTAAGAAATATATATATATATAAACTAAAAAGAGGAAAGTATTTTTTTCTTTAAAGGTTTGGCAATTTTTCAATAAGAGATTGATGAATCTAGTTATGTCATTTAAAATCAAAGTGATTTTGATAATTTGATAAATTGACTGAGTTAAAAATAATGATGAATACTTTGAAAATAAATACTTGTATCATGCTTAATGGTTTTACATTTTAAAATTATGCATGATGAGTTGAAATAGTGATGGTTTAAAAAAATATTTATTCAAATATATGAATCGATAATCTTTTTGTCATATAAATCATGATTCCTTCACTTGATGACTCGATATTTTTTATGCATGAACTAAGTTCTCCTTTCTTCTTATCGTTTACTAAAGAGGAGAATTTTTCAAATGAATCATGATTTTTTAAAATTATAACTTAATTTTTTTTATGATTCATGATGAATTAAGATATATTATACATGAATCAAGATCCTTTATATGTTCTCCCATAACTGTTTTTGCAATATGAAATTTTTTATCTAAATCATAATCTTGAATTCTCGATATTTAATACTTGAGATTTTTTATAAATCAAGATCTTTGATCTCCTAAAGTTTCCTTTTGTTATTTACTAAAAGAGAGATTTATCAAAATAAATCATGTCTTTTGGTATTCATGACTTAATCCTTTATGATTTTTGATATTATATATTTCATGACATGATTTCTTTATATTTATGGCTTGTATGTCTCATGTAATAATTGAAATATTTTACATTATTGTATCATTCCCTTTTTTGACAATATAAAAGGGGTAGAGAAAATTACTCAATTGCATATTTCAAGAAAAGAAAATTGCTAGCTTACAAAGAAAGACAAAACTTACAAGCTTGCACATCTCAAATAAGAAAGTCTTGCTAGCTTGTGCATCATAAAAATTAGCAAAAAAGGTGCTAACTTGCACATTATAAAGAGAACAAAAAGTTGCTATCTCAAGACAAGCAAAAACTTTGCTAAACTTCACATTCTCAATGAACTTGCTAGCTTGCGCATTACAAAGGAAGTAAAAATTGCTAGCTCGAACATTGCAAAGGAAGGAACAAATTGCTAAGCTTGCACTCCTCAAAAGAGAAAAAAGAACTCACTATCTTGCATGTTCTAAAGTGATGAAAAATTTGCTAAATTGCTAAACTTACATATCTCTAAAACTTGATAGTTGCATTTTTTTCCTTTTTGTTGATGATAATGAGGGAGAAATTATGATGATCATGCATGAAATGATGTATTGAAATTTTGATTATGCATGATTTTATGAGGACATGTTGCTTGGATTCATAATTTATATATGAATTTATGTTTATATCAATATGACATATTAATAGGGAGACTTTGGTTTAAACTCCGTCATCAATTAGTTGTCATCATCAAAAAGGGGGAGATTATTGAATCTCATATTTTGATGATGAAATCAATTGATAGAGTTTATGATCTAATCTGCATTTTGAGTGACACAAGACTAGCTTCGATCATGAAGAGAATTAAAGTAGAAAGAATCAATGTTGGGTCGGAGTGGAACATATCAGAGGATTAGACGTCGAGCTAGAGGATCGGTCAAGCCTAGAAGAGCGGACATTACACTAAGGAGATCAGAGTTGCGGAGATCAACATGCCGATTCGACAAAAGGCCGCAAAAGAGGACAATACGTTGAAGGATTGAATGAAGCATTAATGAACCAATGACATGTCGGATAATATGTTATTAATGCTTTATAATAATTATCTAGATTGAAGTAGTTTTAAGTTGTAATTAGGTTGAATTAGGGTAACTCAATTAAAGAGCCATTTGGCCTGAATCAGAGCTGAATTGGGCCTATTGTTTAGCCCATTCAATGTCCTATAGCAAGGTTTGACGATGGTATCGCCCAGACACAGTTTTCAAGACTGTATCAAGTGGTGGTACTATCTAGTGTTAGAGAATATTAGTGGTGGTACCACCTAGTGTTAGTGCTGTAGGTGGGATAGTACTGTCAGGACTTGTGAAACCCGGGATAAGACCCTTTTTTGCTTCAATTTTGAAGCCATTTGGGATCTATAAATATCCCATATATTTTTGTTTGGAAGAGCACGAAATTGAGTTTAAAATGGGGGAAAGAATCCTTGTGAAAAAAGTTGTAAATCTCTCTTAGTAT
Organism: Musa acuminata AAA Group; assembly: GCF_036884655.1. Taxonomy (NCBI): domain Eukaryota; kingdom Viridiplantae; phylum Streptophyta; class Magnoliopsida; order Zingiberales; family Musaceae; genus Musa; species Musa acuminata. The sequence continues at coordinate 10,483,911 of NC_088348.1, forward strand.
AGAATCACCTCTTCCTAATATTTAGAAGTTCTTCTAAAAGGAGAAGTGAAGTCCAAGTGTAAAAGAGAAAAGTGTAAAGGCTATAAAGGCTCTCTCCTGAACTTGTGAAAAGGAGAAAGAGTGTAAAAGGATAGTTGATCTTCGCCCATTAAAAGAAGATCGGTAGTGAAAGCCGGTGGCCTCGAGTGAAGAGGAATCGGGAGTGAATGTAGGTCACGATGATCGAACCACTATAAAACTCGGTTTGTATTTCTTTCATGGCTTTCATTTATATTGCAAACTAATTTACTTGCTTATTACTTTCCCTACCTTACGAACACGCTTTCAAGTCAAGCATCTTTTCAATACGATTTCATTGAATGAGAATTTTCGAATTGTTGAGGTTTTTACAAAAGCACTAATTCACCACCCCCCTCTTAGTGCTGACTTGGTCATAACAACTCAAACGCTGATTAGATCATTACTTAATCTATTAATTTCATCATCAATATCCGAGATTTAACAAGGTTAACAATAGACCCATCCATTTGAACAGAAATAATCATAATTACTACTAAAGAAAAATAAATACCCTTGTAGGTAATATAGAACTAAGGCCTTTAATCCCAAAAATATCCAAAAAAAAAAATTATGATTATTAGAAGATTTCTCATAAAAGCTCTTTAGATTTTCTCAAAAAATACCATCCATTTTTAGGTTTTTCTAGCCATGCTTCCTTTTTTTACTTAATCCTTTCTTTTTTTTCTTATGGACCAATTCATAAAGTGAATCGGTCTATTGAATTGGATTGATTCTCAAGATGATTCTGAGGATTCCATCGACTCTTAGTTACTATGTATTTCTATTTTGTTATAGTATTTTCTTGGTATTGCTAAAAAAACACTATAATTGAGTTATTTTAGGTTGATTCCTATATCTAGTATAAAATTATAAGTATTTTTTTAATAATTTTTCATAATGATAGATAAGCAAATTTATAAGTAAATTTAGAAGATTCATAAGTGTTTTTTAATAATTTTTAGTTCATTTTCATCTATTATAGTGTTTTATAATAGGGTTTAAATATTTTTAAAAAACACTGTAATCATATTGAAAAGCATTATAACTCATATAGAAGTAAAATATTTGAAAATTTATTTTTTAAAATAAAAATTACCTATTTTAAACCCAAGGAAGATTCATAGGTATTTTTCTAATATACTTTTGAGTCTATTTCCCTCATATTATAGTGTTTTTGAAAATATACCAAAACCACTATAATCACGTTAAAAAAAAATTTTGTAACTCATATAGAAGTCAAGCTATTTGAATGTTTATTTTTTTTAGACTAAGAATCATACATATTTGAAACCCAGGCAAGGTTCATAATTATTTTTCTCTGTTTTGTATTAGGGTTATAGAAAAAAGAAATAGACTCAAAATATATTTTAAGAAAGTACTTATGAATCTTGCTTGGATATATGACTTGGAATATTTTTGGCACATTTTCAAAGACACTGTAACCCTATTACAAACCATTATAACACAAAAAATAGATTAAAAAATACCTATATATATATATATATCCTTTTGAAAAAATATTTAAAAAATTATAAGTCCTATATCAGATATATGAATCAACCTATTTATATTTATAAACTTTTTAATAATATAAAAAAAAAACACTACAATATACTGCAAAAGAATTATAAGTGAGAAACGGTCGATGAGAATCTCAAGAATCGATCTAATTCGATGGATCGATTAATGATTGACTATTCAATCAATCATATATTTAAAATTAGACAATAAAGACTACGAAAACTTAAAAAAGAAAGTTTTTATTCGAAAATCACCTAAAATTATTTTTTGTCTATCCGAACACAACCATTCGGTTGTTGTCTCCCCCAAGAAAAGCCTTTGACTCGGAATCCCGTAAGAAGACGACGAAGATGAATACAACGCAACAAGAGGAAAAGCCAGCATAGTTAGCTCACCTGTAAAGGCCCGCTTGCAGCCGACTGAGGACGTGTCCCATCTATCCACTTGCAGCGTGTCCCTTCTTCCCGTCCTCGGTTGCCTCCCCGTGAGAATGCCTCGTGGTTTCAAATCCTCCTACCTGCATCTCTCTCTTTCGAGTCTTAACGTCTCTGTTTCCTTCTCATCGACAGCGACGGCGGGGAGGTTTGCTGCAGCAGCACGCGTCGAAGAGGAGGCTTCAAAAGAAGTGGGAGGTTTGGGTTCGCGAACGGCGACCCATTCGATTCGGATCCGTTCGAGGCCGGAGGAGAGACACCGAGAGAGGAAAAAGGTCGCTTTTTTTAGCAGTTGCTTCGTTCTTGGCGCTTCCCTTCGGCTCCTCCCTTCCTGGTACAGCAAAAGACGACATTTTTATCGGTAAAGGTGGAGGCTTTCCGCGATATGGACGGTCTGAGGTTGATGAAGGGTGTACCTCGGCTTGAAATCGCCGTCCGCCGCGACGTTGAGCTTTACGGCCGTCGCCTGCCTGCGAAAGTCGGCGCCTTGGCCCGCGGCGGGAGTGCTATGGAGACGTCGTCGGCTTCGGATCCGCCGTCGGTGTCATCAAGACAGTCGTATGTTTTTCCGCTGCGGATGATGCGGCTGTGGCCGGGCGGTAGAGGAGGACTGATGGAGAAGGGGAGCGAGGAAGCGGGCGCCGAGGACGAGGAGAAGAGGGAAGAGGCGGAGGAAGACGAGGAGGCAGAAGAGGGAGCGGTCTTGGGGGAAAAGAGGGGGAATTGGGTGCAGAATATACTAAGAGTGGGATCGATATGGCCGAGGAAAGAGGCGGCTGCAGCGACCGACAACCGGGAGGAGGCGGCGGTGGTGGAGGAGGGCGATGTGTGCGTCGGGGCAGGCTGCGCCCATGGCTTCGAAGGGTGTGTGGTTGGTGGCGAAGAGGCGGAGAGGATGGCGTTCGATAGGGAGTCGTTCTCTCGGTTGCTCCGAAGGGTGACACTGGCGGAGGCGCGGCTGTTCGGCAAGATGGCTTACCTCTGCAGCCTCGCCTACATCACTCCAAATATCAAGGTACCGAAGATTTCTGAGAATATTTGGATTCTTTGCTGCCACCAATTGTTCTTGCGAAGTTTCTTCGATTTTACTGCAAATATAGTGTTTCTGGGGGAAATTTAGGCTCTTTGTTTCTGCAAATTGTTCATCGGGTTCTTAATTTTCCTGCAATTGATTTATGAGAAAATTAGGATTATATGATGCTGTAACCTTAGGAATTTCCAAGAAGGGTTTGGAATCTGTGTAGAGACGTCTAAATGCACGACTTTGTTTTCTGCCAAACTTTTGGTTTTAGTTTTTTAGTTCATGGTTTCACCATTTTCTTTCTTATAAGTCAATGGCTGTCTATTTCATGAATGTCATATTATGTGCGAGGGACGTTTGTCAAGTCAATTTATGAAAGAATTAGAAGGATTGATGAATGAATCCCAACTATATGATGCTTACTGAGTTTTATGCGATGTTTAAGCTTTTTCCAGCGAGAAAATTCTGAAGTCTTGGTTTCAATGTTTGTTTACAAATTCTGCAGCCAAAAGGCCTCCTTAAGCGCTATGCTTTGCGGTTCGTTACCTCTTCATTTGATCAAAGAGGGAAGTCTTCAGCTTCTGATAAAAAGCAGACTCCAGTTCAGGATCAAGAACTCGAGGAGATCAGTCAAGCAGAAGGGAGCAATGAAACGAGGCAAAATAGTAGTGAAAGGAAGGAAAATGGTACTGGTATAAATGATTTTGTGGCTTATCGAATTGCAGCTTCTGCTGCCTCCTACTTGCAGTCCAAGACACTGGGCATTCTTCCCTTCAATTCTGCTAAATCGGAAACGAACAAGGATCCAACTGAGGAAAGTGGAGAAAATGAAGAAAAAGGTACAATTAAGAGTCTCAAGGAGATGTCCTTTGTGGCCACTACAAATTCAGTAACCGCCGTGGTTGCTGGGAAGGAAGAGATGAAAGATGCCGTTGCAAAGGACTTGAACTCGGCGAAGAATTCACCTTGTGAATGGTACATATGCGACGACGACAGCAGCAGTACCAGATATTTTGTCATTCAAGTGAGGTTTCTTTTTACATCTTCTAACATTTCTTTTCATGTAGTCATATAGAACACTTTTGGTTTAACTTTGATCTTTAAATTTTCTGGTTCTTTCAGGGTTCTGAATCGCTGGCTTCTTGGCAAGCAAATCTCCTATTTGAACCTATCCAATTTGAGGTGATGCCTATCGATGATGTTTACTACTTAGGTTCTCTTTTGTGCCAGATTTTCTACCTTTTACTTAGACTCTATGATATGGATGAAATATTTTTGTCGGTAGCCCCTAGAAAGTAAGATCTGGTTCCGTCATTGTTGTGGGGCTTGATTAAATCAAACATGAGTTGCTACCTGCCCTAAGTTGAAATTGTTTTTAGACTAACCTAGTATCATGAGGATAATACATTCATAAGCTTTGTCACAATATTTAGTTCCCAAAAGAAGTAATCTTGACTTTGAGCAGCCTAATCAGCTTTTGGACAGGGAAACATCAGTGACTAGGATTTGAGTTATGGTATGCATTGGTCCTCAGATGTTGTGTTAGCGGGAGTGTTGTACATTGAGCCACATTTTTCCCATATAACCAGTTTGTTTGAATTTGTTTTTTATGTCTATGAGACTTAGCCATTAATATTTTTCTTTTGTGGTCCAGGGTCTAGATGTGCTTGTACACCGGGGAATCTATGAAGTTGCTAAGGGAATGTATCAACAGATGTTGCCCGAGATCAAAGCTCACTTGGAGTCTCATGGTGACTCTGCAACTCTGCGCTTCACTGGCCATTCTCTTGGTGGAAGCCTTGCGCTGCTTCTAAACCTCATGTTAATCATACGTGGAGAAGCACCTGCTTCGTCCTTACTGCCCGTTATAACATTCGGTTCACCATCTATCATGTGTGGAGGTGATTCTTTGCTTCACAAATTGGGTTTGACTAGAAGTCATGTCCAAGCTATAACAATGCATAGAGATATTGTTCCTCGAGCCTTTTCTTGCCACTATCCTGATCATGTTGCTAAGATTCTAAAGGCGGTGAACCACAACTTCCGCAGGCATCCATGTCTAATGAAACAGGTAGAATACATCTGGACCATATAACTTCTTCTGTGTTGATTTGGGTCATATACTTGTCACATCTCATTTAAGATTGAAAGATGCTTTAAAGTGTTTAGCATCCTGATACAACTTATATGCTGAAGGCAATTATGTTATGTCTGATATTTCATGTCAACACTCGACCTGTATTTATTATAATATCAAACTATTGTACTAAATGGCGGATGCTGCCATCAAACTTGTGCCTGCTCTCTAGTTTGCTTGTTAAAGCTTCCATTCGTCGTAGTTATCTTTCGAGTTCAATAATGCTTGAAGGTTGCTATTGGTTCGATAAACAATTTCAACAGAATCTTTGTTTCTGATAATTGCATTTTACCAAATCTATATCATGTTTCTTATGCTTTCATTGGTCTATTCAGTATTATTAATCTTCTGTTTCTGCTTTCAGTCAGAAACCTACATGATAATGACTATCTGTTTCTGATAAAGGCATTGCACCAGATCTATATTATGTTTCTTATGCTTTCATTGGTCTATTCGGTATTGATTAATCTTCTGATTCTGCTTTAGAAACCTACATGACTATGAGATCTAACTTGTGATCTTCGCATGAAGCACTATATCAATCAAACTTCTTTTCTACCTTTTCTCAACAGAAACTGTTGTATGCTCCTATGGGAAGACTATTGATCTTACAACCTGAAGATGAGTTTTCACCGCACCATCACCTTCTTCCACCAGGCAGTGGTCTCTACATCTTTGGCAATTCATCAACGGATTCAGATGACTCTGAAAGGCTACTGCAGGCTGCACGGTCAGCGTTCATCAACTCTCCCCATCCTCTCGAGATTCTCAGTGATCGCACCGCATATGGCTCTGAAGGGGCGGTGTCTAGAGACCATGACATGCGTTCCTACTTGACGTCTGTCCGTGCGGTGATCCACCATGAATTAATCCTTATCAGAAAGGTGAAGAGGGAGCGATGCCGCCGCAAGGTCTGGTGGCCTCTTTTGATCGCAGTGGGTTCCGACACCACTAAACGGCATTCCGGCTTTAGCAGCTTTTTCCTAGGGGAAAGGAATCAATGAAGCTATTGGGCTGGCTGATAGCATCAAGGCATGTGCATATGCTGGTTATCATTTCTTTTCCCCCAATTGTTACTCTTTGGAACATTATTTGTCGTCCATGTATAATTGTTTTCTGGCTTGCATTCTTTATTCATTGTACATGTTCTTTGAGTAAATTTGGAATTGAAAGAAGAAATACGTTTATGAAAAATAGAGATGGATGTTTTCGAATTGCAGCAGAATTAGATGTCTTTAATCTCGTCATCCACTTGCTAGCTGGAATCCTTCCATGGTATTTGTGATATCCTCCATCTGGTCTGCAGAGATGTCCTCTTCATAAGCAAGCTGATGTCAAACAGCTTCTACCTTATTAGTCTTCTTGCATTTTGTCATGATAGCCACATGTACATTCAACTCATACCCGGAATTAACAGCACATTTTCTTTCTTTATTTTTCACATCACATCAGCTCATGATTTGTGCTTTTGCAGAAAGAAGTATCTTTGCATTGTGATACAAGAAAGTTACTCATTAGTGACAATTTGTGTTATGGAAAACAAAATTATATAATACTTTCTGTCACTAAAATATATATTTTTGACATTTTATAATTCATCGGTCATTATATGTTGGATCACAAATTGGTTGTAATATTGTTGTCATTAGAATATACTTCTTTCAGTCAGATTTATATTATGTCACTGAATCTTGTTATGGACGGATCATAACAAATTGATGACAAACATTAATTAATCATCACTAAATTCTATTTATACTGATTTGCAATTTTATGATTTGGGATGATGACTTTTTATGTACTAAATTGTACGAGCCTTCTACTAATGTGGGATCGAAGAGGATCAACAATCTTCTTATTTTTAAGTACGTATATATTTTTTTATATAAAAGTAGGAAGATATTGTAGTGTGTCGAAATTTGATTATCGATACACCAAGCTCGATATCAAGGAAAAGTGATCCCCCATTCAGGGGGACTTATTTTCTGACAAACAAATGAAAATATCATCTTATAAATTTCTAAAAATATTATTTTTATTTTTTATCTCAATTATCAAACTATTTCTTCTTTTTTTGTGTTATTCTTGGACGGTAAAAGAATCAAATGATATATGCAGTTTTATCTTTATGTTTTTAATATAAATTTTTTAAGTTTAAAGATCACATCTAACTATAAGGATAATCTATAATTAACCCAAGGAAAAGTTTATCCCTGATTAAAAGGAGACTCATTTTTTGACAAACAAATAAAAATATTATTTTTATTTTTGATCTCAATTATCAAACTATCCCAACACCCCCACACGCCGCCCCCCCCCCCCCCCCCCCCCCCTCTCTCCTTTTATTTTTATTTTTATTTTTATTCTTCGACAGTAAAAGAATCAAATGATGTATGCAGCTTTATCTCTATATTTAAAGAAAAAGATTATTTTAAGATTTCAACCTTGATCTTTTGTATTCCAGTGCTTACAGGAGAATACAAGTGCATTAGCCTTGTTCTTATCATCTGCAAGACAGTGGTATCTTCGGTAGAATACAGGTGCATTAGCCTTGTTCTTTATCATCCGCAAGACAAAGCATTGTCTGTGGTAGAATACAGGTGCATTAGCCTTGTTCTTATCATCCGCAAGACAAAGTGCGGTCTTCGGTAGAATACGGGTGCATTAGCCTTGTTCTTCAAGACAAAGAGCTGTCTTCGGTAGAATACGGGTGCATTAGCCTTGTTCTTATCATCCGTAAGACAAAGCGTCATTTTCGGTAGAATACATATGCATTGGACTGGTTCTTTTCGATCTGTCAAAGAGGAAAGTGCCAAAATTCTGGTCCAAGCTTTGTGTGGCTCAAGTTTCAGAGACAATCTGTTGTCTCGCAGAAGCGTATCGTCTACGTCGGAGATTGCTACTCGCACAAGACACCCGTACTATGGCAATTCAGACGTTCATCTTTGTCGTGCGTGCAAAGTGTCGCGATTTTAATCATCTCATCATGGTGAACGCAGGATTGAATAAAGATTAAAAAAAATTAAGAGATAATAATCTCATATCATAAAGAGTCGGTCGATATTTATTAAGCCTGATCATAACTTAATAATCATGAAGTTTGGGTTAAATTAATAATAACTCAGAATCCTCTTTGATTTAAAAATCGTAACACGACGGTATCGAAACCAAAATGACAACTATTTGATCAAACAACAATGGCTGTGTTGATCATGAATCCTATAGGGAGAATGGCTCATTTTAATCTACTGAACGCCAACTAAGATCAAGTGTTCATACAAAGAGGATGAAACAAGGAACACAAAAATAATAGCTGAACTTTTCCTGATACCTCTGACAGATGGATGGATGACTGCTGCTTTACCTCTCCCTCTTCTAATCCTCGTAGGTGCGGCACTCCTCGTTATCAGGGCTGTCCTTGCAGAAGCTCTCGAGGGGGTCGTCGACCTTGAGCTTGTCCCTGGCGTGGCTGGCCGCCGCGCTCAGCTCCTCGACCTCATCCCACGCCGCGGCGCACTCTCCGCTGGCGGCATCTTCCGCGCACGTCGCCTCTGCGTTCTTTATGCTTTCCGCCACCTTCTCCGAGATGTTGGGTGGCGTCGAGGGCGCGCTGGCGACGAGACCCGCACGGCGGGAGTTCACTCGGTGGCCGCTGGTCCATGGGAGGAGCCTCGTGCGGGACAATGGCGGCTTGGGGAGCTCTGCCTTCGTGGAGACGAGGACTCTTGGGATGGAGATGCTGATGCCAGCCAATACCGTTGCCATGGATTTAGCTATGTGGCACAGCGATGGATGGAGTGCAATGGCAGGGAAGGATGCAGCACAACGGTGTTTAATTTGATGAAGACTACGAGGATAGATATCTCTTATCCTCTTCAAGCCAATGGGAAGGTTCCATGTAACCTCAATTAAACATACCTTAGATTTTGAGCAATTAATCAGACTCTTCCTACCAATTTATATCCGCCCTGCCTTGTGATTCGAAGACATGATGGCTATCTTCTTATTATTGTTGTTGTTATTCTTATTATTATTATTATAATGAATAAATGATATGAATTAAAAATTTGTATCATCTCGACACATTCATAACGATTAAAAATTACAATTCACTCGTTGAAATCTAATCACAAATTTGATCTCTAAAACGTTGATATCGAGCGAGTTGGGTTACGCCACTTGTCTCCTTACCTCTCAGAATAATTTATTTTAATTAAAATTTTTTAGATATAAGAAGACAATCTCTCATGAATTTTATCTCGATTTTTTCTAAATTGTCTGTACCATACAAAAACCAACCAACATTAATTTTATTAAAAAAACAAAAAAAGACATGCGACCGCGGATCAGTATGAAAGATTGCTCGAATCCTTCGGAAACATTGGAAAGGGGACAACTCTTTATCTAGCTGAAAGTGCTTCAGGTGGTATTTTATTGTACTTGCTTGGTCCAAAAACATTAACTTTTATCCATGTGATAGATACTTTAACAAACTCATTGCTATAATTCAACTGCATAGTGATAAAACTTGGTTAGTAACTGATATACATATGTTAATATATATATTTTTATGTAAAAGTGCTTCAACTTTCATCACTTTACAGAACCATGGATACATACATTCAAGGAACGTTGCAACTAATTTTCCAGGAGGAAACAAAAGAATAGAATATATCTTTTTCATGGTTTTGTCCAAATATGCCAAGGTGATTTCAAAGTCAATCTACAGATCCTAGCATTCTAAAATTATTACAAGAGTAAATATACTGAAAATGAGAATTATGGCAAGATAGAGAGTCGATGAAAATTTACACTTTGGGGCATTGCTCAATTTCCCTGCCACTAAGCTCTCTGCGGCGGCTGGCATTCGGGCATATTGCCAAGCAAGGCTCTTGGAGGGCTTTATCACTAGCAGGTGGTGGAGGAGGAACCCCAAAATTGAACTGCAAAATCAAATGAGATTGCAAATTAGTGTTTCGTTAAAAGATCACGGATGTTTATCCTGAAATTGAAATAAGCTAATCATCCTCGCAAAACACTTGTGTTTGCTGAGATACAGACCGTGATCAAAGGATTATGTACATTGGAAACCTAAAGCACAACTGTTGAGCTACAGCAATTGAGCAATGGAAACAGTACCTGACAGCTATAGTCACTAAAATTTGGCTCCATATATAGAGGGACTCCCATATAGTCTCTGAAGAAAGTCTGAAAAGGTAACAATCAAAAAGTACAACAACAAAAGCAACATTAGGAGCTTCTGTTCCTGTATCCCAACATTATAAGGTCATGAGATATAGGCACTTATATGGACGGAAAGTAGCAAAACTCGATCACTCTTCTTAAAGTATATTATGATGATGAAGCATAAAGCTTATTAAGTAACTCATTTTTAAGCACAATGCATGAGTATGGACACTCAGAAAAGTTAATTGTTTTTTTTTTCTAAAAAAGATACATACTATATTACTTCAAAAGAATGCCTCATTGACTAATGGTTCCCACTTCCCATTACATGCAAGTCCTGAAAGACCAAAGAAGTATCAGGAAATGAAGTATCCATATTGATGTTAACCTTATTTCCCATTGCATAGTTAGCCAACAAATGAGTGATAAAACCAGTCCATTACAGATCTAAACCATGGAAGGGTCCATCCATGGTAAACCTTTTCTAGACCTTTAAAGAAGGGTCTGATTAGTACTCAAATGGATGCACTTCCATGTTCAAATCAATGACAGCGAAACGAAACGTCTTTGAATTGCTTTAAAGGCTGTTAAGCTAGATGTTATTGTTGAATCTCGGATTTTAATGATGAAATCAATTAGTAAAATGATTGATCTAATCTATATGTTGAGATAAGTGTGTAGGATTAACTACAATAGCAGCAAGGCATAAAGCAGATTTTGTGCCAGAGTCAAAGATCGGACGATACGTCAAAGATTCGGACGATGTGCCGGAAGTTTGCCAGAAGCTCGTCGAAAATTCGTCGGGAGCTCGCTGAGAGTTCGTCGGGAGTTCGCCGGAAGTTCGTCAGAAGTTTACCGAGAAGTTCGCCGGAAGATCACCGAGAGAACAATCGACATACCGAACAAAGATTACTTGTTTAAATGTCTTAATTATCGTAGTTAGACCTTAAATTGAGTTAGGATTAGGAGGTAATCCTGCTAAGTCAGTTAGGGGCCAACTGGGCCCTTAATAGGGCTGAACTGGGCCGGTTGAACAGCCCATTCAGCACCTGAAGTCACGGCCAACGGTGGCACCGCCTGGTGACTCAGTCTCCCAGGTGGTCTGGGCGGTGGTACCGCCGGCAGTTAATGCTGCCAGGTAGTGGTATCGCCAGAGCTCGGTCTCCGAGCTCTATCAGGCGATCGTACCGCCCAGACTAAGCAGTTGTACCGCCCAATAATGGCGGTGGTACCACCAGTACCCCGAAAATTTAGGATGAGACACTTTTTTGCTCCAATTTTGAAGCCATTGGGGCCTATAAATACCCCACCCTTTTCTGCATGAAAGGGCACGAAAGTGTGAACAAAATATTGAAGTCTTGGGGGGTGAAAGTGTTGTAAAAAGTGCAAAAAGTCCTCCCTTTTTAGTGTTGTGATCATTCAAGAGAGGTGTGAGCCTTGTAAGGGTTATCTCCTAAACCTGTGAAAAGGAGAAAGCGCTGTAAAGAGAGTTATCGCCCATTGAAGGAAGATCATTAGTAGTTGATGTAGGCCACAACATCTGAACCACTATAAATTTCGGTGTGCTCATTTCCATTCTGCTTTTTACTACTGCTATTATTTTCTAAGTTAACTGCTAGTTCATTTACTCTAAAGTCAAGCACTTTCCGAAATTGGTTTTCAACGAACGAATATCTTACAAAATCGATGATTTTTTCGCTGCACTAATTCACCCCCCTCTCTTAGTACCGCTCTTGATTCTAATAGTTATACCTAATCTTAAGGAACCAAAAGTAATTGTAACTAAAGGCTTGAAGCACACTACTGATATTTTTCTATAGGTCCTCGCCCGTAAAGATCCAACAAGAGATCCAACTGTGACAATCTTATCTGGATATCATGGTGCTTATATTAGCATCCTAACAAATAAAAACATAATCTTTTTATAATAGTATAAATCTCAGCATCTTACAAGTGGTGCTTCACAAAAACAGTACACTCAAATGCGTATTGGTTGGAAGCTAGGGCTTAGGAGGTTATATTTCGTAAAATTATCTCACCAGTTCCTTCTACTTGGCTATCAGTAAATGGTAATATATAATATCTTAATAAAAGCACTTTGGCAACAACTTAGAGACAATAAGATAAACAATTAAGTGCATCCAACACTTCTGATGTCATTTTGTTGTGGTCATTTAATTTTCCATGTAGTGATTCACACAAATATGATACATGCCATGATAGTATAGAAGCCTAGTGAACTTTTGTCTACGATCGTGTAACCCAATAAATCAATGCAATTAGTGAAGGCCCAGAATAAACTTTAAAGCAAAAAATATATAAGGAACAAGCAGAGTAATGACCCCTAGCTATTCCAATCATACAAGAGGTGTATTTAATTTATCGTGCATGTCTTAAGTAATATATTATCTCAAACTACTAAGTCATACAGCTATAGCCTATTTGAATTGCAAGATGTGCAGGGAACAAACGTTTGGATGGGATCACATTTCATGATTTCTTTCTACTCATCATACAAGGAGAAAAATCCAATTTTAGTTGGACATAGAAAATGGAAGAACTTCACATAAAATAGATGAGGTCATAGAGATAATGGACAGAAATTACATATCATATTTTGCAAAGGCACCAAACCTGTGTTGGTAGTTTGCATGTGTTGACACAGACTCCCAGACATTTACTTTCTTCAAGATACTTGCATCTTTCCACAAAGACCTAAATGAAGATATTCACAAGGAATTAGACCAATATCAACGCAGGAGTTGCACAAGTAAAGCAAAGAACTGAGACTTTTAGCTAAATGCAAAATTCTCGGATAGAGAGATTACCCCACTACTGCAGGAGGACCCATCAGCAAGATCAACAGAATTAACTGAACAAGGGCCCATCAGCCATTGACATAACATTGCAGTTGCTCTTGCTTAAGAATACAAAAAGTCAAATTGTTTAAAAAAGAAATTGGAAAGAGAAAAGATTTCAGATGGTAAGAACGATCACTGCACTCAAAGCACCAAAAGTATATCTAAACAAGAATTAGAACTATAAGCATTGACTTACCAAGCATCATGGAAGCTACTTTCCCACCATTAATTGGTGCTATAAGCATCTTAAACAGATCAAGCAAGAGTGGGGGAAACAAAGATACAAGAACCCGAACCTGCCATTCATTGTGATTGTTATGGTACCATAACATCTTTGCATGATAATAAGAATTGTCAATCAGAATAAAATTGTTGTTGTATAGAAAAAAATAAAGTGCACATGAGATTTCTCTGAATACCGCTGATCGCTCAGTCTCTGAGATGGTTTTTCCCTTAATCATAAGATGATTTGCAACTTCAATAAGTCCAACATACCCAGGCTTCTCTGAATCCCATCCAACCTCCTATAGCTTTTTAAGAATCAAAACATTGTCAGAAGAATTCTAGCACAAGGAAAAAAAAATCATTTTCATGACCTCTTAGAATTACAAGATTATATAAAGGCAAAGAAAAGGAAACAATGGCATACCAGCTAGAGAGATGGAAATATTATATACCAATCAATGGAGTGTTGATTTGTGTAGCATATTGCAAATTCTCATCTCCCTAGCACTTTTAACAATGCTCATGTAATCTTTACATCCATTAGGAAGAAAACTCTAAAGCTCAAAGATAAGCTGAAACTATAAGTTCCCTTAATCTTCAATCAAAAATGAAAAAAAAAAAAGAAGCATTGAAGTCTCTAGATTTTCTCTGATGACCAAAACGACATCACTCTTAAGATTGATTTGATGTAAAGTACATTTAGCAGCAGAACTGTAATACAAGAAAATAGTTTTTCAGCATGGTAATTCTATTATATCAATAACAATATCATATCAACAACTTAGTTCAAAGGTTCTATATCACATTCAAGATCATGTCAATTACTAGGTATGATAGGTGCAATGAAAGGACCAATTTCCTGATTTAACTAGCAAAAATTCCGGAACTAATTTTAGGTTTCTATATGGCATCATCCACCAGCATCCTAAAGAGGAAAAAGAAACATCTTAGAGATGCGTTTGTTTCAACCATTATTTCTACAACCGTACAGAAAAACGATTGGATATTCAAATCCCTGATTCGAGCAACATGTACAAATGTGATACATGAATCCGATTTCAAAGGCTCGAACAGGAGCTCACCTGCACCATTTTCTTCCTGAAAAACTGAAGGAGCAGAGCATCAAAGGGACCGGGCTTGTACTCGGACTTGGGCATGTCAATCTGGAGACCCCCAAAGAAACGCAACGAATCAGAAAAGACATTAAATCAAAATGGAATCAATCAAAGGCCAACGAACCCGCTGAGAACCAGCTGGAGAACATAGAATCCGGAATCTAGGGATTCCGTGGACCCGTTCATGGCGAGGAAGAGGCGGTGGCGAGGAGAGGGAGAGAGAAGGAGAGACGGACACCAACAGAGCATTCATTGGATTGGAGACGAACATCCGGTAGCCAACGGAACCAGCGGACCCTTTTTGTTTGCGAAAAATCGACGACATGAAATTACCAGTGTACCCATACCTTTGTTGGAAATCCTCTCTCATTATAATAAAGCTTCTGCGAGTCTCCGATATCGGCTTCCAGCTTGGCGACGTGAGCCTCCATCCGGCGCAAAGGCAATCATCGATAACGAATCAACATTACACGCATTAAGCCCTAAAACCTACCTACAGATGGTGAAACCAGACGCCGTACCGTCATGAGGTGGCTGGTGATACGATCTGGGAGCAGGGAGACGGTTGAGCAGCGGCGGAGGAAGACGTGCTTGGGGCGCCGCCTTCACGCCGGTGACAAGCCGCGCCACTCTGGAACGCCGCTTCTACAGTCCAACACGACGGTTAAAAAGGCTCCGCCTTTTGGAGCCTTTTACCAGAATAGGTGGTTTCCCTTCTCGAAGAGCAGTCCTATTTATCAGAATTCTCTTTTTTCGACTTTTCAATTTTATATTGAACTTCCTTTTTTTCTCTTTTGGTTTGGTTCAACAAATTTCATATAGATTCAAATTCAAATAATTTTAAAATTTTATTTAAAACAATCTTATGAAATAAAATTCGAATTTTATCATAAATATATATATATATATATATATATATATATACACATATATCCACATAAATTTCCGATATCTATATTTTTAACTAATGTTACAGTATATTTTTAAATTTTTGTTATTTTATAAATCTTTAATTTATTATTAATATTTAAATATACTGAACAAAAGATAAAGACCTAAATATTGTTCTAACTTCGATAATTTTCAATAAATTTAAATTTTTATTTTTTTTATTGTTATTTTGTTTTAATTATTAATTTGGTTCGGCTTAATTTGTTGGATCAATTCGGTTCTTAACTTATTGAAACGAACCAAACTAGAGAGTAAAGAAAAAAATAAAAGAGATGTGATATTAAGATTTTAAAAAGCAGGGGCAACCTCAGAAAAAAAAAAAAAAATGGAACCTTGAGAAAAGCAAAAATCCAATAGTTTTTTCTAGATATTCATCTAATAATAATAATAATAATAATAATAATAATAATAACTCACTTTAGCATAAAAACTCGCTTTCCATCCACTTTTTAGAACACTATTTAGGTAAGTTAACAAATATGTGAAAAGCTTTGAGAGAAAAGAAACATTACATGAGAATGTTGTTTCACAATAAATTGCTTGAAATCAATGGTAAAAAAAAGCTTTTAGCTATTTAGGCTATTCAATAAACATGTATTATTTATGTGTCTCCATATTCATTCATATTCCAGATATTGTAATGCATCCTATCCAGGGTTCAGATATTCAAGTCATATTCATTAAAATACATATATAATATATTCAAATTTCTCATATATAATAGATTCTCACAGATGAACCATCACAAGTCCGCTGATAGATAAAACCCCAGTAAGGTGGATCACAACTCTCACAGTAAACACAATCAGTACTTGGAGAAGGTTGCATGTACACACATCATTCAGCTAAAAGTAGATCCATGTTCCATTGATGATAATATCACTTGATCTACACAAAATAGCATGGATTTTGTCCAATGTCAAAAAGATCAGTGAGCTTAGCAGGTCAGATATATCACACATCCACAAAGACTACAATCACTGAGATGGAAGGTGTGTCAATTGGAGGATGCCACTCCCCAAATCTTGCTGATTGTGATATTGGTTTTTGTGTTGATCTTTGGCCGCCAAGAGATAATTGTTTTGATCGCATTCATCGAAGTCATTCTCTATGAAACTGCAGTAGGACAGACAAGGCGAGAAGCCAGAAGGACCATGAAACTGCATAAGGTTGTGGAAGAGAGTTGCTGGCACAAAGTTGAGATGCTGTCCTTTGTCTGATTTGTCAAGAGGGAGTTGATCTTGGTCAGATTGGAGGGACTGTTTGATTCGTTTAGCTGATGCTCCGATCGGTAGCTCGGTGTTTGCGATAGCTTCCACATCATATCTGCTGAGCTCAAAGTTGGTAACAGCATTTGCACCGCGAAACTTGATCGCCGCTACGTCATATGCTTCAGCTGCTTCTTCCTCGGTTGCTATCGACGAATCTTGATCGGTTTAGTGTCATCATCCAATTCAGGACCGAAATGAAAGAAATGAGATGGCGATAAAAAGAAGTAAAACCGCACCAAATGTTCCGAGGTAAAGATCCTTGTTGCCTGCAACACGGCCTATCCTTGCCTGCCACCGACCATGTTGATGATGCCTGATAATAAATCACAACAAAAAAATTGCCTTAGAAGCAGTTCTCTTTGGAATTTTGCATGACATCAGTGAGAATCTAATAATGTTTTCAAAGAATTGAATCTCTTGCCTTGTCACCCCTCTGTAGATGGAAGCACCCCTAGAGAATCCACTGCTTTTTCTACAAGACCCAAATAGAAACTAGATAAGAATATGTGACAATGCAGTTACAGAGGCAGCTAGCACAAAAAAATTCGGGACTTCACCTTCTTATTGATGCAATAAACTCTTGCTTAGTCATGCACTTCATCTCCTCAATCTCCCTACTATAACAGCTTACCTGCAAAAGAATAAAAAGAATAAGGGAAAATATCTAAATTGAGTGTTCTTTAAGAGGATTCCATACTTGGACAACATAAAACAAAGAAATTATGCAGTTCACAGCATTAAGTTACCATACAATGGATATGGATCAAAGAGAATGAACATAAACATTCTAATATATTGTTATGTTTAATTAGGGCAATATTAACAGCGTAAACAAGGATGAATTCTCAGTGGAAACATTACCGGGAAGTTGGTTGTGGCAGTAGGACCCCAATACTTTAAAGCTGCAAGATCATAAGCCCTTGCTGCTTTTTCTTCTCTGTCGTATCCACCTGTGTCATATTGAAGTTAGATCAGTATTCTAATTCATATCCAAAGACCGTAAACACAACTCAAGAAAGCAAGGATATCTCACCCAAATACACTGGAGATTAGCCACAAACATCACCAATTGATCACATCCCCATGCAAAAAAGGATGGAAATTGTGTCAGAAAAAAATCGGTTACAGCCAAAAGCATTTTTTTGCAGGTCTTCGTCATGTACTTTCCAGAAAAACAATAAACATTGCCCGCATCTAAAACCATCAAGTGGCATGAAGATACTAGCACTCAGATTTTGTCTTAGAAACAGATGGAACATGGAAATAGTAAGAACTATATTTTAGACTAAAGCTTGCATGAGGATGATATCTTAAACCCAACATATTATACTATCAGATGTTATATGATCTTTAGGCATTTTGGGTACTGGCGCTCATATGACGGCCAAGCAAAACTAGGAGCACTATATGACGTACTACAGATATGCATCACACTAAAGGTTAATGTGATTGAAAGGAGTGTGAGAGTAGAATGACTGGTGGGTGATCAGATGCATCTGAATCCCAGTCACTGTGACAGAGAGCAGAACAACCGCTGGTGTTCATGATCTAGTGAAGTGACTCATGGGGAACTTCGGTGGGCTTCAGCTCCAGTCAAAGATACTGAGGCAGGAGCTGTCGAAATGCAGCAAAGTCCCCACCCCCCACTGAAAAGGGCAGTCAGTGTACTCTTTTCCGTCAGTGAAAGGACGCGACCCCGTTCTTTTCCCCGCAGATAAAAGAGCAATGTGTCGTCACATCAAATCTCACTCGCTCAAATACGCTCTCTACCTCTCGCCTCCCAAACCCAACTTTTCAAGGCGTCCATGATGCGAGCTTTGACGGACGCTTTTCTCATCGGTACATACACATGCACAGGTGACCTGCGTGTACGTCTCCCTGTACATGGCACGGCGACAAGGTGACATACCAGGCCTTGACTGGCTCAGACCGTGGAAGCGGCGGCATCTCACGGACAAAATGCAAGCCAGTGATCGCAGCAGCCGTACCGCCATGGACGGTACCTGCAGCATTTGCCATCAATGATGCCCTTGTCCATCACCTGTCTCTGCTTCAGGCCATTACAAGCTACGACTGCAACGTAGTAGCACACCCTCACAAGCTTACATGATCTGCATCCCAATCTAGCTGGAAGTAATGATGGCATGCGAGAACAATCCATTTGGTCTTAGAAGATTCAATCTGAAACATGCATGCGGCCGAGCATTGCAGCAGCTAGTATTTTGGCTTCGAGGGGGAAGGGAATGCGCACACATATATGTGGAGGAGGAGGAGTCGAGGGAAGAAAGGCGGCAGGTATACCTTGGCGCCCCTTGCGCTTCTGGCCCTCCCTCTTGCACGTGTTATCCCACAAGTGCGCCTCATACCTTCCGGTCCACCTGTGCCTGCGGGAAACAAGAGACACAAGCACGCATGCACGCGTGCGCCGATTACACGTGAACTGTGAACAGTTTTCTTCCCTCAAGAAACCCTAAGCGTGCGATCAACTAACGATGAAGTGACTCCTAAAACCCATCTGTGTAATTAACTAAGTATGACGCGAAGTGTCACCTGGTCACTCCTCTGTACACCGACGTCCTGTGACCAGCTGCCGGCGGCTGCGGCGGCGGCACCAGCGTATTCTCCAGCCCCGTAGATGGCGCCGACGAGGAGTCGTCGACCGCGCGGAGATCCTGGATGAGGACGGTGCTGACGGACGACGTGTCCTGGCCGTCGACGGTCAGGGTCTCAGAGCAATGCGCGCCGCTGTCCCCGCCGAGGAGATCCTCCAGCTTCAGCTCCGTAGACGCAGGCGCGGGAGGCGGAGGGAGGAAGTACTGGTAGTTGTAGGCGACGGCGCAGTCGTTATCGGAGGAGGCCTGCAGATCGAATCCGCAGGGGCGAAGAAGCATCTCCATCGGCGGCAGCCCGTAGGAGATCCAGTTGTGGCCCGTCTCTAATCCTCTCTCTTCCCCCTCGCTCTGCAGAGTAACTCTTAACATATCAAACGGGTATAGTCGGATCAAATCTATTTGCTCGGGTTGCTTGAGGAGGTCCGTTTGTGGACCGACAGAACTCGCGGAGAATGAAATGGGATGAGGGCGTGGCCGTTTATGAAGGGCAGAGAGAGAGAGAGAGGGTTTGGGTTTTGCTTTGCTCTCAGTAGTAGCAGTATTATTTGACGAATACATTTGATGTGTATATATATAGGGATATATGGGGGCTTTACATGACTGATGGAGTGCGTTCCGCTTTTTCGCGGGGCAGCAGCCGCTGCTGCAGTCAAGGAAATCTGTCGTAGCTTTGCGGATGTTCGGGCGGCGAAGCGAAAGAAAGCAAGACTCTTCTCGAGAGAGAGAGAGAGAGGTAAAGCGGAGAAGAGAAGTGCTTTTTGTGGTACCTCCAATGGAAGATGACGGAGGGAGCGTGAGCAGGGACGTGGAGCTGTATGCATAAGATCATCTCATCTCTTACGCACGCGAAAACATGTACCCAGCAAAAGAACCTGATGCGTTGGCCTACGTGTCGGTGACGCGGTACGACGTTCTGTATAGTTGGTGTTGAGACTGCTTCTTCGGACATTTGCAGGAAACGACTTCGACGTGTTCCACATATGCGAGGTCCAAGAAATTATCAGATGGGTCTCACATAAGTTTAATTTTGATCCTAAGGGGTACAAGTTTAATTCTGGACCAAATTTTGTTTCAAAAAGGGGTATTATTTTTTTTATTTTTTAGTTTTCCATCTCACTAAATACGATGAAATATAATTGAAAAAAAAAAGGCAATTTGACTTAAACCAAACCATAAAAATAGACTATATTTGGTTCAAATCAAACTAATTTGAGATGTCCTAAGAAAAATAATAAATTATTTTTATTTTATTTTTAATAATTAATTATAAATATTTTTTATAAAAGATAAATGATGAAAATAAGATTTGAACTCGGTATCTTATAACAAACTATGAAAATTTTATCAACTAAATTAATTAATATTTTTTTTATAAATATATTTAAATGAGATTTTGTGCCCTCAGCTTTTTGATAAATTAATTTGGTATGTCATGGCTAAATTAATATTTATGAATAATTTCAATAATAAACGAATCTAAAGAGATCTAAATTTTTAATTTTATGTATTAACTATTCAGATTTTACTATCTATATAATTTTCAAATTTCTCATATATTCTTCATGCCTTTTTTGTTGTTGACCAGTGGGTGGGCCCGGGTAGAGGGAGAGGGGGTCGGGGGGTGGGTCCTAGGTTGGTGTTTCAAACTGGTAATTGTGTGGGTGAGGGTGTGATCAAGGAAATAAAAAGGAAAGTATACATGGATGGGTTTAATTCAGAAAAAACCAAAAAGGATGGGTTGAGGTCGAGCATTAAGTAGGGGAGTGAGAGAGCGGGTGACACAGCAGTCTTTGCGGACTTTTTTGTCGCCATGTTAACCGCCCTCCACCCTGCTTTAATGTACATGTTTTTGGGTGTGTCTCCTCATCAAGACGATCATAAAAAATAATAACAAAACATATTTTGTTCTCCTCGATCTTTTCGAATGCAATTACTCAAACATGAATTCTTCTTAAAAAAAAGTTTTTCTAAATTTAAATAATTTTATTATCCAAACTATACTTTTTTTAATTAAGAAATTTAAAAAAAAAGTGCTTGCTAATCTCAGGATCAGAGTGAATGATTATTTAAACAAATCATGTTAGAATTGTGTGTTTTGATTCGAGCAGGCAATCGCTTCCATCTTCTTAGGATTTAATATTATGGTCATTAAGTCACGATTCAAGTTACAGTTTTAAGTCACGATCCAGCTTTAAGTGGGTGATTAGAATCGTGCATTTGAAATCTGCACAATGCCTATGCATCTAATTATATAAAGACAATAGAGTGAGAAGCGATTGAATTTTAAAAAAAATATATTGACATCCTTATTATTACGATGTGACCATGATATGTATATGCGAGGTTGTTTAAAGTAGAAAATATTTTCTTTCGAATTTATTACCTGTATAAAGATTGAAATCGGAAGAGATTTTTCGAGTCGATCCCTTCGATGTTTAAGTTAATCCTCAGATCAATTTCTTTATATCTAAATTTATAATTTATGCTCCCGTTTTACGTAGAGGTATCGTATATCTTTATACTTGACTTTGAAGAGTTAAAATATTTTTTATATATTTGGTAAGAAAGATGATTTATAATCGATCCAAGTTGTTTATAAATTTTTTAGAATATTCATATGAATATTTCAAAGAAAAGATAATTTTTAAATAACTTCAACCATCTGTTAGACTCTCGAGAATATTTTTATAAATATTCCATTGATTATATATTTCTTATCACTCAAGAACAAATAAATTTAATCATGATTTTTCATAGAAATGGTTGTTAATTAATAATGAAAGTGTCCTAATGATGCCATCTAATGAGATAATTTGATTAAAGTCAATTCATATAATTATTTTAAAATTATATTTTTGAAATGTCATTGGACTGATATATAAAATTAGTTGATCGTTTGCTAGTTCAAGGAAGTGTTTGCCGTAAAAGAAAAAATAAAAACAAAATTCGAAGCTGGCAACGGTTTTTAAAAACAAACCTACTGCCACATCATCGAGTCGCTTCGAACAGCTGACATAAAACTGGAGGCCGTAAGAAACGTGAAGCGAGTCGCGTGCTGTTACAGCCGTCGTCATATCTGACGTCGCGTCGCCGTCGTCATATTGAATCGAAACCGTCACTGTTCGTCGACGACGTGTTCATCGTCTGCTCCTCGATACAATTTCCCCATTCAATACAATGCGACGGCAGAGCAGCTTTTAACACACAACACGCAAGAATAGGCTGAATCTAATAAGTTGACAAGTCAAAAGATATTCCAAGTTAAATCATGTTTATTAAATATAATTTAGTGTTACGTGTGAATTTTGAGACATTCACACAACCGCAGGCATAGGTTTTGCTCCAAGTTTTCTTTTTCCTTTTTCTGAGATTACGTTGGATGGGTCGTCTATCCACGTCATGAAGTCAACCTCATCTGCAAAACTAATGTAAATCTCCCAAAGAATTGAATTATTCCTCAAAATAATTCCTCATTCGCAAATATTACTTACAAGACTAAGAATGTAGACGTGCACGAAATTTTTTATTAAAAAATAAGAAGCTATAATAGATTCTGATTGCCTGATTTCAAAGCTAAGTTGGATCTAACTTGATTCCACTTTAAGTCGATCTTACTAAAATTTTATCTTTTTGGACGAGTAGTATCAAATACTACAAAACTGAATGGGGGTACTCCCGATATATGTCCCTCGGAAACTCGAATTAGTAACTAATTGAACTAGTTAACTTGAGAGAGTCAATATTTGTACATCGAGATTTCGAGATTCCTTCTTATAGAAGTCATTTAGAACTATCATGATTATTTATTATGCAAATTAGTGAGATAATAATGGATGTACAATTCGATCAAAGTCATTGCCACCTAGCATCAAACCCGAGATTAAATTACTGTCTCCACATGGTGCTCATCAGGGATTGCTAGTTAGCCTTATCAACCAACTAGCTGTTTCGAGTTTAGTTGGCATGAGGTTGCTAGTTGATGCATCCTCCGTATGGTACACTAAGTATCAACCATCATGGTCAGTTAGTCAACCATGTGAGCTAGACGTGTTGATTGTATTACTAGTTACAGGTGTCCAATAAATCAATCACGTAAGATATGTTACACAATCTCTTTTGGTTAATATTTATTATGATATTTTTCGCTTTATATTGGATGAATATATGTATTATGATATCCTTGGATTTGTACAATAGAAATTAGATCATAATAATGAGATTAATTTGCCTTTAAACACAAATCATAAATATTATTGATCATAGATTATTCGAGAAGGACATTGAGGTAACTGGATAAGCCAGTGTGCTTTATACCCATCCATATTGGAGGAAGTTAGTCTCATATATGCTTGTGTGATATCACTAGGGATATAGTGTAGGTGTTTATTAGAGAATGAGTTCACTGAATGATCCACTTACGGAACGCTAGATGATTAATGATATCTTATTATTAGATAGTGATTTCGTAGTCTCAATTGTGTATCTGGTCCTTAGACTTAAGACACAAATGATATATTGTTTGAGTATTCTATTATTTGATATCAGATTAATAAGTCTGAAAGTTTTAGATCTAGTATAGATAGTCACTGGGAACAATACCCAACCTTATGAAGGTAATTTGGTGTCAATAGAGGATCTTCTACTCTCGGTATCAAGAGAGGCATATCTTATGCATTCTCACTTAGACAAATCTCTAGCTAAAGTCAATCGAATTGTAATGAATCTGATAAGCGTGAGATTCGAATTGAGAAAGTTCTCTGAGAGAATCCAATTAGAGTAAGTTTCAGATAGATTTTGTATAGGCATGACAACACCATACTCGGCATACAATATCTGGAATATTAGATGGATGAGAGGCTATAGATACATGCTAATTGAGGATAGATAGGTCCGATGGATTATATCATCCTATACCGTATGAGGACTATGACATAGTGGCTTAGTACGTCCATAATTGATGAGTTGAGTGAATTATTATAGGGATAATAATTCACTAAATCAAAAGGAGTTTTGATAGATGTATCTCATGACTAGCTCGGTATTAAGCTTAGAGGGTCACACATATATGGTGGACATTGCGATGAATAGATGATTAGATATGTGATATTGATAAGCTCTTATTTTAATGAGTCCTTAGAAAAGATTCAATGGAGTTTAGAATGGTTATTGGATGGGGATCTAATATACATTAAGCCAGGGGTAATTTAATGGAGAACCAATTCCCAATAAGAATGATCCATTAAGGTTAGTTAAAAGAGACTCTCTATAAATAGGAGTTGGGACTAATAGGGTCATAGGCTAGACCCAGTTAGTTGCCACCCTCCTTGTCTCCTCCCCCCTTCTTTCTCCAACTGATTACCCCCTTTCTAGTGCGAGAAGATAGCACAAGGGACCGATCCCCTCTTGTGTACTACTGTGTGGTGGTGCACGATCACGAGAAAAGAACGTACTACATAAGGAGGTGCTTCATCATCGTATCTATCGTGTGGATCACCGCTAGAGAGGAGTTTGTGAAAGCTCCTTCATCCATAGACTAGAATCTATGATCTCAAAGGATATATGAGTTCCCTTGGGTGAGAACATTTTACACCTATATGTAGTCTTTTGATTTCACGAGTTTTACGCTTTTGATCTTCGTATGACAATTTGATAAGATTGTTTTGGGAAACTAGTTTTTGTTTTTACTTTCTACTATGCATATGATGCTCCTCAAGGTTTCTTAATAGTGGTATCAAAGCTAGATTGCTTGTGCGATGATTGGTTATTAACTATATGTTGTGTTGAATTAGTTTCTCATAAATAAGTTACATTTTCGCTGATTTGAGATAACAACAAGTAGTTTTTGGCATATGAACTATTCTATTGCCCAAGAACTTCTGGACGTCATATTTGACAAGGAAGGAGGGTAGCAAAAGTTGCTGCCCTATAATTTTGGTTGAGGGTTGCTTACAACTCTAACGGCTAGGATTCCTAGCTGCTAGGGGCACCTTGCCCCATAGATCTGCAGAGTTTTCCCAGGTTAAATTAAGAGTTAATCCAAGTTCGATTGATTAATAGATAATCTAAAATCAATTAAATGGTTTAATTGATTACAACTTAGTTAGTTAGATATGTATATAAACATGTGATATATATTGTGGACAAATGATTATGGACCATGTATAATGTGTGTGTGACTATTATTAAGGCATATGAGTCTCCCTCCCTCCCTCCCCCCCCCCCTCTCTCTCTCTCTCTCTCTCTCTCTCTCTCTCTCTCTCTCATTAAATCCTACATGTATTTCTATCTCCCTTAAAATTATACCTCCCCTCGATGAGATCAAGATTTCTCTTATATATGATATATACATGTTTTAGCTTGTGTGCATATAATTGAGTTGTAATTGTACAAGAAAGTGCAACGAGGGTGTAGAGGTGATGAGGATAAGATAGATGATCACCGAGCATAGAGATGCGTCGAGGTATTGGTGGGACAAATAAGGATAAGACGGATGTGTTGAATCTCGAATTTTGATGATGAAATTAATTAGTAAATTATTTGACCTAATCTATATGTTAAGATAAGTGCGTAGGATTAACTATGATAGCAGTAAATATTGGGAAATCTTTGGGAGCGACATCATATGCGTAGTGGAAGAACAAAAAATAAAATCCCCTATCCTCAAGGAGATGTTCGTCATAGTACGAAGATTAGTACGTAAAATCTACGAAATAAAAAACTGCGTATAGTAAAGATTATGTTACCTAGGGAGATCGTATATTCCTGAATCCTTGCAGATATATAGGAGAAGGTGAATGAGGTCAAGTACCCTCCTCTTTAGCGGTGATCCACACAGCAAGGCTACGACGACGCTCCTCAAAACTCCAGGCTTGCTCTAAGGTGGAGAGGGGGAGGAGAATAGGAGAGGCAAGCAAAGGCTCTAGCCTATGAACCACTGAATCCCTCCTAGTTATAGAGGTCCCCTATCAACTTAACCCTAATGGATCCTCCCCTATTGGGTACTGGATCTTCATCCAACTACCAAAGCCTCTTAAATTAGTGGATCTCTATATAATAATCTCTCATGAGCTTTTATTGAATCTCATTCATAGGATCCAATAATTCATGGGCCTATTGGATATCCAATAAGATAGCAACTTCGACGAATATCTCATATCCGAACCTCTACTCATCGCAATGCCTACCATATATATGTGACCCTCTAGGCCCAATATCGAGTTGATTGCGAGTCATACATGTCAGAACTCCTTTTGACTCAGTGAATTATTATCTCTATAATAATTCACTCGACTCATCGACTACGGACGTACTAAGTCACTACGCCGTAGTCCCCAGACGATACAGGAGAATCCAATCCATTAGACCTATCTATCCTCAGTTACCATATACCTATAGTCCCTCATCCATCTAAGATTCCAAAGACCATATACCGGGCATGGTGTTGTTAGACCCATACAGTTTCTATTCGAGTCTTGTTCTAATCGGATTCTCCTAGAGTACTCTTTCTCTCTCAATTCGAATGACCCTAGCTAGGGATTTGCTTGAGCAAGAATATATTGGATACTCCTCTCATAATACCGAGAGTGGATGATCCTCTATCGACACTCAATAGCCCTCGTAAGGTCGATTGTCACTCCCGATGATCAGTTGTACTAGATCTGGGACATCCAAACCTATAAGTCTGGTATCAAAGAGTGGAGCACTCATATAGAACATCCTTGGTGTCTCACCGAGGCTGCAAGCGTCGCTGCCATGAGGCGCCTCACCCCGCGGGAGAAGAGACCGCAGGCGTCACTGCCCCGCAGCGCCTCTGCCCGCGGGCTGCTAGCCCCGCCGGTCGCATGCCTGCTACAAGCAGGCCGTTGGCTGGCTGCTATAAGCACAATGCTTGAGCATGCGCTGACGCTGTGCTGCCTGCTACGGCTGCCGCTACAAGTGGCTACATGCAGCCACTATTACTGCCCTTCCTCACTTTTCGTCAACGATTTTGACGTCAAAAGTTTCTCCAAAACATAATACACGTAGTTCAAAACCAATCTATCGCACGAACAACCTGACTCTAATAGAAAATCTTTGGGGGCGACATCACCTATGCAACGAAAGAACAGAAAACAAAATCCTCTATTCTCAAAAGAATGTTCGTCGTCGTGCGAAGATTGGTGCGCAAAAATCTATGAAACTTAAAACTATGTATAAGATAAATTGTGCTACTTAGGGAGATCGTATATCCCTATGTCCCCGCAGATCTCTAGGAGAGGGTGAAGGCAGTCAAGCGCCCTCCTCTCTGACGGTGATCAACACAGCAGGGTTGCGACGATGCTCCTCAAAACTCCAAGCCTGCTCTGAGATTGAGAGGGGGAGGAAGAATATGAGAGACATGCAAAAGCTCAGCCTATGAACCACTGAATCCCTCCTATTTATAGAGGTCCCCTATCAAACCCTAAAGGATCCTCTCCTATTGGGTATTAAATCTGCATCCAACTAACTACCTAAGCCTCTTAGAGTAGTGGATCTCTATCCAAAATCTCTCATGGGCTCTTATTGGATCTCATCCATAGGATCCAATAATTCATGGGCTTATTGGATATCCAACAAGATAAGGGCTCCAGCGGATATCTCATATCCGTACCTCTACTCATCGTAGTGCCTACCATATGTGTGTGACCCTCTAGGCCCAATATTGAGCTGGATGTGAGTCATACCAATTAAAACTCCTTCTGGCTCAATGAATTATTATCTCCATAATAATTTACTCGACTCATCGACTACGGATGTACTAGGCCACTACACTGTAGTTCCCAAACGATACAGGGGAATCTAATCCATTGGACATATCTGTCCTCAGTTACCATGTACCTATAGTCCCTTATCCATCTAATATCCCAGAGACCGTATACCGAGCATGGTGCTGTCAAACCCATACGATTTCTTCTCGAGTCTTGCTCTAATCGGATTCTTCCGGAGAACTCTTTCTCTCTTACTTCGAATGACCCTGACTAGGGATTTATCTGAGTAAGAACACATGGAATATTCCTCTCATGACACCGAGAGTGGATGATCCTCTATCAACACTCAATAGCCCTCGTAAGGTTGACTATCACTCCCAATGACTAGCTGTACAAGAGGACATCCTTGGTGTCTCAAGTCTATGGACCAGATACACCACTGAGACCACGAAATCGCTGTATGACAATAAGGCATCATCAACCATCTAATATTTCGTAAGCGGATCAATCAGTGATCTCATTCTCCAATGAGCACTTGTACTGTATCCCTAATGTCCCCATACGAGCAGCTATGAGACCAGCTACATCTATCATATAGATGGGTATACAACACACCAATATGTCTGGTTATCTCGATGTCCCTCTCGAGTGACCTATGATCAGGATTATTAAGGATCTATGTTTAAAGGCAAATTAGTCTCATTATTGTGATCTCATCACGATCCGATTTCCATTGCACAGATCCAAGGACATCACAATATATACATGCATATATGCAATAGTCAATATAAAGTGATAAATGATAAAATATAATAAGTAAAAAGATTGTGTGTCAAGTCACATGTGCTATCACTCATATGATTGGCTTGCAATGCACATATGACTAATAGATCCAATACCCAATACCCATTAGGGTTAAGTTGACATGAGACCTCTATAAATAGGAGGGAATCAATGGTTTATAGGCTAGAGCTTTTTGCTTATCTCTCATATTCTTATCCCCCTCCCCACATCAGAGTAGGCCTTTTGATAAGTGTCATCATAGCCCTACTGTGTGGATCACCGCTAGAGAGGAGGGCGCTTGAGCTCCTTCACCCTCTCTTAGAGATCTATAGGGATTTAGTGATATACAATCTATCTCACACATGATTTTCTATTTTGCGGATTTTTATACACCAATCTTCGTACGACAATATTCATCTTTGGGAATTGGGGATTGTGTTTTTTATTCTTCCGTTGTGTGATGTCACTCCCAAGATTTCCCAACATGGACTTCATCGAAGGGCTTCCCTCATCATAAGTAAAAGGTACAATTCTTATCATGGTTGATCGCCTTATAAAGTATGCTCACTTTTGCGTTGTACGTAATCTCTATACTGCTTTTAGTATTACTCGAATCTTTATGGAGAATATTATAAAATTGTATGGGATGTCGAGATCTATTGTAAGTAATTGTGATAGAGTCTTCACGAATAGAATTTGGACATAGTTATTCCAAATGCAGGGCACTAAATTGAAATTAAGTATGGCGTATCACCCACAAACCGATGGCTAGACTGAAGTGGTGAACAGGTGCTTGGAGACATACCTTAGATGCTTTACCAGTGATCGACCAAAAGAGTGGACAAAGTGGCTTCCCTGGGCCTAGTGGTGATATAATACAACTTATTATTCATTCATAAAATGTACTCCCTATGAGGCAATGTATGGCCGATCTCCCATTATGATCCCAAAATATGTGTTGTACACCTCTAAAGTAGAACAAGTAGGTAGGGAATTACAAGATAGAGACAAAATGCTGAAGTTGCTAAAAAATAATCTCATTGCAACTCAAGAAAGGATAAAATAGTAAGATGATCAACACAAAGGCGAAAGAGAATTTTCAATAGGAGATTGGGTCTTCCTACAACTCTAGCTATACATGCAAACATCAATCGAGACCAGAGCATCTATGAAGCTTTCACCTCGGTTCTATGGACCCTACCAAATTTTGGAGTGCATCAAAGCGGTAGCATACAAATTGGACTTACCCGTCAACTTCCGAATCCATCCAATCTTCCATATATCATGTTTAAAGCTCATGTTGGGACAAAATGAGACAACCCAAAGCTATTTACCAAATATGACTACCTAAGGAGAACTCCAGACCCAACCGAGTGCCATTATTGATCGACGGATCGTGACTTGACGACGCGACCCACTACTGAAGTGCTAATACAGTGGGTGTGCTAGTCATAGGTGTCCAGCAAACCAATCACGTGAGTGATGGCATGTGTGACTTGATACAGAATCTTTTTACTTATTATATTTTGGCGCATATCACTTTATAACTATTACATATATATATATATATATATATATATATATATATATATATATATATATATATATATATATATATATATATATATATATATATATATATATATATATATATATATATATATATATTGTGATGTCCTTGGATTTGTGCAATGGGAATCGGATCGTGATGAGATCACGATAATAAAATCGATTCACCTTTAAACACATATCCTAAATAATCCCGGTCATAGGTTACTCGAGAGGGATATCGTGATAACCGGACAGACTAGTGTGCTGTATACCCGTTCATATGATGGATACAGCTGGTCTCATAGCTGCTCGTGTAGGGACACTAAGGATACAGTACAGGTGCTCATTGGAGAATGAGTTCACTGATTGATCCGCTTACGGAATGCTGGATGGTTGATGATGCCTTATTGTCAGACAGCGATTCCGTAGTCCTAGTGGTGTATCTGGTCCTTAGACTTGAGACACCAAGGATGTCCTGTATGAGTGCTCCACTCTTTGATACCAGACTTATAGGTTTGGCTGTCCCAGATCTAGTACAACTGGTCATTGGGAGTGGTAGTCGACCTTACGAGGGCTATTGAGTGTCGATAGAGGATCATCCACTCTCGGCGTCATGAGAGGAATATCTCATGTGTTCTTGCTCAGACAAATCCCTGGCCAGGGTCATTCGGGTTGAAAGAGAAAGAGTTCTCCGAAAGAATCCGATTAGAGCGAGACTCGAGTAGAAACCGTATGGGTCTGACAGCACCATGCTCGATATACGGTCTCTAGGATATTATATGGATGAGGGACTATAGGTACATGGTAACTAAGGACAGATAGGTCCAATGGATTGGATTCCCCTGTATCGTCTGGGGACTACGGCGTAGTGGCCTAGTACGTCCGTAGTCGATGAGTCAAGTGAATTATTACAGAGATAATAATTCACTGAGTTAGAAGGAGTTCTGACAGGTATGACTCACGGCCAGCTCGATATTGGGCCTAGAGGGTCACACACATATGGTAGGCATTACGATGAGTAGAGGTTCGGATATGAGATATCCGACGGAGCCCTTGTCTTATTGGATGCAGATCCAATACCCACTAGGGGAGGATCCATTATGGTTTGACAGGAGACCTCTATAAATAGGAGGGATTCAGAGCCTCATAAGCTAGAGTCTTTGCTTGCCTCTCCTATTCTCCTTCCCCTCTCCACCTCAAAGCAGGCCTGGAGTTTTGAGGAGCGTCGTCGTAGCCCTGCTGTGTGGATCACCGCTAGAGAGGAGGACGCTTGACCTCCTTTACCCTCTCCTAAGGATCTGCAAGGAAACAAGGATATACGATCTCCCTATGTAACACAATCTACTCTATACGCAGTTTTAAGTTTCGCGGATTTTGCACACCAATCTTCGCACGACGACGAACATCTCTTTGGAAATCGGGGATTTTGTTTTCTTATTCTTCCATTACGCATGTGATGTCGCCCCCAAGATTTTCCAACAGTGGTATCGGTGCTAGGTTGTTCGTGCGAATGATTGGTTTTGAACTGCGTGTGTTGTGTTTAGGAAGAATTTTGACGTCAAAATCATGGATGCAAAAATAAGGAAGGACAGCAACAGTTGCTGACCTCGATCTACGTGCAGTGCAGCCAAAGGCAGGCAGCACAGGGGCTGCACCTACAGTAGCCGGCCGACGGCCTGCTTGCAGTAGGCTTGCAGCCGGTGGGGCTGGCAGCCCGCGGGTGCCCCACCCGCGGTCATTGCCGCACGGCGCTGGCAGGTAGGGCTACGGGCAAGGCGGCCACCTGCGTGCGGGCACTGTGTCCGCGCGTAAGAGCGACGCCTGCGGGTGCTGGACCCGCGGGTAGAGGCACTGCGGAGCGAGGCGCCTACGGCCGCAGCACCCACGGGCTGAGGCGCCACAGGGCAACGATGCTTGCAACCGCTGCTCCTGCTGGCAAACCCCCCTGCAAGGGTGGCCGCCCGACGGGGCACTGCACCCGCGGGGGCAACGCCACCCGTAGGGGCGCCAACCCACGGTGGCGCCCACCTACAGGGGCGGCGTCCCCGCCCCACCGCACAGGCCATCGCCAGCAGGGTGGCGGCGGCGGCAGTAGCAAAGGGGAGTAGGGCATTAGGGTTTTCTAGGCAAAAGATAGTTTTGCCCCTCGGAATTTGAGAAATTTCAGTTTTTATCTTTTGTCCAAATTATGAAAATACCCCTATGAATTTAAAAATTCCTTATATGTCCCTGATTTCATAAAATATTAATTAATTAAAAAGTTTAGTTGATTATTATTTTTTATCATTATCTAGTAGTCCTACATGATGATGATTATTTATACATGTGATGTATGATGTGTGGGCGGATGATCATGGACCGTGTGATGTGTGTACTTGTGATTATTATTATTGAGGTCTGTGAGCCTCCATTATATTTCTCGTTTATTGTCGGGCCTGCGTGTCTATGATTAAGTTGTAATCACATGAGGAGGCGCAACGAGAGCGTGGATGCGATAGCGGGACCCACGAGACGGACGATCGCGATGCATGAAGATGCATCAAGATGTCGACGAAACCAACGAGGACGAGATTGACGATCACAGGGCATGGAGATGCACCGTTGCACACATAGATCTTGATGTGAGTGATTAGGCCTACTGGCTCGGGCCTAATCACATTAGGTTGTGGTCCATGATCATCTGGTGTGATTGCTTATACACATACTAGATATGTATATATATTTGCATGCGATGTAGATAGATATTAAATATGTATATGTGTGACATGTCATATTAGGAGACCAAATTATAGAAATATCTCTCTCGATAATATTAAGTCGGTAAACGTGAGGCAATTAGATTGACCCACGTGGCCTTCCATCGTTATAAGTAGGAACCGATTCCCGGTGTAGGTTAAGTTGGTCGAGTCCCTCGAGACTCACCTATATCGCGATTTGCTATCTTGCTTACGACATAGAGATGTCACCGGTGACTTAAGGGCATGGTATGCTTGGTCGAGTCCCTCGAGGGTATATCATCAAATCAGACTCATCTTGTAACGAAGGTGTTGACTTAACCGAGCATCATAGTTGGTCGAGTCCCTCGAGACCATGGTGATTCGGAGGCCGAACAGGACAGGAATCATAAGGAGTTGTGATTGGCAAGAGTTACCTACCTTTTAGGCTTAGTGTGATTGGTCGAGTCCCTCGAGGTTACACTAAGACGCTGATTAGATCCTGATCCCCACTAGAAGTTTGCCGGAGACTTCCGTTTTACGTGTTGAGGGTGTCGCGTGACTCGTTAGTAAAATAGTGGGAGCATATTAAGATAGAAGTCCATATCTTGATAGTTTACTTCATGCAAAATATGCATGTTATTCATTTCTGCTGCATCTTTATTTTTAAAAAAGGTCGCTTTCAAATCCCTTACGTGGCATACTTGATGTCAACCGCCTCACTAGTCCAAATTATACGGATTGGCTCCGTAACTTGAGAATTGTTCTCACAGCGAAGAAAATCATGTACGTCCTTGATACAGTGATGCCTGCGCCCGAAGAAGGGGCAAGTGAGGATGAGATGGCTCGCTACGTGAAGTACATTGATGACTCCACTCTTGCTCAGTGCTATATGTTGGGCTCTATGACTCCTAAGTTACAGAGACAACATGAAAAGATGGATACCAGATCCATTCTCCTACATGTTCACAAATTGTTTGAGGAACAGGGAAGGACTCAATGATATGAGATATCCAAGAGCCTCTTCCGCGCTAGGATGACTGAGGGGACACCGGTTCAGAACCATGTCCTAAAGATGATTGAGTGGATAGAGAAACTCACAGGTCTAGGAATGGTCCTAGAGGATAACTTGTGTGTGGACATTGTGCTTCAGTCCCTACCAGATTCCTTTTCACAGTTCATAATGAATTTTAATATGAACAAGCTTGAGGTGACTCTCCTAGAGCTCCTCAATATGTTGAGGGAGGCAAAGAGTACTATTAAGAAAGAGAAGTCAGTTCTCTACACTGGTGAGATCAGAAAGAAAAGGAAAGCAGAAAGGTCCCTTAAGAAGGGAAAGGGCAAGGGCAGACCAGGTAAAGCAAAGGTTGCTAAGAAAGACCCAACAAAGGACAAAGGTTAATGCTTCCACTATAGCAAAGATGGGCACTAGAAGAGGAACTGCAAAGAGTACCTTGTAGAGAGAGCGAAATAGAAGCTTGGAGAAGCTTCAGGTACATTCATGATCAATCTCCAATTGTTAGATTTTTGTGACAGTGCATTGGTATTGGATACCAGTATTACTTATTACATCTACAATTTATTGTAAATTCTAGCAAAGCCGAGGGGAGATTGGCAAGAGGAATATTGTATAAAGGTTTGTTTATGCTAGACACTACTCCACATATCATGAATGTAAATGTGTCCAAGAGTAAACGAGATGAGATGAACAGTGCATACCTGTGGCATTGTAGGCTAGGTCACATCCATGAAAAAAAGATTCAAAAGTTGCTAAATGATGGATATCTAGATCCATTCGACTATGTGTCATATGCAACTTGTGAGCCTTGCCTTCGTAGAAAACCGACCAACTCTCCATTTAGTGGAACTGGAGAGAGAGCCACTGAGCTGTTGGAACTTATACATAGTGATGTATGTGGACTCATGTCAACTCATGCCATTGGTGGTTACTCCTACTCCATTACCTTTGCTGATGATTTCTCAAGGTATGAATATGTGTACTTAATGAAGTACAAGTCCGAGGCTTTTGAGAAATTTAAAGAGTATAAGAATAAGGTGGAGAACCAGACTGGAAAGAGTATCAAAACTCTTCGGTCAGATCGAGGAGGTGAGTACTTAAGTATGGAGTTTACTCAGTTCCTCAAGGACCATGGGATATTATCCCAATGGATACCTCTTTATACACCTCAACTCAATTGTGTCTCTGGAAGGAGGAATCGTATGCTATTAGATATGGTATGGTCCATGATGAGTTTCGTTGACCTACCCATCTTATTCTAGGGATATGCCCTAGAGACCGCAGGTTACCTTCTGAACATAGTTCCAACTAAGTCGGTAGTGTCTACATCATATGAGATATAGAAAGGGAAGAAACCTAATCTTAAGGTTGTTAAGATTTGGGGTTGCCCTGCCCACGTTAAAAGACACAACTCCGATAAATTAGAATCAAGGACAGAGCGATGCAAATTTGTGGGATACCCCAAGGAAATTTGTGGGTATTATTTCTATCATCTCGAGGACCAAAAGGTCTTTGTATCTAAGAGAGCAGTGTTCCTTGAGAAGGAACATATTCTTGGCGGAGATAGTGGGAGCATGATAGAGTTGAGCGAGGTTGGAGAACCAAGCTCAAGCACCACTCTACAGCCAGAGTCTGTTCAGGTACTTGATACACAAGTTTCAACTTTACATAGGTCTGATAGAGTATCTCATCCTCCTGAGAGATATGTGGCACATATTAGAGGAGAGGATATTGAGAATATTGATCCTCAGATCTATGAGGAGGCTATTATGAGTATAGACTCCGGGAAGTGGCAAGAAGCCATGAATTCTGAGATGGATTCTATGTACTCCAATAAGGTTTGGAACCTAGTTGATACGCCCGAAGGTATTATACCCATCGGTTGTAAGTGGATCTTTAAGAAAAAGATCGGAGTAGATGGAAAGTTAGAGACCCATAAAGCAAGGCTAGTGGCTAAGGGGTATCGTCAAAGGCAAGGTGTTGACTATGATGAAACCTTCTCACCCGTAGCAATGCTAAAATCCATCAGAATTCTATTGGCTATTGCAGCACATTATGATTATGAGATCTGACAGATGGATGTGAAACTGCATTCCTCAATGGGAACCTCAAGGAAGAGGTGTATATGATGCAACCTGAGGGATTCGTGTCCAAGAACTGCCCAGATAAGGTGTGTAGGTTATTTAGATCCATTTATGGACTAAAGCAAACTTCCCGAAGTTGGAACATAAGATTTGATGAGGCAATCAGATCTTATGACTTCGTTAAGAACGAAGATGAGCTTTGTGTGTACAAGAAGGTAAGTGGGAGTGCTATCACCTTTTTGGTGTTATATGTGGATGATATCCTGATCATTGCGAATGACGTAGGAATGCTATCCATAGTAAAGGCTTAGTTATCTAGACACTTCTCCATGAAGGACTTATGGGAAGCATCCTATATCTTGGGGATTAGAATCTATATAGATAGATCCAAGAGGATGCTTGGCTTATCCCAGTCCAGGTATATAGAAACCATTGTCAAAAGGTTTAGCATGGAAAATTCCAAGAGAGGTCTCATACCGATGAGACATGAGATATCGCTTTCTACGAGTATGTCCCCAAAGACTCCAGAAGAAAGGGCGAACATGGATATGATACCTTATGCCTTAGCAATAGGGTCTATCATGTATGTCACGCTATGTACTAGGCCTGATATAGCGCATGCTCTGAGTGTCACAAGCACGTATCAGGCGGATCTAGGCTTGGAGCACTGGAAAGCAGTAAAGTGTATCCTTAAGTACTTGAGAAAGACTAAGGATCTTTTACTAGTATATGGAAGTAATAGCCTTAAGGTTGAAGGCTACACGGACTCAAGTTTTCAGTCTGATATCGATGATAGCAAGTCAAATTAAGGGTATGTGTACACCTTGAATGTAGGAGCAGTGTGCTGGAAGAGTTTCAAGTAAGATACTACTGCTAACTCGACCATAGAGGCGGAGCTCGATATAAAGATAATAATTCACTGAGTTAGAAGGAGTTCTGACAAGTATGACTCATGGCTAGCTCGATATTGGGCCTAGAGGGTCACACACATATGGTAGGCATTACGTGTTAGGTTCGGAGCGGCACTAAGAGGGGGGGTGAATTAGTGCAGCGGATTAAAACTTCGATTTTAGACAAATCTTTCGTACGATAAGAAATCGTAATTGGAAGTGCTTAACTTAAAAGCGTATTCGCAAAGTTGTGCAGTAAATGTAATGAGGAAATAAAGCAGTAAGAGGGTTTGCAGTAATGTAAATAGCAGTAATGAAATGCAAACCAGAGATTACGCTGTTTTTAAAGTGGTTCGGTCAAGTGACCTACATCCACTTGCGAGGCCCCTCTTCGATGAGGCTCCCACCTTCCACTAGCAAATCTCTTGAAAGGGAAGGGTGAATACCCCTCTTACAACTTTTACAAGCGGTTCACTCTCTTACAGATTTTCAGCAAGAAAGAAGGAGGTGAACACTAGCAAATGAAAACAAGAAAGGCAAAGACTCTTCTAAGACTTTTCTCTCAATTACTTGTTGCTCAAAAGTTGTTCTCTCAGCTAAGATTTGAGGGGTATTTATAGGCCTCAAGAGGATTCAAATTTTGGGCTCCAAAATTTGAATTCTCTTTGGGTTTCCGGTGTTGGAGGTGCCACCGCCCAGCCAAGCGGTGCCACCGCCCAGCACTCGAGTGCTGGACGGTGCAACCGCCCAGCACTCGAGTGCTGGACGGTGCAACCGCCCAGCCAAGGAGGTGTCACCGCCCAGCTCTCGGGTGCTGGGCGGTGCCACCGCCTGGCTCTTCGATTTCACTGGTTTGGCTTAATTTTAGCCCAAACCATATCTGACTTTGGGCTCAATTGGCCCCTAACCAGGATATAGGATTATCTCTTAATCCTAATCCTAATTACAAGTGAACTACATAACAAAAAACACATCCTAAGCAAGCTTTCAACCGCGAACGTCGAGTCTTGTTTCGGCGAGCTTTCCGACGAACTTCTTCCGACGGACTCCCAGCAAGCTCCCGAACTTGTGATGACTTTAACGAGTAGCCGAGCCTTCTCGGTGATCTCCGTAAACCTCCGACGATCTCTTCGGCAAACTTCCAAAAATTCCGACAGGTTCTCGATTGGTTCCGGCAACATCTCCGACGATTCTTCGGACTCTTAAACGTCCATCGAACTTGACTCCGGTATACTTGCTTTGTGTTTTCTGGTTATCGTAGTTAATCCTGCACACTTAGCTCAATAATATGGATTAGATCAATTAACCCATTAATTGATTTTATCATCAAAATCCGAGATTCAACAATCTCCCCCTTTTTGATGATGACAATCAATTGATGACGGAGTTAAACATAACTCCCCCTATCTATATGCCATATTATGAGAAGATGAAAACACTTGAATTTCATCCATTGAATTCAAGCATAAACCGATAAGTTCTAACCGTAGAACTTATCGTTATTCTCATTAAGCAATAGTAAATGCGAAACTTCGATGAAAATCATAAGTCAAATGATATGGGACGATTTTTACTACAATAGGAGATAAAGATTTTCAACATGAATTTCATGATATAGATGTAAGGCATGCTTTCGATATGATCAATCAATCTTGTGATATTCTCAAGGATTTTGCAAGGCATATAAGACATTATCAAGGATCAATCAATTTTTATATAAGTCATGCTATCAAAATGGTACAAGTCATTACTTTTCTCCCCCTTTGTCATCAACAAAAAGGGAATGAGACTTGAAGCACATAATTTGTGATTATAACATTGATCATACAAAAATTTTATCATCCAAAATTAAGTATGCTAAAATGTTTATGTCGAGTTCATCATAAAGGAAAATTCAATATTCATCCATTTTATCAAATCTCTTCTTTCTATAATAAAAAATTGTAGGTGTACAAGGAAGAGATCGTGATTAAAAAATTCAAGTAGTAACTCCAATAAGTCAAGATCATAATTCGAATACAAACTCATTCAAATTGTCAACTTGAAACTCATAATCAAGCCATCAAAATCAATTTCGAGATTCATAAAATCATTAATCTTGATCAAGCCATCAAAATCAATTTCGAGATTCATAAAATCATTAATCTTGATCAAGCCATCAAAATCAATTTCGAGATTCATAAAATCATAAAATCTTGATCAGAGAGAATGAAAAACTTTACGGAAAATCCATTCAAACACATTTATTCTTTGGGACAATTTAACATACCTAATTCCC
This sequence comes from Musa acuminata AAA Group, assembly GCF_036884655.1. Taxonomy (NCBI): domain Eukaryota; kingdom Viridiplantae; phylum Streptophyta; class Magnoliopsida; order Zingiberales; family Musaceae; genus Musa; species Musa acuminata. The sequence continues at coordinate 10,523,350 of NC_088348.1, forward strand.
TTCTAATGAATTCAAATTGATCTTCGTTCAAAGCTTTTGTAAATATATCTGCTAATTGATGCTTTGTGTCAATGAATTCTAGAACAACATCATTGTTAAGGACATGATCGCGTATAAAATGATGCCTAACGTCGATGTGCTTAGTTCTAGAGTGTTGAATTGGATTTTTAGTAAGACATATGGCACTAGTATTATCACATTTTATGGGAATGTTTTTAAAGTGAATTCCATAGTCTTCTAATGTATTTTTCATCCAAACAACTTGTGCACAACATGCACTTGCAGCAATGTATTCGGCTTCCGCCGTAGATAGTGCAACTGAATTTTGTTTCTTGGAAGTCCAAGAAACAAGTGCATGTCCTAAAAATTGGCATGTTCCGGATGTACTTTTTCTATCTATCCTACATCCGCCAAAATCGGCATCTGCATAAGCTATTAGATCGAATTTTTCAGATTTTGGATACCACAATCCTAAATTTGGAGTTCCTTTAAGATACCTAAATATTCTTTTAACACTCTTAAGATGAGATAATTTAGGATTAGATTGAAACCTAGCACAAAGTCCTACACTAAACATAATATCCGGTCTAGTCGCGGTGAGGTAGAGTAGACTACCTATCATTCCCCTATATGTTTTTTGATCGAAATTTTCACTATTTTCATCCATATCTAACTTAGTCGCAGTGCTCATAGGGGTGTTTATTGCTTTTGAATTATCCATGTTAAATCGTTTTAACAATTCTAATGTATATTTAGATTGGTTAAGAAATATACCATCATTAAGTTGTTTGATTTGTAATCCCAAAAAGAAAGTTAATTCACCCATTAAACTCATTTCAAATTCAAGACTCATACATTTGGCAAATGATTCATATAGTGATTCATCCGAAGAGCCAAAAATAATATCGTCAACATAAATTTGCACAATAAGAAAATTATTTTTAAAATGTTTAATAAACAATGTAGTATCAACCTTGCCTTTAGTAAAATTATTTAAAATAAGAAAGGAACTAAGCCTTTCATACCAAGCTCTAGGAGCTTGTTTCAAGTCATAGAGGGCCTTAGTCAATTTGAATACATGATTAGGAAGAAGAGAATTTTCAAATCCGGGAGGTTGTTCGACATATACTTCTTTGGAAATAAAACCATTCAAGAAAGCACTTTTGACATCCATTTAAAATAGTTTAAAATTATTACTACTAGCATAGGCAAGGAGCATCCTTATGGCTTCTAATCGAGCCACGGGAGCGAAGGTTTCTTCGTAATCGATACCTTCTTCTTGGTTGAAACCTTTGGCCACTAATCTAGCCTTGTTTCTAACCACGATACCATTTTCGTCTTGCTTGTTTCTAAAGACCCACTTAGTACCTATGACTAAGTGGTCACTTGGTCTAGGAACAAGCTTCCATACCTTATTCCTCTCAAATTGATTCAATTCCTCTTGCATTGCAATAACCCAAAAATCATCTTTTATGGCCTCGTCAATGCATTTAGGTTCAATTTGAGAAAGGAAGGCGACATTAGCATAAAAATTCTTGAAAGAGGAATGAGTTTGAACCCCTTTTGATGTATCTCCTATAATTAGCTCCTTCGGATGAACATCTATATACTTCCATTCCTTAGGTAAGGAAATTTCGGAAGAAGTTGCATCCAAGTTGCTATTTTGAGGAGGAGGTTCATTTAAATTCAAATTATCAAAACCAAGATCATCATCAAAATCATTTTTCTTTAAATTAGAAATTTCATTAAAAACTATATGAATAAACTCTTCTATTACTAACATTCTTTTGTTAAAAACCCGAAAAGCCTTAGAAACGGAAGAGTAACCAAGAAAGATGCCTTCATCGGATTTAGCATCAAATTTTCCTAAGACATCTCTTTCATTCAAAATAAAGCATTTACAACCAAAAACTTTAAAATAGGAAATATTTGGTTTTTTGTTATTCCACAATTCATAGGGAGTTTTTGATAAGGATGGTCTTAATAGGACTCTATTCATGATGTAGCAAGCCGTATTTACGGCTTCGGCCCAAAAATACTTAGGTAAACTATGTTCATTTAACATAGTTCTTGCCATTTCTTGTAGGTTTCTATTTCTTCTTTCAACTACTCCATTTTGTTGGAGATTCCTCAGAGTAGAGAAGTTGTGATTGTATCCATTAACTTCACAAAAATTTTGAAAGTCACGGTTTTGAAATTCGCCACCGTGATCACTCCGAATTGATGAAATCATGAAACCTTTTTCGTTTTGAGTGAGTTTACAAAATTTAGAGAAGCACTTGAAGCAATCACTTTTGTGAGCTAAGAAATAGGTCCAAGTGTATCTAGAGTAGTCATCCACAATCACAAAAGCATATTTGCTTCCACCTAGACTTGTTGTATCAATTGGTCCAAATAAGTCCAAATGGATCAATTGTAACGGTCTAGTGGTGCTAATTTGATTTTTTGGTTTGAAGCTTGTTTTTATTTGTTTGCCTAGTTGACATGCATCGCATACCTTATCCTTAATAAACTTTATATTCGGAATCCCTCGTACTAATTCTTGAGATGAGATTTTAGATATTGTTTTCATGCTTGCATGGCCTAATCTCCTATGCCAAAGCCAAGCATCATCATTTACGGCGGAGAAACACATTTCATTACTTAGTTCATCAAGATTGATGGTATAGACATTATTTTGCTTTAAAGCAATCATAGTCATGTTATGATTTGGTTTTTCAATAATGCACATATTTGATTCAAATCTAACGATATAACCTTTATCGCATAGTTGACTAATACTCAAGAGATTATGTTTCAATCCATCAACTAGTAAAACATCATCAATGGAAAAACTAAATTTGTTACCAATAGTTCCCTTGCCAATGATTTTGCCTTTGTTGTTGTCTCCGAAGGTGACGTACCCTTCTTCTTTGCTAGTGAGCATAGAGAAATGAGATGGATCTCCAGTCATATGTCTTGAGCATCCACTATCGAGATACCATCTCTTGCTCCTAGCTTGTGGGTTTGTCTACAAAAGAGGATGATTTTTAGGTACCCATTTGATTTTGGGTGCCTCAAAAATTGACCCACTAACCTTGTTATTTATTTTTGAATCCTTTATAGTTCTTTTAGGAACCCATATTAATTTTTGTGAACTAATTTTCCTAAATGGACATTTGTAGGCAATATGTCCGGATTTGCAACAGAAGTTGCATTTCATATAGGAGGAAACATGTAATGTAGGTCCTTTTATGAAAGTGGTAGGATTTTGATGTAATCCTTTTACAAATCCAATTCCATTTCTATTTGCGATGTGACCCTTGTGTGCAAGGATCATATCTAATCCTTTGCTACCAACCTTAAACTTGTTTAAGGTTTCCTTAAGAAGCAAATTTTCATTTTTTATTGCTTCTAAATGCTCACACTTAGAGCATGGAGGAGTTTGAAGACTATCAAACTTATCTTGTAGCAAAGCATGCTCTTTCTTTAAGATATAACTTCTTGCTAACAGTTCTATATTCATCAAATAATTCATGAAAAGCGATAGAGAGTTCTTCAAAAGATAAATCTTCATTAAATAAATCACATACCTCTTCTCCTAAAGCCATTAGCGCATAATGAGCAACTTGCTCGGTGTTGGACTCCTCTTCTTTGGACGCGCTTGAATCATCTCATGTTGCCTTGAGCACCTTCTTCTTTGATGTCCTCTTTTTGGCTTGAGGACAATCGTTCTTGTAGTGTCCCGATTTTTTGCATTCATAGCAAATCACTTGGTCCTTCTTTTGTTCAAATTTATTTTTTATATTATTTTTAAATTTGTTCTTTCTTAAATATTTTTTAAATTTTTGAGTCAAAAGTGCAATGTCATTGTCACTGTCCTCATCACTTGATGTTCCTTTCAAGTGGTCTTCTTGTGATTTGAGTGCCATATCCTTCCTGTTCTTTGGAAGGGGGTTCTCGAGCTCGTCATGAGCTTGACATGTCATTTCGTAGGTCATTAGAGACCCAATGAGCTCTTCAAGAGGGAATGCTTTAAGGTCTTTGGCCTCTTGAATGGCCGTAACTTTTGGATCCCAACTTTTAGGGAGGGATCTTAAGATTTTAGTTACTAATTCAAAGTTAGTAAATTCTTTACCAAGAGCTTTGAGTCCATTGATGACATCCGTAAACCAGGTGTATATGTCTCCGATGGACTCACTTGGTTTCATTTAGAAAAGTTCATAAGAGTGCACAAGGATGTTGATTTTGGACTCTTTCACTCGGCTAGTACCTTCATGAGTGACCTCAAGAGTTCTCCAAATATCAAAAGCCGAATCACACATTGAAACACGATTAAATTCGTTTTTGTCTAATGCACAAAACAAGGCATTCATAGCCTTTGCATTTAAAGCAAAAACCTTCTTCTCCGATTCATTCCATTCGCTCATCGGAAGAGAAGATTTTTGAAATCCATTCTCGACAATAGACCAAAGCTCAAAGTCCATAGAAATGAGGAAGATCCTCATGCGAGTCTTCCAATATGTGTAATCCGACCCATTAAACAAAGGTGGTCGTGCAATAGAATGGCCCTCTTGCATGCCGGAGTAAGCCATCTCTCTTGGGTATTAAACCAAATATGAGAGATAACCTCGCTCTGATACCACTTGTTAGGTTCGGAGCGGCACTAAGAGGGGGGGTGAATTAGTGCAGCGGATTAAAACTTCGATTTTAGACAAATCTTTCGTACGATAAGAAATCGTAATTGGAAGTGCTTAACTTAAAAGCGTATTCGCAAAGTTGTGCAGTAAATGTAATGAGGAAATAAAGCAGTAAGAGGGTTTGCAGTAATGTAAATAGCAGTAATGAAATGCAAACCAGAGATTACGCTGTTTTTAAAGTGGTTCGGTCAAGTGACCTACATCCACTTGCGAGGCCCCTCTTCGATGAGGCTCCCACCTTCCACTAGCAAATCTCTTGAAAGGGAAGGGTGAATACCCCTCTTACAACTTTTACAAGCGGTTCACTCTCTTACAGATTTTCAACAAGAAAAAAAGAGGTGAACACTAGCAAATGAAAACAAGAAAGGCAAAGACTCTTCTAAGACTTTTCTCTCAATTACTTGCTGCTCAAAAGTTGTTCTCTCAGTTGAGATTTGAGAGGTATTTATAGGCCTCAAGAGGATTCAAATTTTGGGCTCCAAAATTTGAATTCTCTTTGGGTTCCCGGTGTTGGAGGTGCCACCGCCCAGCCAAGCGGTGCCACCGCCCAGCGCTCGGGTGCTGGACGGTGCAACCGCCCAGCCAAGGAGGTGTCACCGCCCAGCTCTCGGGTGCTGGGCGGTGCCACCGCCTGGCTCTTCGATTTCACTGGTTTGGCTTAATTTTAGCCCAAACCATATCTGACTTTGGGCCCAGTTGGCCCCTAACCAGGATATAGGATTATCTCTTAATCCTAATCCTAATTACAAGTGAACTACATAACAAAAAACACATCCTAAGCAAGCTTTCAACCGCGAACGTCGAGTCTTGTTTCGATAAGCTTTCGACGAACTTCTTCCGACGGACTCCCAGCAAGCTCCCGAACTTGTGATGACTTTAACGAGTAGCCGAGCCTTCTCGGTGATCTCCGTGAACCTCCGACGATCTCTTCGGTGAACTTCCAAAAATTCCGACAGGTTCCCGATTTCTTCTCGATTTGTTCCGGCAACATCTCCGACGATTCTTTGGACTCTTAAACGTCCATCGAACTTGACTCCGGTATACTTGCTTTGTGTTTTCTGGTTATCGTAGTTAATCCTACACACTTAGCTCAATAATATGGATTAGATCAATTAACCCATCAATTGATTTTATCATCAAAATCTGAGATTCAACATTACGATGTGTAGAGGTTCGGATATGAGATATCCGACGGAGCCCTTGTCTTATTGGATGCAGATCCAATACCCACTAGGGGAGGATCCATTAGGGTTTGATAGGAGACCTCTATAAATAGGAAGGATTCAGAGCCTCATAGGCTAGAGCCTTTGTTTGCCTCTCCTATTCTCCTTCCCCTCTCCACCTCAAAGCAGGCCTAGAGTTTTGAGGAGCATCGTCGCAGCCCTGCTGTGTGGATCACCGCTTGAGAGAAGAACACTTGACCTCCTTTACCCTCTCCTAAGGATCTGCAAGGAAACAGTGATATACAATCTCCTTAGGTAACACAATCTACTCTATACGCAGTTTTAAGTTTCGCAGATTTTGTGCACCAATCTTCGTACGACGACGAACATCTCTTTAGGAATCGAAGATTTTGTTTTCTTGTTCTTCCGCTGCACATATGATGTCGCCCCCAAGATTTCCCAACAGGATGAACCTACTAGCAGAATATGCCACTTGGGAGAAATATGATAACTTGAAGAGCAAATTCTTAGAATTCATGGATTCCCAGCCTTGAGGACAATGCTAATTTGAAGAGGGCGGGTCTATTAGGACTCTAGCTAGGAGAGCCATAATTGAGTTTCATTGAAAGAGACATTCATATAAAACCTACCTAGCCGACCACTATTAAAGAGGTGAAGAGGCCGGCTAAAGCTAGGATTAGTTTGGAGGTTGTTTCTTAGAGAAGCATTAGGAGTTGGTTAGAAGTATGAGTCTTGAGTAGGAGTCCTATTAGGAGTTGGGATTTAGAAGCCCTATAAATAGTCATGTATTCGTCATCTTTTAATAAGGAATAGATGAATCTTTTTAACAACTTTTGAGCAGAAACCTAGAGGTAGGAACCCGTATAGAGTTCCAAAAAGGCGGATCCCCTAAAGAGATCAACCCTAAGCTTAGAATCTGTAAGGGTTCTACCATAGCTTCAAGGTTGAAGGCTACATGGACTTAAGTTTTTAGTCTGATGTCGATAATGGCAAGTCAAATTTGGGGTATGCGTTTACCCTGAATAGAAGAGCAGTATGCTGGAAGAGTTCCAAGCAAGATACTACTACTGATTAGACCATAGAGATAGAGTACATTGTTGTATTAGAGGCAGTAAAGGAGGAAGTCTGGATAAATAAGTTCATCAAAAATCTAGGAGTCATGCCGAGCAGTGAGGAGTCGATTCCCTTATATTGCGACAATAACGGGGTGATTGCTGATGCAAAGGAACCCAGGTCTCATTAAAAATTTTCTGAGGAGGTTCCAACTTATTATAGAGATTGTAGCCCGAGTAAATGTAATAGTGGAAAGAGTTTCATCTAAAGATAACATCGCAGATCCACTGATAAAGCTATTATCTCAGATTATTTTTTAACGTCACAAGAGTCTGATGGGGATCAAACACATAAGTGATTGACTTTAGGTCAAATAGGAGATTGCTAGTCATAAGTGCCCTGTAAGCAAATCACGTGAGTGATAACACGTGTGACATGATACGCACTCTTTTCATTTATTATAGTTTGACATTTTATCACTTTATATTGTTTATTGCATATATGCATATATATTGTGATGTCCATGGATTTGTGCAATGAGAATCAGATCGTGATGAGATCATGATAATGAGACCGATTCACCTTTAAACACAAACCCAAAATAATCCTGGTCATAGGTTACTCGAGAAGGACATTGAGATAATCGGACAGACTTGTATATTATATACTCGTCCATATGATGGATACAACTAGTCTCATAGCTACTCGTGTGGGGATACTAGGGATACAATACATGTGCTCATTGGAGAATGAGTTCACTAATTGATCCGCTTACGGAATGCTAGATAGTTGATGATGTCTTATTGTTAGATAGCGATTCTGTAGTCCCAATGGTGTATCTGGTCCTTGGACTTAAGATACCAAGGATATCCTATATGAGTACTCCACTATTTAATACCAAACTTATAGGTAAGGAGGTTCCAGATCCAGCACAACCAGTTATCAGGAGTGGTAGCTAACCTTACAAGGACTATTGAGTGTCGATAAAGGATCATCCAATCTCGATGTCATGACAGGAATATCCCATATGTTTTTGCTCAAATAAATCCCCGGTTAAGGTCATTCGGATTAAGAGAGAAAGAGTTCTCCAGGAGAATCTAATTAGAGTGAGACTCGAGAAGAAACCGTATGGGTCTGACAACACCATATCCATTATATAATCTCTGGGATATTGGATGGATGAGAGACTATAGATACATGGTAATTAAGGACAGATAGGTCCAATTGATTGGATTCCCCTGTATCGTTTGGAGACTGCGGTGTAGTAGCCTAGTACATCCGTAGTCGATGAGTCGAATGAATTATTATAGAATTAATAATTCACTAAGCAAGAAGGAATTCTGACAGATATGACTTATGAGTAGCTTGATATTGGGCCTAGAGGGTCACATATATATGGTAGGTGTTGCGATGAGTAGAGGTTCGGATATGAGATATCCGCCGGAGCCCATATCTTATTGTATATCTAATAAGCTCTCGGATTATTGGATCCTATAGATGATATCCAATAAGAGCCAATGAGAGATTATTAGATAGAGATCCACTAATCTAAGAGGCCTAGGCAGTTGGATAGAGATTCAATACCCAATAGGGCAAGATCCATTAGGGTTAAGTTGATAGGAGACCTCTATAAATAAGAGGGAACCAATGGTTCATAGGCTAGAGCCTCTTTGGGTTGCCTCTCTTATTCTCCTCCCCTTCTCCTCCTCATATAATAGGCTTGGAGTTTTGAATATCATCACAGCCTTGTTGTGTGGATCATCGCTAGAGAGAATGACACTTGACCTCCTTCACCCTCTCCTAGAGATATATAGGGATTTAGGGATATACGATCTTCCTAGATAACATAATCTTTCATATACATAGTTTTAAGTTTCACGGATTTTGAGCACTAATCTTCTCACGACGATGAACACATCTTTGAGAAATTGAAGATTTTATTTTTTTATGTTCTTCCACTATGTATGTGATGTCGCCCCTAGATTTCCCTACAAACATCTATAGCCAAACTCATCTTGGCCATACCCAATGAAAATGCATTGCCTTGTCTTAGAATTTAACTTGGATCTCTCGGATATGTATAAAATATTTATAACTAAACACACACCCTATTAGGAACATCATTATGTAAAGCAACAGTAGGAGTTAGATTAATAACATTAGCAATAGTGTACAAGGCCTCACCCCGAAAAGAATTAGGCAATTTTGCTTCTTTAAGCACACATTTGATTCTCTCCATTAATATTCCGTTCATCCTTTATGCAAAACCATTTAATTGAGGAGTCTTAGGAGATGTCTTTTAATGCCTAATACCTTGCTTCCTTCGATATGCATCAAAGGGCCCATAATATTCTCCACTATTATCAACGCGGATGTATTTTAATTTTTCCCTATTTCTCTCTTAATAGATGCTTGATATTTCTTGAATGTATTAAGGACTTGATCGTTTGGCTTCAAAACATGGATCCAAAGTTTCCTGTAATGATCATCAATAAATGTCATAAAGTAACATGCATCGCCAAATGACCTTACTTTTAAAGGACCACAAACATAGTATACCAAGTAGCTCATTTTTCTTAGAAGAAAGATGATGTTTGAAAGAAACTCTTTTCTATTTCCCAACCAAAGAACACACTTATCAAGATTTGCACCTTTCAACACTAAAAGCATATTCTTCTGGGTTAGATAGTCAAGTCCCTTTACACTGATATGACTCAACCTTCTGTGCCATAAATCTCAAGAGTCAATACTCTCAACTACATTAACTTGATCAGTATTAACTGAAGCCTGTAACCAATATAAGCCATAAGACTTCTTTCCTCGAGCTACAGTTATAAAGCATTTAGTGATTTTCTACTGATTATCACAAAAAAAAAAGCCATAATAACCATCATCATCAAGCCTCTCTATAGAGATCAAGTGCAGCCAAACATCTAGTGCATATCTGACATTCTTGAGAAAAGCTTTGTCCTAATGTCAGTCTCTAAACAAACAATTCTAGTGCCTATAACCTTTAGCACTTCATCATTGCCCATTTTTAGAACTCCAAAATCACTTGAAGTATAAGAAGTGAAGAAATCCATCCTTGATGTAACATGGTAGGCAACAACATTGTCAAAGACCGAACTAGTTTCATTCTTAGTAAAATTGATGTCCTCTACATAATAAACCATAGTAAGTGTTAGAAAATAAACAGATAAATAAGTTGTAGAAGTAGTTGATTGTTATTAATATATCCTCCTTCCTTTTATACAGGTTAGAAGAGAGAATTTTCCTCAACAGATTAGAGGATTTCCCTCAACAGAGTTAGAGGATTTCCCTCAACAGAGTAGAGAGATTTCCTCAAACAGTTAGGAAATCTCATCTACTTATCATGCCCCCGCAAGATGGTGCTCCGATCAAGGAGGCCAATCTTGGATTGATGTAATGCAAAAAGTTTACGAGCTAGAGGCTTCGTAAATGAGTCGGCCAATTGATTAGCCGTATGAACATGAGAAACACGAAGTTGACGGCGGATAACTTGATCGCGTACAAAGTGGAAATCAATAGCAATATGTTTTATGCGGGAGTGGAATACCGGATTAGCGCACAGATAGGTAGCTCCAATGTTATCACAATATATTGTAGGGGTGGAATCGATGTTGAGTTCCTGGAGTAGATTCGTGATCCAATTGAGTTCTGCAGTGGTAGCGGCAATGGCACGGTATTCAGCTTCAGTTGTAGACCGAGCGACTATCTTTTGCTTCTTAGAACTCCAGCTGATTGGATGAGCACCAAGGAAGATAATATACCCTGATGTGGATGTTCTATCATCAAGGTTACCTGCCCAATCAGCATCGGCAAAGGCATGAAGACAAAGTGGAGAGTGTTTACGAAAAAAGAGTCCATGATTTAAGGTCCCTTTAAGATATCGTAGAAGTCTCTTGACCGCAGACCAGTGTAGAGTAGATGGTTGATGCATAAACTGTGATAATTTGTTGACAGTAAATGAGATGTCTGGACGCGTGAGAGCTAAGTATTGTAAAGAGCCAACAACTTGGCGGTATTGAGTGGGTTCTGTAGCAGGACTTCCATCCGATAATTTGAGAGAACCACTAGTAGAGATGGGGGTTGTAACTGCATTTGCATCCTGCATGTTTGTCTTTAATAACAAATCTTGAATGTACTTGCGTTGTGATAAAAGGAAACCGGAAGATGTGAAGGTAGCTTCGACGCCCAGAAAGTAACTCAAGGGTCCGAGATCCTTAAGCGAGAATCGAGCTACCAACTGTTTGATGAACGCTTGGATGCTGATGGGATTGTTGCCTGTGACAATAATATCATCCACATATACCAGAATATACATTGTGTTTCCATGATAATGTCACAGAAACAACGAAGTGTCAGATTTGGAGTTAAGAAAGCCGATAGAAATAAAAAATGAGCTAAGTTCAATGTACCAAGCTCTCGGAGCCTGACGAAGTCCATAAATGGCTTTCCGAAGTTTGCAAACATGCTGTGGATACTGAGGATGAGTAAAACCGGGGGGTTGTTGCATAAAAACATCTTTGGATAGAGATCCCTGTAGAAATGCATTATTAACATCCAATTGTCGTAATTGCCAGCCTTTAGTGGGAGCCAAACTCAGGATGAGCCGGATTGTAGTGGGTTTAACAACAGGACTAAACGTCTCAGTGAAATCAATCCCAGGTCGTTGATGAAACCCTTTGGAGACCAAGCGTGCCTTATATCGGGCAACAGAGCCATCTGGGTTCCGCTTAATTCTAAAGACCCACTTACACCCGATGATGTTTTGTGAAGGATGGAAAGGAATGAGATCCCACGTTGAATTATGGAGGAGGGCATTATATTCCTCACTCATGGCAGTACGCCAATGAGGAGATTTTTGGGCTTGAGTAAAGGTGGTGGGTTCAATGTTGGGGGATGAGGAATTCATGATAGCTTGAAGGTTAAGTACCTGACGAGGTTTAAAAATACCATGCTTAGAGCGAGTGGTCATAGGATGATTAGAGACGACAGGATTGGGAGGTGATGTTGGGTGAGGATCTGTGGCATAAGTCGGGTCAAGTGGAGATACGTCAGGGACACTTGGGCAAGAAGGAGATAAAGAGGATGGTTGTGTCTCGGAACATATTGCCCCATCAATTGGGGAAGAGTGGAGTGGAGTAGGAATGGGCAAGTGTTGAACTGGAGTGATATAGTGCGGATCAAGAGGGGAGGAAGTAGACGAAGTCATGGGAGGCTCGTCCGATTGGACCGAAGGTATACCCCAGTGAGATAGTGAAGTGGTCTGTATGGCAGGATATGGAAGGGTTTGGAAAGGAAAGTTAGACTCAACAAAGACAACGTGACGTGATATGAAGATTTTGTGAGTGTGGAGATTATAGCAGCGGAAAGCATTATGTTCAAGTGAGTAACCAATAAAGACACAAGGAGTAGATCGGGATGTTAACTTATGAGAGGCATAGGGACGTAACCAAGGATAACATAAACAACCGAACACTCGGAGTTTACGAAGGTTAGGGGGTTTGTGAAATAGTGTGTCAAAGGGGGACCGGTATTGTAGAACTGGTGTAGGCATTCGATTAATTAGGTAGACAACAGTTTGAAAGGCTGCTGTCCAAAAAGTTGAAGGCATGGAAGCCTGATGTAGAAGTGTGAGTCCAGTTTCTACTATATGCCGATGTTTGCGTTCGGCAGAACCAACTAGTTGAGGAGTATGTGGGGGAGACTTGAGGTGTTGAATGCCACAAGCTAAGAGATGGGATGCCAGGGCTTGATATTCACCACCACCATCAGAGTAGACTGTCTTAATGGTAGACTGAAAATAGTTTTCGACCAACTTCTGGAAAGTGGAAAAAATGCAAGAAACGTCAGATTTATGGGAAAGAGGATATATCCATGTGTACTTAGAGAAGTGATCTACAAAAATAACATAAAATCGGAACTTATCAAAAGATAAGATTGGAGCAGGACCCCAAACATCAGTATATATAATTTCAAAAGGTTTAGAAGAGGAAATGGAAGATGAGCCAAAAGGCTGCCGATGACTCTTATTACTAAGACAAGCATCACAATGCATCATAGAATTAGTGGACTTAAAAAGAGGAAGAGAGTGACAAGATAATAATTTCTGCTGAATAAAGGACGAGGGATGACCAAGCCGACGATGCCACACATCAATTGGAGCCGCAACAGAAGAATGAACAGTGGGCTGGGTTATTCGAGAGGTTGACGGCCATTCGTAAATGTTGTCTTTATTCGGGCCTTGGACCAATGATGCCCCCGTGCTCAAGTCCTTAACAAGAAAAGAATCAGGAAAGAATTCAATGGAAGTACTGTTATGTTTGCAAAATTGAGAAACAAAAATGAGGTTGCATTTAATATGAGGAGCACATAAAACATCATCGAGCGTAAATGTATTAGAGTCAGAATTAAGCGTTGTGGAACCAGTATGAGTTATAGGAAGTCCTTTACCATCACCGATGATGATATCTTCATCGTCGTCATAGGGATTGTGAAGAGACAAATTCTGAAGATCAGCGGTGATGTGATGAGAGGCACCAGAGTCGACAATCCAGTTGGACTGGCTAGGTGTCGGAGAAGTTAGGAGATTTGCCTGAGGCCAGTGTGACGGAGCAGGGAGGCGGGGACGAGACCAGCAAACTTTAGCGGAGTGGCCGACTTTGTCACACAGTTGGCAAACGACCCGTCTTTGATGGCTCGGTAGGGCAGGACGCCAAGACGGATGATGGCTGGAGTTGCCACTTTACGAGAAGTGATGACTAGGAGGGTAGGAGGGTTGTTGCATGGAACTCACAGAATCAAGAGGCGCAGTAGCCAAACCTTGGGTGATGTTCGACGAGTACCGAGTGCTCTTCCGTTTAGACTTATGACTGACTTGAGCAGTGACAGTTGATCCAGGTAGTTTGTTCGCATGTTTCAATTACATCTCGTAGTCAGTCAGCTTATCATAGAGATCTTCAAAAGAGACTGGCGAGTCGCGTGCCCGAATTGCAGCAGCCAATTCCTTGTAGTCGGTGTCGAGACCATTGAGGGTATGAATGACAACCTCTTCGTCACATAGGGAATGACCTATTAAGGCCAAGTCATCAATGATAACCTTGATGTGTTGTAGATAATCAGATATACTACTTCCCTCTTGTTTTGTCACCATAAGCTTGGATAGAAGACTGAGCTTGCGAGTACGCGAATGATTTGCTAGGGTAGTTTGTAGTGTAGACCATGCATCAGCAGCGAATGATAAGTAGATGAGATTTCCTAACTGTTTGAGGAGGAGGACACCGCCGTTAAGGAGGCGCCGTTGTGTAGAGGGAAGCGGCAGCGAAGGCTGCTGTGGTAGAGGAAGATGCAGCAGTTGCGATTGTTGCTGGCCGGGAAGTGAGGAAGGCACCGCTGTTCGCCATTCACCGCTATTGAGGAGGCAGTGAGAGAATGTTTTCCTCCTTGCGTGACGACGACGGAGAGTGTCTGCTGTAGGCAGCAAATAGGAGAGGGAGCAAGGCCGGCGAAGAAAAGCAAGACCGGCGATGAAGAAAGAGAAGAAGTGGATGAGCAGAGCCAAGACGATGCTCGTTACTGGCTTTGAATCCCTGTCTTGTGATTCTTAAGTGACTCCGCTTGAGGCAGCATGTTACTATGGCCGCTTGGCTAACACACGGCGATACTGTTGTCGCCTAGGAGGAACTGCTCTGATACCATGTTAGAAAATAAAATAAACAAGTTGTAGAAGTAGTTGATTGTTATTAACATATCCTCCTTCCTTTTATACAGGTTAGAAGAGAGAATTTTCCTCAACAGATTAGAGGATTTCCCTCAACAGAGTTAGAGGATTTCCCTCAACAGAGTAAAGAGATTTCCTCAAACAGTTAGAAAATCTCATCTACTTATCAGTAAGATCATCTTTATCTTTATTGCTATTCTTATCTTTATTCTCTTTTTTCCACCTAAAACAATATTTCTTGATGTGCCATGTCTTACCATAGTAATGACATTCAAGAATCATGTATTTTGACTTTGATTTACTCTTACTTCTGCTACTGTCTTTTTTTATTCTTATCTCGATCCGTGTTCTTACCTCTCCCCCTATTCTTAGTAACCAAAACCTCCGAGTGTTATTTAATTGTATCTAGAGTTTTTCTTCTCATTTTTTTCATTCAAAACATACGATGAAAACCTTTTGGTCCCACTGTCTCCATCATTTAACCAAAACCTTCTAAGTGTAATTTAATCAAAACCTCATTTTTTTCATCCAGAGTTCATTCTCCCACTGGCTCCATTAAGAACGTGTTCCTTCTCAAGGAACATCGCTCTCTTGGCTACAAAGACATTTTGGTCATTAAAATGATAGAAATAATACCCATAAGTTTCCTTGGGATATCCCACGAACTTGCACCACTCTATCCTCGATTGTAATTTCTTGGGGTTATGTTTTTTAACGTGGGCAGGGTAGCCCCAAATCTTAACAACCTTAATATCGGGCTTCTTCCCTTTCCATATCTCATATAGTGTAGACACTATCAACTTAGTTGGAAATCTGTTCAGAAGGTAAGCTGCGGTCTCTAGGGCGTCTCCCCAAAATAAGATGGGTAGGTCGACAAAATTCATCATGGACCGTATCATGTCTAATAGTATACGATTCCTTCTTCTAGATATACCATTGAGTTGAGGCGTATAAGGAGGTGTCCATTGGGATAGGATCTCATGGTCCTTAAGGAATTGGGTGAACTCTGTACTTAAGTACTCACCTCCTTATCTGATCGAAGAATCTTGATATACTTTCCAGTTAGGTTCTTCACTTTATTCTTATACTCTTTAAATTTCTCAAATGCCTCAGACTTGTAATTTATCAAGTACACATATCCATACCTTTAGAAATTTTCAGTAAAAGTAATAAAATATGAGTAACCACCTATGACATGAGTTGACATGGGTCCATATACATTGCTATGTATAAGTTCCAACAACTCAATGGCTCTCTCTCTCTCTCTCTCTCTCTCCAATTCCACTAAAAGGAGAGTTAGTCAGTTTTCCATGAAGGTAAGGCTCGCAAGTTGCATATAATTCATAGTCAAATTGATCTAGATATCCATCCTTTAGCAACTTTTGAATCCTTCTCGCATGGATATGACCTAGCCTACAATGTCACAGGTATGCACTATTCACCTCATCTCATTTCCTCTTGGACACACTTACATTCATGATATGTAGAGCAGTGTCTACTTTAAATAAATCATTATATAATATTCCTCTCGTGATGATCTCGTCATCTAATATTATTGAACAACTATTATTCTCAAAAACTAATTTATATCAACTAACTATCAAACATGAAATAGAAATAATATTTTTTATAATAGAATGAACAAAATAACATGCATCTAATGTAATAATAGCTCCACCAGGTAGATATAGTATGACCTCGCCAATAGTTACTACAGCAACTTTTGCTCCATTGCCCATCTTGAGGTTCATCTTGCCTTTCGCTAATCTCTTAGGTCTTGCCAGAATCTATAATGAATTGAAAATGTGATAAGCACTACCGGTATATGATACCCATGTGTTATCATAAGAGTAACAAATTGAGACTGATCATTAATGCACCTGAAGCTTCTTAGCAAGGTACTCTTTGCAGTTCCTTTTCCAGTACCCATTTTTGCTATAGTGGAAATACTAGCCTTTGTCTTTTGTCGAGTCTTTCTTAACAACATTTGCTTTACCCGGTCTGCCCTTGCGCTTGCCCTTTTTAAGGGATTTTTTTGCTTTCTTTTTCTTTCTGATCTCACCAATATAGAGAATTAACTTCTCTTTCTTAATAGTGCTCTTTGCCTCCCTCAACATATTGAGGAGCTCAGGGAGAATCACCTTAAACTTGTTCATATTAAAATTTATTATGAATTATAAAAAAAAAAAATGGTAAAGATAGAAGTATAAGATCCACACACACATTATCCTCTAGGACCATTCTTAGACCTGTAAGTTTCTCTATCTACTCAATCATTTTTAGGACACCGTTTTGAACCTGTGTCCCCTCAGTCATCCTAGCGTGGAAGAGGCTCTTGAATATCATCTCATATCGCTGAGTCCTTCCCTATTCCTCAAATAGTTTTTGGACATATAGGAGAATGAATCTGACATCCATTTTTTCATACAGTCACTGTACCTCAAGAGTTATGGAGCCCAACATGTAAAACTAAGCAAGAGTGAAGTCATCTATGTACTTCACATAACGAGCGATCTCATTATCGCTTACCCCTTCCTTGGGCGTATGCATCATCACTGTATCAAGGACGTATGTGATTTTCTCCACCATGAGAATAATTCTTAAGTTATAGGGTCAATCCGTATAATTCAGACTAGTGAGATGGTTGACATCAGGTATGCCAGATAAGGGATTTGAAAGTAATATTGTTCTGAAAATAAAAATGCAATAGAAATAAATAACATCCAGATTTTATAAAAAATAAATAAATAAGATATAGATTTCTATCTTAATCTACTCCCACTATTTTTTTGGTGAGTCATGTGACACCCTTAGTATGTGAAACAGAAGTCTCTAGCAAACTTCTAATGGGGATCGGAATTCAATCAATATCTTAATGTAACCTCGAGGGACTCGATGAATCATATTAAGTCCAAAAGGTAGGCAACTCTTGTCAATCACAACTCCTTGTGATTCCTGTCTTGTTCGGCCTCCGAACTATCATGGCCTCGAGGGACTCGACAAACCATGATGTTTAGTTAAGTTAACACCTTCGTTACAAAATAAGTCTAATTAAATAATATACCATCGAGGGACTCGACCAAGTATATCATGTCCTTAGGTCACGTGGGTTCCGCTATCGCTTTCATGCTCCCGTTGCGCCTTCTTATGTAATTACAACTTAATCACAAGCACGTAGGCAAGACAATAAACAAGAAATAAATTAGAGACTCGTAGGCTCCAATAATAATAATAATCTCATCACACGGTTCATGATCATCCATCCACATCATATATCATATGTACACATCACCATGTAAGACTACTAGATAATAATAATTGATTAAACTATTTTAATTAATTATATGTAGTATTTTGGAAACCCTACCATAGGGTACCCCACATGGCGGGTAGTTCCTTCTTAAGCGAGGAAATATTACCATATAAAGACTTCCCAAAAACCAAGAATCCTAGGCTATTTGACTGCCTTGCATGGCTAGGAAACCCTAGCCACCAAGGAGTCCCTTGCAGCCAAGAAACTATAGTTGCAGAGTTGCCATGGGCTGCAGGTGCCCCATGCTATAACTCCTGGCCACTTGGGCAACCCTTGCGGCCAGGAAACCCTGGCCGCCAGGGGTACCCCTTGCAGCTAGGAAACCTGGCTACAGGGGCTACCATGTAGCAGGTTGAGGGCAGCCATGCTACTCTCGTTCCTGTTGCTTTTGGCCAGGCCAAGAGTAGTAAATTGGAGCTCTCGGCCAAGGCTACAAGCAGCCTTCGACCAATCCAAAGGGCAGCAACAATTGCTGCCCTTTCTTCCCCTTTTGTGTCAACAATTTTAACGTAAAAAGCTATCTCTAAAACATCTTTTAATAGCAAGAAAATTTATAGCACAGATTTAGAAACTACGATAAAAAAAAAATTATAGTAATCACGTAAAATAATTTTAATGTGATTGAACACAACACACACAATTTAAAAGCTAATCTTTTGCACGAGCAACCTGGCTCTGATACCATTGCTAGAAAATCTAAGACAACATTACATATGTAGTGAAAGAATAGAAAAATAAAATCCTAGAATTCTCATAGAAAATAAGGTTTCATCGTCATGCAAAAGTTGGTGCTAAAAAAAACACGAAATAAAAAAACTACACGTAAGAGAATTACCTAGGAAGATCATATTTTCCTGAAAATCTACAGATCTATAGAGAGAATGAAAGAGATCAACTACCCTCCTCTCTAGTGGTGATCCACATGGTAGGGGCTACAAAGATGCTCCTTAAATCGCTGTCCAAAACTCTTCCTCGCGCGCACCACGCAATCAAGAAGGGGCTGCCTCTTCTTGCTATCTACATGCGTGAAATAGGGGCTGCAGTATAAGGAGGAGAGGGAGAGAGGAGAATAGGTGGAAGGAACCTAAAAGAACCTCTAGCCTTGGGTCTTTGGTTCCCTCCTATTTATAGAGCCCCTCTATCAACCTAACCCTAATGGGTCCTACCATATTAAGTACTGGATCTTCCTCAAACTATCCAAGCCTCTTAGATTAATGGGTCTATATCTAATAATCTCTTATTAGCTCTTATTGGATCTCATTCATAGGATCCAATAATTCAGGGACTTATTGGATATCCAATAAGATAGGGGCTCCAACGGATATCTCATATCTGAATCTCTACTCGTCGCAACGCCTACCATATGTGTGTAACCCTCTAGGCCCAATATCGAGCTAGCCATGAGTCATACCTGCCAAAACTCCTTCTAGCTCAATGAATTATTATCTCAATAATAATTCACTCGACTCATCGACTACGGATGTACTATGCCACTACGTCGCGGTCTCCAGATGATACAAGAAAATCCAATCCTTTGGATATATCTATACTCAGTTATTTTACACCTATAGTCCCTCATCCATCTAATATCTCAAAGATCATATATCGGATATAGTGTTGTCAGGTCCATATAGTTTCTACATGAGTCTCACTCTAATTAAATTCTCCTAGATAACTCTTTCTCTCTCAATGCGAATGACCCTGGCTCGAGATTTGTTTGGGCAAGAGTACATGGGATATTCCTCTTATGACATTAAGAGCGGATGATCATCTATCGATACTCAATAGCCCTCATAAGGTTAGCTACTACTCCCGATAACCGGTTATGCTAGATCTGAAAACTCTAAATCTTTAAGTCTGGTATCAAAGAGTTGAGTACTCATATAGGACATCATTGGTATCTCAAGTCTGAGTATCAGATACACCACTAGAATAATAAAATCATTGTCTGACAATAAGGCATCATTAACCATTCAGTATTTTGTGAGTGGATCAATCAGTGAACTTATTCTCCAATGAGCACCTGCACTATATTAGTGTCCCCACATAAGCAACTATGAGACCGGCTATATCTATCATATGGACGGATATACAACACACTAGTCTGTCTAATTATCTTGATGTCCATCTCGAGTAACATATGATCGAGATTATTTAGGATATGTGTTTAAAGGCGAATCGGTCTCATTATCGTAATCTCATCACGATCTGATTCCATAGCACATATCTATGGACATCATAATATATTCATGCAATAGGCAATATAAAATGATAAAATATCAAATAATAATAAACTATATAATAATTCTCCTCGTGTAGGAGTTTTAAAAATGTGATCGAAGACTAGGTAATAATATTATAAAAAAAACTTAGTGTTGAAGCCCATGAATGTATGCATTGATGAGGATGAATAGTGTTAGATCAATAACTAAGTAGATCTTATCATTAAATCTTCTTATATAACTCTTCAAGGATTCTTCTCCTCTTGCTAGTGGCCAGAAGAGAGGTGGTGGACTTATTTGAGGGCTAATAGCTGATGAAGTTAACTTTAAACTCCTTAACCAACTACCCAAAGGAGGAAATTGATCTGGGTAGAGCTTTGCAAACCATTCATGTGCAACTTCCCTTAAATAACCTTAAGGGAAGTTGCACATGAATGTGTACTGAAGGAATGATTTTCCTTTATATATATGTCAAGTGAAGGATTGACATGTATGATTTCGCTTTTCGCTAATTTCCTATTTGGCATATAAGAATCCTTGAGGATCGACTCCTTATTGATGTTTTTGGCATTGGCATGTATGATTCTGCTTTATGTTAATTTCTTTATGATTCTGCTTTATGTCAATCCATCTAATTAAATTAATCTTGGGTTTTAGTGGGAAGTTCGATTGACCGAGCAAACACATTACGTATAAAAACAAATGTTACTTAATCTCTCCTTTTAATGCATGCTATGCTAGTAAGATGTGATTCATATTCTCGTAATAGTATAATAATAGAAGATTAATTCCCTTGTAACATCGCTTTTGATATCGATTAATAGTTCAAACGTGAAGAGTAGAGAGACAATATGCATCTATTTTCATCTGCGATTCTGATTGATCACCACCGCCTGCTACCAAGTTGGATTGATCGTGTTATGAATCAGATAATATTATGCTTTCTTATCATACTAATCACACCATCAAAACAAACATAATTCCAATCTTCAAAACGAGAAACTATTAAAATTTGTTTTTTTTTTTTTTTGTTACATCAAGTAAAAAAAATAGAGTCAAAGGTAACCGATAAGAAATTAAAAGAATATAAAAAGATAAGGAGAGAGAAGAAAAAAGAAAAAAAAAAGAAAGAAGAAATAGATGCGAAAGTGCATTTGAATAAGACAAGGAAAACAGAGCTTTCCTTTGAATTGCAATTTGTGTAATTTCTTTGAATTGCTGGTGTCCTCCACTGACTACTGCATCGACTTATATCAGAATCAACATCTATTCTTGATCGTTAAAGCTCATGAGTAGAGAGTTTGCATTTCGGTAGAGATTTCACCGCAATAAGTCGACTAATGCATGTATGGAGACTACGTTTAGAGGGGATATCGATCACATATATGTGAAAGATTGAGAAGATGATTGGATGAATCAAGAACTTCTTCTTCTTCCAAATCCATGCTGTCTCTTCTGTCTTCACAATTACTTCCTTTCTCGCCTTCCTTCTAAAGCTCTTGCTGCGACCAAACCTCCACCATGCTCCACAAGCTCTCTTCCCAATCCGGTGACCCCAAGCCATCACAAGCTCCGGGACTCGGTACGCTCTCTGAAGCTGTCACAACATCGCACGCCTGCGTGCTGCTGGCGGTGCCGCCGGTCGCTGAAACTGACGCGCACTGTGTCTCGGAAGTCTGACCGACCTCAACGCTTCCCTCTGCCGGTCGCTCACAGGCCAATGGGGCAGAGCTGCCGCCGGAAGACGCGAGGACCCTCTCGGCAAGTCGAGGCATCCACATGTACCTCACCATGTCCTTGAACCGCTGGCTGTCAACGTCGCACCGGAGCTGCTTCGCTTGCTTCTCCACCCTCGTTCTCCAGTAGTTCTTGATCTCGTTGTCCGTCCTCCCCGGCAAGCACTGCGCTATCTTCGACCACCTACGAGGCAACATGGTGAGGAAGATGTCATCGTTGAGAGGTCTTTGTCGAGATCGTTGCTCACCGGTTTCCCCAGCGAGAGTGGAGCTCGAGGATGAGGAGCTGCTCTTCGGGAGTGATGTTGCCGCGGCGGACGTCCGGGCGGAGATAATTGAGCCACCGGAGCCGGCAGCTCTTGCCTGTTCTCCTCAGACCTGTTCGATCCGGAACGAAGACAAACATCATGAAGACAAAGAACCTAACACAGTCTTGCTTTGATTCCCATGAAAGGGATGAGTCCGCTACCTGCACAGCGAGCGAGCGAATTCCATTGGCCCTCGCCATGGCTAGCGATGTAGTTCATCAGCAACAGGTCTTCTTCCACAGTCCACGCCCCTTTTCTCACCTCCATCTCGTTCTCACCGGTTGGTGTGTCTTCTCCAACCTTGAAGTCGGACTCTTATAGAGGTTCATCATGTGGAAGAAGACGTGTGATGGAGTCGGGCATAACGCGACTTGTTTAAGCTCTGTAAAGCCTGAAGAAGGGGGTCTGGAGTTTGACTTGATCTGTGATGTGTGTTTCTGTGTTCTGGTCTTCCATGGCTCCCAAGTGGTCTGCAATAAGGTCAGAAGAGTAGACCAGCCACCGCAGGAGATGCCAAGAGCAGAGGATGCTCAGCTTACGTGGTCCAAGTTTGACTGACATGGATCTAAGCTACTTCATTTTCTTTCTTTTGGATGGGATGGGGTACACTTGTGTATCTTCTTGAATCGGAAAACAAAGAAGAGTGTCAAAGTAATGAGTCGGATGGTTGACCTGCAGTGGCCAATCGAGTCCATTGCTTTTCCTCCAACCCATAGGAACAGATGAAGACATATAGCCCACCTTGAATTCACTTGATGTAAAATGAATGAGGCCTGTCTCATCCTTTGCTTCTCATCCTGCTTGTCTTGCTTGAGAAGAACAAAAAGCTCAAAAATCTCAAAGTGAGAATGAGAAGAGATAATGGCAATTGTTTCTTAGTCTCTCTGTTACATGTGCAGCACAACATGTTGCAATCAATCAGCCTTCTATTTGTCACTAAAAGAAGTCTCATTATGGATAACAATCAGCTTGTGGTCTCACCTTCATTTTTCTCAAGGAAAAAAAAAAAATATATTATATTGAGTTGAGTAGACCTATTTTTCGAGAAATCACTTTGATCTAAATGTTAAGCGGAAGTGAGATCTAATCAGAATCTCCTAATTAGATTATACCCGATTGTGATGTATCTAGGAAAACAAAATTTAATATCATTTCTTAAAAAAGAATTAATTGTATTTAATTTTATCAAAAAATATTTCATGTTGACTACAACGGTAACTTGGTAAGGTGTAGCTGATTAGGATCTCACGTCGAATATAATATAGCTGAACGAGAATTGTTGTCTTAGGTTGTAGTCATAAGTGGATTGCAAGTGCAAACTCACTCTTAAGTTGTTGGAGCTACTCAAGAAGAGCACGACTACAAAAATAACGAGTGAGAAGTTAGCTATTTTCCGAGAAAGCACAATCTCATCGTAACATTGTGATATCAGAGCGGATAAATAGTTCGAGCAAACGGTAAAATTTCATAATCTCATTATGATAAATCGAGCAAAACGAGGCAAGTTGAATTATTGCCCTAAGCAGCAGCAGCAGGTGGAGTGGTGGAGATCGATAATAGCCTGATCAAATGCACCAGTAATTTGGCGAACAAAATAATTAACAGTAAATTCACACTTGCAGGAGGGCAGCAAGGAGCTCGGTAGAAGAAGGATGCATGCGTTGCACGAGGATAAAAATTTGTTTGTATGTTGCAACTTTCTCGTGATGTTGAAAAGGATTTTGCTTGTTCGTACGGCCTGTTCTTGCGTGTTGGATGTGATGATGGTCCCGATTAAGCTTCAGTCTCTCTCCGCGTCTCAAAACACTGTCATTTTGGACGGATTAGAGTCGACGGAGAGAGGACTCCGCCAACAAGAAGACCTTCAAACAAAAAGACAACACTTCAATGCCCATTGCACTAGTAGAATAATTCTTCTCTCTCTCTCTCCATGAAAAGAAAGAGCAGATGACATATTCATAGTACACTAACACAGCAGTAATAATAGACATCTAGATCGCAATGTGAAGAGAGATATTTCTTGATATTGCTCTCCATCTGAACGTGGTGCTCAAGTGTTCTCACAGAACTATTGATATCATATTGGAAAGAAAGATCAAGATTTTGCTAGAGCATCAGGAATAGTTTTTTTTTTTTGTGTGTGTTATCACAAGGTCAAAAATGTTCTAATTGATTCAACAATTATCAACTAGTGACAACAATAAAAGAGTGATGGTGAGAATGATGAAGGAATACAGCAACAAAGACCGAACAATATGAGAATTTTTTTCTAGTCATCCAATCACCATAGGAAGTGCAAACCAAGTGAAAGGGGGTTGGTGTAGTTTTAGATGGTGAACAAAGCATATGAAGTCCATATTTCTAAGCAGAGAAAACCTTTCACATGATAAAAAGGAAATCACATCAATTTGATGCTCGTCTAAATATTGTCAAGTAGAAGCCTAACCCATCCCTATCAAACAACTGCATTAAATTAATTGGTCTAATTGTTTATATTACTAAAAAACAATTCTACTTAGTGCAGTCCCTATTACCATTGAAACCAAATGAAGTCCACCTTCTTTTATGTTTTCTTCTCTAACAAGACAAGAATGAGCTGGTTATCGCATAAAAGAATATTGCCAAGGAGATTAGTCTAAACATTGTAGTGGAGGCATCTCTCTTCTCTCTGATCTTTAGATTGTATCAAGGAAACCAACTGCTAAGAATCCAAACAAGTTGTTCCATGAAAGCTTTCCACAAGACTTTTCTTTCTTTACAATTAATGATAGAAAGAACTTAAAGTTTTGCTATTAGGAAACATAATAAGAACACATGAGGGAAATGAGAGTAGAAGTTGAGAAAAGCTACTAGCTTTGGTTTAGTTTGTGGATACTTTTCAGTGTGGCTTTGTTTCTAGATGAAGTGTCTTTTTGACCTAAACATCACATGAGAGAAATGAGAGTAGAAGTTGAGAGAAGCTATTAGCTTTGGTTTAGTTTGTGGATACTTTTTGAGTGTGGCTTTGTGTCAAGATGAAGTGTCTTTTTGACCTAAACATCATGATGTGAATAATGTTTATCAGCCTCTACTTTGAGTGTAGTCTTCTAACTTCAAATGCATGTTGTTAATAATGTAATACTGGCTTTGCATTACACTGTCATTGGGCCCTACTCTGACAACTGCTTGACTTTAGGCTGTTTAGTTTGACAACATAATGTTCAGATTCACACCAACAATTTCCTTTTGGTGCAGATTTCGACTTATGATTTGATATCCAATATGGACAATCTCAACGGATTAAGTCAACATTGTGGATCTAACTAAGAATAATGTTGCACTCACTCAAGCTTCATGCAACATACCAAACAAAAGATTAGGTGGTGACTATGGAGTTGGCTGCTCTATTACTTCATGAGTTACGCTTCTGTTTCAACATGGGTTTGATAGATTCTTCCTTGTCAGAAACCTAAAACAAAAATCTGATTCGGTAAAAGAAACTTTCAGTTTGCTGTAATGCATCACAAAAATTTCTGGTAAATTAAATAGCTTTCAACTTTTATATATATATATATATATATATATATATTGAAGAAGATGAGGAAGCTAAGATATCTTTGATTGTTTTGCTTCCATGATAAGATTCCACATAGACCGTTGTTAATGGAGAGTCGTAGTGCTATTACATTACCGATGAGCTGGTATCATCAATAACACATGTTGATCGAGCTGGTGACTCTTGCATGTTTCGAAAGGTCATTTCGAAGTGTTGTTGGTGGCGTCAGAGAGGATAAGGATGTCTCACTGGGAAGTGAGTGTTACTGTGTCATCCATGTATGAGATGCAAGGTGATGAATGTTAAGTAGTCCCACCACCCATGTTGTCAAGTGGTTGAACATAAATAATAATTAATGAATGAAAGAGGAAGAGGAGGACAATAGAATGTTTCATCTGAGGACGATGGTTGGTTTAAGTTCGATCTTTATGATCTTCTAATGTATTGTTTTCGATGCCAGGCTCTATAAGATGATTGAGGTAGATCTCCATTTTATTTTATTTTATGCTATCTCAACCGGCGAGAACTGATTGTTCTCGTGAGTTTACTGTTGAAACTCATGTCAGTGATTATTTTATAGGCTAAGAATTATTCTTGATTATATATATATATATATATATATATATATATATATATATATATATATATATATATATATATATATATATATATGTATATCCTCTAGTTGATCTAATAATGACTCTTTATAATTTAATTGATTTTAATTAGTGGAAGAGTTTTATAGGATTAGAATTATTCTCGATAACGTATATTCTTATTGATTTAATAAGAACTCTCTGTAATCCAATTGATTTTGACGAAGAGTTTTCTTTGGCTTCCTCTTGTTTTCTTTCTTCACACTAAAGGGTTTTATATGTAAATCTATTTTCTTATTTTATTATTTTGTTAATTGATTGACTTGAGCATTATATTTTGTTACAACTCGACGATATCCTATTATATATTCGTTTTTATCAATTATTTGATATTTGATTTTCTATCATATTGTTTTAAGATTGAACTTTATTACATATGTCAATCCTTGATGTAACACTTTACTGAGTAAATATTTTATGAGAATTTATCGATTGGTCAGAAAAATAGATGTGTGATATATATTATTGCCGTCTGATAATTTGATCCTTAATAAAGAATAAGTGGATAACAATATGCTTCAAGTGAAAATAGAATATCAAATTCAAGCATAAATAAATAGCATAGATATTGTCATACTAAATTGTTAGAGTGACAGTAAATGTCTGGAATCTTGAATCTTGATGATAATGAAATCAACTGTCATTTGGTTATCTAATTCGTATGTTGAGATAAGTGTATAGGATTAACTACGATGGTAGTAAAACATGCAGCAGGTGTTAAGCCGGAGTCGAGACCAAGATGACGTTGGGAGTTCAAGAGTTCGTCGAAAGTCCATACGGTCGTCGGAGGTTCTAAGGGAACAATCCGAGAAGTCCAAGAGCTTACCAAAGAAGCTCATCGGAACTCACCAAGAGGATCATCGCAAGTCCAGGAGTTTGTCGGGAGTCTACCGGAGCATCGCCGAGGGTTCGTCGGAAGTTCGCTGGAAGAAGCGATTGACGCATCGGAACATGATCTGCAGTATTGATGTCTTAATTGTCGTAGTTAGCATGTAGATTAAGTTAGGATTGAGAGGTGATCCCATTAACTTAATTTGGGACCAACTAAGCTCTTGGCAGACCCAAATTGAGCCGAATGGATCAGCTCATTCGGACCCAGAATTCCTTGTCGACGGTAGTACCACCCTTGTCAGGCGATGGTATCGCCTGAGCTCGATCTCCGAGCAATGTCAGGTGATAGTACTGCCTAGACTGAGTGGTAGTATCGCTCTGTGACAGATGACTGGCGGTAGTACCGCTCAGTTATGGCGATGGTACCATCAGGACTTCGGAAATCCAGGAATGGACACTTTTGAGCTCCAATTTCAAACTGATTGGGGCTTATATAAACCCCACCATTTCCTACATGAAAGGGCACCGAAAGCTTGCTTTTATTCTGAGTATTTGAGAGCTTAAAAGTGCTGTAAAAAGCTAGAATTCCTCTCCCTCTTTTCTTTCTAAGTCTTGATCATTCAAGAGAGGAGTGAAAACTATTAAGAGTTGTCTCCTAAGCCCATCAAAAGGAGAAAAGCTGTAAAAAGGTAGTTGACCTTCGCCTATTGAAGGAATGCCTCTAGTGGATGTCGGTGACCTCGTCGGAGGAGGAAGCCAAAAGTGGATGTAGGTCAAGATTGACCGAACCACTCTAAATCTCAGTTTGCATTTACATTCTGCTCTTTATCTTAACTACAAACTGCCTCCGTTGCTTTACATAAACTATACTTCCGTTTGCTCTCAAGTTAAAGATCTTTCCGAAATGGTTTTCGTACGAAGTCTTTTTTAACCAATGAAAGTTTTTCGCTGCACTAATTCACCCCCCCCCCCTCTTAGTGCTCTTGATCCTAACAATTGGTATCAGAACGGGTTCACTCTCAATTGGATTAAAATCCAAGAGAGATGACATATGCCGAAAACCAAGAGGGTCACTCTTTTACAGATCAGCCTATGTTCAATGGGATGGACTACACCTATTGGAAGACCCGAATGAAGATCTTCCTTATTTTCATGGATTTTGAACTTTGGAATATTGTTGAAAATGGATTTTTAAAGTCTTCTCTTCCAATGATTAATTGGAATGAATTGGAGAAGAAGACTTTCGCTCTAAATGCAAAGACTATGAATGTCTTATTTTATACACTTAATAAAAACGAGTTCAATCATGTTTCGATTTATGAAACTACATTTGATATTTGGCATATACTCGAAGTGACTCACGAAGGCACAAGTAGAGTGAAAGAGTCAAAAATCAATCTTTTAGTACATTCTTATGAACTTTTTCGAATGAAATCGAGTGAGATCATAAGAGATATGTACACCCGTTTTACGGATGTCGTCAATGGTCTAAAAGGACTCGATAAAAGTTTTTCGGATTTCGAGCTCGTTAATAAAATTCTAAGATCCCTTTTAAAGAGTTGGGACCCTAAAGTCACTGCTATTCAAGAGGCTAAAGATTTAAACAACTTTCCTCTTGAAGAATTAATCGGGTTATTAATGACCTACAAAATGACTTGCAAAGCTCATAAAGAGCATGAGGACACTCTTCCAAAGAACACGAAGGATATGACACTTAGAACTCAAGAAAACCACTTAAGAGAAAACTCAAGTGATGAGGACTTTGACGATGACTTGGCACTTCTAACAAGGAAATTTAAAAAATTTATTAAAAGAAATAAATTTAAAAATGACATTAAAAATAAATTTGAACCCAAAAAGGATCAAGTTATTTGCTACAAATGCAAGAAGTCGGGACACTATAAAAGTGATTGTCCCCAAGCCAAGAAGAGAACACCAACGAAGAAGGCGCTCAAAGCAACGTGGGATGACTCAAGCGCATCCGAAGAAGAGGAGTCCAACTGAACAAGTTGCTCATTATGCACTTATAGCCATTGGAGAGGAGGTATCAAATTTAATTGATGCAGATTTATCATTTGATGAATTGTTAAATGCTTTTCATGATTTATTTGATGAATACAAAATAATTAGTAAAAAATATAAATTATTAAAAAAGGAGTATGATATTCTTGTTAGTAATTTTGATAAATTAAAAATTGAACATAACAATTGTTTAGTTCCATGTACGAAATGACATGACTTAGAAGTACTCCAAAAGGAGAACTTGCTACTCAAGGACACCTTGAAGAAATTCGAGGTTGGTAGCAAGTCCTTGAACATGATCATTATCTATAAGGGTCATGTTCCTAAAAGAAGTGAAATCGGATTTGTGAGGAGCTCTTACCAAAATCCAACCACTTTCATTAAAGTCCCTATCTTGCATGTTTCACACCAAAACAAGTGCAACTTTTATTACAAACATGGACATAGAACTTATCATTGTCCTTTCAAGAAGATTAGTCCTAACAAATTGATTTGGGTTCCTAAAGGAATTGTAATAAATTCCATACAACATGACAAATAATTTAGATTGGTTTTTGAGGCACCCAAAATTAAATGGGTACTTAAAAATCATCATTTTTTGTAGAAACATATATCACCACAAGCTAGGAGCAAGAGATGGTACCTTGATGGTGGATGCTCAAGGTATATGACCGGAGATTCATCTCAATTCTCTAAGCTCACTAGCATAGATGAAGGCTATGTCACATTCGGAGACAACAACAAGAGTAAAATCATTGGCAAAGGAACCATAGCTAACAAATCTAACTTTTTTATTGAAGATGTTTTGTTAGTCGATGGTTTAAAACATAACCTCTTGAGCATTAGTCAATAGTGTGATAAAGGATATATTATCAAATTCGAATCTAATGCTTGTATCATTAAAAAATTACACAAAAACACATTTATGATTGTATTAAAACAAAATAACATATACACCATTGATATCAATGATCTTTATAATGAAATGTGTTTCTCGGTTTTGAACGATGATGCTTGGCTTTGGCATAGGAGATTAGGTCATGCTGGCATGAAACTAATCACTCAAATTTCATCCAAATAACTTGTAAGCCTTATATCAAATTCATCAAAGATAATATGTATGATACTTGTCAATTAGGAAAACAAATAAAGGGTAGCTTCAAATCTAAGAATCAAATATGGACTTTG
The DNA here is from genome assembly GCF_036884655.1 of Musa acuminata AAA Group. Lineage (NCBI taxonomy): Eukaryota > Viridiplantae > Streptophyta > Magnoliopsida > Zingiberales > Musaceae > Musa > Musa acuminata. The sequence goes on from NC_088348.1 coordinate 10,553,821, forward strand.
TAATTGATCAATATGGACTTATTCGGACCAATCTCTACATCAATCCTAGGAGGTAGCAAATACGCTTTTGTTATTGTAGATGATTATAGTAGATACACATGAACTTATTTCTTGAAACACAAAAGTGAATGCTTTAGATATTTCACCAAGTTTTATAAACTTGTTCAAAATAAAAAGGGTTATATGATTTCATCAATTCGAAGTGATCACGATAGTGAATTTCAAAACTGTGATTTCCAAGAATTTTATGAATCTAATGGATACAACCATAACTTATCTACTCTAAGAAATCCTCAACAAAATGGAGTAGTAGAAAGAAAGAATAGAAATTTACAAGAAATTGTAAGAATCATGTTGAATGAACATAGTCTACCCAAATATTTTTGGGCCGAAGCCGTAAACATGATATGCTATTTATGAATAGAATTTTAGTAAGACCCTTACTCACCAAAACCCCTTATGAGTTGTGGAACAACAAAAAACCAATGTTTCATATTTTAAAGTTTTTGGGTATAAGTGTTTTATATTGAATAAAAAAGATGCCTTAGGAAAATTTGATGCTAAATCCGATGAAGAAATTTTTCTTGGTTATTCCTTAATTTCTAAAGCATTTTGTATCTTCAATAAAAGAACTTTAATTATAGAAAAATCCATTCATGTTGTTTTCAATGAGATTTTCGAAATCAAGAAAAATGATTTTGATGATGATGTTAATTTCGATTCCTTGAATTTAAATAAAACCCCTTCTCCAACTAGCAACTTGGTTGCATCCACTTCTGAAATATCTTTACCCAAGGATTGGAAGTATGTAGATGCTTATCCTAATGAGCTAATCATAGGAGACACATCTAAGGGGGTTCAAACGCATTCTTCTCTTAAAAAATTTTATATCAACACCGCTTTTCTCTCCCAAATTGAACCTAAATGTATTGACGAAGCCATGAAAGATGATTCATAGATTACTGCAATGCAAGATGAGTTAAATCAATTTGAGAGAAATGAGGTGTGGAAGCTTGTTCCTAGGTCAAATGACCATTTAGTTATTGGTATTAAATGGGTCTTTAGAAACAAGCAAGATGAATCTGGTATCGTGGTTAGAAATAAGACTAGATTAGTGGCCAAAGGTTTCAACCAAGAAGAAGGTATCAATTACGAAGAAACCTTCGCTCCTGTGGCTCGATTAGAAGCCATAAGGATGCTCCTTGCCTATGCTAGTAGTAATAATTTTAAGTTATTTCAAATGGATGTTAAAAATACTTTTCTAAATGACTTTATTTCCGAAGAAGTTTATGTTGAATAATCTCTCGGATTTGAGAATAATAGTCTCTCTAATCATGTGTTTAGATTAACTAAAGCTCTCTATGATTTAAAACAAGCCCCAAGGGCTTGGTATGAGAGACTTAGTTCATTTCTTATTGGAAATAATTTCTCTAAAGGCAAGGTCGATACTATATTGTTTATCAAAAATTTTGAAAATAATTTTTTCATTGTTCAAATTTATGTTGATGATATTATCTTCGGTTCTACGAATGAATCTCTTTGTGAATCTTTTGCTAAAACTATGAGCCTTGAGTTTGAAATGAGTTTGATGGGAGAATTAACCTTCTTTTTAGGCTTACAAATTAAACAACTAAGCAATAACATCTTTATTATTCAAATTAAATACGCTTTATATTTGCTAAAAAGATTTAATATGGATAGCTCAAAAACTATCAACACTCCTATGAGCACCTCCACTAAGTTAGAAATTGATGAAAGTAGAAAAAGTTTTGATCAAAAAACTTATAGGGGTATGATAGGAAGTTTACTTTACCTCACTACAACTAGACTAGATATCATGTTCAGTGTAGGACTTTGTGCTAGGTTTCAATCGAATCCTAAGATATCTCATCTCAAAGCAGTTAAAATAATACTTAGATATCTTAAAGGTACTACAAATCTAGGATTATGGTATCCAAAATATGAGAATTTTGAGCTAATTGCTTATGCTGATGCGGATTTTGCTGGGTGTAGACTAGATAAAAAAAACACATCAAGAACATATCAATTTTTAGGATATGCCCTTGTTTCCTAATCATCTAAGAAACAAAACTCGGTTACACTATCAACAACCGAAGCTAAATATATTGCAGCTAGTGCATGCTGTGTATAAGTTGTGTGGATGAAAAACACCTTAGAAAATTATAAAGTTCATCTTAAAATTATTCCCATTAAATGTGATAACACAAGTGCAATATCCTTAACAAAGAATCCCAATTCAACACTGAAGAACAAAGCATATTGATATTAGATATCACTTTATATGAGATCATGTCACTAATCATGATGTAATTATAGAGTTCATTGATATTAAACATCAACTAGCTAATATTTTTACAAGACCTTTAAGTGAAGAACAATTTGATTTCATTATAAGAGAATTAGGAATGTTGATTTATTCGAATGTGTGAACTTATTAAATTGGTTTTTTGGACTTTCTTGATTATACGATCAATCACTTAATGCTGAAAATCTTATGATATGAATTTTACATGACTATATGCTTCAATAACATATTGGAAATTGTGTGTCTTTATTTCCATGATGATAAGCATGTTTTACCTTCATAATTGTGTTTGAAAAGCTGTGGTAAAACTTTGTCCGAATGCATGAATTTATTAAACTTTATTTTTGGACTTTCTTGATCCTAATAATGCATGATTTTGTATTTCTCTTCCAGATTAAATGTATTTCTTGAATGGAGCTTTCATGAGCCTATGTCATATCAAGTTTATTTCATATCAATGCTCCATGATTTTTGACATATGGAATTGATTAACAAATGCATCTCTCATGGATTTACCTTGTGAAAAATAATTTTTAATCGAGAAATGGATTTGATGAAATGAATTCCTTCTTGATGAAGGAAGACTTTTTTTTAATGAACACTTGCAAGAATTTAATTTCACATGTATATCTTAATTCTTGTAAAAATGAAGCATGATTTAATCTCTGTCATTTTTAACTTCATTCAAAGTTAGTTCACAATGGCTTTTCTCCTTCATGTAAAAAAATTAATGACAAATAAGGAAGAAGTAATGAAAGCTATCTCCTTAATGGACTTTTGAATGATACCATGTCATGATTGCTTGAAAAATAATTTATATGAATGGTATCTTATGGTTGAAAAATAACATGAATCTTTACCACACTTATTACTATGCTTGAAATATGCTTGAATCGTTCTCCTTTTTGTTGATGACAAAGGGGGAGAAAAATATGGTAAATTGATGATAGAATGAATTGCTATGATTGTCATATTTGTATTAATGATAAGATATCTAGAGCTTACATTATAATTTTACAATATTGATATCTTACCATATGATGAATTACTATGATTGCCATATTTGCATCATGTTAAGATATCTAGAGCTTACATCGCAATCTTACAAATTGATATCTTGCTATGTGATAAATTGCTACGATTGTTATCTTTCACATATGAAATATAAGACTTGAAAATGGATGTCAAGCCTTTGACATCATTTCCACAAAGATAAGAGGAATCATGATGGGGGTATTGATATATTTAAATGAACTTAACTTATCAATATGTCTCTTGAATTCAAAGGCTTTGAATTCAAGAATGACTTATCTCAAGTATGGCATATAGAGAGGGGGGGTTAAGGTTAACTCTGTCATCAATTGATTGTCATCATCAAAAAGGAGGAGATTGTTGAATCTCGGATTTTGATGATGAAGTCAATTGTCATTTGGTTATCTAATCCGTATGTTGAGATAAGTGTGCAGGATTAATTACGATGGTAGTAAGACATGCAGCAAGTGTTAAGCCGGAGTCAAGACCAAGATCACGTTGAGGGTTCGAGAGTTCGTCAAAAGTCCGAACGATCATCGGAGGTTTTGAGGGAACAATCCAAGAAGTCCAGGAGCTTGCCAAAAAGCTCGTCGGAATTCGCTAAGAGGATCGTCGCAAGTCCAGGAGTTTGCTGGGAGTCCGCCAGATAATCGTCAAGGGTTCGTCGGATGTTCGCCGAAAGAAGCGATTGATGCACCGGAACATGATATGCAGTATTGATGTTTTAATTGTCGTAGTTAATATGTAGATTAAGTTAGGATTGTGAGGTGATATCATTAACTTAATCTGGGGCCAATTGTGCCCTTGGTAGACCCAAATTGGGCCGAATGGATCAGCCCATTCGGACCTAGAATTCCTGGCCGGCGGTGGCACTACCTAGGAGACTCGGTCTCCCAAGAGTTCTGAGCGATAGTACCGCCCCTGTCAGACGGTGGCACTGCCGGCAGTTATTACTGCCAGCGATGGTACCGCCCTTGTCAGGCGGTGGTACTGCCTAAGCTCGGTCTCCGAGCAATGTCAGGCGGTAGTACCGCCCAGACTGAGCGGTAGTATCGCTTAGTGATAGATGACAGGCGGTATACCACCCAATTATGGCGGTGGTACCGCCAAGACTCTGGAAATCCGAGAATGAACACTTTTGAGCTCCAATTTCAAACTAATTGGGACCTATATAAACCCCACCCTTTCCTACATGAAAGGGCACTGAAAACTTGCTTTTATTCTGAGTATTTGAGAGCTTAAAAGTATTGTAAAAGGCTAGAGTTCCTCTCCCTCTTTTCTTTCTAAGTCTTCATTCAAGAGATGAATGAAAACTTATAAGGGTTGTCTCCTAAGCCCATCAAAAGGAGGAAAACTGTAAAAGAGTGGTTGGCCTTCGCCTATTGAATGAAGGCCTCTAGTGGACGTCGACGACCTCGTCGGAGGAGGAAGCCAAAAGTGGATGTAGGTCAAGATTGATCGAACCACTCTAAATCTCGGTTTGTATTTACATTTTGCTCTTTATCTTAACTACAAATTGCCTCCGTTGCTTTACATCAACTATACTTCCGTTTGCTCTCAAGTTAAAGATTTTTCCAAAATGGTTTTCGTACGAAGTCTTTTTGAACCGACGAAAATTTTTCGCTGCACTAATTAACCCCCCCCCCCCTCCTCTTAGTGCTCTTGATCCTAACAATGTCAAGCAAGTTAGTGATCAAATTAAGTTTTATAATAATGATACTAATGACATACTTTAGTGATAGAGTGTCGAACTAGTTTTTCTTTATTTAGTGATAGAGTATCCAACTAGTTTTTCTTTATTAGAGTTCCAATTAACATAGAGAAGATGAGAAAATGATGATTATTTTTGAATGAGAAGATCATGATTAAGTATCCTTTAAAGTGTTATATGATATTTTACTGCAGATCAATTAGTACAAGACCAATATATGAATTATAATATTTTGTTAGCTATAAATGAAATATCTAGATGAGCAAGAGATAAATAAGTTAGAGAACCAAGTATTTATCGATATTATGTGAAGTCTATAGTAAATTTATCATCATATAATTTGAGTGACTCATTTAAGTAAAGTTAATTAGATGACATCCTCTTTAGTGAACTATATATTTATCTTTATATTTGATAAAGAGTAATGTACTTCTTTTAAAAAAGAAAAAGATTAATAGATGTAAATAGATTTTATAGTGACTATAGATCTTTAATGTACAACTGATCCATCAATTGCTTACCAAATTATTATTTTTTTAGTTCGATTCGATTAAAGTAAGGTACTCCAAATATAAATTAATTGAAAGCTACCTAATCAAATCGATTTGAAACCAACTAATCCGGTTTAGTTAATCAATTTATAATTTAAGTAATTTAAAAATATATATATTTAATGAATCTATTTAATTCAATTGAATGGAATCAGATTCTTGATTCAACCGGGTAATATGATAAAATTTACAAAATTAAGTCCATATCATTAATAATTTGATTAATCTGAATCAGTTAAAGATTTAGAATAGTAAACTCAATCGAATTGATATCTCTTAAATTAAAATTGATTTGGTTAGGTTCAAAACGAATAATCAAACTAAATAAAAGTACCCTTGAATTAAAACTGTGTAAGACATTTGTCGAAGTCCCTCGTAAAAATATTGTTAATATTTTATTGTTGTTTGTGTTAATTTGAGTAGTAATCAAACCTAAGATAAATTAAATTATCATATATTTGACGATAGGACTGATGGTTTTTTTTTTGGTGTAAAATTCATGTTCAGTCTTTGGTGTAAAGTTAAAATAAATTTCTGTAAAGTCAGGTACAAAAAAGGTGTCATTAGAGTAGATAGGCAGGCTACAGTGAAGGACCAAAGTTGGTATGTGACGGTGTAAGGGCAGGAGCGGAGGAGGACAACCTGTCCTGTGTGGAAGACGCGGCTTCCAACGAGGATAAACGCGAGTTGGGCTGTGAGTCAGATAAGAAGAGTGGCTGTCTGCGGTGGGAGAAGAGGCAATCGGGAGGCCGCCTGCAGTGGAAGGAGAAGTGGCCGCCTACGTGGTCTGCGGTGGCCTGTGGTGGGAGAAGGAGGAGGCGTTGGTGTTGGAGAGAATAGTTTATACTTGCTTAAGCAAGAAGGCTATGATATTGTGAGTAGGATGTGTAATATTCTTTGATGAATGATACTAAAAATTTATACAGATTGAGAAGAATTTGATTGTCATCCAATCATACTCATAAATTAGGATGATTAATGTAATAAAGATACAATAGATAAGTACAATCTGTCTGTCAATCATTTGATTTATGATCGATTATCTAACGATATATATATATATATATATATATATATATATATATATATATATATATATATATTCCTAAGAATAAAACTCTTCTCCGGCATGGATAGGATGCAATTGGCACAGGAAACCTTTGTGTAGAGAACCATTCATGGATGGGTACAACCTGCATAGAAGGAAAGAAAGGGAGACATCATGCAAGTGATACATACACAACAAGCAAAAGAAGTGAACATTCAAAGAGAAAAGAGGAAGAAGAGGACAAAAGAGAGAGACCAGTTAGCTACAGTTTGAAATGAAAGAATCTGGTGTGGTCAATTCTTCTTTAGGTGAAAATGACAGAGCAAGTGGACAAAATGATCTGTTCACTTCCAACTTGCAAACCATGTTTTCAGGTCATCACCCATCTTTGGAAGCATCATCCAAATAGTTACATATCTTATTCTTCAACCATTTCCAACACCAGCAATGAGTCTTTTAGGTATTGAAAGCATCAACAGTGTCTCTTTCCCTAGCAGTAGTAAGTAAGAAAGAGTCATTCAAAGCTCAATCCAGATTGATGCTCTGCAAGAGGCCGACTTGAAAAGATGCCTATGCTTCCGATGTTGTGATGGCTGTTCTAATTTTATTTTATTTTACTTTATTCCCTAAAATACATTCTAATTTAAATTTCTAATACATTCAAGGTTATGCTCACTAGAGCATAAAATAGATTATATATCCGGTTAAATCTCCCGATCGGATTAGATTTATAATTCTTTGCACGAGAAGCTAAACAATAAGCATTCAGATTCTAAAATATATGAGATATTCTACACAAGTGGAACTTTTTTACGTGACAAACAAAAATATAAGTGATTGAGGATGAGATTTGATTCTTAAATCTGGCTATCAAACAGTAAGCTGGATGGAATTAATTTCATTTCATTCTTGTTTTTGTTGCCCTCGTTTCCTTTTGTTTTCTTTAAAATGACATCAAAGACCAAACTCAGATAAAATGGAATGGGGTGAATAATGGTCTCTCAGTTCTTAAATGTTCCCTTCCTATTAAAACATTTGTTCCACGGATACCCAAACCACAGATAATATAATTAGTAGATTCAAAGTAGGCAAAGCTTCACATGCTTTAGCTGTGAAAAGCATGACATCAATGCCTGCTTTAAAGTAAGTGGACTTGGATTAGGAAGGCATAGGATGAAAGAAAGTGAAGATAAATAATCCTCCCTTCCTGAGAGGCTAAGAAAGAGACAAATATGGAAATAGAGCATCCAAGAATGCTGCATCAGCAGTAGGATAGAGATGAATAAAAAAATATTCTAAATCTAAGTTTTTGATCCACATCTTTATAGATCAATTATTTTATCAACAAAGCTGATTACAGACCACGCAAGACTCAAGACACATAAAACACCAGTGGTTCAAGTCATCAGGAACTTTGGATGATGATGCTGATGCACAAAGAACAATTTAATTCTTTGGAACATTACCTTTGCAGAAATCATGATCGGAACGTAGACATCAATTCGGTAGTTCCATTACCTGCACCTACTACCTCTAGTCCTACAACTTGCTTAAAGCCTATCCAAATGGACAAGTTCATCTAACACACTGCATCTCCTCCATTTATTATTATGCACAGGCACATATGATGATATTCTTGTTAAGTATGGTGTTTTCTTTTCTCACATACAAAAAACGGGATCATCATAAAGATGATGCAACCTTTGACATGATTAAGATTTCTGTGGCAATTCAACCAACCAGAGTGATGGTGTGCTGTGGAAAGCAAGACTTTGTTGTTTGAATCTTAATTTAAATTCTTCATTAATATTTGAGTATTTCTAAAAATTTCATGTATATATATATATATAAACACACACACATGAAATATAGCATTGCTTCTAAAACTTGTGCTATAAATTGGAAGACATAAGGTAAGGCTTTCTATATTATTACTAAAGGAGGTGACTGATATATCTATTTATGTGAAGCTTTAATGTCATTGTTTATCCTTGCAGGATATGAAATGTCATCTATATCTGACAAAAAAGATAGATGTACAATTAGGATACATGAACTATCATGAATTTATATGTTGATCATCTGATACTCTTTTCATATCATTAGATAGCTGTCACAAGACACAGATGGAAGATGTCCCACCTTCCACTTGAAGTAATTTATTATACCCTAAGAGAACAAGTTAGCTTGTGTTCCATGCAAGAATAGCTTCTTTTAGGCCCCTTTCAATTGTTTTTATTGTATGTTGAATCTGGTGAAAGTGTAGCTTGTGTTGCATGCATGAACACCTTTTAAGTCCCTTTCAATGGTTATCATATGTTGCATCAGTTGAAAGTTAATTAATCTTTTCCACATTTACATGTTTTTGTGCAATCTTTCCAAAGTCAAGTCAAATATTTAATTGGGTGACTTAGCAAGATATATGCTGTTCTATCTGAAATCTAAAGGAATAGATGGTTTTGCTATACACGAAGACAGTAGTTGCAATTTGGGTACTTTTGTGTTGGGTGAATTTTAGAAAGAGTGAGAATCGATCTAATCAAAACCAAATGAATGGCTATAGTTTGTGTAAAATAAGCTCAATGTTATATATGAATTTAATTTGAAAATGAAGAAATTTGTAGGTTCTTTACATAAGATACATAATATCATATATTGAAACTAATGAAAATATCTTAAATTTTAGGGATCCCTATTAAGTGTGGTTGACAAATGATCTTATGACATGAAACTGAATGAGAAAGGGCAATCAGATTGGTTAGAGATTCCTAACATTAGATCTTTGAATTTACCTCATTTTGCTTGATATTTATTTGAGAATTCACTTATTTATGGGTTATGAAAAATGTATCAATCTTTGTAATCAGACTCAAGTCTAACTTCATTAGTTTTTCTTAGAAAGGAAATTCAAACCCCATAATATTATTTTGGTTGTGTGAACTCATTAGGATATATAACCCATTCTAGATCGTTTAAGTCCAAACATTATCCAAAATCCATTCGTCGTATCTCTATGAGAAAATGTTAAAAGACAATATATTTATATACAACTATTAAATATATAGGTCTTTTGCACCCAAATAAGTACTTCGTTTGTCACATTGTTATCAACGAAGTTTCCTCCCTCTCTATCTAATAATTATTGTTGTTGTGATTATGAGTTGGTTCTTGGTAGAATGGAAGGGTCAGCATGTCACATTTAGAGATGAAGAGCTATCCTTATTAATTAATCCAGATAGGTCACATGTAGATTCGTCCTCTTATTTTTCTTATATGGTGAAAATTTAAATTATTCTTTCCATATGAAAATTTTTATTTATTTATTTTGTGGCAAAGTCAAGAACATAGTCCATCTTGCATGACAGTGACGCTTCTCTCTTAACAAGCTATGGAATATACACTTTTGCTTCCCACCAAAAAAAGAAAAAAAAAAAAGAAACTTCAAAATTTGCAAATGTTTTCAATAACATGTTGTTTCAATTAGTTTTATGGTTTATATAATTTTTATTAAAATAACTTATTTTATAATTTCATGATTAAATAAATACTTTTTTTTATATCAAACTATCAATGTGTTATTGTCACAAATGGTAGACCTGTCCCACTTATTAATCCAATACTATGAAGTTGAATTGACTTGTCCCACTTATTAAAAGCTATCATGAATATTTAGAAATTAGATGTCTCTTGATAATGTATAAACTAGTTGTTTCTTCTCTTCTCATCTATTTGAGTACATATTTCTTCCAAGTTAAAAAGGATACATTGAGAAAAACAAGATCCTACAAAAAAAAAAAATGTTAAGATACTCGACGAGTTTTTTTGGATGATTATCGAGGTAGCAAGGAGCTCAGAGAGTTTAGTTTGGTATGAGTTCCAAAGGTGAGATCATATACCTCGAGATATCTTCCTTTTATAAGCCTCAAACTGGTGAGAAATAATTCTTTTCAGATAGTATATTGATTATTATGGATACTTAGGTGATGCCAAATTATTATCCTACTCATTAGACTAAATTTTATAGGCCCCAAACATTATTGTAATGAACTCTTATGACTCCAATTAGTCATTGGATTTCATATATCGAATCCCAATTTATCATTAAATTTGTTTATACCGCAAGGACCAATTTGATACCACCTACATAAAGCAAAATTATATAGGATCTTAATTTTAAAAAATAATAAATAAATATTTAGCATGGAATCTTGTTGTACATCACACTGCTCCCCCTTTACTTGTCTCTGCAATGAGATGATCACAAATAACTGTGGGATAAATTTTGATAAATAGAATAAATTTTATTTTGTCTGAAAATATTTCATGATGTTGAGGACATAAATGCTTCGTTGCATTGGCGTATGAAGCAACTACTACCCAAGTTGGTCAACCGGATCGGTCCTCACCTCTCTTATAAACGCTCACTCAAGGGTATTTTCGTCAAAGTGGATAAGAGAATCTGAGCCTGTAGCCCCGCAAATGGGTCGATCCTTATCTCCCGCTGTAATCTTTTGTTCCCAGATTACCCCTCAGTGGATTGGTATGTGGCCGCCATATCCAATGGTAGTTTCGTCAACTAAAGGATCCAAGAATCCGAGCCGCAGTCCTCGGATCGACTTAACCTCGCTCCGAACACTCAATTCCCAATTACCCCTTGTCAGATTACAATGAGATACTCCTCGATCCAACGGTCGATATCTCCTTCCGGAAGATGTCGGCAACCCTCGGAACAGATCCGACCGTGATTCCCCTTCATCGTGCGGCTTCGATTCGACGACTCGTCGACCGTGTCCCCATTGGCACTACTCTTAAAGCACTCACGTGCGCAATGTAAGGGCGTTTCAGTCATTTTAAGTAGATGCGGGCGTCCGGTGAAACTACGGCCACGTTTTCGCACGCGCGCCACACGCTCGCGTGCGGGCGACGGAGCTGGCGACCCACACGTGCCCGTGGCGGCTCCCGCCCAACCGGGTGCCGCCGGTGTCCCCTCGACTTCTCCTATTAATACTGCTTCGGAGCGAGGCTTCGCTCTTAGTTTTGCCCAGAGAAATTCCTGAAGCCACACCAAAAGTTCAATCTTGAGAGAGAGAGAGAGAGAGAGAGAGAGAGAGAGAGGGGAAAGCCTTGGCAAATCCCTAAATTGTTGCGCTGTTCTTGGGATCCCTGTAATTTCTTGCGTGATTTGTAGGATTAAGTATGTTCCTTTACTTTCTTGCGCGATTTTTTTCCCTTTGTTTTGTTACTGAGTTAGATCCCTTCAATTTCTTGCGTGATTTACGAATCAGTCGTGTTCTTTCAGTTTCTTGTGTGATTTGGATTCCCTTTTATAATTGACAGAGAAGCAATAATTGGGCCTTTGTTGTTTCTTTTGGCTCAAGATGAATTAGATATTATGGCTATCATGGCCATTTCTTGGAAATTATGCAGGTTCTTGTAGGATGCAGTTCTTGGTGATTTAAGAGGTTGATTGGTTGATTTTGGGCTGAAAATTCACCGTTTTGAACAATTGACGATGATGGTTGTATCATGGAAGTATATGTGGTTTTCCCTTTCTCAAGTTCTGCCATGAACTATTATTCATTTTGTTTTTAGGACTCCTAATTTACTTTAAAATTGACACGAAGCTGGTCTGGTGGTTTTGAACAAACAGATAATAGATGCAACTAGGAATTGTTTGGTTAAGTAAAAGTAAAATTTTGATATGATATAATCTGCTTTTCAGATGGATACTGCAATTACTGATACTGTGTGGGTTTGCTAAAATCTCACTTAGAAGTATTTATAGACAAAGTTGAAGTGTTGCGTAATTGATTTGATTGGTTGCCTAATAATGAATATTGTGTTATCTCTGGGCAGTTAGATTGGGATTTTGGCCCTTTTGTGATAAGATCCTTTGTAGATCTAGTCTTTGCTTGTATGTTGCTTGAATGGAATTTTCTGAAATTGGATGTTGATTTTTATTTTTTCTCAAATTTGATTCAGGACATGAGATCATCAGAAGCAATTCCAAGTGGGGCTGTGGAACAACTTCATTTTGTTCCTAGCATTCGTTCTGGTAGCTTTGCTGACATTGGCCCTAGGAGATATATGGAAGATGAACACATCCGCATCGATGATCTTTCAACGCACTTGGGCTCCATGCTTAGGTGCCCGACACCGAGCGCTTTCTACGGGGTAATTAACTAGTATATGACATGGTAAATTAATTCTGTCTGTTGTGCGAAGCTGATTTGATAACCAGGATTTCCGACATTGGTTCACAGGTTTTCGATGGCCATGGAGGTCCGGATGCAGCAGCTTTCTTCAAAAGGCATGCCATAAGGTTTTTATTTGAAGATGCAGAGTTCCCACAGGCATTTGAACCCAACAGAGATTTCTTGAACTCAGTTGAGGACTCTGTGAAGATGTCATACCTTGCTGCTGATCTTGCCTTGGGTGATGATTCCACTATTAGCAGCTCTTCCGGGACTACGGCACTCACAGCACTTGTGTTTGGGAGGTATGTAATCATCAAATGAAATTGCCTTGGATCATAGATTCATGACAACATTGCTTGTCGATTTTGGTTGGTTGTTATCTTGTTCTGTTGGATCTTCATTTAAGAGTTCTTACTGAATCATCGAGGTTTGTAATCATCAAATGAAATTGCCCTTGGTCGTAGATCTATGATAACACTGCTTGTCGATTTTGGTTGTTCTCTTGCTTTGTTGGACCTTCATGTAACAGTTCTTACCGAAACACGGAGAACTCACAGCACTTGGTGTCTGTCTGGGAAGCATGTAGTCATCAAATGAAATTGCCCCGGATCATAGATTTATGATAACATTGGTTGTTGTTTTACTTTGTTGGATCTTCATTCAAGAGTTCTTATGGAATCATGGAAGACCACCTTAGATCTCAGATTTATGGTCTCATTATTGTTTGCTTAGGAGATATTCTTTTTGTTTCTGTTAATTTCTAATCGGGTGCTCAGTTGAAGATAAAAGACACACTTGGGTCTCAGATCTTTGGTATTAGCGGTGCTTACCGAAGGAGTTGTATAATTTGTGCTTCCCAAGAGTTCTGGATCACCAATTAATTATGCAATTATAAATGGGTCTTTGATGGAATCCTCCTACAACTCCTAGTTAGTTGTCACTGTAGTTTTATTCCTTTTTACATGACTTGTGTTGATCCGTTTTGTCGAATTTGTACAGGCATCTTGTGGTTGCCAATGCTGGGGATTGCCGAGCTGTCCTATGTAGGAAAGGTGAAGCAGTGGAAATGTCACAGGATCACCGACCCATCTATGCTGCGGAACGCCTTAGGGTTGAGGCTTCCGGAGGCTACATTGATGATGGTTATCTCAACGGGGTGCTATCAGTCACCCGTGCCTTGGGAGATTGGGACATCAAAACATCTCGAGACTCGCTGTCGCCTCTGATTGCAGAACCTGAGTTCAAGCGAGTCATGCTTACTGAGGACGACGAATTCTTAATCATTGCTTGTGACGGGATATGGGATGTGATGTCGAGCCAGCATGCTGTTGGCATCGTGCGCAGGGGGCTCGGGCGGCACGACAACCCCGAGCAATGTGCTAGAGAGCTCGTGCTGGAGGCGCTGAGGCTCGAGACATTCGACAACCTCACAGTCATCGTGGTCTGCTTCTCTGATGAATCTCGTAATTCTTCACCCACCCTCAGATTCGGAAGTCGGAAAAGCTTATCGGTGGATGCTCTGTGCAACCTGAAGAGCTGGTTGGATAAAGATGGCTATAATTGAGTTTTGAGCAAGGATTGTTGAAGATAACTAAAAACTATGATAAAGAAACCTCCATTAATTCTTAACTTCGGCTGGGTAGAGAGAGGAGACAAGCAGTTTTTGTGGCATGGTGTTTCATGCATTGTTCTTATGGGAAGAAGGGGGGAAGAGCGGTTGTCTGTAAGTAATATTGAAGGTGGCATGGTGTATCAGGATGATGATGATGCTGTACATTAATTACTTCTTTTTGCTACGTAAAAGAACCGCTTTGTCATCCGTCATTGTCAAATAAAAGTTTTCCTGGTTGGCAAATCATTATTTCTTCAAATATATCTTCTACATTAGTCGCTTCCAAGTATCAAATTACTTTGTTTCCTTCTGCTCATGTCCCCGTACCTCGAACATTCACTCGCTATGTATATTGTTTCAGCTTTATTCCATCTCATTTTGGCACATTAACGCAACTGCGTTACGGTCAAATTGTTCCTTTAATCCCGTAAAATTGGTTAAGGTAGGATCCCACCGATCTCTAAATTAGCAAGTGAGTTTTCAATATATATATATATATATATATACTTTTATCATATGACACTCTCATATTTAATTTTCACTTGAACGTTTTTTTAAAAGATAATGTAAGATTTTTAAATTTATTATAAAATCAAAATAAATTAATATAAAAAATTAATATATTTTTTTAATATATTCTCATGGAACTTGAGTATAATAATTTTTCTAAGTAAATTGTGAGGAGTAGAAAGAGAAGAAAAAGAGGAAGGAGTAGAAGAAAAAAAAGAAGATGATGAGAGAGATAGATGAAAGGATCAGTGAACGAAGATGGAGGTACAGTTAAGAGTGAAAGAAAGACGAGGAGGTAGTAGGCGAGGCAGCAAGAGCAGAGATAATTTGAAGAATAATATATAACTTAATTCAATCAAATTAAATAATTAAAATTTAATTGAATTGATCCTGTTCATCTCAAAAAATCCAATTCAATCATTAAAAATTGAGTCAAACTTAATAATGAAAGGACAATCATTATTTTTTTACAAATCAAATAAAAATATTTTGATCAAAACCTAGAAAAAAATATCCATCTAATAAAAACCAAATATGGGACATCATATGATAAAAACCCATTATTAAGATCTTTTTTCAATATGTTACCCCAAATTTTCTAGGGTGTTTTTCTTTCCATAAGTGACCCCAAAAAAAATCTAATTTGGAGAGTTCAATACGAGGAGGAAGCATGCGCTTAGAGTTTATGGTTGGATTATGTTGTTATAGGGAGACATCATAGCCGGGAATTATGTAATTATAGCAGACGAGAGATGAGATCTCCAAATATTGATTGAAAATTACAAAAATTTTAAAGAAATTGGTGTCAATCCAGTTTAGAGAGATCACAGTACTCTGATAAAAATAGCTCGTATAACTGTGAAGATAGGGAGAATTAACATGCTATACCCAGAATTAGGGCTAGGATATTTTGGGGATTTTATTATTGAATTTTGATTTAGAACTAATTAATAGAGTTCTAAAGTAGGGAATTAGAGAGGATGATTTTTCTAATTGGGTGAGGCATGGAGTTCGATTAGAGATGGGAATCAAATGCATAATTGTCCTCATCGGATTAGAAGCAGAATATGATTTGATATAAGAGTTCCAATTCATATGAAATAGACTCCTAATTGATTTAGAACTAATAATTTAATCAAGAAATGGGATTTAGAAATTATCTTGGCCCATTAAGTATGTAGCATACCATGGCCTTGTAGAACAAAGTCAAAAAGGTTTATCAACCACAAAAATACCACAAAAGGGTTCTCTCAAGAAAACTGGAAAGCTACATAATCTTGAATAATTTGGTGGGTCAACCCGTTGATGAAGTGCAATCTATCATGCATAACTTGTGCAAGAAACGATACATGATCTTAAGGTCACTTCAGCCACAATCCACGAATTGAGCAAATGAGAACAAGGAAATGGCAGAGAGAGGACATGAAAGGGATAAATAGCTGAATTTTGATGTACCCAACCTACTTGTTTCCTTTCTATAAAATGCAATTAGAATTAAAAGATATATAACTGAAGCAGGTGCATCGTTCTGTCCCTGAAGCCTAAATCATGATTCAAGAAGACATGCTAATGATTTAGGATCAATGTGCACAATTAAGGGATCATGAGTTTGAGTCATGATGAAGAGTAAAATGACTGCAACTACTTGGTGTCATAGCATCCTAAATCATAAATATTTGAAACCATACATGTCAAGGACCCAATGATCATGTAATTTTTTTTTTGTCAATCACAGAAGGCTCTACATAGGTGAAAATTAGACATGGAATAGTACTCGTACAATGATTCAAAATGTTTCACATTGGCAATCATAGCCAAAAAGATCAAGCAATTGACCTTATTCAATAACAACAAGTGCATTTCAAGCATAAAATAGCATGTCCATGACAAGAGCAAAAACCCAACACAAAAAAAGAATAAAAAAAAAAACTAAAATTTGTTACATTAATTCCTCTTGAATCAACTAAATCAATAGCAAAATAAAGCACTAAATTATGGAACAAACCGCATTACCATCCAATCTGCTAAACAAGAAGAACAAGAATGTATTGCCATCTGAAGAACTTAAACCACCTATTATTACCAAGCAAAAAAGTAATGAACACAAAACTGAAACATCTCAAACGGTAACAGAAGATTACCGATTTGTCATCATACATCCATCCATTTCGCAGGAACAATCTAAAGATGACATCTTGGAATCAGGTCAGTCCTGATTATTTTGACGTCAGACATTTCGACAAAATCATTCAGAAAAAAGACTAAAAGTAGATAAAAAGATGTTTTTTGATGCGGAAGAGCAGCGGCTCACTCACCTTGCGCCTTCTGGTAGACGTATGTGAGGCCGCATTTACCGCAATAATGGCGGTCGAAGTGGTTGGCCATGAAGGTACCGGCGCCGCACTCCGCGTTGGGGCACTCCTTCCGGAGCCTGGTGACCTTGCCGGTGGCGTCGTCGACCTTGTAGAACTGGAGCACGGCGAGCTTCACCTTCTTCTTCTTGTGCTTGATCTTCTTGGGCTTGGTGTAGGTCTTCTTCTTGCGCTTCTTGGCGCCGCCGCGCAGGCGGAGGACGAGGTGGAGGGTGGACTCCTTCTGGATGTTGTAGTCGGCGAGGGTGCGGCCGTCCTCGAGCTGCTTCCCGGCGAAGATGAGCCGCTGCTGGTCCTGAGGAATCCCTTCCTTGTCCTGGATCTTGGCCTTGACGTTGTCGATGGTGTCCGATGACTCCACCTCGAGGGTAATCGTCTTCCCGGTGAGGGTCTTCACGAAGATCTGCATCTTTCCGCCACCGCAGCGGCTGCTAGCGTTGGAGTTCGGCCTCCGACGCAGACGCGCAGAGAAGGGTTAGGGCTTGGGCCTCCTCCGTGAAGGAGAGCCCTTATACATGTTGTTCTCGGTGTGCTGATTCGCGGGGCACCGTATTATAGTGATCAAGTCGATCCTGACCGTAGATGCAGGCAAGTAATTATTTTGAGTTGGAGGAAAGAAAAGAAACTGATGTTATTAATCAGACAAACTGATAGGCTTTCTCACTCCCACGGATCATCTCCAGTTATCATCCAGTCTTCGTCTCTGTCTTCATAGGTCAGTAGGTGAGTCTTCTCTGAAGGCATTTGGGAGAACATGAGAGCATGGATCACACCAATTTAATCGTAAGGATGTTTAGCAAACAAATAGTTAGATTGATACTGCATGTAAGAAGTGGATTCAATCAGCTCTTACATATGATTGGGGTCTTAAACTTGACCGTCTTAAACGAGTCAAAGTTTCGTGCCAATTGCAGCTCCCTCCATGTAAACCTTCACAAAGAATGTCTCTGAAAGACTTTGAAGAAGCTTCGCGTCCTCCTCAAGTGTGCTCCTAAAAAGTGGTCTGATCGGTGGCCAGTGGGATGGTTGGTCCCTAAGAAGGTGTTGAAGAGAACAGAGCAGAAGTTTGAGTGCCAACAGAATCTACACTGGACACAATTCATTAGAAGTGGATGAGGAAGGAAACTTTGTGTTCAGTATTATCACCAAAAAAAGGGGATAGAATGAAAGAAAATGGAAAAGGCATGGTATTTGACAAATGTAGGATGAAACCAGAGTGTCATGACAAATGCTAGCATCATCCGTATGAGACTCATCTAAGTGGTGGCTCTTTCTGACTAATAATCTTCCATTTCTCATGGTCCGAGTTAATGAGATAATGTTTGAATCATTGATCCAAAATTCTTATGCTATGTTTTGATAGTATAGACTTAAAAGGAGAAACAAACTTAGTGGTTTGTTTAGATGTCTATCTTTCTTTAGCAGAGCTCTCATGTAGAAGAGAGGATGTTTCTCCTTGGCTGAGAGATATAAAATGTAGAGCAGAGAGCAGGGTGGCTGCTGCTGTCCACGGAAGAAGAAGAAGAGGAATCACTCTATGTCCTCCAATGGCTTGTTTGTCACAGAAGATAGGAATGATGAAGCTAAGAGACTATAGCTTTATGTTGCACAAAAAAAATATGAATAGGAGGCAAAGGAATGTGAATGGGGGATTCCATGAAGCACATTGTTAGGTTCTTTAACTGGTATTGGCTAATGGGGGTGATAGCCCACAAGTATTCTCGAGTGACAAGACCATGAACGCCACTTCCCCTGCCAACGCTATGAATCAAGCCTCGAAAAGACCTTACTTCAATGTCAAGTCTCTCATTTCAATAAAGATGTTGGCTTTGTGTAGGGTATTGATGCAGTGATCTTGTAGAAAGAGATAATAAGTTCTATCTGATCCCATTTTATGGAGCTGATTAAAAGACTATGACTAGGAGAGTTGACATAAGAACAACCCAGATTGCAGCATGAGATTTGCTCAGATATGTAGACATAACTTGTCTGAGAATATTATTAGCAAACGATAGTTTGTTCTTCATGGCAGCCATGTCAGTTTCCATCCCTTTCTTAGCTCTTTGTGTTTCTTCTGTTTGCTTCATATCTCCCTCCTCTTTCCTTCTTTTAAGATATCCCTCTCAATTTATTTCTTCATATTTGTCGTGGACATAAGATGATGACATGAATTAGGCCATATCTGAACTGTATCGATGCCCTTTTTTCTTTGGCACACATTTAGTCTCCATCACCATGATCTAAAGCATCATTAGTCTCATCTGCCTTTTCCACCCAAAGCCTTTAAGATGGGCAATTAATCAGACTCCACTACATGTCTGTAACAATCATGTAGGGAAGAAGAATGATATCTTTGAGCCATGGCGTTTGATGGTTTTGCAAGCTCTAAGATGATGATGCAAGCTGTGACGAAAGATGCACATCATTTTTCCACTGAGGAAGAGAAGAGTGTGATTGGTGAGAAGAGATGTAACAACACTCGTAAGCTTTTCTTCTTTCTCACGTTGCAAGGGTGGATTGCCATCACTCGTGTCTCTCTCTGACATTCTTTTCATGGATCAAAAGCGAAACAACTTTACTTTTTTTTTCTCTGGGAGTTAAGCTTATAGGAAGGTTTATTAACAGTGGTTAAACGACCACATAATGCTTGATTGTGTTATGTAGCTTTGTTCACAAGTCATCTAAAAAACGAAAGATTCCTTTGGAAGAAAAAGGAAAGAATTTTCATATATATATATATATATATATATATATATATATATCTTTGGAGTAATTGGTTGAATATAATTTACAACATTATTATTCCCATCTTGTAAGTAACTAAGATGATTAGCCTTTGAAAAAATGAATGTCCTCAACATAATATTTATTTATGACACATTGGCTAGTGCAAGAGTGGGTTGTTTATTATATGTCCTAAAGACAAAGGCAATTTGCATGGGAAAAGCTTCCTTTTATCATGCTTTAGGTTACTCACAACCAACCCATTTCATCAAACCTTGACAAGATAAGTGTTGAGTAGGGACCTGAAGAGAGGCATACATAGGAGGAAGTGGTCCATTTGTGGGGCATGGAGTTACTGTCGAACCCTCCCCCCCCCCCCCCCCAACAGGTGCCCTACACATCTCCATCTTCTATTAATTTTGAGCCTATCAAATCTCATGCCCATAGGTATTCGAGGAAGAAAGACATGTGCATGATAATACATGGTTGGATCTTTGTCGGGAATTGCCTTCGGATACAAGGCAAAGAATTAAAGAACTTTGATGATGATTTTATCAAAAAAATAATTAATTAATTATTTAATCAAAAAATTAACAATCACATGATTTTTCTCTTCGCATTTCCGATAGAATTTCTACGTGTGTGTATATATAAATTCAAAACATACATGGATTTTGGATGAAATATATGTATGTACAATTTTAAGTGATCTCAAATTTTAGTATGAAAGGAGACTATTAGTTACATTTCATGTCTTTGTACTAATTTATATATGCAAGAAGATTTGGAGCTAATTTTCCCATGTCGGGTTATATATGCAAAAGAAAAAAAAACTTTTCCTGATTAATGGATGGAAGGGTCCATAATATTGGCTGGAAACAGCAAGGATACAAAATGCTAATAGACACTGCATTAATGGAAGAGATGTCTTCCATCAATCAAATGAATTTAATGTGGCACCAACCATAAAATTGTCATCAAATGTCATGCAATTAAGTTACCATTTCTTTCGCATGGACTTAGCTAAATCCTTGGAATAGTTCAATTGTAGCAATTGATGGGGGAACTCAAATTAAATAGCTAAGACACCATGCAAATCTTGGATTATCTATCATTCAGGTGATTTATTTTTTATATTATTGATATGCATTTTTGTAGATTTTAATATTTTTAAGATAATAATACAATCTATCATCAATAGTTACAGTATACTCGTTATTTAAGTTCTAATCGACTCTAACACAAAATATCGAGGCTACCTAAGCCCGAAGCAATCTAAGCCATTAATTTCATTTGAAATAAATTACTTGTCAAAATACTTAAATTAAAATTAATAATAATATACTTATTCGATCTTTATAAGTCAATATTAGTCTCGTTCAATATTAGACTAATCATAATGCTATAATTTTCATTACTTAATAGCTTCACATCCTCGTTAAGGTCTAGTATAGTCCAAATCAAACCCTAATATGATTCATATGAGGCATCGTCTAGGAATGACTTCATGTCGGAACGATTTTTCGAACTCCATAGTAATAATCTGTTTCTACTCAAACCCCCTAATTATGTCCAAATAACATTTGATACGAAATGTTATGAACCGAGCTTGATAGACTAATTAATTCATCAACTTCGTTTTACCTAAACTACCGGTTAAAATATTTAAGTTGAAATCAATACTAATACACTTATCAGATCCGTCAATCTTAATCTTGCTCATTTTTTAGGGGTGTTATAATATTTTCTTATTTATACAATATATGTTATTAAGAATAATTTTGTTTATAACAAACCTAAAGAGCTCCTTAGCTCTTTTAGAAAAAAAAAAATCGTTACTATTCATTGACCCTTTTGAAAGGGAACTAGTTTTCTAACGATTCAAAACTAAATAAAAAAATATTTTACTCCAATTTTCCTGAACAATTTATATTTACTGTATAGGTTAATATTTTTAAAAATATTACCATTTTCCTTAAATCAATTTTAGTTAGAATTAGCAACTTAGTATATTGATATAGTGATAATATATTAGATTCACTTAATAAATATTGATGGTTGAAAATCTTATTTAATAAATTTTGTGTCCTAAAAATTAGTATGAAGATGATGTACTACACACATTTATATTTATCAAAAACTGAACTTTCAATATTTGAAGGTGTTAGCTAATGAGATTGACAAAAACTTTCTCAGATAAACGCTTATCCTTTGAAAAAAAATAATTTTTAATCGTTTAAAACGTTAGAATTGGTTTAACATAGTAGACTTCCAATGGCCTTGGATATCTGTCATCGAGTTGCAACACTATGAGAACCATGAAACAGTACCCATTGAACTGTCTTAAAGTGAAATCCATGATCTTCTTTTCTGATTAATATGTATGTTAAAGGACAGTAATGTCACTGTTGAACTTTGGATCAGTATGACTGCTCTCAAAGGAAACATAAGCTAAGATTCATTAATTTCCGAGAAACATAATATGCATCTACATCTATATATCAGCTAATTACTTGCTGATCTTAAACAATCTCTATATTTCCACATGATAAATATATATATATATATATATATATATATATATAGGAAAGCAAAAATGTGCTTAGGATTATCTCTCAGCTCTGATGATGGATCTATGAAATAAGTTGTAGGTAATTCTGTGTCCAGAGGAGCAGAACAATATAATTCATCCTTAATTTTTTGGGGGGAAAAAAAGGAAAATATGTTCTTTATATCCAAGAACATCAGTTAGTCCAAGAAGTTCCCCATGGAACAATGAAATTGTCAAAATAAAGGAAGATGTAGTATTTGTTCTTTCTACCCAATTGTGAAGCCTTACAAAGTCTTTTTCCCTCTCTGGCACAATATCATATGGAATTGGAATACAAGTTCTTATCTTCTAACTTGTGTGTGATGGAAGAAAGGTACACTAATTTAGCAGACAGTCTTTGTGATTAATCAAGGGCAAATGTAGCCATCACACACCTTTCCAACTGCACCACTTGTCCTTGTTCTAACATGCTTAGCTACCTCAGAGTGCATGTCATTCCCCAAATGCATGTATATTAACTTGCTACTTCTACTGCCTTGACCTTGCAGTTAACCAGCAAGCATGAGACCATCTCAGGTTCGATACATATCAGCACTTGACTCTGACCTCTCTCTGTATCTCTACCCTTAGCAGCTTGGATCACTTTCCTCCACAGTCTTGAGCTGTCGATTCCTTAGACATGGGGAGGCACTCATGCTGCTACAAGCAGAAGGTGAGGAAGGGGCTGTGGTCTCCCGAGGAAGATGAGAAGCTGGTGAAGCACATAACAGAACATGGCCATGGGTGTTGGAGCTCCGTCCCTAAGCAAGCAGGTACTGCAACTTTGCCACCCACGAGCTCAACGCATCACGAACAGTGACCTCGCCATTGTTGTCTCTCTTGCTCATCAGGTCTGCAGAGGTGTGGGAAGAGCTGCAGGTTGAGGTGGATAAACTACCTACGGCCTGATCTCAAGCGAGGGACGTTCTCGGAGCAGGAGGAGAGCCTCATCATTGAGCTCCATGCAGTGCTGGGAAACAGGTAGAATAGAATTCCCTCCCGCCATCCCCCCACCCCCCTCTCGATCGTCTCGATAAGATCTCAAGTGTCACCCGCACTCGCTGACCTACTGAGCTAATCGACGACGACATCTCCAGGTGGTCGCAGATCGCAGCTCGGTTGCCGGGTAGGACCGACAACGAGATCAAGAACTCGTGGAACTCCTGCATCAAGAAGAAGCTCCGGCAGCGAGGCATCGACCCCAACAGTCACCAGCCTCTCGGCGACTTCAAGATGCCAACTGCGACCCCGGAGAGCTTCAACCGTGCAGTGGCCGAGAATTCAATGGCGTCGACCTGCCTATCCGATCCAATGGCTGTCTTCTCCCTCGCACAGTTGAGCTTTCGCCCTGACGACAGTCCCCATTGCAGCACAGTGATCGATAGTAGTCGGAGCAGCATGAGCAAAGCTAATGGAGTGGAGTTACAGAGCAGCTGCTCCTTCGACGGTGGCATCCTCCCTTGGTCAGAGTTGGCCCCGGACACGGATGCACAGCTCCACCTCGAAGGGGAGTCAGAAGACCTCAAATGGTCGGAATACCTTCAAGGCGTCTTCCCAACACCATCAGCATCCCAAACCCAAACCCAACAGTTTGGTGCTTGGTGCTTGGCACCAGAACCAGAACCAGCAACAGTTTCTGCTTTCAGACATCCATGACAAGGATTTCTAGATGATGCAGATGGGTTCTGGCCAACTTTAGATCGTCTAATCCCAACTCAGAAAGAAGAAATTTAGAGACAGTGACTCGTGTGTGTATGTCATCACATATCGAGTAAGATTTCTACTCCTAGTTTACTGTTTCGGTCTGCTTTTCCTATCTCAATGTCAGTCACTCTCAGAGATGCAAAAGGCTTGTATCTCTGCAGACATGATTTGTAGCTGGTGGTTTGAGAGGCCATTGGTGTGGGTGTCTCTTTAATGCATGGGCTCCTCCTGATGCTGATACCTTTTGTTGCAGTGTGCAAAAGTCATGACCTTTCTTTTGTTTCCCACTTTTGATAGCTCTTTTGATGTGTGTATTCCCTTGCACATGTTCAAGTTAGAGCAAAAGCAAAAGGAAGAAGAGAATTGAGAGGTAGAGGACAGAGGATTCTATTCTTCCACAAAGGTAAAGCCTCCTAAGGCTCCTTCCAACATTTCCAGCTTTCTTCCTTTCTTCCGAGTCATGTAATTAAACATGTTCAACATCTGGAGAGAGGCTGCATTGGGGACATCATGAAGAACAGAGAGAGAGAGAGGGAGAGAGGAGACAGATGAGTAACATAGCCCATGACAGGAATAAAACCTGCAGAAATTAAGGATCAAGTAGAGGATTGCTCCTGTGTCCTAATGCAAACACAACATAGCATGCAGCTTAGTAGAAGCTCAAAGGCATTGATAATGGCATGATGAGGTGATGATGACGAGTAAGAGTAGTAGTTAGCATGAGTTCTTGAAATTGTAATCCATACTGGGACACGAACCAGTTATCTTCATATTCTTCTTCTCCCGTAAAGATAAGCGATAGATAAATGTCTTAGTGAGAGTAATCTTAGAATGTAAAGCCCTGTTGAAAAGATGATAACTAACTATGATCCTCTTCCATAAACAGTCAAGAACTGCAACAACATTAGCAGAGTGCCTATCAACTACTTAAGATTGCAATGGCAAGTTAACGAGAGAAAAAGACAAATTTTGAACTTACCCTATGAAATAATTAATGTTAGCGATCCGAGAAGAGATAAAAGAAAGACCTCAAACTTTGATATTTTTGACTTTGTTGATTTTGTTTATGTTGCAGTTGGTTTTGCGGTCCAAAAATGGCCAACTTATAGATAGATCTAACAGGGATGCTAATTTGAACTTTTTTTAAAAATCTAATTTAATCATTGGTCCGATGTAATGATATATAGTTTTTTCTCCTTTTACAAAGCTAACGACAAGATCATCAAAAATCAAACAATTTAAGGAAAAACCACAACTCAGTGCAAGGTTTGTTCCATCTTCACAATATACTCATGGAGACATTTGCTGACTTGTGGCCAGTAAATTGGAATCTACATATGAAACGCTTCATGCAAGGGATTGACATTTACCAACATATGATTTGATTTGTACTCGAGATTCTATGAACGCTTAGACAAAAGGAAGTAAGATGCACAGAACTCAAACTCTACATTTTGGGATGACTTCTGCTTGGTATATTTCAATGAAAGAGATGTAAACCTGCTATCTTTCTCATCCCCTCATCTAGAAGAATAGACCCAAATTGCAAGTCCAGAAACATTTCTAATGACGTGCAGGATAGCAAAAACCATGTGCACCATGAATTATGGTAGCAGGAAGAGAACAAATCACCATTGCTGGAGTCTTTGGTAGGAGAGCATAAATAGATAGTCCCCAAGAGATGAAAATAACAGCGTAATGATCAGCAGATGCCAAGATTCATGATAATTATTATTCATATGGGTAATAACATATTCTAGTGACAGGTGCAAACATTAATATTCAGAATAATGATTGTCAGCAATAACACAATAGAAGTCCATCAGAAATCAACTTGAAACAGTAGAAAAGCAGCAGTTGTTTGCTGGGTTAAGGTATGTTTCTGAGAGTATTATATTTAGCTACTGCATATTGACGTTAGCTACTGCCCTACACTCATGTAGCTTGAAATGAAGCCTTAACTGGAGATTGCAAAGGGATAAGTTTGACCAATTCCAATATGACATTATTTTCAAGCTGGACCCAATCTTATTTGGGTTAGCATCGAATTGATGCCCACCCAAATTCAATTCCAAGCCTAATTCAAATAGAAAAAAGAAGGTAAATTCGATATAAGTTTAGATGTCTGTAAGATATATGTTATGCGTATTTTTCTAGTTCATACAGATCAGAGTATAATGTCATATTTTCTGAATCCATGACCTCGACCAAAATAATTGGAGAAGAAGGCAGCCAATGGGTTGACTTTGGAGCCCAAAGAATCACTGAAACAGAGAAGAGGAAGCACTAAGCTGCCTGTAAAGGTTGACTATTTTTTGCTGCGGGTGATAATTGACTTCAAAATCAAGTAACAACTACTTAAACCGGAGAAGACTAAGCACAGAACTGGCTCTAATGGTTGACTCATTTTGCTACAATCTAACAAATGGCCTTTTGGAGCGGATGCTGCCCCCAGGCACTTAGGCTCTCAAATGACCAAGTCATTGATAGTGGATGAGACTTGATACAGTGCATTTACAGTGGATGAGAATTAAATTAGATTTATTATCATTAAGTTACACTTAAGCATTTTGAATCATTGGTTTAGACTCAAAAATTAATGTCTCATTTATCTTATCAGAGCGGATCAAGACACAAAGCAGCTTAAACTCAAATATAAGAAGGCCTTTTTTTTTTTGCATTTGACTTCGACACACCAATGAACTAATAAAAAGTCAGAGGTGAGAGGGAGGTGAGCAAGTTGACTATTGTATTAGATGCGACATTTATTATCGTCTTGCTCGGCACTTACTTCGCATAGGCAGTAGTCTGGGCTGGACTTTGTCAAACTATGATGGAAGAAGTAGTTCCTTCTTCTTTTTTTTTTCACCTGTGTTCTCACAAACTTCAAGATAATGAACGAAAAAAAATAAAAGAGCAGAACTAAGATTGGAAGATGAATTATGAGATAGATCTCTTTTCCTTTTAATCTCTTACTATATGATTACTTCACAATCAAATTCTTTTAAATGACTTTTTGTTTATATGATTCCTATAAATGAGACATGATTATTCTCTCTAATTTGTAGAATATCCCTCCATAAATCATTGTACTTTCTCTTTTAGAAATATTTGTGTGTAAGAGAATTTTAAGTCTATAAATTGAGCAGCTAAAGGATCAGCTACAAATCAAAGAAATAGAATATATTGATATTTTCTCAGGCTAACAAGACCATGGGCACTAAGATTATACTCCCAAGTATATAGAAAATATATAGAAATTAGATCTTGATGGAAGAATCATGTTACGTATATAGATAATGTTATCACCTCTCATCACATGGGCGTTGACCATTAGAACATGTCAAGTAAAGTGCGAAAGTAAAAAAAAAAATATCTCCAATTTATTCCAAGAGACTCCTTTAGGTTCCTCAGGTACTCTCGTCTTCTTCTCTTGCTATTGTTGTTAGGTCAAGACAAGTTTAGTCCTTTGCTTTCCATTCTCATATTACAAACCTTGCTAATTAAATGCTTCTGTTTAGAGGTAGATGACTGCAGTGATCATGAAATCCATCCATGCACAGAGAAGCCGAAATCATATTACATGCATTAGTTTGCTGTAAATTCTGCTTCTCTAAGATGATAACATAGCATTGTATTTGCTCAAATCTGTAGTGGTATGCATCTACAACGAAGCACGAATTCAACACCTTAACATCGGACATTTAGGTGGAAATTGAAATACACAAGCAGAATCAGCAGGAAGGTCAACTTCTGCAGTTGCTCTTTAGAGAATCCTGCACACATTTGGCTCATCATACCACACAACCACAGAATTGCAAGTGCTGCAACATGCAGGCAAAGGTTTGCTTTCCTCCTGCTTATCCTCCTCCTCCTTCTTCTCCTCCTTGTCGGGTTCACGACCGCCACCGGCCTCTTCGCCTTCCTCAGGGCCTTCACGACGAGCACCACATCGACGTCCCCCACCACCGTCACCGTGCTCTTCTCCGCGTCCATGGCTACCGACACAACCCTTGGAAACACACCCCCCAGAGTAATT
This sequence comes from Musa acuminata AAA Group, assembly GCF_036884655.1. Taxonomy (NCBI): domain Eukaryota; kingdom Viridiplantae; phylum Streptophyta; class Magnoliopsida; order Zingiberales; family Musaceae; genus Musa; species Musa acuminata. Next base: position 10,582,237 of record NC_088348.1, read on the forward strand.
AGGCAATGGATCGACAAGGAAACAGAACCTTGGTGTTAAGTAGTTTGCTTCCATGGCGTACGTCTCGCTGCTTACCGTCGAACTTGGAGATGGTGGACATGATGCAGATCCTGCACTTGCTGCACATGATGCTCATCCTCAACACGAACTTCTGCATTGGATTCCAAATCATTATGAGACCAAAAGAAAACACAGATCGATCGATCCGCGTTCTTTGGCATGCATGGGGATGGTTTAGCCACCAACCAACCTTCATCATATTGTAGCCCAGCTTCATCCACTGCAGTCGAACCACCTCTCTCTCTCTCTCTCTCTCTCTCTCTCTCTCTCTCTCTCTCTCTCTCTATATATATATATATATATATATATATATATATATATATATATATATACTAGTAATCCTAAGGGCTGTGCCGCTTGATTCGATCAAAACCCAAGTCATCCCCTGTAGTAAACGATGAGACTGTGTGTGCAAATTAAAGAGCTTTTCCATGTGGTAGAAATTAGTGTCCAATTAAAGTAGTTCTCCTAATGCCAATGATCGTTTCGGACTCGTACTCATTGAGTATTTTTGGGATCAACCAAAAGTTAATCAGAAGAACAATTCAATAGGGGAAGCAACTTGCTCAAATCCAATCACAGAAATAAGAAGTCAAACGGGGTAAGTAGCTAAGCTTGTGCCTATTGTCTAAGATCATCTCACGGTCAACCTCAACAACTACTACTAAAATGTGCATTGAAGCCTTAGTCTTAAATGGGACTCGCTATAGCTTATACAGCGAGTCAATAATCTCATCAATAATCTCATGTTAAAAAGAAGCAAAAAAAAAAAAAAAAAGTCCTCTGATCATGTTAATAACCTCATGCCCTACCAATAAATTTTGATTTTCTGTAGAGGCTAATATGCCTTCTCGAAAAAACCTTTTTATTGTCCATATTAATCTTCAGATTCGATTGTATTTGGATCTTGAAAAGATGATTTTATATGATAGCATCAAGTTACTCATTCTTATTTCCTATTGTCTTCTTCAAAAGGTTAGCCTAGGAAGAGGGTAGGATCGTAATAGTGGTAAACAGATGACTAGGGTTTTCCAAGAAAGATGTGAGAAAGTGAGATGGGATTTGCCTCACTAAGGCCACTCCCAAGTACATTGATAAGGCATAAGAGAGTTGTGACATTAACTTGCCAGCCTGAACCTCAATAGTCTTCAAGCTCACCAATGACATAGTGGTAAGCATCGGTAAAGGAGTGGTAAATGAGGTAATAGAGGAGATGATTGGATTAAAAACCTACTTTAAGTAGACATCATCTTGGGAACAAGCAGTGAGACCAAGGTTGCCTCCTAACTAGGGCTTGGGTTGAATAAGCGATGGGTTGAACTCGACCAAGAGAAGAGATGTGACTTGGTAGGTTGAAAGAGAACTTTTAACCTTTGTTTTGAAGATATGGGTTAGTCTTAATGGGTTTGGGTTTAGCATGCCTTTCAACCTGGACCTAATGACTATAGAGGAGGCCATCCCTAACCTTTAGCATCTTGGTGAAAACCCTACATCCGACGAGGATGAGGATAACTCATAACTACTGATTCTAGGGTCCATTTTACTACATTGAAAGTAAATATTTGTGAGATTTTTAAATGTGGTTGTTTGAAAAAATTAAGAATATCCAAGTTGAATCCAAATCCTCTAAGGGGCCGATTAAGAAAGGTTTAGAAGTACATAGATGCATGCATACTTTCTTCTTATTTGAGAGAAGATAACCTAGTCAATTTTCATGAATGTACTTATTTAGGAGGCAATTTGTGTAAGGAGACTAAGTTAAAGGAGCTCCTAGGGAAGACAGAGAATTATAGCTATGTTGGAATGAATTCAAATTTTTTAATAACAACTAAAAATGAGGATTTCCAAGAATTGAGGGCTAGAGGACAACCTCTAAGGAACCATAGCCCTCCCAATAGTACATGATTCATCTCCTTTATAGAATTGAAATGAAAGCAATAAAACCCTTCAACCATGTCAATAATCTTATACCCTGCTAATAAAGCGCAGATTTTTAGAAGAAAGGACTTAAGCAAGTCCAAAGAAAGAATCCTACTTAGGAACTTACCATAGAGGCTAGTTTGCCCTTCCTCCTGAGGAAACCTTTTTGATATCTAAGTTAATATTCAGATTCGATTATCATTGGATCTTGATTAGTTGACCTTCTATGGCAGCATCAAGTTGTCCATCCTTATTTCCTATTGCCTTTTTGAAAAGGTTATTTTAGGAGATGGGTAGAGTCATAGTAGTAATCGAAGGATGATTATGGTTTTCTAAGGAAGGAGGAAGGGAAGTGGGGTGGGATTGGCCTCACCAAGGCAACTCTCATGCACACATGGGATGCTGGAAGGCATGAAAGAGTTATGACATTAACTTACCGGCCTAACCTCAACAACCTTCGATCTCACTAATGATAGAGTGGAAGCCATCGATCGAGAAATAGTAGCTAAGGCAACAAAGGAACTTGTTGGATTAAAAACTTTCCTTGAAGAGAACACTGCATTGGAAACAAGAGGTGGGACTTGAGTCGCCTCTTGACTAGGGCTTGGGTCGAATATAGGACAAATATGAATTGGATGAGCTAAACAAGTGGAGGGGTGTGATTTGATGGGTTGAAAAAAATATTTTTACCTTTATTTTAGAGTTGTGGGTTGGTCTTAATATGTTTGGGTTTAGTACGCCTTTGAACTCGAATGGAAGGCCCATAAAGGAGGTCATACCTAACCTTTAACATCTTAGTGGAAACCCTAAGTTCTAGTGAGAATAATGAGTAAGGCCAAGGGGATGAGAGAGAACTAACAATTACTAGTTTTGTAGCTCACTTGGTCATATCGGAAGCTAATATTGGGGAGATTTTAGAAAGTGATTGTTTGAAAAAATTGAGAATATCCAACTTGAATCCAAATGCCCTGAGGGACTAGTTGAGAAAGGTTTAGAAGCACATAGATGTAGAAATACTTTCCAATTGTGTGAGAGAGGGTAAAATAATTTATTTTCAAGAATATGCCTTGATGTCCAAATTAATCTACAGAGTCAATTATCGTTGGATCTTGAAAATGTGATCTTTTATAGTAGCATTGGTTGCTCATCCTTGTTTTTTGTCATCTTCTTGTAAAGGTTGGCTTAAGTGATAGGTAGTGTCGCAGTAGCAATCAATGGATAATTAAGATCTATTGAGGAAGAAATTAGGGAAGTAGAGCGAGATTTGCCTCGCCTAGGTGACCCCTAGGCACACATGACATGCTAGGAGGCCTAAGAGAGTGACAACAATAACTTGTCAGCTTGACCCTCAACGACATATGAAATCACCAACGACACATCGGCAAACATTGGTAGAGGAGTGGTAGGAAAGACAACATAAAAGCTGGTTGCATTAAAAATCTTTCTTGAAAAAGATAATTTTTGGAAATAACTAATGGGACCTAGGTCACCTGGGCTTGGGTTAGACATGAGATGGGTATGAACTGATTGAACCTGACTAGAGGGTGTGGCTTGGTAGGTTTAAAGAGACATTTTTACCTTTATCTTAGAGATGTCAATTAGTCTTAACTGGTTTGGGTTTAACACACCTTTGAATCCGAAGTTAAAGCCTACAAAGGAGATCATACCCAACCTTAAGCATCTCGATAGATACCCTAGGTTCTGTCTGGGATGACAAGGAAGTCAGAGGGGATGGAGAGAACTTATAACTACTAGTTATGTGGCCTACTTTGTCATATTGGAAACTCATATTGGGGTGATTTTCGAATGTGATTATTTAAAAAAAAATAAGAATATTCAACTTGAATCCAAATAAATATCCTACGAGACCGATTGAGAAATATTTAGAAGTATATAGATGCAAGAGATAATAAACTACTTTTCTCTTATGCAAGAGACAATAACCTGGTCTATTTCAGGAATATACTTATTTGAGAGGTAATTTGTGTCTAATGACTTAGTTGAAGGAACTCTAGAGAGAGATGGGGAATGGACTCATTTTTTTCTAATAGTGGCTAAAATTAGAGTTTCCTAGAGATGAGAGTTAGATGTTGATCTCTAAGGAACCATAGCCCTCCCAACATTATATGATTAATCTCTTATATGAAATTAAAACGTAAGTAAAAAAACCCTGTGTCCATATCAAAAACCTCTTATACCACTAGTAAACCCTAGATTTTTGGGAGAAGGGACTTAAACAAGTCTAGAAGAGGAATCTTACTTAGGAACTTACCATACAAGCTACTCTATTGTTCCTCATAGGCTAAGGAAACCTCTTCGATGTCCATATCAACCTTTAGATTCAGTTATTGTTAGATCTTGAAAATGTGACCTTTAGTAACATCAAGTTGCCTATCTTTATTTCCATCGTCTCCTTAAAAGGGTTGGCCCAAGAGGTGGTTAGGGTCACAAGATTAGTGAACAAGTGATTAAGGTTTCTCGAGAAAGGAAGCAGGGAAGTAGGATGGGATTTGCCTGACTGAGGCTATTCCCAAGTATGAGTTGCATGTTGGGAGGCTTGAGAGAGTGGCGACATTAATTTGTCGGCCTGACCCTCAATGGCCTAGCATCAATAGAGAAGTGGCAAGCAGGGCAACAAAGGAGCTGGCTGCATTAAAAAATTTTCTTGAAAAGGATATCGTATTGGAAATAAGTTGTGGGACCTAGGTCACTTCTTGACCAGAGCTTGGGTCATATAGGATGGGTATGAACTAGCTTAACCCATCTTGGAGGAGGGGTATGACTTAATGGGTTAAAAGAGACCTTTTTATCTTAGTCTTGGAGATGTTGGTTGGTGTTAACTGGTTTGGGTTTAGCATGCCTTTGAATCCAAATCTAAGGCCTATAAAGAAGGTCATTCTCAACCTTCATTATCTTGGTGGAAACCCTAGGTTCAATGAAGGCCGAGGGGATAGGGAGAACTCCCAACTATTGATTTTGTGGCTTATTTTATCACATCGGAACTAGGAAAGTTTTCAAATGCGATTACTTGAAAAAATTGAGAATTTCTAGCTTGAATCCAAATACCATAAGAGACCGGTTGAGAAAAGTTTAAAAGCACGTAGATGTAAGTATAATTTTTCCTTATGCGAGAAAGGATAATCTAGTCTATTTCTTATTTGAGAGACAATTTGTGTAAAATTTGTTAATAAAGACCGAAAGAGTTTACGATGGTTAGATGTTAATCTATAAGAAATCATAACCCTCCCAACAATATATGATTCATATAGAATTAAAACGAAAACAAAAAAACGTGAGTTTCTCACAATAAGTTTTTATATACTTAAATTCTTATTATACAAGAAATTTGATGCAAAACAATTCAACAATAATACTCTTTATAAAACGCTTAAGCCCAAATCAAGAGTAATACTCTTTACAAATTAATTCAAGTCGTTGCTTAATTCCCATATGGAACTAAAATTTGAATTTGCATATACACGCGAACCATTTACAGCAGAAAATAGCATATCACACCCATCAATAAGGGTCGCTACCAAATCAGAGTTGGATCAGTAAGACACCTTTGCTAATAACCCAGGTCATGAGAAGCCACGTTGCTATGAGACCAACCTTGACCTGAGACGCTAAATGTAAAGCTCTATGATTGCCTTGTGTAAATCGCTAAATGACATGGATCGATTTGCGAAATAATCCATGAATAACACCTTCTTTCTCTTTTGGCTAATCAAATTAATCCTAGTTTGCTGCTGAGTCACGTTTAGCTTGATCTATTTGACGACTTTCAATTGAAAATAAAATAAAAAAAAACTTTTAATTGGTGAGATAATAAGAGATAGGTGAGAGTACAACCCCATATAACTAAATCGGATTATACATATTTAAGTTTGGCTCGTAACCTAAAATTTTTTTTATTTTTTATTTTATTTTTTCGCTTACAATGTTAATTTTCTCGTCTCTTTTTGTTTTGACTCACTTTGTTTTTCAATATAATGTTCAGACCCTTGTTAGACTACACAAGGTTAAATTCTACATTGACCCTTTACATGCAGGTATCGTTTGGATGCCTTAAAGACAATCCTAACAAAGAACGTGACACAATAATACTATCATCTTTAAACAAATCTGATCCTAATCACTTATCCTTAAAGTAAAAAAAAAATAAAAAATCCCCAACCCTCTTAATCCAAGATGATCATTAAACCATTATTAGATGGTGGTCTAGCACAGTCCCATAGTGCCTCTTCCTATTAATATTTTTTGGATTTCTTCGTTGCTTATTTAATTGCCACCACCTCCCTTTTTCTTTTTTTCGTTCGAGGCTCATTTCATGCCTTCGGTATCATACCATCACAGCTTGCCAAGGACCGTTTCATTCCTTCAGTACCACTTCAACCCTCTTCCTATAAATACCATCTCCCTTGTCACCCTTCTCGTGCCTTCTACACCCATCTATTTACCCTCCACAGCCTAAAACGCAAGTCACCAGCTATGGCCACGTTTTCCCTCCTCGTCCTCTTCTCCCTCTTCCTCGTCCTCCCTCCCTGCCTTGTCGCAGATCCTGACCAGCTCCAAGACATCTGCGTAGCAGATCTTAACTCGGGTAACATCACACTTCGCCCCCCTTTCATGATCTCTTCTCGTGTATGATCATGGCGTGTTCCTGCTCTTATAAGCTGATCGCTACTGCAGACGTCAAGTTGAATGGCTTCGCATGCAAGCCTGCGGCAAAAGTCACAGAGGCGGACTTCTTCTTCAAGGGGCTGGCGACGGCCGGCGCCACCAACAACACCATGGGCACCCTGGTGACGGCCGCCAACGTCGAGAAGATCCCCGGGCTGAACACGCTCGGCGTCTCCCTATCGCGCGTTGACTACGCCCCCGGCGGGCTGAACCCGCCCCACACCCACCCTCGTGCCACCGAGGTCGTCTTCGTCCTCGACGGCACCCTCGACGTCGGCTTCATCACCACTGCCAACAAGCTGATAGCCAAGACCATTACCAAGGGCGAGGTGTTCGTCTTTCCCAGGGGGCTCGTTCACTTCCAGAAGAACAACGGTGCCGCTCCTGCCGCCGTCATCGCCGCCTTCAACAGCCAGCTTCCTGGCACCCAGTCCATCGCCGTTGCACTCTTCGCAGCTACCCCGCCGGTGCCCGACTACGTCCTCGCCCGGGCCTTCCAGATCGGATCCAAGGAGGTGGAAAAGATCAAAAGCCGCCTCGCACCTGGGAAGTAAAAGCAAGAGATGAAGTCAGCTGGGTTTACTGCCACTTCCTGCTTTAACTTATCATCGATCAAAACTTGTTTGACATTACTTTTCTGTCATTCGGATGGAACGCACTAATGTTTGTTTATTGTTCATTCAATCATCAGATAAATGACATTTCTCTTTCCCTTCTGAGATGATTATTCCAGAAACAAAATTCCTATAAATTCCGGCATACTGATAACATCAAGAACAGAGACATACCAGTTCACAGGAAGAACCTACAAGTATTTAATAAGCAATCAAAAGCTGGGATGGAACGGAAGGACAAAAACCTGGGATTCTTGTTGTGAATCCCCACCACAAACCTGGCGTTTACATTAAGTTACCCTCGGGCCATCCCAGAAGAAAGGGCTCAGACAACCATCATAAGAACACTTTACTTCAAATGGGGGCTTTATTCATAAAGAGCATCATCAAGCCATCAAAAGGGTGGTCTTTTATGCATTTCCCAATAGAGAGAGACTGACATCTGATTAAGCTCTTTTGTTCTTTCACCATACTTTCTGACCCAAGTTGGAAGTAGTTCATGCAGTCTGTAATGGAACCTTGATGCAGCACGTTATCCGCCACGATTTTTTTGTGCCAATTGATCACCAATTTGCATCAGCCATTTTTTGTCATTCTTTTGACCAGGATCTGGTCCTCCAGAGAAGTGTCTGATCTATGGACAGGAAATTTTCCTATGCTCATGAACCTTGAAGTCACCTATCAAAGTAACCATTCAAGTAACTCAAGCTTCAGTCTTCAATCATCTCAATCGAATACTAGGCATGATAATTGTATGACACGATTCTAGAGACTGAAAGTTTAGGCAAAATATGAATATTCGACAGCAGTTTTTCATTTTATTTTTATTAAGATGGTCCCTTTTTTTTTCTTGGCTCTCTAATATATAATTAAAGAGGCATGCTTATTCCATGTTCTGTTTAGTATTGCTATATAGGGCTCTGATTCATCCTTATATTGAGTTGAACTAGGTACTTTTAATCTTGGAAAAAGCCTCTATCTTTGAGAAATTCTCGTAAAGCGTCCCAACTTTCAAAAATTTTTATAGAGTATTTTTTTCATAAATAATCATTATGCCCCTAGCTCCCATTAGACTAGCCTCCCCTCCCCTCTATCTTTGCCCTTGGTCCTTGCCAAACTTGTCACCTGCACCCTTGTACAATAGGCGATGACAGTCACCCTACTGGATCCTCCCTTGCGTGTGAGGGCGATGAGGGTCATCGCCACTGCGCCCCCCTCCTTCATCTCACGAGGGTTTGCCTCCATCGGTCCCATTGCCTGCACTCCTATGCAACAAGCGATGATGGTGACCACACTGGACCCTCCCATGCACGCAAGGGCTGCCACCACGCCTCCTACTTCCTCGTGCAAGGGCAGTGAGGGTTGGCATCGTTGTGCCTCCTCCTTCATCATGGCGAGGGCCGCTACCCTGCCCCTTTCTTCCTTGTGCAAGGACGAGGCGAGCCCAGCGAGGGCCATGAAGGTGATAGTAGGTTTGATAGGACAGAGGGGAGGTGAGGCGATGGTAGAGGTGGTGCAAGGGTGATACTGAATAGAGATGACAATGGGTTTGACGGTGGTATGGATAAATTAATCTTTTCACATAACAAGAGACGCTCTGCGAGCACACAGTTGGTCTTTTTGTTATAGTGTTTTTATAAAATGTTTACTGTGTTTTTATTTGTATTTCTAAAACACTGTAAATATCACATAAAAACACTATATAGACAATCTTTCCTTAATTCTTCTAGTATTTACAATACCTAGCATATACACAACTGCACTTGGATATCATTTGCATCTGGGATTCTAACAATGCGATTCAAGTATATCGTTATAGTGTTCTTATAAAGCGTCAAACACAAAAACACTGTAAAATTTCATTTCAGTTCGTGACTCTACATAACATCTAAACAATTACAGTTCATGAGTCTACACATACTTTCATTCCGGTTTATATATTAATAAATGATGACAAGTATGTCCAACTGTTGTTGATTACATAAAATATACTTAGGAAATGAATTAATGATTTAGCCTTTACGGTTTCTATTTTAAACTTTACTGAGTTTCCCTTCTTATTCAGAAAACATCGTAAACTAAATACAAAAACACTGTAAAAGCTAAGTCATTCAACATACACGTCTTTTTAACGATCTTCAAACAAATAAAGATGAAATAGGTTAAATATATTTACATCTCTAACAATATAAGACTCTTGGATCGGAGGGGATAAAAACCCACAACACTATAAACACAAGTGAAAGACACTTTCAAAGAATGAAAAAAAAAAAGGGGCGGAGAAAACACAATATATGGAAGATCACTTACCTCAAACATTGTCTTAGCTAAAAGCACCATGATTTCTTTGTGGGAAGACACCCTATCACAGCTCCAAACCAGGGAGGAGAGCAAGAATTGATTTGATTGATTTTTTTGAAGCAAAAGATGGAAAAGAAGGAAGTTGAACTAAACAGTGTTCAAGGCTAAACCATGGACATTGGTCCATCCATATGGACGGGTACACCCAATGGACTGGTGCTGGCTCCCACAATCGATAGGAAACATTTGTCACAACTTTCTGAAAGGTATTTTTGGTATTTTCGAAAGATGGGTCATGGAACGAGAATAATAAAAAAGGGGTGGTTGTAAAGGTAGTAATACGGCGGAGGCGGCGGATACGATGACGATGTCGATGTTGCCATCAATCCCAACCTTTCCTCTTTCCCCCAAGCAGTTGATGCTTGAAATTGAGAGCTTAATCTTATATTAGGTCAATACTCGCATAAAAATGTCAACTTTCTTCATAATCTTGAACGTGTTATCAATAATCTGATCACAACTTAAGCTCAACTAACAAAAATTGATAATCTCACATCTAAAACCACAAGACACTTATAGCATAAGAGATCAAAAGAAAAAATTCGGACGCAATCGGAAACTCAATGTCGATAACGTAGGTTCAGCACAACATAAACAGCAAAGAGAAGACTTGAAATCAGCAGTTCCTGGCGTGGGGGGGGAAGAAAAGATGGTAAAAAGAAAACAGGGCTTACCCGGCTTGACGACGGCTGTGGTTCCGACGGAGGCTGCGATCGAGAGGGCAGCGTCGCAGTTGTCGGGCGATTGGAGGAAGAGACACGAATGGGTGAGAATAGGCGTCGGGATTTGGTGGACGGGTCTACAGTTTTATTTGGACGGTCCAAGATCACATGGCACCAAATCTAACGGATTCAAATCTCAGTACAGTAATTACCAAAGAAAGACTCCAATATGTAGATATCTATTACAATTATTCTTAATCATATATATATATATATATATATATATATATATATATATATATATATATATATATATATATATATATATATGTCTGATAATGATCGATCGATGTACCACCCCCCAATCCAATTATTGATCGTATACATATTAGTGATATATTTTATAAAAACAAAATAATTATCAGGTATTTGAGAAGAAAATTGATATTCCATATACACTTTTTTAAATGTAAAGATAAGTAAATTTCTTTTACTTTTTATTGAATCTCAGATTTTGATGATGAAATCAATTGATAAGTGTTTATGATTTAATCTGCGTTTTAAGTGACATAGGATGCTTCGATCTGGGAGAGATAATTAAAGCAGGAAGAATCATGTTGGGTCGGAGGAAAACGTGTCAGGGATTCGGGCATCGAGCCAAGAAGAGCGGATATTGTGCCAAGGATATCGGAGTTGTGGAGGTCAACTGGCCGATTGGGTAATATGCTGCAAGAGAGGACGATGCGACGAAGAATCGGACAAAGCGTCGATGAATCAATGACATACCGGACAACATGATTCATGCTTAGTAATAATTGTCTAGATCGAAGTGTGCTTTTGTGTGTAAAGGATTAACTACGATAACAAGGCATGAAGCAAAATGAAGTCCCGGAGTCAAGGATACGATTTCGTTGTGAGTTCGAGAGTTCGTCGAAAGTCCAGACGTTCGTCGGAAGTTCTGTAGGAACCAATAGAGAAATCCAAGAGCTTGCTTGAAGAAGCTCGTTGGAACTCTCAGAAGTTCACCGGAAGAAACCAAGACCTAGGGACTTGTTTAGCTTAAGTATGTCTTAGATTTCGTAGTTATCACGTAATTAGGATTGGATTTGGGCCATCCCAATTATGGGCCAATTTGGCCCATGTAAGGACTGTGTTAGGCTCAATGAAAGAACTAAACAATGACCTAAAAAGTGGCACCATCATGGCATAATCTTCGAGATTGTGTCAAGCGGTGGTACCGCCAGTCTAGGCGGTGGTACCGCCTAGTGCAGTGTTAGTGTCAGACTGATACTGGCAGTGGTACCGCCCAGCACAGGCGGTGGTACCGCCTGAACCCAAGAAACCTGAAATGAGATATTTTTAGGCTCCAAGTTTGAATCAACTTGAGGCCTATAAATACCCCTCTCATCCTTGGTTAAACTACATAAGATTTGAGAGTAAAAATAGAAAGAAACGCTGCTACAATCTTGTATGAACTCCTCTCAAAAGTTCTTTCTCAAAAGTTCTTAGTGTTAGAATAGTTTGAGAGAGGAGTAAATGGGGGTGTAAGGGTTATCTCCTAAACCCGGTAAAAGGAGAATCGAGTTGTAAAAGGTGGTTGGTCTTCGCCTATTGAAGGAAGACTGATAGTTGATGCCGGTGGCCTCGACGAAAGAGGAATCAGTGGAGTGGATGTAGGTCACAACGACCGAATCACTATAAAAATATGGTTTGCCTTTACTTTGAGCAATTTACTTTAAACCGCAAACTGCATTCTCATTACTTGCTACGCTCTTCCATACGCTTTCAATCTAAGCATATTTTTAGAATCAGTTTTCATTGTACGAAGAATTTTCAAAAATATAATTTTTACCACTGTACTAATTCACCCCCCCTCTTAGTGCTGACTCTTTTCCTAACAGTTGGTATCAGAGCCACCTTGTATTTCTCATTTGGTTTAACACCCAAGAGAAATGACTCTTTTCGGCTTTCAAGAGGGTCATTCTCTCATTCATTCTCCCTTTTTCAATGGGATGGACTATACATATTGAAATACTCGAATGAGAGTTTTCTTGCTTTCTTTGGATTTAAACTTATGGAACATTGTTGAAAATGGTTTTCGAAGGTCTTATACTCCAATAAAAGAATGAAATGATTTGGAGAAGAAAACGTTTTCCTTAAATGCTAGAGCTACGAATGCTTTATTTAGCACTTTGGATAAAACTGAGTTTAATCGTATTTTTATGTGCGAAATGGTTTTCGATATTTGGCACACTCTTGAAATCACACACGAAGGCACAACTAGAGTTAAAGATTCTAAAGTCAATCTTTTAATGCATGATTTTGAACTTTTTTGAATGAAGCCGAGCAAAACCATTGTTGACATGTACACCCGTTTTACGGATATCATCAATGGTTTAAAAGCTATTAGCAAATGCTTTTCTAATTTTGAACTCGTTAACAAGATTTTACGATCACTTTCTAAGAATTGAGATTTGAAAATAACGGCTATACAAGAATCAAAAAATTTGAATACTTTTCTGATCGAAGAACTTATCGGGTCTCTAATGACCTATGAAATAACGTGCAATGCACGTAAAGAACTTGAGAACCACCTTCCAAAGAACAGGAAGGATTTCAGACTAAGAATAATTGAAGACCACTCGAGCATAAGCTCAAGTGATGGTGAACTTGAACTCATCACTATGAAATTTAAAAAGTTAATGAAATAAAAATTAAAGAACAAAAAGAACGTAACTACTTGCTATGAATGCAAGAAGAGGGAAGAACTTTGGGATGAATCGAGCTCCTTTGAAGATGAGGAGAAAATCAACAAAGACGAGGTGGCAAACTATGCCTTAACGACTTTCGACGATGAGGTAATCAAAATGCCCTTAATTATTTTAAAATTACATAATACTTTTAATGAGTTACTTTTAATTTAGTTTAGACTAATTATTTTTCTTGAAAATTGCATGTTTAATAAAAATACAAAAATAAAATAGGATCATGCTTATCATGTTAGTAATTTTGAAAATGATAATGAAAATTACATATTTTATAATAAAGAAATAAAATGTTAGATTTAAATCTAATGATAATCCTATGTATATTTTTTAAGAAGAAATAATGTGTATCTTGATGATTTTTGATTTTGTTTGAAAATGCCTTATGCTCAATGAAACCATGATAGATGAATATGCTTTATGTTTTCTTTGGCTTGCCTTATTGTGATGAATGTTTTGAAAATAAATATTTGCATCATGCTTAATGATTTTTATATATGAGGACTTGAAATAATGATTTGAAATTATATGTTTTGAATTATGTGTTATACTTTTTTATCTTTCCATTTTAAACGTTGATATATAGTTTTCATACGAAAAACTTGAGTATACTTATATGAAATCAATCTTATGAATTGAATCACTAAAAAAAAGAAAGCTTTCTCCTTAAAATATTTTCTCTACTTTATCGATTTTTAAAAAAGGAGAGACTAATGAACACATCTTTATTCTTAGAATCTCTTGAAAATGATTTTGATTTGACGATTTGAATTTGAATGAGTTTTATCTTGATTTTTTCAAATTTATAACTTGAGATTTCTTATTCTTAAATCAAGATTTTATATGCATGAATTGAAAAAAAAATTTCCCCTAAGTTTCTTTTATGATTTACTAAAGAGAATATCTTTTTCAAAATTTGACTTAAAGTTTTTTTTAAATATCTTTTATTATTTGATCTCCTAAGATTTTCTTTCAATTATTTAAGAAGAGGTTTTTCAAAAGAAATAAGAAATCATGCCTTTTGGCATTCACTGTTAGGATCGAGAGCACTAAGAGGGGGGGGGGGGGTGAATTAGTGCAGCGGAAATCTTTCAGCGATTAAAAACGAAAGCTGCGTTCGTTCGATAAAAACTATTTTGATGCAAAAGCCGATTCTAAGATTACTTATGATTAAGTGCAGTTTACGTCCAAACACAGTTTGCGTCTAAGCGCAGTTTACGCAGTTTGCGTCTAAATGCAGTTTGCATCTAAATGCAGTTTGCGTCTAAATGCAGATTGCGTCTAAGCGCAGTTTGCATCTAAGCGCAGTTTGCGTCTAAGCTCAGATTGCGTCTAAGCGCAGTTTGCGTCAAAGCTCAGATTGCGTCTAAGCGTAGTTTGCGTCTAAGCGCAGTTTGCGTCTAAGCGCAGTTTGCGTCTAAGGGCAGATTGCGTCTAAGTGCAATTTGAAGTTATAAATGGAATCGAAACGTAAATGTAAACTGCAAAGAAACTCGTTCGTAAAAGCGCATAAGACAGTTTGCAGTTATAAATAGAATCAAAACGTAAATGTAAACTGCAATGTAAGGATCGTACGAAAACACCGATCTACGTCTGAATGCAGATTCGGAAAGATCAGAACTTAGAAACTTGTTCGTAAAAGCGCAGAGAGCAGTAGCTATGTAGGAGGTTTGCAGTAATGATAAAGTGCTCAAAATAAAAGCAAACCAGAGATTTAGAGTGGTTCGGTCAGTCTTGACCTACTCCACTTTTGGCTTCCTCCACCGACGAGGTCACCGACGTCAACTAGAGGCCTTCCTTCAATAGGCGAAGGCCAACTGCCCTTTTACAGTTTCACTCCTTTTGACGGGCTCAGGAGACAACCCTTACAGAACCTTTCTCTCCTCTCATTACAACTCAACACTTGAAGAACAGAAAGAGGAGAACTTTTGGACTTTACACAAATTTGAGCTCTTAGAATCACAGAAAAGATCAAGAATTCGGTGTAGGTCTATATCTTTTCAGTGCTGAATGGGTGGGGTATTTATAGGCCCCAACCCAGTTCAAATTTGGAGCTCAAAACGATTAAATCCCGGAATTCCGGGATCAGGCGGTTGCATCTCCTGACTGGAGAGGTTGCACCGCCTGGTAGAGCTCGAGGACTGAGCCCAGGCGGTTGCACCTCTCTGTTAGGGGCAGTTGCACCGCTCTGCCAGAGCTCGAAGACCGAGCTCAGGCGGTTGCACCTCCTGACTGGAGAGGTTGCACCGCCTGGTAGGAGAGGTTGCACCGCCTGGCAGAGCTCGAAACTTGAGCTCTAGCGGTGCTACCTCCTGACAGAGGAGGTTGCACCGCCCAGTCTCACTTGGAGACTGAGCCCTGGGCGGTTGCACCTCTTGGCTGGGGCGGTTGCACCGCCCAGTCTCGCTGGGAGACATAGCTTGGGCGGTGCTACCTCCCTGCCTGGGCGGTTGCACCTCCCACAGCAACCTGAGTCCGAATGGGTTGAACCATTCGACCCAATTTGAGTTCTTCAGGGGCCCAATTGCCCCAGGATTAAGCTAATGGGATCACCTCCCATTTCTAACTTAATCAAAGTGCTAACTACGATTATTTCCTAAGACATATTCTGCAGCTTGCTTCGGTGCGTCACTCGCTTCTTCCGGCGAGTTTCCGGCGAACTTCCGTCGATTATCCGATGAACCCTCGGTGATGCTCCTGCGGACTTCCGGTAAACTCCTGGACAGCGATGATCCACTTGGCAAGTTCCGACAAGCTCCTTTGGCAAGCTTCTGGACTTCTCGGATTTGTTCCCGCAAAACCTTCGATGACTGTCCGAACTTCCGTCGAGCTCTCGAACTCCCAACGTGATCATTGTCATGACTCCGGTGCAACTCCTGCTGCATGTCTTACTTTCATCGTAGTTAATCCTGCACACTTAAAACAAAAATTTCGATCGAGACAATTAATCCTAAGCAATTAACCAAGTTGTCCAACATGTCATTGGTCCCTCGACGCTTCGTCCGATTCTTCGGCGCATCGTCCTTTCCTGCAGCCTATTGCCCAATCGGTTTGTTGACTCCGTAACTCCGATATCCTTGGCACAATACCCGCTCTTCTTGGCCCGATGCCCGAGTCCATGACCCGAAGCCTTTTGTCGATACGTCGACCGATCCACCGGCCCGACGTCCAATCTTCTGACATGTTCCTCCGGCACAACATGATTTTCCTACTTTAATTGTCTCATCAAGATCGAAGCATCCTACGTCACTCAAAACACAGATTAAATCATAAACATATATCAAGTAGTTTCATCATCAAAATACGAGATTCAACAATCTCCCCCTTTTTGATGATGACAACCACTTGATGACGGAGTTAAACTTAACTCCTGGAGTTTAAACAAACTCCCCCTATCAATATGCCATATTGATAGAAACTCTTAGATTCAAAAATCTAAGCAACATGTCATCATAAACTTATGCATAACATGTGATGTCATCAACATACTTCTCCCCCTTTGTGATCAACAAAAAGGAGAAGTACCACAATCAAGTGTTTGTGATGTAAGTTATAACTCATTAAATGAAAAACATAATATCTATTGTTACCATCATGCAAGTTTGCTATCATCAAATGGTAAGATATCAACATGTAAAATTGTGATTCAATTTCTTGATATCTTAACATGATATGACATTCATAGCACCTATTCATATGAATGCTGCTTTTGATATCTCATCATAATATGACATTCATAACATCTATTCATATTCTTCAAATATGGCACTCATAGTATCAATTTATATATTTCTCCCCCTTTGTCATCAACAACAAGGAGACCGATATAAGTAAATTTTAAATATAAGTGCGATGCCATAAGTTGGTTCATGTCATTTTCCAACAGTGAGTGATAGTATACCAATTATGCAAACATCTCGAGGAAAACATGACATGGAGATAGCTTTTATTGCTTCTTCCTTTTTATTTGTTATCTTTTTACATGAAGGAGGAAAGCCATATATGAAGTTCAAATTGATAAGATATTAAAGCACACTTCATTTTTGCAAGGATTAAGATATGTAAGTGAGTCAAATCCTTGTATGTAAAAATATCTTCCTTTTATAAGAGGGAATCATCAAATATGTTTCTCGAAAAATATTTTTCACATGATAAGTGCATTTGCTAGATGATTCCATATGTCAAAAATCAATGATGTGAATTAAACTTGATATGACATATGCTTGTTAAATTCGGAAGAGGATAATGTATCAAGAAAATCCAATTGTTAGAAAAAATGAAATTTGACACTTTCATACATTCGGACAGGGTTTTACTAGAGATATTCAATTACAATCATGAAGGTAAAACATGCTTATTATCATGGAAATTTTTGTATTCAAGTACATAATTTCCAACATGTAATCATGGCAAGTAATTGTATAAAATCATTATGGCAATCAAGTAATTTGATCATTTAATCAAAAAAGTCCGAAAAATAATTTTAACAGGTTTAATCATTCGGACAGATTTTTGCCATAGTTTTTCAAATATAATCATGAAGATAGGGTATGCTCATCATCATGGTAGTATGATAGCAAGTTTACCATATTCAAGCTAGCAAAAAATTTCTACATTTTAAGGCCCGCAGGCTAGCAATGTTGTAACATTTTAGAACTTGCAAGCTAGCAATTTAGAGATGTTCAAGAAGGCAACTCTTGCTTCTTGAAATATGCAAGTTGCAAGCTAGCAAATTTTTACGATATGCAAGTTTTGCTTCTTGAGATAGGCAAGATAGCACTTTTGCAATTTTTGTTTGGCAAGCTTGTGATGTTCAAGATAACAAGCTCTTTCTTCTCTTTTGAGAAGTGTCATTTTTGCTTTCTTTGCAAAGTGCAAGTTAGCAAAATGCCAAACTAGCAAGAGATAATGTTTTACATGAGGCAAGCAAACAATTTGGCAAGTGTTACATTTGCATCTTCTCTTTAGATGTGCAAGAAAATAAACAAGTTTTTGCATTTTCTTGACATTTCAAGCTAGCAATTATCGGTGATGTTCAAGATAGCAATTTCTTCTCTTTTGTAATTTTTGTCTTTTTCTTGAATTGTGCTAGCAATCTATCTCCCCCTTTGTCATTATCAAAAAGAAGGGAAAAACCCTTTACATCAATTTCTAAATCATGACAAAGGTAAGTAATCATTCTTATTTGTGCATCATTATAGTTTCAATGCACAAATTCATTAACATTACATTTCATTTTTTTTATGCATGATCATCATCATGAGCATATCAAACATGATATTCAAGCATTCATGATATATCATTTTGGCAACATGATCATAGATATTCAAACGATGGTATCTAAATGTCAGAATTCATTACATCCTATTATGCATGATCATTAACTCCTCATTTGTATTTCATGCATTATTTCATTTCATCTCATAAGGAATATCAAGAAGAGTTATTGGATGATGAGATAAATATTTTATGAATACACGGAATATCATAAGTGTTTCATGTATTCATATTATCACATGAAGCATATTATCATTTTTAAGATTCATAACATGAATAACGTTATTACTATTTCATCAAAATCAATTTCGAGATTCACACAATATCATGAAATCATTAATCTCGATAAGATGGGAAAAACATTTTCTTTTTAAGTGATTCTTTTAACACATCATAAAAAACTCATTCATAATTCAAGTGATTTACAAGATATCATAAATGAATTTATCACTTGCATTTCATCAAAATCGAGAACTCTAGAGATAGAAAATGATTGAAGCATTTAACATGATTGAAGCATCATTCATATTTAAAGTGTATCTTATGTCGTAAATACGAATCAAGCATTTGTCAAATCTGAAATCATCCTCAAAATTACATTCAATAAATTCATGTATGACAAGCATAGATTTATTGAAAAATCAATAAGATAGAGGATTACATTTCAAGTGTTCATCAATTGTAGCATTTCATCATATGGTAAGATATCAATGCGTAAAACTATGAAGCAAGATTTTGTTTGATATCTTGATACAGGGCATGATGTACACATTTTGAATATTTTAGCAAGTGTAGCATTGCATCACATGGTAAGATATCAGCTCGTATGATGCAAATTTTTGTTTGATATCTTGATACAGGGCATATAGCAATGATAGCAATCATATATTTCTTGGTGATGCAAGCATGGGATAATCATAGCATAGTGTTTATAGCATCAATTCATATATTACTCCCCTTTTTTAAGTGTTTCATCTTAAGTGATCGATTTCATGTTAGCATGCCTTTTCATTTATGTCAAATGAAAACATGCATCAACGTTTAGGATCGTAAAATGAATTTCATCATAAAACCATCAATCACAAAAATCATCATGTATAACTTTAAAATCTCATGCATAAAATCGTCAAATCATAGTATCAAAACTTTAATATTTTCATTGCAACATTAAGCAAGGTTTCATTGAACATAGTTTTGAATGGTTCTTATAAATGCCAAAAACTTCTTTAGTTTTAATTTAAATGATTGACTTTATAATAGCATGCTCAAATCTTTATTCTTATGTCAAAATCATACATCATATTTAACAAACAAAGACAATGAAAAATATCAAGCCTTCCAGACAAAAGCCATGTATCGTCACTGAAAAGCAATATGAAAATCATCAAAATATACATTCTTGCTTCTCAAGCACATAAATAAGATTTAATCTCACTAGGTGTACAATCATTAGATTTCTATCTTACATTAACATAAGACATGCAATTTTCATTTTCATTTTCAAAATTACAAGCATGATCATATTTTTGCATTTTTATTATTAAATTATTAAAAATATAATTTTCAAGAAAATTTAAAGAAAAAAAAAATGCATCATGAAAAACATCATGTAATTTCGAAGTAAATTAAAGGCATTTTGATTACCTCAGCGTCGAAAGGCCTTAAAGGCGTAGTTTGCCACCTCGCCTTTGTTGATTTTCTCCTCGTCTTCGGAGGAGCTCGATTCATCCCAATTTTTGTTCTTCTTCTTGCGTTCAAAGCAAGTAGTTCTGTTCTTTTTACTTTTTAATTTTTGTTTCAATTGTAGTTTAAGTTCACCATCACTTGAGCTTATGCTCGAGTGGTCTTCAAATGTTCTATGTCCCAAATCCTTCCTGTTTTTTGGAAGGTGGTTCTCAAGTTCTTCACGTGCATTGCACGTCATTTCATATATGATCAAGGAACCAAATAGTTCTTCAAGTGGAAATTGGTTCAAGTTTTTCGATTCTTGAATAGCAATTACTTTTGAATCCCAAGTTTTAGAAAGTGAGCGCAAAACTTTGTTAACGAGTTCAAAATCCGAAAAGCTTTTACCAAGTGATTTTAAACCATTGACGACATCCGTAAAACAGGTGTACATGTCAACAACGGTTTCGCTTGGTTTCATATGAAAAAGCTCGAAATCATGCAGTAAAATATTAACTTTCGAGTCTTTGACTCTACTAGTTCCCTCGTGTGTGATTTCAAGAGTGCGTCAAATATCGAAAGCCGTTTCGCACAAAGAAACCCGATTGAACTCATTTTTGTCCAAAGCGCAAAATAAGGCACTCATAGCCTTTGCGTTTAAAGAAAAATACTTCTTCTCTAAATCCGACCATTCGTTCATCGGTTTAGAGGGAAGTTGAAAACCGTTTTCAACGATATTCCATAAATCCAGATTTAGAGAAATCAAGAAAACTCTCATTCGAGTTTTCCAATAAGTGTAGTCCAATCCGTTAAAGAACAGTGGACGAAAGACCGAAAAGCCCTCTTGAAGAGCCATTTCTCTCGGGTGTAAATCCGAAATGAGAAATACCCCGCTCTGATACTAATTGTTAGGATCGAGAGCACTAAGAGGGGGGGGGGGGGGGGGGGGGGTGAATTAGTGCAGCGAAAATCTTTCAGCGATTAAAAACGAAAGCTGCGTTCGTTCGATAAAAACTATTTTGATGCAAAATCCGATTCTAAGATTACTTATGATTAAGTGCAGTTTACGTCCAAACACAGTTTGCGTCTAAGCGCAGTTTACGCAGTTTGCGTCTAAATGCAGTTTGCGTCTAAATGCAGTTTGCGTCTAAATGCAGATTGCGTCTAAGCGCAGTTTGCATCTAAGCGCAGTTTGCGTCTAAGCTCAGATTGCGTCTAAGAGCAGTTTGCGTCTAAGCGCAGTTTGCGTCTAAGCTCAGATTGCGTCTAAGCGCAGTTTGCGTCTAAGCGCAGATTGCGTCTAAGCGCAGTTTGCAGTTATAAATGGAATCAAAACGTAAACATAAACTGCAAAGAAACTCGTTCGTAAAAGCGCAGAAGACAGTTTGCAATTATAAATAGAATCAAAACGTAAATGTAAACTGCAATGTAAGGATCGTACGAAAACATCGATTTACGTTTGAATGCAGATTCGGAAAGATCAGAACTTAAAAACTTGTTCGTAAAAGCGCAGAGAGCAGTAGCTATGTAGGAGGTTTGCAGTAATGATAAAGTGCTCAAAATAAAAGCAAACCAGAGATTTAGAGTGGTTCGGTCAGTCTTGACCTACTCCACTTTTGGCTTCCTCCACCGACGAGGTCACCGACGTCAACTAGAGGCCTTCCTTCAATAGGCGAAGGCCAACTGCCCTTTTACAGTTTCACTCCTTTTGATGGGCTCAGGAGACAACCCTTACAGAACCTTTCTCTCCTCTCTTTACAACTCAACACTTGAAGAACAGAAAGAGGAGAACTTTTGGACTTTACACAAATTTGAGCTCTTAGAATCACAGAAAAGATCAAGAATTCGGTGTAGGTCTGTATCTTTTCAGTGCTGAATGGGTGGGGTATTTATAGGCCCCAACCCAGTTCAAATTTGGAGCTCAAAATGATCAAATCCCGGAATTCCGGGATCAGGCGGTTGCACCTCCTGACTGGAGAGGTTGCACTGCCTGGCAGAGCTCGAGGATTGAGCCCAGGCGGTTGCACCTCTCTGTTAGGGGCAGTTGCACCGCTTTGCCAGAGCTCGAAGACCGAGCTCAGGCGGTTGCACCTCCTGATTGGAGAGGTTGCACCGCTTGGCAGGAGAGGTTGCACCGCCTAGCAGAGCTCGAAACTTAAGCTCTAGCGGTGCTACCTCCTGACAGAGGAGGTTGCACCGCCCAGTCTCGCTCGGAGAATGAGCCCTGGGCGGTTGCACCTCTTGGCTGGGGCGGTTGCACCGCCCAGTCTCGCTGGGAGACATAGCCTGGGCGATGCTACCTCCCTGCCTGGGCGGTTGCACCTCCCACAGCAACCTGGGTCTGAATGGGTTGAACCATTCGACCCAATTTGAGTTCTTCAGGGGCCCAATTGCCCCAGGATTAAGCTAATGGGATCACCTCCCATTTCTAACTTAATCAAAGTGCTAACTACGATTATTTCCTAAGACATATTCTGCAGCTTGCTTCGGTGCGTCACTCGCTTCTTCCGGCGAGTTTCCGACGAACTTCCGTCGATCATCCGATGAACCCTCGGTGATGCTCCTGCGGACTTCCGGCAAACTCCTGGACAGCGACGATCCACTTGGCAAGTTCCGACGAGCTCCTTTGGCAAGCTTCTGGACTTCTCGGATTTGTTCTCGCAGAACCTCCGACGACTGTCCGAACTTCCGTCGAGCTCTCGAACTCCCAACGTGATCATTGTCATGACTCCGGCGCAACTCCTGCTGCATGTCTTACTTTCTTCGTAGTTAATCCTGCACACTTAAAACAAAAACTTCGATCGAGACAATTAATCCTAAGCAATTAACCAAGTTGTCCGGCATGTCATTGGTCCCTCAACGCTTCGTCCGATTCTTCGGCGCATCATCCTTTCCTGTAGCCTATTGCCCAATCGGCCTGTTGACTCCGCAACTCCGATATCCTTGGCACAATACCCGCTCTTCTTGGCCTGATGCCCGAGTCCACGACCCGAAGCCTTCTGTCGATACGTCGACCGATCCACCGACCCGACGTCCAATCTTCTGACATGTTCCTCCGGCACAACATGATTTTCCTGCTTTAATTGTCTCATCCAGATCGAAGCATCCTGCGTCATTCGAAACGCAGATTAAATCATAAACATATATCAAGTAGTTTCATCATCAAAATACGAGATTCAACATTCACATGATCTTATCTTTCATGATATGATTTTTATACAATTCATTGTATTCATGAAATGTTTATTTCATCACCCAATTAATTTTTCTTGATATTCTTCATGTGATGATATGAAATTATGCATGAAATACTCATGATATTATGTTGATGCATACAAATGAGAATTTATGATTTGTATATCACATGATATGATTGAATCATTGGTGTAAAAGAAAAATAAAATTGTTAGCTTGCACATTGCAAAAGAGAACAAAAATATATGCTAGCTTGAATGATAAAACATGAGATTGTTTATAATACAAATTTATTGTTCTCATGATGTGTAAATTGAAATAAAAGGAAATGAATTGTACCATTATATTGTTATTCTCTTTTTTTTGCCAATGACAAAGGGGGATAAAGAATTGCTAGTGTGCACATCTCAAAAGAGAAAGATTTGCTAGCTTGCACAATTCAAAAAGTTACAAAAATATACTAGCTTGCTCATTTCAAAAGAGAAGCAAGGATTGCTAACTTTATATTTCAAGAAGCAAAAGTTGCTTTCTTAAACATCTCAAATGTTGCTAGCTTCATTTTTTAAATATTGTAAAATTTTGCTAGCTTGTACTTTGCAAAGGAAGCACAAATGACACTTCTCAAAAGAGAAGAAAGAGCTTACTATCTTGAACATCGCTATCTTGCATTTGCTTTTGAAATTTTTGTTAGCTTGTATATTATAAACTTGCTATCTTACTACCTTGCATATCTAAAACTTGATAGCTTGTATGATGTAACACTTGCTAAATCTTACAAATTGCATGATGATAAAACTTGATATTATGTTTTTCATGCAATAATTTGAACTTATATCTCAAACACTTGATAGTTGAAACTTCTCCTTTTTGTTGATGACAAAAGGGGAGAAGTATGATCATGTTATCCATGATGACGTGTTACAAATATTCATGATTAAATTTACAATGACTTGAATTCAGCTTGAATTCAAGGTTCTATCAATATGGCATATTGATAGGGGGAGTTCATTTAAACTCTAGGAGTTAAGGTTAACTCTATCATCAATTGGTTGTCATCATAAAAAAAAGGAGAGATTGTTGAATCTCAGATTTTGATGATGAAACCAATTGATAAGTATTTATGATTTAATCTACATTTTGAGTGACGTAGGATGCTTCGATCTGGGAGAGACAATTAAAGCAGGAAGAATCATGTTGGGCCAAAGGAAAACGGGTATCGAGCCAGGAAGAGCGGATATTGCGCTAAGGATATCGGAGTTGCAAAGGTCAACTAGCCGATTGGGCAATAGGCCGCAAGAGAGGACGATACGCCGAAGAATCAAACGAAGTGTCGATGGACTAATGACATGCCGAACAACATGATTCTGTTTTTTTTTTTTTTTACTCTCAAATAGGGATGAGAGGGGTATTTATAAGCCTCAAGTTGATTCAAACTTGGAGCCTAAAAACATCTCATCCTGGGTTTCCTGGATTCGGGTGGTACCACCGCTTTGTGCTGGGCGGTACCACTGTCAGTGTCAATTTGACACTGACACTGCACTAGGCGGTACCACCGCCTAGTCTAGCGATACCACTGCCTGGCACTGGGCCACTGGGCGGTACCACCACCCAGACTGACGATACCACCGCCTAACACAGTCTCGAAGACTGTGCCACGACAGTGTCACTTCTTGGGTCATTATTTGGGCCTTTCATTAGGCCCAACACAATCCTTACATAGGCCCAACTGGCCCATAATTGAGTTGGCCCAAATCTAATCCTAATTACGTACTGACTACGAAATCGAAGGCATACATAAGCTAAACTAGTCCCTAGGTCTTGGTTTCTTCCGACGAGCTTCTGGTGATCTTCTGGCGAACTTCCGACGATCTCTCGGCAATGTTCCAACGGACTTCCGGCAAGCTCCTGGACTTCACAACGATCTTCTTAGTGAGTTTTGACGAGCTTCTTTTGGCAAGCTCCTGGACTTCTCGGCTAGTTCCTGTAGAACTTTCGATGAACGTCTGGACTTCCGACGAACTCTTAAAGTCCCAACAAAATCGCGTCTTTGACTCTAGGACTTCATTTTGCTTCATGCTTTACTATCGTAGTTAATCCGATGATCTCATGGAATCAATTCATGCCCATCAAGATCGCTTTACATGGTATTACTGTGATGTGAAGATAATGGAGCTAACGCAACATGATCTCATGGAATCAATGCTTAGGTCGGCCAAATGACTTGGTGGAAAGAATTGACTGATATAAAGCTGAGGCATGGAATCTACGCTTAGGTTCTGCCAAATGACTCTTGGTGGATAGAATTGACTGATATAAAGCTGAGGCATGGAATCTTACAATAAAAGATGATGCTTGTTGTGTCGGATGCTTGAAATCTATCAATAAGCTCCATTGGTCCATGGAATTTAGGTATATGTCGCAGGACTCGACTTTCTCGATTCCTCTCACAAACCTGACAATCACAATCAGCACCAGAGATGATAACAATATCCAAACTATTACACAACAAGAACTGCCTAGTGAAATCCTCAAATGAATGACAACAACCACCAGTGCTTTGTAATCCATGCAAAGAATTTAATTGAGATGGCACAGGCATCCCACGCCGATACACCGATGATAGAAGGAGTTACTTCTGCTGTTTGGAACCTAACAAACACAAACACCAGGAAGCATCATTCGATTGCCCATCTTCAATATGAAACATGCCATTTCACAGTGAACAATGAGATCTAACGAGCCACTGGTTCACAAATCACCAAATACAGCATATTTGGTTGAGCACTATCATCATAGCCATTAAACGATAACAATGACATCACATGTTGAGTGTCACATTTTTTCCTGAAGAACAAGGAGATTTCATTCAAGAAACATCATTACCTGCAAAGATGGAAGGGATTTACCAGGAAAATATTTTGAGACGAATCATCATGCCATAAGCTACATTTAGTGCATTTACTAACTGCGATAAGTAGGAGCAGTCAGATGAAATTCTCCTTGGGTACTAAGTTCAGTGCAGAACCAGACGTGGCATCTTTCGGAGTGCTTGACAGTCTGAAGGGAGTCACTGCAGAACCAGATGCTGTGGTATCTTTCCTGGGAAACAGGAAGGAGCCCTGCTCAAACGGCTTTATGAATGCACACTTAAGAAATACTGTATATACAAGTTGCTATGTGAAACTTAATAAATAGTACCTTTTCATACAATTGGACAATTGCTGTATAGGTAGCACATCTTAAGTTGCTTGAGGCCACTTATCTCATGGATAATGCCTTCTGATGGTTTAGCTTTTTATGTATCTTCCAAGGTGCTATTTCCACACCTCTTCAGCCAGCATATTACCCTCGTCGAAAGTAGTACCTTTCCTGCTTCTGATTGCAGCCGCTCACCGCCTTTCCCTGACTAACTGTTAGCCCATCCAATATTTGGATTCAAGGAAAATAAAAGGCAGTTTTAATATTTTTATTACATATTCTAAAATGTACTTCACAAACCTCAAGAACTTCAAATGCAGAGTTTTCTCCAGAGCTGAAGAAAACTTCCTTTGCTGCTTCTTTACCTGACAAAACAAACTTATAAACTACCATGGAACATACTGAGGTACATAACAAAAGAGGAAGAAGACAAAAATTTCAAGAAAATAGAGCATAACAATGAGTGAAGAATCACAAAGAAGGGAGACAAGACAGAAAAAACTATTATGCAACCCAGACTCCTAAAGAGTACAGAGGGTTTTCATCAGCACAAAGAGATTATTAACCATGGCTACTCAACAGGGAGTGACTTTACAGAAGGTAATGTATTGTTCAACATCATAATCTAATCGTTAAGTGACTGAAATCCTTCAGTCTATGGTGAAAATCTGAGATATCATCATCATTGGCAAACCAAGCCCCATATTGTCATATATGGGTTAGCCACCAATCAAGTGTGTCAAAATATTGCTCCCACAAAACATTAGAAAAAATTTCTATGATACTTGACATGCACACATAATGCTACCACGGCAATGTTCATGGGTAAGAAGTCACATTGGTAAAGATTAACATATGATCAGAAGCAATGAGAGTTAAGATTGAAAATTTTGATGTTGTTTATATCAAGGAATAAAATCTCAATCAGATACTAGTTTCTATAATCTATTGAACCAGGACAATACTGGTATACTGCCCTTTACCATCTGAAAAAAAATAAAAAAAATAAATAATAGCAACTGGTATTGATTATTGGTCGTACCATTGAGTACTGATTGATGAAAACCATACTGACCGGTATTTAAAAAGCATGGTCTATATAAAAGTGTTCTATAGTCCATTGGCATCATTAACAAACACATGCAATGCAATTCACTGATTCTGGATCAAACAGGGAGCCTTGTATAGGAAAAGAATGAACTGTGAGGCTCTCACCAATGTAGAATCTGAGTCAATGTATATAGCCTCACCCCTGCAAATATAGTTGTGCCTTAGCACTTCAATTTGCCTTCCCTTTGTAAACTGAGAAGTTTACTATTAGAAAAAAATGTCTATTCATTAGTGACTAAATTGTAGATAATCTTTTTTTTTTGCCAAAAGACAACCTTGAGACACAATTAATTGTTTCTCTAGGTCACAGTTGGTGGTGGCTTTGGATTCTGCAATTTTTATGTTGGAAGAATTGATTAAGGAGGGGGCATGAAAACCAGGGTTTACTTTGGCCTGTTTTGTTTGGATCCAGACAAGTAATTCAAGTCAAAATGCAGCACAACTACAGAGAAAAGATAGTATGAACAGTAGTTTTCTTGCCAAAATTAATGAATAATGGCACTATCAGGATATAGATCAGAGGTCTAATGGCTTGGTTCCCTGAATTTAACATGCAGTTAACTTACTAGTAACAATGGGAGTAAACTTTTACTGAATATGGTTAACAAAATGCTGAATGTATGTCATAAACTTCTTAAAGCTTTTCTAGTACCAGTGTGAAACACAAATAGGTTTCATCCATTCAGATGTAAGAACCCTTATAGGCAAACTTTTGAAAATTTCATAATAGGAATACAAAAAATATGTAACTTACCAATTTTATAAAAAAAATGAGCAGTGATAACAAGTAGAATGACCTTAATATCATTTTAGAATAGAAAAACAAAAATATCTGGAATATTAGAAACTATACATATAAAATTTTTCAATACCTCCATTCCTTTGATAGCATGAGAATTATCTCAACAAGCACCAGACTATGAACCCTTAATTTTAGAATTATCAAGAAAGGAAATATAAAGACAGGGCCTAATTTGGGATGAGTGAATGATGGAAAACACTTCAAGGTTAAAAAGTTCACAGGCAGCAGAAGAACATGTAATCACAAAGAAACGAACACTACCATTATCATCATGACATATATATTCAAAAATAAAACAACCAGATAGTAATGCAACGAAAATCTTTTTGTTTTTGTAAACCACCAGAAATTAATGCAACGAAATTTATTCGCTTTTTACTTGTCCATTTGTGAAAGGAAAACCACCAGACATATATATTCAAAATTACAACAACCAGATACTAACGCAACGAAAATCCTTTGTTTTTCGCTTTTCCTTTTATGAAAGGAAAATCAGTAAGCCCATGATATTTATTCTGGAAACAGAAAGTCCAACTATGAGATATTATCATTATGGTCTTTGAATGATGGAGAAACTTCACAAGACAATGAGAAGTTGGCAGCAGCAGGATGACGCTAGAGCAAGAAAAATGGAAGGTCATTATTATTGTTGTGGCATATACCACCTGATATAAATGCAAAGTGAAGAACACTCATTTTTTTCTCCAATTCTTGCGGAAAAAAAAAAACAGCTAACTGATAAATTTTAGCTCTACTAAGACTTTGCCACTCCATGTGGAAGAGTGCGGACAGTGGTGCTTACCTGAAGGCCTAAGAAATAGTGGGAGTAGAAATACCAATCTTACTCTGTAATTGCATTTCATTACAACATTTAAAATAACTTACCCATATATGAAAGAGCTTTCAATGAACTCACATTTCATTTTAATACCAAGTTTGTCAGTGTAATTACTGGAACATGCATGACAATTGTCTTATTTTGCTTCTGCAGTTTTGCTTTTATGTGACTCATCTCAGCATTTACAACATCATGAAGATATTTATTATCATTGATTTTTCCTTGGAGTTGCACCAAAAGTAAGAAAGAGGATCCATATTTATTTTCTAGGTTCTAGTTATTGTAGCCATAATTTGATAAAGTACAGTTTGCCCACACTTTAAGTCAACACACTGTGAAGATCTTATCAAACTTGTGTCGGACCTTATCTAAAAAAACTTATCATAACTATTGACCTTTGAATATCTAGTCAAGGTGAAAAAACAGTGAGGGCTGCGTCCTCATGTTTTCTGAACATAGCACATATGAGGATTAGTTCTCACCTCTTTTAAGAAGAGTATGGTGGAATATTTGTTTTCTTCAGAAAGAGGGCAAGCTATAAAATGATTCTGAAAAGTATGATAGATAGATGCGGCTTAAATTTTAAATAAGAATTATAAGCAAAATCAAATGCAAAAGAGGAAAGAATAACAATGTGCATTGAATTCCATCCACTATAGCGGCAAAGGATGTCATAGGACATACAATTAAAAAAAGAAAGAATCAATCTCCCGGAGAAAGAAGAACCTGGCCTCATGTCTATAACATTCATAAGATTAATCTACACACAATAAAAGCATCCTAGACGATCAAGCAAATTTGCATGAACTAAATCATACAAGAAGCAAAACGTCGAACACCACCAGAGTGTGCTCAATCATCTGAGATGTCGATTCACAGTCTCCTGATCAGCAACAGTCTGAAGTAAACCAATATAATCATACAAAGAAATCGAGGTGTAATCTTCATTCGGCTAAATTCCTATTAGACCCAAGCTTGAGGAGAACAAAAATTCCCATTCAATATGTATCTTCTGGCCGCCACTTTGGTGGCCGGATGTCTCGATGGACGACGATGGACTCCTGGGAGTAAAAATCGTTCTTTTCCAACATAGACTTCATGAAACCGTGATAAGAAGCGCGGGAAGGCTTGGTTGTGGGATTGGGGTTCGGCCCGATGGGCAAATCGTCTGGGATTGGGGGAGGACGACGGAAGCAGCAGCCACTGGCGACCGCAGGGTCATCATAAGCATAAGGGAACGGGATGGCGGGGGGCATCAACAACTTCCTCCTATTTCTCCTCTCCTTGTTCTCGTTAAGGAGCTTCTCGAACCGTCGAATGGGTAGGAGTATCAACTGTTTTACCTTCTTCTTCTTCTTCTTCTTCTTCTTATTATTATTATTATTATCGATCTCTGCCATATCATCCACTTCATCATCACAAACTTTTTCTCCCCTGCCTCCATCTGCAATCCCCGCTTCCTCCCGGACTGCTGCTGCTGCTGCTGCTGATTCCACTTCTTCTTCGTCGTGATTGGATTCTCCCGTATAAGTCATGTACTGTGGATCGGAGATTGGGGAGAGCAGGAATCCGCGAATGGATCGAGTGACGGGGGAAAGAGAAGGGGAGGAGGAGCACTTGCCGGCGGTGTCGGTCGGCGAAAGAGCAAATGGGAGAGAGAGAGGAGATGTCTCGAACGAATCGCGTCGGGCCCATCACCACCTCAGCACGCATAAAAAGCATTGCCCGTGAAATGTATTTAAGGTTGCAAAGAACCGCCTAATATTCCATTCACCAGAAATGTATTAGGATTGACAATATATATATATATATATATATATATATATATATATATATATATATATATATATATATATATATCCACTAGAGAATTGGGACAAAAGAATATTATATATATAGGCAATACAATAAAACAGTATTGTATTTGAAGTATTAATATTCTTATTAGTTGGGATGTTGAAACTCTAATTAGTATTAATATTCTTATTAATTGAACGTTTTGGTGATAATAACACTAAAGATATTTTATATGGCTATAGTTTTTTTAATTCCAATCAGCTGCTAAGTTGATGATCATAGTGAATAGTAGTTCAGCATGAGTTTCTTTTTTGATGAGTGTCAATATAAACATGAATGAAAGTGCATTGTATTTGAAGTAATATTTATTTTAATTAATAATTTTAAGAAAATTGGTTACGTCCAGACTTTTTAAGGATATATAGGTGAAACCCAAAATATGAGTTTAAATATTGATCATCATTCTTTGCGTTATTCGATTATATAATCATTGTATGGTTGTGATCCTCTCCCTATTCTACATTGGTAAAAACCTCGTGCACTAAATTTTTAATTCTTATCATAGTAAATAATGAGCATTAAATTCATATGTTCTATAGAATATGTCCATTGCTTGATTTACTTAGGTTGTGTATACAATTAGCATGGGTAAGTCTTGGACAACCTTTGCATAATATAAACTAATTCTTTCAATTCTTGGTGGTCCTATGTAATCCTGTTTAAGAAGAAAGAAGAATATATAAAGGTTGCCCCTTTTCTAATGTTGTCATAGAAAATAGCAAACATTGAGGTATGGTCATCATATATTTGTATAAATGTGTTAATTGCTTGAATTGTTTGGTTGTGTATGCTAAAACTAAAACCATGGATAAATCTTGCATAACCATAGAGATAAAGAATTGGACAACATTTGCATTGGAGAAACTGATATTTTCTGGTTCAATTCTTGCTGGTCCTCTATAATCCTTTTTCTGTATGAAAAAAGCAAACACATTAGAGGAAAGGCTGTGCAGAGAACCTACATTAGAGAGAGAGAGAGAGAGAGAGAGAGAGAGAGAGAGAGAGAGAGAGAGAGAGAGAGAAAGAGAAATAATAAACATCGAATTTGCCCTTTTTCAATTATTGTCATGCCAAATAATAAACATTGTTATGATAATCATACATTTATATATAATACACCCATTTGTTGATTGCTTGTTTGGGTGTGTATACTAAAAGCATGAACAAGCCTTGCATACAATAAAATAATCATTTGTGGTTCACTACTTTCTGCTCCTGTATAATAGAAAAAAAAGAAGAAGAAAGATAATAACTTTATGCTATTTATTAGGTACAATCCAACATTATTATTTGTAGATTTATTACACACACAGTTCCTCCAGCCTCATGTAATTAACTAATGTAAATAATAACAAGATAGAAATCGATCAGAAAACATGGTAAAACAAAAGAGAAGTCGAGTATGGATTCAAACATTGATCTGCTTACCTGATGGATTGAGTTTTCTTTATATTTCCTTGGAGGTTCTTCTTTATGCCTTTTGTCTCGGATAAGCATCAGAAGCTCTGCTTCATGTTGATTTGCTCCTATATGAGCTCCAGTTCCCTTTCTCTGTGGAGTGCAGAATTATATTCCATTACCAAGACAATGGTACAACACATTCCCTTTCTCTGTGGAGTGCAGAATTATATTCCATTACCAAGACAATGGTACAACACACGATGTACTCCCAACACAAGCGAAAGCAATTTTAAAGAAATAGCACCGCAAAAGGAAGCCAAATGATGTTCACATTGTAGGGGTAATTATATATTACGAGATCCCTGTACTTACGAAATTTAAATATTTAATCTTAATTTTTCTCACATTATCAATTTTATCATGAATGAAATGGGTAAAAAATTAATTACTTGTAAACTTTTAGTATCAGCAAGAATACATGGATGTAATATGATCCCATTTCTTGTAATTTTTTGGATTTCTAATCACTAATCAACACCTAGGTGAAGCCGTTTATATGATATCATGGATGCTTTTTCTCTTTGTGTCTCTGCTCTTACCAACATTATTCTGGTTCTAGCAGATAAAGAACTTCTAGGTATGGCTGGTGACCTAGGTCGGTGTTCTCGTCTTCATCGACTATTGCGAGATATTTCTCCAATCCTCTTTCTCATATTTGGCTTAGGGGACGTTGCGCTTCCGCTCCTCTCCCCTGTCCCGGGTGGTTGATTGCTGGTGGTGTTGCACGTTGCCATTAGACTCGTCGTCACTCCCACCGTGGTCTGCCTCACCCTAATAGTTTAGCACCTTGATCATCCCTCGCTTGATTATGTTACTATTAGTCATAGGTACCCTGTAAGCCAATCACGTAAATGATGACACATGTGATATGATATGTATTTTTTTTGCTTATTATTGTAGGAAAATTTAGGGGCGATATCAGATGCGTAGTGGAAGAACAAAAAACAAAAACCCTAAATTTCTCAAAAAAGATGTTTGTCATCGTACGAAGATTGTTGCTAAAAAACCTACGAAACTTAAAACCACATATGAGATAGTTATGTTACCTAGGGAGATAGTATATCCCTGAATTCTTGTATATCCGTGGGAGAGGATGAAGGAGGTTAAACATCCTTCTCTTTAGCGGTGATCCACACAGTAGGGGCTGCGAAGACACTCCTCAAATCGCTGCCCAAGTCTCCACACTTATTGGCTGAGGAAGAGAAGGGGAGAGGAGAATAGGAGATGACAACTAAGAAGCCTAGCCCATATATGGCCATTTAGTTTTCTCCTATTTATAGAGGCCCCTTATCAACTTAGCCCTAATAGATCATACCCTATTGGGTATTGGATCTCCATCCAACTACCCAAACCTTTTATATTAGTAGATCTCTATCCAATAATATCTCATTGGCTCTTATTGGATCCTATCTATAGGATCCAATAATATCAATGGCTTAATAGATATTCAATAAGATAAAGGCTTCGACGGATATCTTATATCTAATCTTTTATTTGTCACAACACCTACATATGTGTGTGATCCTCTAGGCCAAATATCAAGCTAGCCATAAGTTATACATATTAGAACTCCTTCTAGCTTAGTGAATTATTATCTCCATAATAATTCACTCGAATCACCGACTGTGAACATACTAGACCACTACCCCGCAGTCCCTAGACGATACAGGGGAATCCAATCTAATGGACCTGTCTATCCTCAATTATCATGTACCTATAGTCCCTCATCTATCTAATATCCCAGAGACCGTATACCGGGCATGGTGCTGTCAGGCCTATATGGTTTCTCTTCGAGTCTCGCTCTAATCAGATTCTCCTAGAGAACTCTTTCTCTCTCAATTAAAAAGACCTTGGCTAGGGATTTGTTTGAGCAAGAACACATGAGATATTCCTCTCATGATACCGATAGTAAATTATCCTTTATCGATACTTAATAACCCTCGTAAGGTGATGTCCATGGATCTGTGCAATGAGAATCATATTGTGATGAGATCATGATAATGAGACCGATTCGCCTTTAAACACATACCCTGAATAATCACAGTCATAGGTTACTCGAGAGGGATATCGAGATAACTGGATAGGCTGATGTTGAATCTCGAATTTTGATGATGAAACCAATCGATAAGTGTTTATGTTTTAATCTGCATTTTGAGTGATGTAGGATACTCCGATCAGGATGAGACAATTAAAGCAGGAAAAATCATGGTGTGCCGGGGGAAAACATGTCAAAAGATTGGACGTCGGACTGGTGGATCGGTTGATATATCGATAGAAGGCTTTGAGTCATGGATTCGGGTATCGGGCCAAGAAGAGCGGATATTACGCTAAGGATATCGGAGTTGCATAGTCAACTGGCCGATTGGGCAATAGGCTGCAAGAGAGGACGATGCGCTGAAGAATCGGACGAAACGTCGAGGGACCAATGACATGCCAAACAACTTGATTAATGCGTAGTATTAATTGTCTAGATCGAAGTATATTTTTATACATGTGCAGGATTAACTATGATAGCAAGGCATGAAGCAAAATGAAGCCCTGGAGTCAAGGACGCAATTACATTGGGAATTCGAGAGTTCATCGGAAGTCCAGACGTTCGTCGGAAGTTCTGGAGGAACCAGCCGAGAAGTCTCGGAGCTTGCCAGAGAAGCTCATCGGAACTCGCTAAGAAGAACATTGTGAAATTCAGGAGCTTGCTGGGAGTCCGTCGGAATATTGCCGAGAGATCGTCGGAAGTTCGCTGGAAGATCGCCGGAAGCTCGCAGGAAGAATAAACATAGGGACTTGTTTAGCTTAGCAAATGTCTTAGGATTTTGTAGTTAGCACGTAATTGGGCTTGGATTTGAGCTAACCCAATTAGGGGCCAGCTTGGCCCATGTATGAACTGTGTTGGGCTCAATAAGAAGCCCAAACAGTGCCCTAAGAAATCTCACCGTCGTGGCATAGTCTTCGAGACTATGTTAGGTGGTGGTATCGTCAATCTGGCCAGTTATACCACCCCTGGCAAGGTGCCAGGCAGTGGTACCGCTAGTCTGGGCAGTGGTACCGCCCAGCACTACCCCCCAGGTGGTAGTACCACCAGACTTGGGCAGTGGTACCGCCCAGCGCTGGTGGTGGTACCGCTTGTGCCCAGGGAACCCGGGATAGAAAAGTTTTAGGCTCCAAGTTTGAATCAACTTGAAGCCTATGAATACCCCTCTCATCCCTGGTTAAACAACACAAGCACAGAAAGATTAAAAGAGAGAAAATGCTACTGCGATCATAAGTGTATTCCCTCCTCTAGCTTAAACTTAGATTCCTGTTAAGAGAGGAGAGTGAGTGCTTGTAAGGGTTATCTTCTAAATCTAGTAAAAGGAAAAGAGGGGTGTAAAAGGTGATTGGCCTTCGCCTATTGAAGGAAGGCCTCTAGTGGACGCCGGTGACCTCGTTAGAGGAGAAAGCTAAAAGTGGATGTAGGTCACGTTGACCGAACCATTCTAAAAATCTGGTTTGCTTTTCTATTATTGCTACTACCTTACTATAAACCTCTTTAAGTGCTTACTACCTTCAATTCATAAACAAATGCTTTTAAGTTATATTTCCGAGATCGATTTTCAACGTAAACGGTTTTATCACAACGAAGATTTTTGAAGACGTAATTTTTATCGCTACACTAATCCACCCCCCCACCTCTTAGTGCTGACCCCGACCTCTTGATCCTAATAAGTAGTATCAGAGCCATGATTTTCTAATTTGGTTTAACACCCAAATAGAAATGATTCTTTTTGGCTTTCAAGAGGGTCACTCTCTCAATCATCCTTCCTTTTTCAATGGGACGAACTACACTTATTGAAAAACTCGAATGAGAGTTTTCTTGATTTCGATTGATTTAAATTTATGGCATATAGTCGAAAACGGATTTGAAATGTCTTTTCTTCCAATGAAAGATTAGAATGATTTGGAGAAGAAGACGTTTTTTTTAAATGCTAAAGCTATGAATGCTCTATTTTGTGCCTTAAATAAAACGGAGTTTAATCGGGTTTCTTTGTGCGAAACGACTTTCGATATTTGGCACACTCTTGAAATCACACATAAAGGAACTAGCAAAGTTAAAAATTCAAAAATTAATTTTTTAATACATAATTTCGAGCTTTTTCACATGAAACCAAGCGAAACCATTAGAGACATGTACACCCATTTTACAGATGTCGTCAATGGTTTAAAAGCTCTTGGTAAAAGCTTTTTGAATTTTGAACTTGTTAACAAGATTTTGCACTTATTTTCTAAAACATGGGATTCAAAAGTAATCGTTATTCAAGAATAAAAAAATTTAAATACTTTTTTGATCGAAGAACTAATAGGGCCTTTGATGACCAATGAAATGATGTGCAATGTATGTGAAGAACTCGAAAACCACATTCCAAAGAACAGAAAGGATTTCGAACTTAGAGCATTTGAAGACCACTCGAGTATAAGCTCAAGTGATGGTGAACTTGAACATACTAAGAAATTTAAAAAGTTTATAAAACAAAAATTAAAGAACAAAAAGAACACAACTACTTGCTTTGAATGCAAGAAGAAGAACAAAAATTGGGATGAATTGAGCTCCTCCGAAGACAAAGAGAAAATCAAGAAAGGCAAGGTGGCAAACTACGCATTAACGACATTCGACGATGAGGTAATCGAAACCCCTTTAATTTACTTCAAAATTACATAATGCTTTTCATGATGTATTTTTTTTAATTTAGTTTAGAATTAATTTTTCTTAAAAATTACATGTTTAAAAATGAAAATGTAAAAATTATGATCATGCTAGTAATTTTGAAAATGATAATGAAAATTACATGTTTAATGAAAATGCAAAAATAAAATTGGATCATGCTTACCTTTCCAATGACTTTAAAAATAATCATGAAAAATATATATTTTATGTTAAACAAACAAAATAATTTTGTTTGAAAATATGAAATCATGCTTAATGAGTTGATCTTTCGAAATAATGCATGATGATTTTTGCGATTTATGGACTATCGATTTTTATGGTAATGAAAGTGGCTTTTTCGGTTTTAAAAATGATGTAATGGAAATATTAAATGTTTTGATACTATGATTGACGATTTTATGCATGAGATTTTAAAGTTATACATGATAATTTTTGTGATTTATTGGTCTTGATGGTTTTTATGATGAAATTCATTTTTCGATCATAAAAGTTGATGCATGTTTTTATTTGTAATAAAAAGATAAACACATACTTGTATGAAACCAATAATTAAAGATAAAACATCTCTATCTTATTGATTTTTCGATAAAAGATTAATTAATCCATGTATATTATGCTTTTGTAAATCTCTTGGACTATGAAAATGATTTGATGAATTTGAATGAGTTTTTATCAAAATTATAATTTCTCATGAAATCTTTTATATGAATCAAGATTTTTCATGATCTCCTAAGAATTCTTTACGTTATTTATTTAAGAGGAGATTTGTTAAAATGAATCACGGTTTCTCTTGATTTCTCAGAATTTTGACTTTAAAAATCTTTTATTAATCAAGATTGTCTACTATGATTCTTTCTTTTAACTATTTGAGTTATAAAAAAAGAATCATTATATGTCTCTTGATACCCATGATTTATCTTCATGATCTTTGATATTTTATCTCTTATGATATGATTTTATTATGTAAAATTCTTTGAATCTATGAAGTATATCTCACCACTAAGTTATTTTTGATATTCTTCATGTGATGATATGAATGCATAAAACACTTATGATAATGATGCATGCAATGATGAAATATTCATGATAAAATAATTATTTTGACATTCATGACTTGAATTTTCATCTATGCTATTTACCTTTGGTATAATTTAAAAATTGATATAATGGGTCTTCCCTTCTTTTTGACAATGACAAAAGGGGAGCAAGAGTTTCTGGCGTGCACATCATGAAAAGAGGCAAACTTGTTAGCTTGCACAAGTCAAAAAGATGCAAAAGTATTTTAGCGCGCTCATCTCAAAAAGAGAAGCAAAGATTGCTAACTTACATATTTTAGAAGCAAAAGTGCTATCTTGCCTATCGCAAAGAAAAGCAAATATGCCAACTTGCACATCTTTAAAATTGCTTGCCCAAACATTGCAAAGGAAGCAAAAATTTGCTAGCTTTCAACTTGCATATTTCAAGAAGCAAGAGTTGCTTTCTTTAACATCTCTAATTTGCTAGCTTGCATAATGTAGAACTTGCTATCTTGAATATTACAAAGAAGTGTTATCTTGCCTATCCCAAGAAGCAAAAATGCTAAACTTACACATCTAGCAAAATTTACAAACTTGCAAAAATCAAAATTTTTGCTAACTTACATAATGATAAAATTAGAAAGCAATGATTTGAATTTATATTCCAAACACTTGATAGTTTGAACTTCTCCTTTTTGTTGATGACAAAGGGGGAGAAGTATGTTGATATCATGCATGACTTGATCATGACATATTGCTTGGATTTTTGAATCCAAGAGTTTCTATCAATAAGGCATATTGATAGGGGGAGTTTGTTTAAACTCCAGGAGTTAAGATTAACTCCATCGTCGATTGGTTGTCGTCATAAAAAAAGGGGAGATTATTAAATCTCGGATTTTGATGATGAAACCAATTGATAAGTGTTTATGTTTTAATCTACGTTTTGAGTGATGCAGGATGCTTCGATTAAGATGAGACAATTAAAGCAGAAAAAATCATGGTGTGCCGAGGGAAAACATGTCATAAGATTGGACGTCGGACCGGTGGATCGGTCGACATATCAACAGAAGGCTTCGGGTCATGGATTCGGGCATCGGGCCAAGAAGAGTGAATATTACGCCAAGGATATCGGAGTTGCAGAGTCAACCGACTGATTAGGCAATAGGTTGCAAGAGAGGACGATGCGCCGAAGAATCGGATGAAACGTCGAGGGACCAATGACATGCCAAACAACTTGATTAATTCTTAGTATTAATTGTCTAGATCGAAGTATGTTTTTACATATGCAGGATTAACTATGATAGCAAGGCATGAAGCAAAATGAAGTCCTGGAGTCAAGGACGCAATTACATTGGAAGTTTGAGAGTTCGTCGAAAGTCCGAGCATTCGTCGGAAGTTCTAGAGGAACCAGCCAAGAAGTCTCGGAGCTTACCAGAGAAGCTCAATGGAACTCGCTAAGAAGATCGTCGTGAAGTCTAGGAGCTTGCCGGGAGTTCGCCGGAACATTACCAAGAGATCATCGGAAGTTCGCCGGAAGATCGTCGGAAGAATAGACATAGGGACTTGTTTAGCTTAGCAAATATCTTAGGATTTTGTAGTTAGCAAGTAATTGGCCTTAGATTTGGGCCAACCCAATTAGGGGCCAGCTAGGCCCATGTAAGATCTATGTTGGGCCCAATAAGAAGCCCAAACAGTGCTCCAAGAAGTCTCACCATCATGACACAATCTTCGAGACTATGTCAGGTAGTGGTACCGCTAGTCTGAGCAATTATACCGCCCCTGGCAAGGTGCCAGGCAGTGGTACCACCAATTTGGGCAATGGTATCGCCAATCTGGGCAGTGGTACCGCCCGGCACTACCCCCTAGGCGATGGTAACGCCTAGGGTAGTGTCAGTCAGACTAACACTGGGCGGTGGTACCGCCTGTGCCCGGGGAACCCGGGATGGGAATGTTTTAGGCTTCAAGTTTGAATCAACTTGAAGCCTATAAATACCCCTCTCATCCCTGGTTAAAGAACACAAGCACAGAAAGATTAAAAGAGAGAAAATGCTACTGCGATCATAAGTGTATTCCCTCCTCTAGCTTAAACTTAGATTCCTGTTAAGAGAGGAGAGTGAGTGCTTGTAAGGGTTATCTCGTAAATCCGGTAAAAGGAGAAGAGGGGTGTAAAAGGTGATTGGCCTTCGTATATTAAAAGAAGGCCTCTAGTGGACGCCAGTGACCTTGTTAGAGGAGAAAGCCAAAAGTGGATGTAGGTCATGTTGACCGAACCACTCTAAAAATCTGGTTTGCTTTTCTATTGTTGCTACTACCTTACTGCAAACCTCTTTAAGTGCTTACTGCCTTCAGTTCATAAATGAATACTTTCAATTTATATTTCCAAGAATCGGTTTTCAACGTAAATGGTTTTATCACAACGAAGATTTTTGAAGACGTAATTTTTACCACTACACTAATTAACCCCTCCCCTCTTAGTGCCGACCTCGACCTCTTGATCCTAACAACTGATGTACTATATACCCATCCATATGATAGAGCTAGCTAGTCTCATAGCTGCTCGTATAGGAACACTAGGGATACAATACAAATGCTCATTGGAGAATGAGTTCATTAATTGATCCACTCACGGAATATTGGATGGTTAATGATGCATTATGCCTCAGTGATAGGGTCTATCATATATGTCATGCTATATACAAAGTATGATATAACGAATGCTCTAAGTGTCATGAGCATGTATTAGGTGGATCCAGGCTTGGAGCACTAAAAAGTAGTAAATATTAGGATCAAGAGCACACTAAGAGGGGGGGGGGGGTGAATTAGTGCAGCGGAAAACTTTTACGATTTAAAAGACTTATTGCGATTAAGATCGATTTAACAAAAGCAGTTTCAACTCAATCCTTTTGAATGAACGTTGAACTTGAAACTTTTCGGGAAATACCAAGAGAAGAATAAGGTGATTTGCAGCAACACAAATCACACAACTAAAAAAATGTCAGTTTCGGAAAGCTTTCGTACAAGTAAAATAGATTTCGAAAAATGTTTATGTCAAAGCGTAAGTAGACGTAGTTAAGTATAGTAAGGAGGAGAGGCAGTTTGCTTATAAAGGAAAGATGCTCAAAGTAAATGTAAACTAAGATTTTAGAGTGGTTCGGTCAACGTGACCTACATCCACTATTGGCTTCCTCCTTCGACGAGGTCATTGGTGTCCACTAGAGGCATTCCTTTAATAGACAAAGGCCAACCACCCTTTTACAGCTTTTCTCCTTTTGACGGGCTTAGGAGACAACCCTTACAAGTTTTCACTCCTCTCTTGGATGATCTCAACACTTAGAAGAAAGAAGGAGTAGAACTCTAGTTTACAACACTTTAAGGCCTCAAAGACTCAAGATTAAAGTAAGTTTTCGGTTTACTTTCATGCAGGAAATGATGGGGTTTATATAGACCCCAATGAGTTTGAAAATGGAGCCTAAAAGTGTCCATTCCCGGATATTCGGGGTCCTGGCAGTACCACTGTCATAACTGAGCGGTACTACCGCTTGTCATCTATCACTGAGTGGTACCACCACTTAGTTTGGGCAGTACTATCGCCTGACAGCGCTCAAAGATCGAGCTCAGGCGGTACCATCGCTTGATAGGGGCAGTACCACCATTGGCTGTAATAACTGTCAGCAATACTACCGCTTGACAGGGGTGGTACTAGCACCTAGAATTCCTAGGAGACCGAGTCTCCTAGGCACTGCCACCACCGGCTAGGAATTCTGGGTCCGAATGGACTATTCCATTCGGCCCAATTTGGGTCTGTTAAGGGCCCAATTGGCCTCTAATTAAGTTAGTGGGATTACCTCCCAATCCTAACTTAATCTACACACTAACTACGACAATTAAGACATCATTACTGTAATTCATGTTCCGGTGCGTTAATCGCTTCTTCTGGCGAGCTTCCGGCGAACATCCGACGAACCCTCGGCGATGCTTCGATGGACTCCCGGTAAGCTCCTGGACTTTGCGATGATCTTCTTGGTGAGTTCTGACGAGCTTCTTTGGCAAGCTCCAAGACTTCTCGGATGGTTCCCGCAAAACTTCCGACGAACGTTCGGACTTCCGACGAACTCTTGAACTCCCAATTTGATCTTGGTCTTGACTTCGGCTCAACACCTATTGCATGTCTTATTGCCATCGTAGTTAATCCTGCATACTTATCTCAACATATAGATTAGATAAACAAATGACAATTGACTTCATCATCAAGATTCAAGATTCAACAATCTCCCCCTTTTTGATGATGATAATTAATTGATGATGGAGTTAACCTTAACTCCCCCTATCTATATGTCATACTTGAGATAAGTTATTCTTGAATTCAAAGCCTTTGAATTCAAGAGACATATTGATAAGTTAATTTCATTTAAACTTATCAATACCCTCATCATGATTCCTATCATGATATAACAATTCTAAAAATGATGTCAAGGCATGACATCCATTTTCAAGTCTTATATTTCAAATGTGAAGGATAGCAATCATAGCAATTCATCATATGATAAGATATTAATTTGTAAAATTGTAAGTTGAGCTCTAGATATCTTATCATTAATGCAAACATTTCAAGTGTATAGCAATTCATTCTATCATCAATTTACCACATATTTCTCCCCCTTTGTTATCAACAAAAAGGAGAGCGATTCAACAATAAGTATAGTAAATATTCATGTCATGTTTTAAATTGTAAATAAATTCATACAAATTATATTTCAAGCAATCATGATATGGTATCATTCAAAAGTTCATTAAAGAGATAGCTTTCATGACTTCTTCCCTTTTCTTTATCATCAAAACTTTGCATGAGAGAGGAAAGTAAGGAGGAAAAAGCCATTTAGAACCCACTTTAAATAAAGTTAAAAACCTTAAGCGAGTTTCATTTCATTTTTTACTAAAATTGATCATGCTTCAATTTTTCACAAGGATCAAGATATACATGTGAAATTAAATCCTTGCAAGTGTTCATCTCAAAAAAGAAATCTTCCTTCATCACGAAGGAATTCATGTGAAAGAATCATTACATCAAATCCATTTCTCAATTAAAAATTCAAAAGATAAATCCATAAAAGATGCATTTGTCAATTAATTCCATGTGTCAAAAACTCATTAAGTGATGGAGCATGGATATGAAATAGACTTGATATTGCATAGACTTATGAAGGCTCCATTCAAGGGATACATAAAGTCCGGAAAAGAAATACAACAAAATCATGCATTCGGACAATGTTTTGTCATAGCTTTTCAATCCCAATCACGAAGATAAATATGATATTGCATGATCATAGAAACTTTTAGCATCAAGGCACACAATTTTCAATACAGAATTGAAGTGAATGATCAAAGAATCAAGAAAGTCCGAAAATAAGATTTAATGAATTCATGCATTCGGACAAGTCAACATTCCTAATTCTCTTATAATAAAATCAAATTATTCTTCACTTAAAGGTTTTATAAAAATATCGATCAATTGATATTTATTATCAATAAACTCTAGGATTACATCATGGTTAGTGATATGATCTCGTATAAAGTGATGTCTAATGTCAATATGTTTTGTTCTAGAGTGTTAAATAAGATTCTTTGTTAAACATATTACACTTGTGTTATCACATTTAATGAAAATATTTTTAAAATAAATTTTATAATCCTCTAAAGTATTTTTCATCCACACAACTTGTGCATAGCATGCACTAGCTGCAATATACTCAGCTTCGGTTGTTGATAGTGCAACCGAGTTTTGTTTCTTGGATGACTAGGAAACAAGGGCATGCCTTGAAAATTGACATGTTCTTGATGTGTTTTTTCTATCTAGTTTACATCCAGCAAAATCCACATCAACAAAGGTAATTAACTCAAAATTCTCGGATTTTGGATACCATAATCCTAGATTCGTGGTTCCTTTAAGATATCTAAATATTCTTTTAACTACTTTGAGATGAGATATCTTAGGATTAGATTGAAACCTGTCACAAAGTCCTACACTAAACATGATATCTGGTCTAGTTGCAGTGAGATAAAGTAAACTTCCTATCATACCCCTATAAGTTTTTTGATCAAAGCTTTCTCCACTTTCATCAATTTCTAACTTAGTGGAGGTGCTCATAGGAGTATTGATAGCTTTTGAGCTATCAATATTAAACCTTTTTAGTAAATCTAAAGTGTATTTTGTTTGACTAAGAAAGATGTCATTACTTAGTTATTTGATTTGTAAACCCAAGAAGAAATTTAATTCCCCCATCAAACTAATTTTAAATTCAAGACTTATACTTTTAGCAAATGATTCACAAAGAGATTCATTTGTTGAAC
Source organism: Musa acuminata AAA Group (assembly GCF_036884655.1). Classification (NCBI taxonomy): domain Eukaryota; kingdom Viridiplantae; phylum Streptophyta; class Magnoliopsida; order Zingiberales; family Musaceae; genus Musa; species Musa acuminata. The sequence goes on from NC_088348.1 coordinate 10,626,771, forward strand.
TAAAAACAATATCATCAACATAAATTTGAATAATAAAAAAATTATTTTTAAGATTTTTGATAAATAATGTAGTATCGACCTTGCCTTTAGAGAAATTATTTTCAATAAGAAATGAACTAAGTCTCTCTACCAAGCTCTTGGGGCTTGTTTTAAACCATAGAGAGCTTTAATTAATTTAAACACATGATTAGGGAAATTATTATTCTCAAATCCAGGAGATTGTTCAACATAAATTTCTTCGGAAATAAAGCCATTAAGAAAAGCACTTTTAACATCCATTTGAAACAACTTAAAATTATTACTATTAGCATAGGTAAGAAGCATCCTTATGGCTTCTAATCGAGCCACAAGAGCGAAGGTTTCTTCGTAATTGATACATTCTTCTTGGTTAAAACTTTTGGCCACTAATCTAGCCTTGTTTCTAACCACGATACCAGATTCATCTTGTTTATTACTAAAGACCCATTTAGTACCAATAACTAAATGGTCATTTGGCCTAGGAACAAGTTTCCATACCTCATTTCTCTCAAATTGATTTAACTCATCTTATATTGTGATAATCCATGAATCATCTTTCATGGCTTCGTCAATACATTTTGGTTCAATTTGTGAGAGAAAAATGGCATTGACACAAACATTTTTAAAAGAAGAACGTGTTTGAACCCCCTTAGATGTGTCGCCTATGATTAACTCCTTAGGATGAGCATCTACATACTTTCAATCCTTGAGTAAGGATGTTTCGGAAGTGGATACATCCAAGTTGCTAGTTGGAGAAGGGGTTTCATTTAAATTCAAGGTATCAAAGTTAACATCATCATCAAAATCATTTTTTTTTAATTTCAAAAATCTCATTAAAAATAACATGAATGGATTCTTCTTTAATTAAAGTTCTTTTATTGAAGATACGAAATATTTTAGAAATTGAAGAATAGCCAAGAAAAATTTCTTCATCGGATTTAACATCAAATTTTCCTAAGTCATCTTTTTCATTCAAGATAAAACACTTACACCCAAAAACTTTAAAATATGAAACATTAGGTTTTTTGTTGTTCCATAACTCATAAGGAGTTTTGGTGAGTAAGGGTCTTACTAGAACTCTATTCATGACATAGCAAGCTGTGTTTATGGCTTCGACCCAAAAATATTTGGGTAAGCTATGTTCATTCAACATGGTTCTTGCCATTTCTTGCAAATTTCTATTCTTTCTTTCTACTACTCCATTTTGTTGAGGATTTTTTAGAGTAGAGAAGTTGTGGTTGTATCTATTAGATTCATAAAATTCTTGGAAATCATGGTTTTGAAATTTACCATCGTGATCACTTCGAATTGTTGAAATCATAAAACCCTTTTTATTTTGAACAAGTTTACAAAACTTGGTGAAATATCTAAAGCATTCACTTTTGTATTTCAAGAAATAAGTCCATGTATATCTACTATAATCATCTACAATGACGAAAGCATATTTGCTACCTCCTAGGCTTGATATAGAAATTGGTCCGAATAAGTCCATATAGATCAATTACAAAGGTTTAGAGGTGCTTATTTGATTCTTAGGTTTGAAGCTATCTTTTATTTGTTTTCCTAATTGACAAGCATCATACACATTATCTTTGACAAACTTGATATGAGGAATTCCTCTTACAAGTTCTTTAGATGAAATTTGGATGATTAGTTTTATGCTAGAATGACCTAATCTCCTATGCCAAAGCCAAGCATCATCATTCAAAACCGAAAAAAATATTTCATTACAAAGGTCATTAATGTCAATGGTGTATATGTTATTTTATTTTAATGCAATCATAGATGTGTTTTTGTGTGTTTTTCAATAATGCAAGCATTAGATTCAAATTTAACAATATATCCTTTATCACATAATTGACTAATGCTCAAGAGGTTACATTTTAAACCATCAACTAACAAAACATCTTCAATAAAAAAGTTAGATTTATTACCTATGGTTCCTTTGTCAATGATTTTACCCCTGTTGTCTTCGAAGGTGACTATCCTTCATATATTCTAATGAGCTTAGAGAATTGAGATGGATCTTCGGTCATATGCCTTAAGCATCCACTATCAAGGTACCATCTCTTGCTCCTAGCTTGTGATGGTATACGTTTCTACAAAAGAGGATGATTTTTAGGTACCCATTTGATCTTTTTAGGTACCCATTTGATCTTGGGTGCCTAAAAAATCGATCTAAATTGCTTATCATATTGCATAGAGTTCTTTATGGTTCCTTTAGGAACCCAAATCAATTTGTTTGGACTAACCTTCTTGAATAGATAATGATAAGTTCTATATCCATGTTTACAATAAAAGTTGTATTTGTTTTGGTGCGAAATATGCAAGATAGGGCCTTTAATGAAGGTGGTTGGATTTTGGTGAGAGTTTCTCACAAATCCGATTCCACTTCTTTTATAAACATAACTCTTATTGGTAAAGATCATGTTCAAGGACTTGCTACCAACCTCAAATTTCTTCAAGGTATTCTTGAGTAGCAAGTTCTCCTTTTGGAGTATTTCTAAATCATGACATTTTGTACATGGAGCTACACTATCATTATGCTCAATTTTTAATTTATCGAAATTACTAACAAGAGTATCATGCTCCTTTTTTTAATAATTTATATTTTCTACTAATTATTTTACATTCATTAAATAAATCATGAAAAGCATTAAATAATTCATCAAATGATAAATCTGCATCAATTAAATTTGTTACCTCCTCTCTAATGGCTATTAGTGTATAATGAGCAACTTGCTCGGTGTTGGACTCCTCTTCTTCGGATGTGCTTGAGTCATCCCATGTCGCTTTAAGCGCCTTCTTCTTTGGTGTTCTCTTCTTGGCTTGGGGACATTCACTTTTATAGTGTCTTGGCTTCTTGCATTTATAGCAAATTACTTGGTCTTTCTTGGGTTCAAATTTATTTTTAGTGTCATTTTTAAATTTATTTCTTTTAATGAATTTTTAAATTTCCTTGTTAAAAGTGTCAAGTCATCGTCAAATTCCTCATCACTTGAGTTTTCTCTCAAGTGGTCTTCTTGAGTTCTAAGTGCCATATCCATCCTATTCTTTGGAAGGGTGTCATCATGCTCTTCATTAGCTTTACATGTCATTCCGTGGGTCATTAGTGACCCAATTAATTCTTCAAGAGGAAAGTTGTTTAAATCTTTGGCCTCTTGGATGGCCGTGACTTTAGGGTCCCAACTCTTTGGAAAGGATCTTAAAATTTTATTAACAAGCTCAAAATCTAAAAAACTTTTACCAAGTCCTTTCAGACTATTGACGACATCCTAAAATGGGTGTACATGTCTCCTATGGTCTCACTCGGTTTCATTCGAAATAGTTCATAAGAATGCACCAAAAAGGTTGATTTTTGACTCTTTCACTCTATTCATGCTTTCGTGAGTCACTTCGAGTATGTGCCAAATATCAAAAGCAGTTTCACAAATCGAAATATGATTGAACTCGTTTTTATCTAGTGCATAAAATAAGACATTCATAGCCTTTGCATTTAGAGCGAAAGTCTTCTTCTCCAATTCATTACAATCGATCATTGGAAGAGAAGACTATTGCAATCCATTTTCTACAATATTCCAAAGCTCAAAATCTATAGAGATAAGGAAGATCCTCATTCGAGTCTTCCAATAGTTGTAATCTGTCCCATTGAATATGGGCGGACGTGTAATTGAGTGACCCTCTTGGTTCCTAGCAAATGCCATCTCTCTTAGGTTTTAAGTCAACTGAGAGTGAACCTTGCTCTGATACTAATTGTTAGGATCAACAGTACACTAGGGGGGGTGAATTAGTGCAGCGAAAAACTTTTATGATTTAAAAGATTTATTGCGATTAAGATCGATTTAACAAAAGTGGTTTCAACTCAATCCTTTTGAATGAACGTTGAACTTGAAACCTTTCGAGAAATACCAAGAGAAGAATAAGGTGATTTGCAGTAATGCAAATCATACAACTAAAAAAAATGTCAGTTTCGTAAAGCTTTCATACAAGTAAAACAGATTTCGAGGGACTATAGCGTAGTGGCCTAGTATATCCGTAGGAGTTCTGAGCTAGGAGTTCTGATAGGTATGATTCATGACTTGCTCGATATTAGGCATAGAGGGTCATACACATATGATAGGCATTACGATAAATAGAGATTCAGATATAAGATATCCGTTGGAGCCCATATCTTATTGGATATCCAATAAGCCCCTGAATTATTGGATCCTATGGATGAGATCTAATAAGAGCTAATAATAGATTATTGGGTAGAGACCCACTAATCTAAGAGGTTTGGCTAGCTGGATGGAGATCTAGTACCCAATATGGTAGGATCCATTAGGGTTAAGTTGACAGGGGGCCTCTATAAATAGGAGGGAACCAAAGACCCATAGGCTAGAGGTTCTTTTTGGTTACCTCCTCCTATTCTTCTCTCCCTCTCTCCTCCTTATACTATAACCCCTATTTGGGGCATGTGGATAGTAAGAAGAGGCATCCCCTTCTTGATTATATGGTGTGCACGAGGAAGAGTTTTGGATAGTGATTTGAGGAGCATCTTCATAGCCCCTACCACATAGATCACTGTTAGAGAGGAGGACAGTTGATTTCCTTCATCCTCTCTCATAGATTTGTAGATTTTTAGGGATATACAATCTCCCTAGGTAATTCTCTTACGTGTAATTTTTTAGTTTTGTGGGTTTTTTAGCACCAACTTTTCATGATGAGCGATGAAATCTTATTTTATGCGAGCATTCTGAGATTTTATTTTTTCTGTTCTTTCATTATGCATATGATATCACCCTAGATTTTTTAATAGTAAATAGCATGACATACATGATAGACCCTATCGTTGAGGCATAGGGTATCCTATCCATGGTCGCCCTTTCTTCAAGAGTCTTTGGGGATATACTCTTATAAAAAAATATCTCATGTCTCATCGGTGTGAGACCTCTCTTGAAATTTTCCATGTCAAACTTTTTGACAATGGTCTCTGTGTACTTGGACTAGGACAAGCCAAGCATCCTTTTGGATTTATCTCTATATATCCGAATCCCCAAGATATATGATGCTTCTCCTAAGTCTTTCATGGAGAAGTGTCTATATAACTAAGTCTTTACTATGGATAGCATTCCTATATCATTCCTAATGATCAGGATGTCATCCACATATAACACTAAGAAGGTGATAGCACTCACTTACTTTCTTGTATACACAAGGCTTATCTTCGTTCTTAACAAAGTTATAATATCTGATCACCTCATCAAATCTTATGTTCTAACTCTAGAAAGCTTGCTTCAGTCCATAGATGGATCTAAGTAACCTACACACCTTATTTGAGGAGTCGTTGGACACAAATCCCTTAGGTTGTATCATATACACCTCCTCCTCGAGGTTACCATTGAGAAACGCAGTTTTAACGTCTATTTGTTAGATCTTATAATCATAGTGTAATGCAATAACTAATAGTATTCAGATGAATTTTACCATAGCTATGGGTGAGAAGGTTTCGTCATAGTCAACACCTTGCCTTTGACGATATCCTTTAGCCACTATCCTTGCTTTATAGGTCTCTACCTTTCCATCTACTCCGATCTTCTTCTTGAAGTTCGACTTGTAACCAATAGGTACAATACCCTCGGGTGCATCAACTAGATTCCAAACCTTATTAGAATACATGGAATCCATCTCAGAATTCATGACTTCTTGCCACTTCTCAAAGTCTATACTCGTAATAGCCTCCTTGTATGTCTGAGGATCAATTTCCTCAATATCTTCTTCTCTAATATGTCCCACATATCTCTTAGGAGGATGAGATGTTGGGAAATCTTGGGGGCGACATCACATGCGCAGCGGAAGAACAAGAAAACAAAATCCCTAATTCCCAAAAGGATGTTCATCGTCGTGCAAAGATTGGTGCGCAAAATCCGCGAAACTCAAAACTGCGTATAGAGTAGTTGTGTTACCTAGGGAGATCGCATATCCTTGTTTCCTTGCAGATCCGTAGGAGAGGGTGAAGGAGGTCAAGCGTCCTCCTCTCTAGCGGTGATCCACACAGTAAGGTTGCGACGACGCTCCTCAAAACTCCAGGCCTGCTCTGAGGTGGAGAGGGAGGGAGAATAGGAAAGGCACGCAAAGACTCTAGCCTATGAGGCTCTGAATCCCTCATATTTATAGAGGTCCCCTATCAAACCCTAATGGATCCTCCCCTAGTGGGTATTGGATCTGCATCCAATAAGACAAGGGCTCCGTCGGATATCTCATATCCGAACCTCTACTCATCGCAATACCTACCATATGTGTGTGACCCTCTAGGCCCAATATCGAGCTGGCCGTGAGTCATACCTATCAGAACTCCTTCTAACTCAGTGAATTATTATCTCTGTAATAATTCACTCGACTCATCGACTACGGATGTACTAGGCCACTACGCCATAGTCCCCAAACGATACAGGGGAATCCAATCCATTGGACCTGTCTATCCTCAGTTACCGTGTACCTATAGTCCCTCATCCATCTAATATCCCAGAGACCGTATATCGAGCATGGTGTTGTCAGACCCCATACGGTTTCTACTTGAGTCTCGCTCTAATCGGATTCTCCCAGAGAACTCTTTCTCTCTCAACCCGAATGACCTTGGCCAGGGATTTATCTAAGCAAGAACACATGGGATATTCCTCTCATGACGCCGAGAGTGGATGATCCTCTATCGACACTCAATTGCCCTCGTAAGGTCGACTATCACTCCCAATGACCAGTTGTACTAGATCTGGGATAGCCAAACCTATAAGTCTAGTATCAAAGAGTGGAGCACTCATACAGGACATCCTTGGTGTCTCAAGTCTAAGGACCAAATACACCACTAGGACTACAGAATCGATGTCTGACAATAAGGCATCATCAACCATCCAGCAATCCGTAAGCGGATCAATCAGTGAACTCATTCTCCAATGAGCACCTGTACTTTATCCCTAGTGTCCCTACACGAGCAGCTATGAGACCAACTGCATCCATCATATGGACGGGTATACAACACACCAGTCTGTCCGATTATCACGATGTCTCTCTCGAGTAACCTATGACCGAGATTATTTAGGATATATGTTTAAAGGTGAATCGATCTCATTATCGTGATCTCATCACGATCCGATTCCCATTGCACAAATCCAAGGACATCACAATATATATATGCACATATGCAATAGTTATAAAGTGATATACGTCAAAATATAATAAGTAAAAAGATTTTATATCAAGTCACACGTGCCATCACTGACGTGATTGGCTTGCTGGGCACCTATGACTAGCATGAGATGTTGAATATCGGATTTTGATGATAAAATCAATTGATGGGTTAATTGATCTAATCCATATTATTGAGTTAAGTGTGCAGGATTTACTATGATAACCAGAAAACACAAAGCAAGAATACCGCAGTCAAGTTCGATGGACGTTTAAGAGTTCGAAGAATCGTCGGAGATGCTGCCGGAACCATCCGAGAAGAAATCGGGAACCTGTCGGAATTTTTGGAAGTTCGTCGAAGAGATCGTTGGAGGTTCACAGAGATCACCGAGAAGGCTCGACTACTTGTTAAAGTTATCACAAGATCGGGAGCTTGTTGGGAGTCCGTCGGAAGAAGTTCGTCGGAAAGCTCGCCGGAACAAGACTCGACGTTCGCGGTTGAAAACTTGCTTAGGATGTTTTTTTGTTATGTAGTTCACTTGTAATTAGGATTAGGATTAAGAGATAATCCTATATCCTGGTTAGGGGCCAACTGGGCCCAAAATTAGACTTGGTTTGGGCTAAATTTGAAGCCCAACTAGTGAACCGAAGGGTCTGGCGGTGGCACCGCCAGACTGGGCGGTTGCACCACCCAGCACCCGAGAGCCAGGCGGTGGCATCGCCCAGCGCCCGAGAGCTGGGCGGTGGCACCGCTTGGCTGGGCGGTGGCACCGCCCGTCCACTGTCAGTGTCTGACACTAACAGGCGGTGGCACCGCCAGCATCGGGAACCAAAGAGAATTCAAATTTTGGAGCCCAAATTTGAATCCTCTTGAGGCCTATAAATACCCCTCAAATCTTAGCTAAGATTACAACTTTTTGAGAAGCAATTGATCGAGAGAAAGGTCTTAGAAAAGTCTTAGCTAGTCTTGTTTTCAATTTGCTAGTGTTCACCTCCTTCTTTCTTGCTGAAAATTTGTAAGAGAGTGAACCGCTTGTAAAAAGTTGCAAGAGGGGTATTTACCCTTCCCCTTCAAGAGATTTGCTAGTGGAAGGTGGGAGCCTCATCGAAGAGGGGCCTCGTAAGTGGATGTAGGTCATTTGACCGAACCACTTTAAAATCGGCGTGATCTCTGGTTTGCATTTACTTATTGTCATTTATATTACTGCAAACCATTTGCACTTTGATGCTCTACTTCTTTGTCTCCTTCTTACGTATCCCTTCAAGTTAAAACGTAATTGAAACTGTTTCAAACGAAACGTTGCATTTATCGTACGAAGTTTTCGGAAGTGTTTAAATCGTCAAAAGTTTATCGTACTTTACCACTACACTAATTCACCCCCCCCCCTCTTAGTGTCGCTCCGATCCTAACAATTGGTATCAGAGCCCGGTATTTCTCATTTCGGACTTACACCCGAGAGAAATGACTCTTCATGGCTTTCAAGAGGGCTTATCGGTTTTTCGTCCACCGTTATTTAAAGGATTGGACTACACTTATTGGAAAACTCGAATGAGAGTTTTCTTGATTTCTATGAATTTGGATTTGTGGAATATCATTGAAAACGGTTTTCAACTTCCCTCTAAACCAATGAACGAATGGTTGGATTTGGAGAAGAAGTATTTTTCTTTAAACGCAAAGGCTATGAATGCCTTATTTTGTGCTTTGGACAAAAATGAGTTCAATCGGATTTCTACGTGCGAAACAAATTTTGATATTTGACGAACACTTGAAATCATGCATGAGGGAACTAGTAGAGTCAAAGACTCGAAAGTTAACATTTTATTGCATGATTTTGAGCTTTTTCGAATGCAACCAAGCGAGACTATAGGCGACATGTATACCCGTTTCACGGATGTTGTCAATAATCTAAGAGTTCTTAGTAAATCTTTTTCGAATTTTGATCTCGTAAGCAAGATCTTAAGATCCCTTCCAAAAAGGTGGGATCCTAAAATAACCGCAATACAAGAAACAAAAGATTTAAATATTTTTCCACTTGAAGAACTAATTGGTTCATTGATGACATATGAAATGGTGTACAAAACACATGATGAACATGATGAACAAAATCACCTTCCAAAGAACAGGAAGGATTTGGAACTCTGGACAAATGAATACCACTTGAGCGATGACTCAAGTGATGAGGACAATGATGAACTTGAACTTCGAACACTAAATCTTAATAAGTTTATTAAATATAAATCTAAAATAAATAATGAACTTGAACGGAGGAAGAGGCCAAAGAAGAGGAAGGCAACCAAGGATGAATCAAGAACTTCCAAAGGTGAAACGGCGAATTGGGCCTTGACGGGCTTCAACTACAAGGTAAGTAACTCAACTCTCTTGAATTATTTTGAAATTACTTGAAGTCTTTCATGAGTGCTTAATTTAGAATAGGAAATAAAAAATTATTTTTCAAAAATTATATCATGTTTTTCTTTTTGCATCTTTGAAAAATTTAAAATTTGATCATGAAAAGTATATTGCTAAGGTTTCATGTATTTTATGTTTTGAAATGTTGAATGTTGTATGCAACATTAGGGATGATAATTATATGATATGTGATAGTGCTTAGGATTAATCCATGCATGTGTATCTTGATGATTTTATACTATTACATGTCTTAATAATATGTTAGAAATTATGTGTTTTGGATACAAAAATATCCATGATCATGAGCATTTTTAATTTCATGATTGAATTTGAAAATCTATAGCAAAACCATGTCCGAATGCATGAAAGTGTTAAATTTTATTTTCGGATTTTCTTGATCCTAAGGATTGATGTATCTTTTTATTTTGTTCTGTTTACTCTTAATCTCAAGTTCCAAGCTGGTCATCTTTTGAACGAAAACTGAACCTTCTTTTTAAAATGTATTTTTAAAATTCTGGATATATGCTTCTGGATGAATGCTGAATTTTCCTTTTAAGATGAATTCTGGATAAGTATTTTTGGCAAATTTGAATGATTAATCTTAATGCTGTATTCTTTCTCTAATGATTTTATGATATTTTGTGCATCTCGAAATTAATTTTGATGGCTTGATTATGAGTTTCAAGTTGACGAATTGAATTTGAATGGATTTGTACTCGAATTATGATCTTGACTTATTGGAGTTACTACGTGAAAATTTTTTTTACATCACTATCTCTTCCTTGTACATCTATAATTTTTGTTATTTATAGAAAGAAGAGATTTGATAAAATGAATGAATGCTGAATTTTCCTTTAAGATGAATTTAGCATACTTAATTTTGAATGATAAATTTTTCTGATCAATGCTGAATTCCTGATGTTATAATCACAAATTATGTGCTTCAAGTCTCATTCCCTTTTTGTTGATGACAAAGGGGGAGAAAAGTGATGACTTATATAATTTTAATAGCATGACTTGTATGAATTGCAAAAGCTTGTGTGATATGAATGTCTTATATGCCTTGCAAAATCTTTGAGAATATCGCAAGATCGATTGATCATATTGAAAGCATGTCTAACATGTATATCATGAAATTCATGTTGAAAATCTTTATCTCCTGTCGTAGTAAAAATTGTATCTTATCATTCAACTTGAAAATGATTTTCATCGAAGTTTCGCATTTACTTATGCTCAATGAGAATAACGATAAGTTCTACGGTTAGAACTTATCGGTTTATGCTTGAATTCAATGGGATAGAATTCAAGTGTTTTTACCTTCTCATAATATGGCATATAGATAGGGGGAGTTATGTTTAACTCCGTCATCAATTGATTGTCATCATCAAAAGGGGGAGATTGTTGAATATTAGATTTTGATGATAAAATCAATTGATGGGTTAATTGATCTAATCCATATTATTGAGTTAAGTGTGCAGGATTTACTACAATAACCAGAAAACTCAAAGCAAGAATACCGGAGTCAAGTTCGATGGACGTTTAAGAGTACGAAGAATCGTCGGAGATGCTGCCGGAAACATTCGAGAAGAAATCGGGAACCTATCGGAATTTTCGGAAGTTCACCGAAGAGATCGTCGGAGGTTCACAGAGATCACCGAGAAGGCTCGGCTACTCATTAAAGTCATCACAAGATCGGGAGCTTGTTGGGAGTCCGTCGGAAGAAGTTCGTCGGAAAGCTCGCCGGAACAAGACTCGACGTTCGCGGTTGAAAACTTGCTTAGGATGTTTTTTTGTTATGTAGTTCACTTGTAATTAGGATTAGGATTAAGAGATAATCCTATATCCTGGTTAGGGGCCAATTGGGCCCAAAATTAGACTTGGTTTGGGCTAAATTTGAAGCCCAACCAGTGAACCGAAGGGTCTGGCGGTGGCACGGCCAAACTGGGCGGTTGCACCGCCCAGCACCCGAGAGCCAGGCGGTGGCACCGCCCAGCGCCCGAGAGCTGGGCGGTGGCATCGCCCGTCCATTGTCAGTGTCTGACACTGACAGGCGGTGGCACCGCCAACATCGGGAACCAAAGAGAATTCAAATTTTGGAGCCCAAATTTGAATCCTCTTGAGGCCTATAAATACCCCTCAAATCTCAGCTGAGATTACAACTTTTTGAGAAGCAATTGATTGAGAGAAAGGTCTTAGAAAAGTCTTAGCTAGTCTTGTTTTCAATTTGCTAGTGTTCACCTCCTTCTTTCTTGTTGAAAATCTGTAAGAGAGTGAACCGCTTGTAAAAAGTTGTAAGAGGGGTATTTACCCTTCCCCTTCAAGAGATTTGCTAGTGGAAGGTGGGAGCCTCATCAAAAAGGGGCCTCGTAAGTGGATGTAGGTCATTTGACCGAACCACTTTAAAATCGGCGTGATCTCTGGTTTGCATTTACTTATTGTCATTTATATTACTGCAAACCATTTGCACTTTGATGCTCTACTTCTTTGTCTCCTTCTTACGTATCCCTTCAAGTTAAAACGCAATCGAAACTGTTTCAAACGAAACGTTGTATTTATCGTACGAAGTTTCTGAAAGTATTTAAATCGTCAAAAGTTTATCGTACTTTACCACTGCACTAATTCACCCCCCCCCCTCTTAGTGTCGCTCCGATCCTAACATGAGATACTCTGTCGGATCTATGTAAAGTTGAAACTTATGTGCTAGGTGATGGGATATAAAGTGGAATAACCTTTGTACATGAACAAGTACTAGAAGACAATAATACACAACGAAATTAAATAAAATCATAATTAAATAAAACACCAAGATATACGTGAAAAAATCCCTTCAATATGAAGGGTAAAAACCATGGGGCAAACTAGAAATAATCCACTATAATAATAATGAATATACAAATCTTAATCTTTTGCCCAAAACCCTAGCAACAATCACAAGAGAAAAACTGGGATACAAGGATTACGTCACTGTGCTCAATATATAAATCTTCCCTAATTCTCCCCAAATAATCACAGTAAGAATCTACTATAGATTTGATCTAACCTGAGATAAGAACACTGCTAGATGATTGAGAATAGTCTCTCTACGTTGTCCTTGTTTTCTTCCCTTTCTTTCTCCTTGGATTTCTATCTTTTTCTCCTCCTTTTCATTGCTACAAGGATCACCATGTTGCTGTAGTTTTTCTCCCAAAAACGTAGCTACCTCCCACCCAAAACGTAGCCACCACACCTCCCTTATATTGATCTAGGGTTAGGTTAAAGGGGTGTGGGCTATGGGCTGATAAAGCCCACCATGGGCTGAACCCACTATGGGCTGTTAGCCCAACACTAGGTACCTGAACAGACTCAGGCTGTGGAGTGGTGCTTGAGCTAGGTTCTCCAATCTCACTCAACTTTATCACGCTCCCACTGTCTCCATCTAGAATGTGTTCCTTCTCAAGGAACATCGCTCTCTTGGCTATAAAGACCTTTTGGTTCTCGAGATAATAGAAATAATACCCACAAGTTTCATTGGGGTATCCCACGAACTTGCACTGCTCTATCCTCGATTCCAACTTATCGGGGTTGTGTCTTTTAACATAAGCAAGGCAGCCCCAAATCTTAACAACCTTAAGATCAAGCTTCTTTTCTTTCCATATCTCATATGGTGTAGACACTACCGACTTCGTTGGAACTCTATTCAGAAGGTAAGTTGCGGTCTCTAGAGCATATCCCCAGAATGAGATGGGTAGGTTGGTGAAGCTCATCATGTACCGCACCATGTTTAATAGTGTATAATTTCTCTTTTCAGATACACCATTGAGCTGATGTGGATATAGATGTGTCTATTAGGATAGAATCTTATGGTCCTTAAGGAACTGTGTGAACTTTATATTCAAGTACTCACCTCCTTGATCTGATCGAAAAGTCTTGATACTCCACTTCATTCTTATACTCTTCGAATTTCTCAAAGGTCTCGAACTTCTACTTAATCAAGTACACATGTCTATACATTGAGAAATCATTAGTAAAAGTAATAAAGTATGAGTAACCACCTATGGCATGAGTTGACATGAGTCTATATACATCACTATGTATGAGTTCCAGTAGCTCAGTGACTCTCTCTCCAATTCCACTAAAATGAGAGTTGGTTAGTTTTTACGAAGGCAAGGCTTAGAAGTTGCATATGACTCATAGTCAAATGGATTTATATATCCATCCTTTAGTAATTTTTGAATCCTTTCTATTGAATCTCGGATTTTGATGATGAAACCAATTGATAGTGTTTATCTGATCTACACTTTGAGTGATACAAGAAGCTTCGATCGGGGAGAGACAATTAAAGTAGGAAGAATCATGTTGAGCCGAAGTAGAACATATTAGAAGATTTGATGTAGAGCCGGAGGATCGGTCAACGTATCGACAGAAGGCTTCAGGCCATGGGTTCGGGCATCGGGCCAAGAAGAGCAAAAATTACGCTAAGGAAATCAGAGTTATGAAGGTCAACTAGCCGGGAGTCTATTAAAACATTGCCAAGAGATCATCAGAAGTTTGCCGAAAGATCGCCGAAAGCTCGTCGGAAGAAACCTCGACTAACCTGACTTGATTTGCTTAGTGTATGCCTTAAAATTCATAGTTAGCATATAATTGGGTTGGAATTGGGCTAATACAATTAGGGGCCAGTTGGGCCCAAGTTTGGGTTGTGGTGGGCTAAGTGAAAAGCCCAAATAGTTACCCAATAGGTGGCACTGTAGGTTGTTAGGATCGAGAGCACTAAGAGGGGGGGGGGGGGGTGAATTAGTGCAGCAGAAATTTTACAGTGATTAAAACCGAAAGCTGCGTTCGTTCGATAGAAACTATTATGATGCAAAAGCTGATTCACAGTTTGTATCTAAGTGCAGTTTGCGTCTAAGCGCAGATTGCGTCTAAGCGCAGTTTGCGTCTAAACACAGTTTGCGTCTAAGCGCAGTTTACATCTAAACGCAGTTTGCGTCTAAACGCAGTTTGCGTCTAAACGCAGTTTGCGTCTAAGCGCAGTTTACGTCTAAACGCAGTTTGCGTCTAAACGCAGTTTGCGTCTAAACGCAGATGACAGTTTGCAGTTCTAAATGAAATCAAGACGTAAACGTAAACTGCACAGAACCTTGTTCGTAAAAAAAGCGCAGAAGACAGTTTGCAGTTGTAAGTGAAATCAAGACGTAAACGTAAACTGCACAGAATTCGTTCGTAAAAGCGTAGAGAGCAGTTTGCAGTTTGTAAATGGAATTAAGACGTGAACGTAAACTGCACAGAACTCGTTCGTAAAAGCGCAGAGAGCAGTAGCTATGTAGGAGGTTTGCAGTAATGATAAAGTGCTCAAAATAAACGCAAACCAGAGATTTAGAGTGGTTCGGTCAGTCTTAACCTACTCCACTTTTGGCTTCCTCCACCGATGAGGTTACCGACGTCAACTAGAGGCCTTCCTTCAATAGGCGAAGGCCAACTGCCCTTTTACAGTTTCTCTCCTTTTGACAGGCTCAGGAGACAACCTTTACAAACCTTTCTCTCCTCACTTTACAACTCAAAACTTGAAGAACAGAAGGAGGAGACTTAAAGGCTTTACAACACTTTTGAGCTCTTAGAATCACAGAAAAGATCAAGATTTCGGTGTAGGTCTGTATCTCTTCAGTGCTGAATGGGTGGGGTATTTATAGGCCTCAACCCAATTCAAATTTGGAGCTCAAAACGATCAAATCCCGGAATTCCGGGATCAGGCGGTTGCACCTCTTGACTGGAGAGGTTGCACCGCCTGGCAGAGCTCGAAGACTGAGCCCAGGCGGTGCCACCTCTTGACTGAGGCAGTTGCACCTCTTTGCCAGAGCTCGAAGACCGAGCTCAGGCGGTGCCACCTCTCTGTCAGGGAGGTTGCACCGCCCAGTCTTGCTCGAAGACTGAGCTCAGGCGGTGCTACCTCTCTGTCAGGGAGGTTGCACCGCTTAGTCTTGCTCGAAGACTGAGCTCAGGCGGTGCTACCTCCTGGCTGGGGAGGTTGCACCGCCTAGTCTCGCTGGGAGGCTTAGCCCAGGCGGTGCCACCTCCTGGCCTGGGCGGTTGCACCTCCTGGTGCAATCAGGGTCCGAATGGTTAGCTCCATTCGGCCCAATTTCAATCTTTCAGGGGCCCAATTGCCCCAAGATTAAGCCAATGGGATCACCTCCCATTTTCCAACTTAATCAATGTGCTAACTACCATTAAATCTAAGACAATTTCTGCAGCTTTGCTTCGGTGCGTCAATCGCTTCTTCCGGCAAGTTTCCGGCAAACTTCCGTTGATCATTCGATGAATCCTCGGTGATGCTCCTGCGGACTTCCGGCAAACTCCTGGACTTTGCGACGATCCACTTGGCAAGTTTCGACGAGCTTCGCTTGGCAAGCTTCTGGACTTCTCGGATCTGTTCTCGCAGAACCTCCGACGACCGTCCGAACTTCCGTCGAACTCTCGAACTCTCAACGTGATCATGAACTTGACTCCGGCGCAACTCCTGCTGCTGGTCTAACTTTCATCGTAGTTAATCCTGTACACTTAAAACAAAAACTTCGATCGAGACAATTAATCCTAAGCAATTAACCAAGTTGTCCGGCATGTCATTGGTCCCTCGACGCTTCGTCCGATTCTTCGGCGCATCGTTCTTTCCTGCAGCCTATTGCCCAATCGGCCAGTTGACTCCGCAACTCCGATATCCTTGGCACAATACCCGCTCTTCTTGGCCCGATGCCCGAGTCCACGGCCCGAAGCCTTCTGTCGATACGTCGACCGATCCACCGGCCCGACGTCCAATCTTCTGACATGTTCCTCCGGCACAACATGATTTTCCTGCTTTAATTGTCTCATCCTGATCAAAGCATCCTGCGTCACTCAAAACGCAGATTAAATCATAAACATATATCAAGTAGTTTCATCATCAAAATACGAGATTCAACATAGGTAGCTTAGTCTATGAGGCACAGTCTCCTAGATTATGTCAGGCAGTGGTACCGCCTAGTGTCAGTCGATTGTACCACTAGTCTAGGTAGTGGTACTGCCTAAACACATTCTTCTAGGCAGTGGTACCGCCCAATATTAGTGTTGCAAGCGGTGGTACTGCCCAGCACAAGCGGTGGTACTGCCCAGCATAGGCGGTGGTATCGCTAATACCCTGAAAACTGGGGATGAGATATTTTTAGGCTCCAAATTTGAATCCATTTGGAGCCTATAAACACCCCTCTCATCCCTACTAAGATAACATAAGCACAAAGAACTTAAAAAATGAGAAAACGCCATAGTAATTACTTAAGAGATCCACTTCTCTGGCTCTAAGTTTAGAATTCTATTTAGAGATGAGTGAGTGTTTATAAAAGGTTGTCCCTAAACCTATGAAAAAGAAGTGGGGTGTAAAAAGGTAGTTGATCTTCGCCTGTTGAAAGAAGATTATTAGTAGATGCCGGTGACCTCAATGGAGGAGGAATCGGAAGTGGATGTAGGTTACAATGACTGAACCACTATAAATTTTGGTTTGTGTTTCTATTATTTTCATTTACTTACTTTGAAATTGCTTCACTTCCTCCTTACTTTGCTTTCACTACCCTTACGAACAAACATGCTTTCAAGTTATTTTCGTCGAAATCGAATTTTAACGTATAAAGATTTTAAACCGACGATTTTATCTGTTGTACTAATTCACTCCCCCCCCCCCCTCTCTCTCTCTTAATACCGCTCTTGATCCTAATATTTTTCTCATATATGTGACCTAGCATACAATGCCACTATTAGGAATGAATTGACACTAAGAGGGAGGGGTGAATTAGTGCAGGAGTAAAAACATCATCATTCAGAAATTTTTCATTTCGATTAAACTCATTTAAGAAAGATATTAACTTGAAGGCATAAGGGAGTGTAGTGAAAGCAATAAGAAGGTAAAGCAGTTATAGTAAAGGTAAATTGCTCAAAAGGAAATGTAAACTAATTTTATAGTGGTTCGATCGTCATGACCTACATCAATCCACTCTCGATTTCTCTTCACTCGAGGTCACGGGCTTCCACTACTGGCCTTCCTTCAATAGGTGAAGACCAACTACCTTTTTACACCTCTCTTCTCATTTTCATGGGTTTAGGAGACAACCTTTTATAAGCACTCACTCCTCTCTAAACAGAATTCTAAAGTTAGAACTAGAGGAGGGGATCTCTCAAGTGATTACTATAGCGTTTTCCCACTTTTAAGCTTTCTGTGCTTGTGTGTATTAATCAAGGATGAGAGGGGTCTTTATAGGCTTCAAGTGGATTCAAACTTAGAGCCTAAAAATGTCTCATCCCCAATTTTCGATGTATTGGTGGTACCACCGCCTACGCTGGGCGGTACCACCGCCCAGACTAGCGGTACTATCGCTTGACATAGTCTTAAAGATTATGCCACGACGGTTCCACCTATTGGGTCACTATTTGGGCCTTTCACTTGGCTTAACATAGCTCAGGCTTGGGCCCAACCCCTAATTGAGTTGGCCCAATTCCAACCCAATTACGTCTAAAACCTACTTCGATCTAGACAATTATTACAAAGCTAATCAAATGTTGTCCGGCATGTTATTAGTTCATTGGCGCTTCGTCCGAATCTTCGGCGCATCATCCTCTCTTGCGACTTATTGCCCAATTAGCCAATTGACCTCCGTAACTCCGATTTTCTTGACGTAATTTTCACTCTTCTTGGCCCGATGCTTGAACCCATGGCCCAAAGCCTTATGTCGATATGTCGACCAATCCTCTAGCTCGACGTCCAATCTTCTGACATGTTTCACTCTCGCTCAACATGATTTTTCCTGCTTGAATTGTCTCTCCTTGATCGAAGTTTCCTGCATCACTCAAAACACAGATCAAATCCTAAACAGTATCAATTGGTTTCATCATCAAAATCCGAGATTCAACAATCTCTCCCTTTTTGATGATGACAACCAATTGATGATGGAGTTATCCTTAACTCCCCCTATCAATATGTCATATTGATAGAACCTTGAATTCAAATTGAATTCAAGTCAAAGCAATTTTTCGTCATGAATATTTGCAACACATTATATGCATATCATTACATTGCATGCATCATTCAAATCATCATAGTATCAAAATATCAAAGTATATTACATCCTACCATGTATGATTCTCATATCATCATATCTAGTTAATTTTTGAGATATAATTTCAAATCATTGCAACATAATCTTAAGTTTTATCATCATGCAAGCTAGTAATTTTCTTTCTTCTCTTTTGAGAAGTGCAATCTTTTTTGCTTCGTTTGCAAAGCACAAGCTAGCAAAATTTTACTTCATGTAAACTAGCAACTTTGGCAAGTTTTACATCATTTTCCAATATGTAAGATGTTCACCAAGTTGAATATCTTGGTGATGTTCAAGATAATAACAAGTTCTTTCTTCTCTTTTGAGAAGTGCAATTTTTGCTTCCTTTGTAATGTTCAAGCTAGAAATTCTAACAAGTTTTACATTATGCAAGCTAGTAAATTTTTACATCATTTTAGAAAATATAAGCTAGCAATATTTGAGATGTTCAAGAAAGTAACTTTTGCTTCTTGAAATATGCAAGTTAGCAATCTTTGCTTCTCTTTTGAGACGAGCAAGCTAACATATTTTTTTATCTTCTTGAATTGTTCAAGCTAGCAAATTTTTCTCTTTTAAGATATGCACACCGGCAATTCTTTCACCCCCTTTGTCATTGGCAAAAAGAGGGGAATAATAAAACAATGATACAATTTATTTCCCTTTATATCAATTTTTAAACTATGACAAAGATGGAAGTGTCATTCTTATTTTAATATGCCATAATTGAGATAAATCTTGAATTTAAATTGAATTAAAGTTAAAGTAATTTTAATCATGATTCACATCATATGCAATGCATCATATATATCATCATAAAAAAACATCATATGTATTACATGCATCATTCCAAATCATAAATATTTCACATCATAATGGTACCAATTTGTCAAATTATATTACATCCTACCATGCATGATCATAACTTCTCATTTGTATGCATCAATATAATATCATGAGTATTGCATAATTTCATATTATCACATGGAGGATAACAAGAAAATTTTGGTAATGAGATATACTTCATGAATACAAGGAATTATAAAAATCATATCATGAAAAATAAGATCATATGAATATCAAAAGACATAATTCATATAGTAAATCTCCTTTTTAAATAAAATACCAAGAAAAAAAATCATAGAAGTACAAAGAAGAGATCTTGATTAAAAAAATCTTAAGTAATTCTAAGAAATCAAGATCATGATTTGAATAAAACTCATTCAAATTCAAATCATCAAAATCATTTTCAAGAGATTCAAAATGACATAAGTTGATTTATCAATCTCTTGATATGCTAGTGATTTTCTTTCTCCTCTTTTTTTATTGTAAACAAGAAAGAAGAATTTTTAATGGTGCAATTTATTTCTTTCTTCCATCAATGCTCTAAGCATCACATAAATACAAAGGTAATCATATAAAAATCATGACATAAAAGATGAAAGATCAATTCATAAATGATTCATCTTGACAAATCTCTTTTTTAGTAAATAATAAAAATAAATCTTAGGAGATTAAATAGTCAATGACCTTTAAAGGTAATCTTATGTTATAAATTCTGAGAAATCAAGAGAAAAAAAACCATGATTTATTTTCAACTCATTCAATTCGTCAAATTAACAAAGTCACTTTAATAGTTCAAGAATAGATTCATTAATCTCTTTTTAAAAAATTGATAAGATAGAGACAAAAATTTTCAAGAAATTTTTTTTCCTATTTTTAGTTGTTTCAATTTAATTGATTGATTTCATACATGCATGCCTTTATCCTTTTTGTCAAATCAAAATATATATATCATCGTTTAAAACAAAAGTGCAAGATTTATCACAAAAATCATCATGTATAACTTCAAAATCTCATGCATGGAATAAAGTCATCAAACAATGTACCGAAACTTTCATTACATCATTGCATCATTATGTCATTAAAACAACAAGTATGATTTCATTGAGCATTTTCAATCAAAGTCAGAAATCATCAATTTACATACACGTTATTTTTTTTCTTAAAAACATAAATATGATTAATAATTAGATTTAAATCTAATATTTTTTTATATTTTCATAAAACATGCAATTGTCATTATCATTTTGAAAATTAGCTAGAAAAAGAAAAGTATGATCTATATTTTTTATTTACTAACTAATTTAAAAATAACTCATGAAAAAGCATCAAATAATTTCGAAATAAGGCAAAGGGGTTTTGGTTACCTCATCATTGAAAGTCGTTAATACATAGTTTACCACCTAGCCTTTGTTGGCTTGTTCTTCGTCTTCGGATGAACTAAACTTGTTCCAAGCCACCTTGAGTGCTCTCTTCTTCTTTGAAAACTTTTTTTAAGTTCATTTTTATTCTTTAATTCTTGTTTAATGAACTTTATAAATTTTATAGTGAGAAGTTTGAGTTCATCATCATTTGAACTTTCGCTCAAGTGGTCTTCATTTATTCCAAGTGCCAAATCATTCATATTCTTTGGAAGGTTATTCTCATATTCATCAAGTTCATTATGTGCATTGCATGTCATTTCATAGGTCATTAATGACCTGATAAATTCTTCAAGAGAGAAATAGTTTAAGTTTTTTTATTATTCAATAGTTGTTACTTTCGAATCCCAATTTTTAGAAAGTGATCGTAAAATTTTATTCACAAGTTTAAGATTCAAAAAACTTTTACCAAGAGTTTTTAGACTATTGATGACATTTGTAAAATGGGTGTACATGTCTCCAATAGTCTTGCTTGGTTCCATATAAAATAATTCAAAATCACACGTCAAAATATTTATTTTATAGTCTTTAACTATACTAGTGCCTTCGTGTGATTTTGAGTCTATGTCAAATGTTAAAAACTGTTTCGTAAGTAGAAACTCGATTGAATTTATTTTTGTTTAAGGAGCAAAATAGAGCATTCATAGCTCTAGCATTTAAAGAAAAAGTTTTCTTCTCCAAATCATTTCATTCATTCATTGGAGTAAAAGACTTTTGAAATCCATTTTGAATAATATTCCATAAGTTTAAATCTATAGAAAGCAAGAAAACTCTCATTCAAGTTTTCCAACAAGTGTAGTCCATCCCATTGAACATAGGAGGACGAACGATAGAAAAACCCTCTTGAAATCTGAAAAATAATGTGTGTTAAACCAAATAAAAAATAATGTGTCTCTAATACCAACTGTTTGGAATGAGTCGGTACTAAGAGGAGGGGGTGAATTAGTGCAGTGGTAAAAACATCATCGTTCAAAAATCTTTCATTTTGATTAAACCCGTTTCGAAATGATATTAACTTGAAAGCGTAACGGAGTATAGTGAAAGCAATAAGAAAGTAAAGCAATTTACAATAAAGGTAAATTGCTCAAAAGAAAATGTAAACTGATTTTATAGTGGTTTGGTCATTGTGACCTACATCCATTCTCGATTTCTCTTCACTCGAGGCCACCGACTTCCTGTTGTTGAAATCTTGGGGGTGACATCACATGTGCAACGGAAGAACATAAAACAAAATCCCCAATTTCTAAATATATGTTCATCGTCATGCGAAGATTGGTGTGCAAAAAATCCACAAAATAGAAAATCACGTGTGAGATAGATTGTGTTACCTAGGGAGATCGTATATCCCTGAACCCTTGCAGATCTCTAGGAGAGGGTGAAGGAGGTCAAGTGCCCTCCTCTCTAGCAGTGATCCACACAACAGGGTTGCGATGATGCTCCTCAAAACTCCAAGCCTGCTCTAAGGTAGAGAGGGGAAGGAGAATAAGAGAGGAAGCAAAAGGCTCTAGCCTTTGAACTACTAGTTCCCTACTATTTATAGATGTCCCCTATCAAATTAACACCAATGGATCCTCCCCTATTAGGAATTGGATCTCCATCCAATTACCCAAGCCTCTTAGATTAGTGGATCTCTATCTAATAATCTCTCATAGGCTCTTATTGGATCTCATCCATAGGATCCAATAATTCAGGGGCTTATTGGATATCCAATAAGATAGGGGCTCCGACGGATATCTCATATCCGAACCTCTACTCATCGTAATGCCTATCATATATGTGTGACCCTCTAGGCCCAATATCAAACTAGCCATAAGTTATACCTATCAGAACTCCTTCTGGCTTAGTGAATTATTATCTCCATAAAATTCACTCGACTCATCGACTGCGAATGTACTAGGCCACTACGCTGTAGTCCCCAGATGATATAGGAGAATCCAATCTATTGGACCTGTCTGTCCTCAATTACCATGTACCTATAGTCTCTTATCCATCTAATATCCCAAAGATCATCTATCAAGCATGATGCTATCAGACTCATACAGTTTTTACTCGAGTCTCGCTCTAATCAGACTCTCTCGGAGAACTCTTTCTCTCTCAATTCAAATGACCCTGGCCAGGAATTTATCTAAGCAAGAACATATAAGACATTCCTCTTATGACACCAAGAGTGGATGATCCTCTATTGACACTCAATAGCCCTTGTAAGTTGACTACCACTCCCGATGACTGGCTGTGCTAGATCTAGGACATCCAAACCTATAAGTTCGGTATCAAAGAGTGGAGCACTCATATAGGACATCTTTGATTTCTCAAGTCTAAGAACCAAATATACCACTAGGACTATGGAATCGCTGTCTGACAATAAGGCATCATCAACCATTCAACATTCTGTAAGCGGATTAATCAGTGAACTCATTCCCTAATAAGCACTTGTATTGTATCCATAGTGCCCCCACATGAGCAGCTATAAGACTAGCTACATCCATCATATGGATGGGTATACAACACACTAGTCTATCCGGTTATCTCGATGTCCCTCTCGAGTAACCTATGACCGAGATTATTTAGGATCTGTGTTTAAAAGTGAATCGGTCTCATTATCGTGATCTCATCATGATCCAATTCCCATTGCACAGATCCAAGACATCATAATATATATAATCATATATGCAACAAATAATATAAAGTGATAAATACTAAAATATAATAAGCAAAAGGACTGTGTGTCAAGTCATACGTGCCATCACTCACGTGATTGGCTTGCAAGGCACCTATGACTAGCACTTCCACTACCGGTCTTCCTTCAATGGGCGAAAACTAACCACCCTTTTACACCCCTCTTTTCCTTTTCACAGGTTTAGGAGACAACCTTTTACAAGCACTCTCTCCTCTCTAAACAGAATTCTAAAGTTAGAACTAGAGGAGGGGATCTCTTAAGTGATTGCTACAGCGTTTTCCCACTTTTAAGCTTTCTATGCTTGTGTGTGTTAATCAGGGATGAGAGGGGTATTTATAGGCTTCAAGTGGATTCAAACTTGGAGCCAAAAAAGGTCTCATCCCTGGTTTTTGGGGTATTGGCGGTACCACCGCCTGTGCTGGGACGTACCACCGCTTGCAGCACTAACACTG
Organism: Musa acuminata AAA Group; assembly: GCF_036884655.1. Classification (NCBI taxonomy): domain Eukaryota; kingdom Viridiplantae; phylum Streptophyta; class Magnoliopsida; order Zingiberales; family Musaceae; genus Musa; species Musa acuminata. The sequence goes on from NC_088348.1 coordinate 10,650,845, forward strand.
AGCGGTACCACCGCCCAGTCTAGCGGTACCACCACCTGACACCCTACCACTTGGCGGTACCACCGCTTGACAGTCTCTTGGAGAATGTGTCTAGGCGGTACCACCGCTTGACATAGTCTCAGAGACTGTGCCACGACGGTTCCACCTGTTAGGTCACTATTTGGGTCTTTCACTTGGCCCAACACAGCCCAGGCTTGGGCCCAACTGGCCCCTAATTGAGTTGGCTAAATTTCAACCCAATTACGCCTAAAACCTACTTTGATCTAGATAATTATTATAAAGCTAATCAAATGTTGTCTGACATATCATTAGTTCATCGGTGCTTCGTTTGAATCTTCGACGCATCATCCTCTCTTACGACCTATTGTCCAATCGGCCAGTTAACCTTTGTAACTCCGATTTCCTTAGCATAATTTTCGCTCTTCTTGACCTAATGCCCGAACCCATGGCCTGAAGCCTTCTACATATGCGTCGACCGATCCTCCAACTCGACGTCCAATCTTCTGACATGTTCCACTCTGGCCCAACATGATTTTTCCTACTTTAATTGTCTCTCCTTGATTAAAGTTTCCTACGTCACTAACAATGCAGATCAAATCATAAACAGTTTCAATTGATTTCATCATCAAAATCCGAGATTCAACAGCCACAAGTATGCACTATTCATCTTATCTCGTTTCCTTTTGGACACACTTAACATTCATGATATGTAGAGTAGTGTCTAGTATAAACAAACCATTATATAATGTTCCTCTCATGATGATCTCATCATCTAATATTCTTGAACAACCATTGTTCTCAAAAACTAATTTATATCTACTAACTATCAAATATGAAATGGAAATAATATTTTTGATAATCGAAGGAATAAAATAACATGCATCTAATGCAATAATAACTCCACCATGCATATTTAGAGTAACCTCACCAACAACTAGTATAGCAACTTTTGCTATATTGCCCATCTTGAGGTTAATCTCGCCTCTCGCCAATCTCCTTGATCTTGCCAGAACCTGTAATGAATTACAAATATAATAAGCACTACTAGTATCCAATACCCAAGTATTATCATAAGAGTCTAGCAAATGGAGACTGATCATAAATGGACTTGAAGCTTCTCCAAGCTTTTGTTTCACCTTCTCTACAAGGTACTCTTTGTAGTTCCTCTTTCAATGCTCATCTTTGCCATAGTGGAAGCACTAGCCTTTGTCCTTTGCCAGCTATTTCTTAGCAACATTTGCTTTACCCGATCTGTCCTTGCCCTTGCTCTTGCCCTTCTTAAGGGACTTTTCTGCCTTCCTTTTCTTTTTGGACTCACTAGTATAAAAATTGGCTTCTCTTTCTTGATAGTGCTCTCTATCTCCCTCAACATATTGAGGAGCTTAGGGAGAGTCATCTCAAGCTTGTTCATATTAAAATTCATTATGAACTATGAAAAGGAATCTGGTAGGGACTGAAGCACAAGATCCACACACAGGTTATCCTTTAGGACCATTCCTAGACTTGTGAGTTTCTCTATCTACTCAATCATCTTTAGGACATGGTTCTGAACTAGTGTTCTCTCAGTCATCATAGCGTGGAAGAGGCTCTTGGATATCTCATATCGTTGAGTCCTTCCCTCTTCCTCAAACAATTTTTAGACATGTAGGAGAATGGATCTGACATCCATCTTTTCATGCTGTCTCTGTAACTTAGGAGTCATGGAGCCCAATATGTAACACTAAGCAAGAGTGGAGTCATCTATGTATTTCACATAGCGAGCGATCTCATCCTCGCTCGCCCCTTCCTAGGGCATAGGTTTCACTGTATCAAGGACGTATGTGATTTTCTCCACCATGAGAATAATTCTCAGGTTGCGGAGCCAATCTATATAATTCAAACTAGTGAGGTCGTTGACATCAAATATGTCATGTAAGGGATTTGAAGCGATATTTTCTGAAAATAAAGATGTAACAAAAATAAATAACATGCAGATTTTATAAAAAAATAAATAAATAAGATATGGACTTCTATCTTAATATACTCCCACTATTTTTCTGGCGGGTCACACAACACCCTCAGAACGTGAAATGGAAGTCTCCGACGGACTTCTAGTGAAAATCGGGATCCAATTAGTATCTTAGTGTAACCTCAAGGGACTCGAACAATCACACTAAGCCCAAAAGGTAGGCAACTCGCCGATCATAACTCCTTGTGATTCATATCCTGTTCGACCTCTGAACCACCATGGTCTCGTGGGACTCGACCAACTATGATGTTCGGTTAAGTCAACACCATCGTTATAAGATGAGTCTGATTCGATGATATACCCTCGAGGGACTCGACCAAGCATACCATGTCCTCAGGTCACCGATGACATCTCTATGTCGTAGGCAAGATAGCGAATCATGATATAGGTGAGCCTCGAGAGACTCGACCAACTCAACCTACATCGAGAATCGATCCCTACCTATAACGATGGAAGGCCACGTAGGTCAATCTAATTACCTCAAGATTACCAACTTAATATTATCGAGAGAGGAGATTTAGATTTGGTTTTCTAATATGATATGTTACACATATACATTGCATGCAAATATATATACATATCTAGTAGGTGTACAAGCAATCACACATCATTTGAGCAATCACACCAGATGATCATGTACCACAGCTTAATATAACCAGGCCCAAGACTATGGGCATAATCATTCACATCAAGATCTATGTGTACAGTAGTGCATCTCTATACCCTGTGATCGTCCATCTCGTCCTCATCAGTTATGTCGGCATCTCCACACATCTCCATGCATCGCGATTGTCCGTCTCAGCCTCGTGGGTCCCGCTATCTCTTCCACGCTCCCGTTGCACCTCCTCGTGTGATTAAAAGTTAATCATAAGCACGTAGACCTGATAATAAACGAGAAATAAAATGGAGACTCGTAAGCCCCAATAATAATAATAATAATCACATCACATGTACACACATCACACGGTCCAAGATCATCCGTCCACATCATACATCACATGTACACATCATCATCATGTAGGACTACTAGATAATAATCATAATAACAATTAATAAATTTTTAATTAATTAATATTTTTGAAACTGGGGACATACATGGAATTTTTAGAATTATGAAGGGTATTTTGGTAATTTAGATAGAATGGACAAAATTAGAATTCTCATATTCACAAGAGCAAAATTATATTTTTTTCCTAAAAACCTACTGCCCTTTCCCTTTTTATTTTTGTTGTGGCCATCGTCACCCGTCACCCTGCTAGCGGTAGTCATTATAGGGGGCGGGGCTGCCACCTCTGCCCGCGGGTGTAGCGCCCCTACGGGTGCCGATGCCCCTACAAGCAAGTATGCCCATAAGCGGTGTCGCCCCTCGAGCTAGCGCCATTGTAGGTGGGCGCCCCTGCGAGAGCCGTCCCCATAAGCACCTCGCCACCGGGCTGCCCGTAAGCGCCTCACACTTAGGCTGCCCGCAAGCACCTCGCTCGCAGGCTGCCTGCAAGCGCCTCACTCACGGGCTGCCCATAGGCGCCTCACTCATGGGCTGCCCGTAGGTGTTGAATCTCGGATTTTGATGATGAAACTAATTGATTGTGTTTAGATGTTTAACTACATTTTGAGTGATGCAGGTCTACTCGATCAGGATTAGACAATTAACGCATGAGGAATTGACATTGCGTCGGAGGAGATCACGTTAGGATATTGGATGGCAGAAGGCTTCGGACATCCGGCATCGGGCCAAGAGCGAAATTGCGCCAAGGATATCGAGGTTGCGGAGGTCAACCGCCGATTGGGCAACAAGTCGCAAGAGAGGACGATGCGCTGAAGAATCAGACGAAGCGCCAACCAATGACGTGCCGGGCAATAGAATGTTAATTTGCGTTGTAATAATTGTCTAGATCGGAGTAGAGTTTTAGCTTGTGTGTGCAGGATTAACTACGATAATGACGAAGACATAAAGCAAAACAAAGTATCGGAGTCAAGCACGAAGGATTCACTACGAGTTCGAGAGTTCGATGGAAGTCCGAAGGTTCGTCGGGAATGCTGCCGGAACTAGCCGAGAATGAGTAGGGAGCTTGCCGAAGGGTTTTTCGGAAGCTCGCCGAAAGGTTCGTTGGAAGTTCGCGGAGCTCGCCGAGAAAGATCGGAGCTTGCCGAAGAAGCTCGTTGGAACTCGTCAAGATCAACTCTAGTTCGGACTGGTTTGGGCCAATTTTGGAGCCCTACCAGTGAGCTGAAATAGTGTAGGCGGTGGCACCGCCAGATTTGGCGGTGGCACCGCCTAGAACCCGAGAGCCAGGCGGTGGCACCGCCCAGCACCCGAGAGCTGGGCGGTGGCACCGCCAGCATCGGGAACCAAAGAGAATTCAAATTTTGGAGCCCAAATTTGAATCCTCTTGAGGCCTATAAATACCCCTCAAATCTCAGCTGAGATTACAACTTTTTGAGCAGCAATTGTTTGAGAGAAAGGTCTTAGAAAAGTCTTTGCTAGTCTTGTTTTCAATTTGCTAGTGTTCACCTCCTTCTTTCTTGCTGAAAATCTGTAAGAGAGTGAACCGCTTGTAAAAAGTTGTAAGAGGGGTATTTACCCTTCCCTTTCAAGAAGATTTGCTAGTGGAAGGTGGGAGCCTCATCGAAGAGGGGCCTCGCAAGTGGATGTAGGTCATTTGACCGAACCACTGTAAAATCTGCGTGATCTCTGGTTTGCATTTACTTATTGTCATTGATATTGTTGCAAATCATTTGCACTTTAATGCTCTACTTCTTTGTCTTCGTCTTACTTATCCCTTCAAGTTAAAACGCAATCGAAACGGTTTCAAACGAAAACGTTACTTTTATCGTACGAAGTTTCCGAAAGGTTTTAAATCGTCAATAGTTTATCGCACTTTACCGCTGCACTAATTCACCCCCCCCCTCTTAGTGCCGCTCCGATCCTAACAATAGGCGCCTCACTCATGGGCTGCTAGGGGGCGACGGTTGCCCCTTGCAGGTGCCGCCCTTTTTAGCTAGTGTCACCCGCAAGGGGGCTCGCCCACGGGCCCAGTGCCCACAAGCACTGCCCTTACGCATGGGTGCAGTGCCTATACGCAAGTGGCCTACCTGCGGGTAGAGGGTTGCCACTTGCTGGCCGCTTGCAACCCGTACACGTAGGTGGCCGAGACCTCCCTTGGGAGCTCTCGGCCAAGGCTGCAAGCAGCCTTTAGCCAACCTACGAGGGCAGCAACTCTCATCTTTTGCGTTAATGATTTTGATGACAAAAGTCTTCCTAAAACACAATACACGCAGTTTAAAACTTATCTATCTTACGAACAACCTAGCTCTGATACCACTGTAAGAAATTCTAGGGGCGACATCACATGCGTAGTAAAAAAACATAAAATGAAATCCCTAAATTTCCCAAAGATGTGTTCGTCATGGTGCAAAGATTGATATACAAAATCCACAAAATTAAAAATCACACTTTAGATAGTTGTGTTACCTAGGAAAATCGTATATCCTTGAATCCCTGCAGATCTGTAGGAGAGAATGAAGGAGGTCAAGCGTCCTCCTTTCTAGCAGTGATATAGATAGTAGGGCTACGGCGACACTCCTCAAATCTCCAAGCCTGCTATTTGTGGAGGAGAAGAGAAGGAGAGAATAAGAGGTGGTAATCAAAAACCTCTAGCTTATGGGTGTTTGGTTCCCTCCTATTTATAGAGGCCCCTATCAACTTGACCCTAATAGTTCCTGCCCTATTAGGTATCAAATCTCTATCCAACTACCCAAGTCTCTTAGATTAGTGGATTTCTATCCAATAATCTCTCATTGGCTCTTATTTGATCTCATCCATAGGATCCAATAGTTTACGGGCTTATTGGATATCCAATAAGATAGGGGGTCCGGCGAATATCTCATATCCAAATCTCTACTCGTCGCAACGCCTACCATATGTGTGTGACCCTCTAGGCCCAATATCGAGTTGGCCATGAGTCATACCTATCAGAACTTCTTTTGGCTCAGTGAGTTATTATCTCCATAATAATTTACTCAACTCATCGATTATGAACGTACTAGGCCACTACGCAATAGTCCTTAGATGATACAGGGGAATCCAATCCTTTGGACCTATCTGTCCTTAGTTACTATGTATCTATAGTCCCTCATCTATCTAATACCTCAGAGACTATATAGTGGGCATGGTATTATTAGGCCCATACAATTTTTATTTGAGTCTCACTCTAATCAGATTCTCACGGAGAACTCTTTCTCTCTTAATCTGAATGACTCTGGCTAGGAATTTTTTTGAGCAAGAACACATAGGATATTCCTCTCATGACACCGAGAGTGGATGATCCTCTATCGACACTCAATAGCCCTCGTAAGGTTTACTATCACTCTTGATGGTCGGTTGTGCTAGATTTGGAACCTCCATACCTATAAGTCCGGTATCAAAGAGTGGTGTACTCATACAGGATATCATTGGTGTCTCAAGTCTAAGGATCATATACACCATTGGGACGACAGAATCACTGTTTAACAATAAGACATTATCAACCATCCAGCATTCCGTGAGTGGATTAATCAGTGAACTCATTCTCCAATGAGCACTTACACTATATCCCTAGTGTCCCCTCATGAACAACTATGAGACCAACTGCATCCATCATATGGACGAGTATGCAGCACACTAGTCTATCTGATTATCACGATGACCCTCTCGAGTAACCTATGACTCGGATTATTTAGGATTTGTGTTTAAAGGTAAATTGGTCTCACTATCGTGATCTCATCACGATCTGATTCCTATTGTACATATCCATGGATATCATAATATATTCATGCAACAAGTAATATTAAATGATAAAATACCAAATAATAATAATAAGCAAAAAGACTGCATGTCAAGTCGCACATGTCATCACTCACGTGAGTGGCTTGTAGGGTACTTATGACTAGCACCAATAAGAGTTAATAAGATATTATTGGGTAGGGACCTACTAATCTAAGAGGATTGGGTAATTGGATAGAGATCCAATACCCAATAGGGCAAGATCCATTAGGGTTAAGTTGACAGGGGACCTCTATAAATAGGAGAGAACTAAAGGGCTATAGACTTGGCTTCTTGGTTGTCATCTCCTATTCTCCTCTCCCATTCTCTTCCTTAGCCAATAGGTGTGGAGATTTGGGTAGCGATTTGAGGAGCGTCTACGCAACCCCTATCATGTGGATCACCACTAGAGAGGAGGATGCCTGACCTCTTTCATCCTATCATATAGATAAGTAGGAATTCAGAAACATACGATCTCCCTAAGTAACACAACTATCTCACACATGGTTTTCAGTTTCGTGGGTTCTGCACACTAATCTTTGCCCGACGATAAACACCTTTTGGGAAATTTGGGAATTTTGTTTTATATTCTTCTATTGCGGATTTGCTATCGCCCCTAGATTTCCCTATAGTCACAATTCTCCACTAGGGCCTGGTAGCGCTCCCACACCTTGGCAGAACGTCATTGTGCTAGCTTCACCGCGATGGCGAACCACCAGTCCGAGGTGCCCTCCAAGTACGCCACCAAGGCCCATTCGAAGAGCTTGTCCTCCTCTCACATCCATGGCCTCAGTGCATATCCTCCTCTCACATCCATGGCCTCAGTGCCACCCCCACGAACTGTTTGGAGAACATAGACATCAAGTTGCCCTCGCCTATCCATCGTACTCTTCTTTCACAAGAAATGGGTGAGTTGGTAGCGGAATATTTTTTACTTGACGCTATCATTGGTTTGCCATATGCAACACAATCGAAGGCACACAAGAGTGGCATTCCAAAGGAGATCCAAGCATCGGCCTCGCATGCCACCAATGGTGCCGCTGGTATGTTGTCCACAACACAACTTGAGGCGTGCGAGGGTGGCATTCCAAAAGAGCTCCGAGCACCGACCTCGAATGCCACCAATGCCGTCGTCCTTGCACCCCACCGATGCCAGTGTCGTCCATAGGGAGAAAAGCTGGGAAGTTCATATGAAATTACTTTTGCTCCTTCCATGCACGATGAAATTTACGACATGAGAAGAATTGGGGTTAAATATTTTATTTTTGTAAGTGTAGGGATATAGAGATCGAGATGCTAGTCCTATGTAACTGTATGAGGTAATATGTAATTACCCCCACTTTAAACATAGTCAATGGGTATAACATTTTGCCATTAGCTTTGTAAATAGTGTAGGATGCCCACTTGGCTTACGAGGCTTTTATAAGGAGAAATCAGACTAATTATATATTATTGCCTGTAATTAGTTATCTTTAATATCTTGATTCTTATACTTTCAAAAATTATATTAGAATTTTTATACTTAATGAAAGTGAAACATTTAACCCTAGTTTTTCTTACGTTATCAACTTTACTGACGGAAATACCGCACATGCTCGATGGTAAACCGAAGCGAGGTAGAGTTAGCATATGCTCAATGGTAAACGTTATGATATTTTCGGTAGTAGAATCAATGGTGTGAGGAGAAACATGATTAAATACTTTATTTTCATAAGTATAGGATCTCAATGTAACTTTTGAAAATATAGGGACCAAAATGCTAAATATAGCTAATTACAAGAAGTAATCCGTAATTAGCCTAGAGAAATCCTAGTCACATCAAATAGAATTTTGGTGAGCTAATTATATATTACCCCTATTGTTAAACCTTTTTAGCATCCTAGTCCCTAGATTTAAAAAATTTACATTGGTATCCCTATAATTATGAAATTGAAATATCTACTTCTATTTACCTTAACGCCATCTGTTTCACTAACAGAAACATAAAAATAATATGTAAAAATAATAATTTTAACATTCTAGTTGGTGGTGATGACGGAAGGTGTCAGTGGTGGTAGTGAAAGACAGCACCGATGGGGGGCCGCGAGTAGTTGTTGTGAATGAGTTACATTTGTGTCAACATTGACATAAATGCAGAGTGGCGAAAGGGTCGTTCACTACATTAGTGTCGGCATAGTTATCGAGTGACAAAAGGGTTGCTCATTACCGACATCGATGTAGTTGTTGAGCAGTGTTGCTCTACATTTGTGTCGATGCTGATGTAGATGTTGAGCGACGCTTTCATCGCTCAACAACTGCGTCGGTGCAGTGAGTGACCCTTTCACCACTCTACATCTGCGTCGATGTTGACATAATTACCAAGTAGCAAAAGGACCGCTCGATATCTACAACGATGATCCTTTTACCGCTCGACAACTATATTGACGTCGACGAACGACCCTCACCTCTCACTGTCATTCTCCTCATCCACAACAATCACCCATGGCTAACGACATCATCATCCGTCACCAAAAACAAATGAAATTACCCTTTCATTTATTATTTTTATATTTTCATCGATAAAACAGATAACATTAGGATAAATGGATCTAAATATCAAGATAACATTAGGATAAATGGAATTGGTAATTCGGATCAAACCATACCGGACCGGCTGCCGATTTAGAAAATCATGCTTTGGAGTCGCAAAAGTAATTCCGATCGAACCATACCGGACCAGCTGCCGATTTAGAAAATCATGCTTTGGAGAAGAATGAAAGCAGCATATTTTTAGAGATCAACAGATATTATAGTCAAAACATGACCTTGGGATGGTTTTGGAATCTAAATGTCATGCTGTTTATGTCACCTGGTACTGTGGCGGGCTGATACTGATTGCTGGCTCTAACTGGAACTAGTCACCAGTTTAGCATTTCAGTTGCATACAATTAAATAGCCAAAAATAAACACTCGATCTTAAAGTCTTAGACAACATCTCATTGCCTTATAACTCGCTTCTGACTTACCAGCAGTATCAATATAACTGGCTTTACATATACCAAATGAATCAAAAATCAAGATATGAGAAAGAGAAACTGTGGATGGCCACATTTCTGAAGAAAAAGACGGTGTATCCTCAACCGGACAAAAATCTTTTCCAGGAACTCTCTACCTTCTCAAAAGTACTCCCACTAATCTCTTGCTCAAGAAACTCGTGATTTTAATGTGGCCCTTGGATGAGATCATTTTAAATGGGGCAGGGTGGGACATCAAGGGTTACACCAGCCTGAATCTGACCCCAACCAATTAGACGCCAGTGCTTCTCGACCCGCCGGCTTAGGGCAATCTTTTCCCCTTTGCCTGTGCATACTGGTGCAGTGAGCTGCAGCTTGGCCAGGTCAGTCTTCACAGCAACAACTCGAGCTCCGGTTGACATAGATCCGATGTTGAGCATCAGGATCTCACCTTTTGCCAGCTTTGACACCTTGCCTTGTTTCTCTGTGCCCTTTGTCCTCACACCCAAAAGCCTCCGAAGAAGGAAGAAGTTGACCTGTAAGATCCACTTTTTAAGAAACTCCAACCAAAAAGGAAATAGCAAAGAGAAATACAGAGGAAAATCAATGCTAGCTGCAGTTAGTTTCTCGACCATAGGTATGATGTTGATAGTTCTATCCCAGGTGACTAAAAATGGTCAACCTGTGATTAAATCTTGGATCTAATAACAAATCTATCCTCACCCACCGGCGATATTTCTAGCACTCTATGGTTTCACTTATCGCACATGGTCAAAATGCCTGTCACTTTGTCCATTGATTGGTCCCACAAAGGGACCAATGTATGATCCATTCAAGGGCAAGCACCTAAAATTACCAGACAGCCCTGTTCGGGAAGTTGGCAGTCTAAAGGATGAGTTCAACTCTGCCAACCAGCCAAAAGGTACATGGAATGCAGATGAGAAACAGCTTAATATGTAAAACCAACCCCCTTAACCACTCCCTTGACTATGGAATAGTTTTCTTACATGACAATTGTCATCATATAAGTCATTATTATATTAGGATGGAAGGAAGGCATGAGGCAAACCTCAAGCTCGACAAAGACGTCAGGCAGAGATCCAACTTCACCCAGAACCTGACCCACCAGCCTATCAGCACGTGTCAAAGTCGGGTCCATCGTAGTGCCTACTCCAATAAGTCCACCAGGTACAGCAAACTGAAGCTCATTTTGCTCAGCATATAGTGAAACAATCCTCGAATATATGGGGGTGCACTTTATGTTCCCACTTTCATCTTTGACCACAATTCCAGGACGGACTTCAATTCGTTGGTTTACCTTCAAAACACCCTGTAGAAAGCAGCAAAAATTTGAGAATATCAGAAGTACGGATGAAAATGTTACAGAAGTATGTGAAATAGCTACTCCACCCAAAGATGAAATAGCAGAATCTACAACCATAACAACAGTAGCAAATATGAGTGATGGAATGTCCTTTAAGAGAGTCACATAGAACAGAAAAAATTGATTGCCAAGAGATGTAATAACATTATAGCAGATACGTTATGACGATAATGGTAAAAGGTGTCAATACATTACAGTTTTCTAAAACTTCAATGAGAAGTAATCACAGATAAAAAAACAGAAACAAAGATCATATGATGCACTAACAAAGCTCAATATTTAAGATCATAAGAAGCTACATACCCTGAGGATGCTTCCACCTGCTACACCACCCTTTATCTCGTCAACTTCAGAGCCAGGTTTGTTCACATCAAAAGAACGGATTACAATCATGTTTGGCGGTGAGGTAAAGTTTCTCTCTGGAATAGGTATTTTCTTAACTAGATACTCGCAGACAACATCAATATTGTATTTCAATTGAGCAGATATTGGCACCACAGGAGCCCCATCAGCAACAGTTCCCTGGAAAAATTATTCAAAATCTATCAAATGTGATATAAGCCAAAATTGAGCATCATGCAGAGGTTTTGACTGTTTAAAAAAATTTAGGCTATGCAATAATTGAAAGTTTACCATAATAAACTTCTGGATTGATTCATGTTGATTGATTGCTGCACTTTCCTGGATAAGATCGACCTTATTCTGTAAGATAATAATATGTTGGAGCCGCATGATTTCAACAGCGGCAAGATGCTCAGATGTTTGAGGCTGTGGACAGCTTTCATTGCCAGCTATTAAAAGTAAAGCACCATCCATAATAGCAGCTCCATTGAGCATTGTAGCCATAAGGATATCATGACCCTGTTAAGACAAAAAATAAAAAAGTAAGGAAAAAGATTTCATAAATCTTTAGACTGATGCGCATACGTTTTATAAGTTATGCTAGATGTCTAATAGAGTTCTGCAAAGATGAGCATTTTACTGGGCAATCCACAAATGAAACATGTCTTAGGAGTTTCATCCTGGTGTTCTCAAATCCTGGAACATCACATAGAGGACTGTCCTCTTTTCCGCTCCCATAAGCCCTGCATATAACATAAAACATCAGTACAGCAGAAGATATATCTGTGAACTTCTCCTTAGGAACCAGACTTGTAACACATAGGCCGTGGGCATCTATCATCTTCACACTTGTAAATTTTTGCATTAGCATATCCAAGCTTGATAGTGATATTGCGCTCCAACTCATTCTTGAAGCGAACAGTCTGCAAATATAAAAAAAAAATCCTCAATGAATCTCTGATATGGAAGTGATATGGAAGGTAAAGATTTTCTTAGAAGATACAGGCCAATATACTATTCCCGATTATATATTTGTCATCCAATATAATAAACTGCAAACCGGTTCTTTTATGCAAGTGCATATCCATTTTTATTAACCAACAACAATAATAATCATCAATTACCAACCATTGTTTCAAATACCGGTTGATAAGGTGTGCACCAAGCGCGATACTAAACAGCATGAGTCAACATACCACCCAATATACCAGAAATATACCATCACCAATATTTTCCTGAAACTCGATAGCAGACTGAGATTAAATCCTTGCTTGCAACCCATATGTTGTTTTAAAATTCCAATGGTCTTTGTAGGATCACTTGGAGTGCTATTATCTTGCCTGCTTCCACAGACAGGCACTACCTTCTAGACACGTCTTAAAAAGATGCACATGTATTCCTCATTATCGTTTAACAGTAACATTTAAGATGGCATAAGTATATATTAAAATATACACTTCAGTCACCATTTTTATTTCTTTTCTTGATAAACACAAAACACAAAGCAGAGTGTATTAATAGGTTACTGAATTTCTTAACTTACCCTTGAGAAAACAAAAGAAGAATGTCATGGTATAACAAATTATATGATCTAAAAATATTCAGTCAACCAGAAAGCAGAAATCACTTTCAATGAAGCCTCAAAGAGTCATCAAAATTTAAGCACACAATAAAAGAAGTACCTGAACACCAGATATTGCTTTTACCACAGTTGACTTTCCATGGGCCACATGACCAATGGTACCTAAGAATTAAATATTAAAGAAACCAATTAACAGAATTTATGTTTTCGACGAGATAGTAGAGTCATGGAAGTGACTGACAGTATAAAGAAATTAATTTCTCAATCAGATAAAAGGAAATAATGATCAGAGGTCAAAATTAAATAAGGTGAAAACCAAAAGGAGAACTTTTGACTTAATGCACGCTCCAAGGTAAGGCCACCTCAGACCATAGGCAACCTCCACCTATTTCCTAAGCATTTTTCTTAGCTTTCTCCCAAAACACTGAACCTTTCAACTCAGAATATCTGTTGATATCAAAACCACCAAAACATGTCAATTTTGGGGATGATTCCTGACAAGATATCTTCTAAGCTGGGAAATAGTTTTGGATAATACAACTATATTTATTATGCAAAAAGAAAAGTATTTGAACTTTTTATATAAAAGGTTATAGAACAATTTAATGCTACATACAAAGAGAGAAAAGCAATAATTCAATAAATAATGGGGACTATCTATTAAAAAAAAGTGTATCCATAGGTAGTTCTCTGCAGAAATTCATAAATAATATATATTTTGCATATATCACTATAAAGACCTGCAAATACTACAATGAGTATCAAAATTTTTCTCACATGTCATTCAAAAGAATATGTTTGCGGGTTAAGATCCATTTTAGCCCTTGTGATTTTGGTCATGAACCTCTTAAGCCCTTGTGGTTTACTCATATATAAAATAACCCTTACATTGTTAGAAACGTAGCATATAAGCCCCTCCCATCAAGTCTGAGTTAACAGACAGTAAAGTCTGCTTATATGACATGCTAACTCACAATAAACCATTAATATAATGATACGTGCAATTTAGGGTTAAGGTCCATTTTAGCCCCTATGATTTTGGCCATGGACCTCTTAAGCCCTTATGGCTTACTCGTGTCTAAAATAACCCCTATATTTTTAAAAATACTGCATATAAACCCCTCCCATCAAATCTGAGTTAATAGACGTTAGAGTCTACTTACGTGGCATACTGACTCACAATAAACCATTAATATAATGACACATGTAATTTAAGTTTTTTATAAAAAACTAAGACCTCCATCAATGGTAGGAGGAGACGTCATCGTGGAAGCGACCACCAACAGTAGCACCGAGCCGTTGTTGCCTAGCAGGGCATTGTATGCACGCAGCCTCTCCCACGCTAACAACGAGCTCAGGAGCTTCTGGATGTCACTCGCTAGCTCCAAGGCACATGCCACCATGTCGCCACCGTGGCGCTGCCCGTCACCGCAAATGACACCCACTCCGATCCCGACGAGTACCACCATACATTATAAGCCACCTCCCCAATAAAACATGGCATCACGACAATAGAGAGCACGCGGAAGGAGCAGTTGAGCTGGTCCATGTAGCCCTCCTGCACCCACTCGCTCTCCCCGACCACCTTGTCAAGGAAGAGGAAGCAGTGGAGGATGTAGCAGCGGACGAAGGTGGAGAGGTAGAGGTAAGAGAGGGCGAAGGTGAGGGAGAGCTAGACCACCATGACGTAGGAGCGACAGGTGAGGGTGCAAGAGAGGACGAAATGGGAGGCGATGTGTCACGGACTTAGCTGGAATTGCCTAAGTCACGAAGCACCCTTGCACTAACTTCCCGGACTTCGTTGGGATTACCTAAGTCGTGACGCACCCTACGATATGCGTCCGCAAAGGGTCAGCCAATTTACAAACTCACTCAGGTCCCGAATGACCTGTAAAAGAGAAAGTTGATTAGTTCGAAGAACGAGCGACATACAAGTCCCAACGTCTCGCGAAAGGGGATGCTTTACAAGCAATTCAGCGAGCACCTTGCGTGCACGAGAGAAAAGAGAGAAAGGAGAAAAACAAGGACATTAGAAAGTTGAACGAACAACTACAAGTCCACAAACAGCTGCTCACCGGGTGTCAGGTGCGAAGACAAGTTCCCGTCAAGTTAACGTGTGAACTTGTGAAAGATTGTTCAACGCCCGACAATATACCGAAGCCCCATCCAGCCCTGTGCCACCCGGGGGGTTCCAGGGTGCTAAGATGGCTGACGTTTCGCTGTAGCTGCGGCTTGCCGAAAACAAGCAGTGGCACACGAAAACGGAGCTGTTTTGGGCAGTTCGGCCCGACGCGGCGAGCGATCGCACTGCAGCGCTGCAACCTATTCGAATATGCATTTTTACAAGCAAAAACACATAAAACTAAGGCAAAACATGATGTGATGTATCGATACAAGCATGCAAAAGTGACAAATAGTTCGTTGAACGATGTTGTTGTGCGACGACCTGTCACAGACAAACTTCTAAACAGGATGTTTGATGTAATGCTTATAAATGTCCGTGTCTTTTGGTATGTTCATACTTTGTCTAACATGTAGAGGGACAGCCGAAGGCTTAATAGTCCCATTTTAGTTGGGTTTAGTGATCGTTTTAGGCTTATAAATAAAGGTTGTGTCATGTGGACACTTGAGAGAGATTTTCGGTCTATAGTGGACCATTTTACCCTTTGTTGTGCAACTGTTCAGAGCTTGTAATGTCTGTTTGTAGTTTGCATTGTCTATGAAGTGTTTTTGGAAATGTTTGCTTGTGGATCCCGAATGAGGCGTTTTCTCTAACCCATTCTCTCTTTTGTGGGTCCTAAGGGACATGGGAGGCTTCGGGGAGGCTGACCTTTGTGGACGAACACGCAAGGGTGCCGCACGACTTATGCAAAACCAGCTAAGTCCGTGACAGATGGTATCAGAGCGAGACAAGCACTCATAGAAACACTTAGCATACAAATGTGGGGGACCTAGCGGGGCTGCGTTGAGGGCAATCAACACACGCGCTGTTGAATCTCGGATTTTGATGATAAAATCAATTGATGGGTTATTTGATCTAATCCATATTATTGAGTTAAGTGTGCAGGATTAACTACGATAACCATAAAACATAAAGCAAGGATACCGGAGTCAAGCTCGATGGACGTTTAAGAGACCGAAGAATCATCGGAGATGCTGCCGGAACCGTCCGAGAAGAAATCGGGAACGTGTCGGAAGTTCGCCGAAGAAATCGTCGGAGGCTCGCGGAGATCACCAAGGAGGCTCGGCTACTCGTTAAAGTCATCACAAAGATTGGGAGCTTGCAGGGAGTCCGTCGGAAGAAGTTCGTCGGAAAGCTCGCCGGAACAAGACTCGACGTTCGCGGTTAAAAAAACTTGCTTAGGATGTTTTTGTTATGTAGTTCACCTGTAATTAGGATTAGGATTAAGAGATAATCCTATATCCTGGTTAGGGGCCAACTGGGCCCAAAGTCAAATTTGGTTTGGGCGAAAAATAAGCCAAACCAATGAATCGGAAAGCCAGGCGGTGGAACCGCCTGGCTGGGCGGTGGCACCGCCCAGCACCCGAGTGCTGGGCGGTGACACCTCCTTGGCTGGGCGGTTGCACCGTCCAGCACCCGAGCGCTGGGCGGTGGCACCGCCTGGCTGGGCGGTGGAACCGCCAGCACCGGGAACCCTAAGAGAATTCAAATTTTGGAGCCCAAAATTTGAATCCTCTTGAGGCCTATAAATACCCCTCAAATCTCAGCTGAGGTTACAACTTTTGAGAAGCATTTTGATTGAGAGAAAAGTCTTAGAAAGTCTTAGCAAGTCTTGTTTTCAATTTGCTAGAGAGTTCTCCTCCTTCTTTCTTATTGAAAATTTGTAAGAGGTTGAGCTGCTTGTAAAAGGTTGTAAGAGGGGTGTTTACCCTTCCATTTCAAGAGACTTGCTAGTGGAAGGTGGGAGCCTCATCGAAGAGGGGCCTCGCAAGTGGAGTAGGTCATTTGACCGAACCACTCTAAAAATCGGCGTAATCTCTGGTTTGCTTTTTATTATTGTCATTTACATTACTGCAAATCTTCTTACTGCTTTAGTTCCTTATTGCTCTTGCTGCGCAACTTTAAGAACACGCCTTCAAGTTAAATTTCTCAAGTTTCGTTCTTAACGTACGAAAGATTTTGATTAAAATCGGAGTTTTAATCCGCTGCACTAATTCACCCCCCCCTCTTAGTGCCGCTCCGATCCTAACAAGTGGTATCAGAGCAAGGTTATCTCTCATATTTGGTTTAATACCCAAGAGAGATGACTTACTCCGGCATGCAAGAGGGCCATTCTATTGCACGACCACCTTTGTTTAATGGGTCGGATTACACATATTGGAAGACTCGCATGAGAATCTTCCTCATTTCTATGGACTTTGAGCTTTGGTCTATTGTCGAGAATGGATTTCAAAAATCTTCTCTTCCGATGAGCGAATGGAATGAATCGGAGAAGAAGGTTTTTGCTTTAAATGCAAAGGCTATGAATGCCTTGTTTTGTGCACTAGACAAAAACGAATTTAATCGTGTTTCAATGTGTGATTCGGCTTTTGATATTTGGAGAACTCTTGAGGTCACTCATGAAGGCACTAGCCGAGTGAAAGAGTCCAAAATCAACATCCTTGTGCACTCTTACGAACTTTTCCGAATGAAACCAAGTGAGTCCATTGGAGACATGTACACCCGGTTTACGGATGTCATCAATGGACTCAAAGCTCTTGGTAAAGATTTTACTAACTTTGAACTAGTAACTAAAATCTTAAGATCCCTCCCTAAAAGTTGGGATCCAAAAGTTACGGCCATTCAAGAGGCCAAAGACCTTAAAGCATTCCCTCTTGAAGAACTCATTGGGTCTCTAATGACCTACGAAATGACATGTCAAGCTCATGACGAGCTCGAGAACCCCCTTCCAAAGAACAGGAAGGATATGGCACTCAAATCACAAGAAGACCACTTGAAAGGAACATCAAGTGATGAGGACAGTGACAATGACATTGCACTTTTGACTCAAAAGTTTAAAAAATATTTAAGAAAGAACAGATTTAAAAATAATACAAAAAATAAATTTGAACAAAAGAAGGACCAAGTGATTTGCTATGAATGCAAAAAACCGGGACACTACAAGAACGATTGTCCTCAAGCCAAAAAGAGGACATCAAAGAAGAAGGCGTTCAAGGCAACGTGGGATGATTCAAGCACATCCGAAGAAGAGGAGTCCAACACCGAGCAAGTTGCTCATTACGCGCTAATGGCTTTAGGAGAAGAGGTATGTGATTTACTTAATGAAGATTTATCTTTTGAAGAACTCTCTATCGCTTTTCATGAATTATTTGATGAATGTAGAACTGTTAGCAAGAAGTTAAGTATCTTAAAGAAAGAGCATGCTTTGCTACAAGATAAGTTTGATAATATTCAAACTCCTCCATGCTCTAAGTGTGAGCACTTAGAAGCAATAAAAAATGAAAATTTGCTTCTTAAGGAAACCTTAAACAAGTTTAAGGTTGGTAGCAAAGGATTAGATATGATCCTTGCACACAAGGGTCACATCGCAAATAGAAATGGAATTGGATTTGTAAAAGGATTGCATCAAAATCCTACCACTTTCATAAAAGGACCTACATTACATGTTTCCTCTTATATGAAATGCAACTTTTGTTGCAAATCCGGACATATTGCCTACAAATGCCCATTTAGGAAGATTAGTTCACAAAAATTAATATGGGTTCCTAAAGGAACTATAAAGAATTCAATCATAAATAACAAAGTTAGTGGGTCAATTTTTGAGGCACCCAAAATCAAATGGGTACCTAAAAATCATCCTCTTTTGTAGACAAACCCACAAGCTAGGAGCAAGAGATGGTATCTCGATAGTGGATGCTCAAGACATATGACTGGAGATCCATCTCATTTCTCTATGCTCACTAGCAAAGAAGAAGGGTACGTTACCTTCGGAGACAACAACAAGGGCAAAATCATTGGCAAGGGAACTATTGGTAACAAATTTAATTTTTCCATTGATGATGTCTTACTAGTTGATGGATTGAAACATAATCTCTTGAGTATTAGTCAACTATGCGATAAAGGTTACATCGTTAGATTTGAATCAAATATGTGCATTATTGAAAAACCAAATCATAACATGACTATGATTGCTTTAAAACAAAATAATGTCTATACCATCAATCTTGATGAACTAAGTAATGAAATGTGTTTCTCCGTCGTAAATGATGATGCTTGGCTTTGGCATAGGAGATTAGGCCATGCAAGCATGAAAACAATATCTAAGATCTCATCTCAAGAATTAGTACGAGGAATTCCAAATTTAAAGTTTATTAAGGACAAAGTATGCGATGCATGTCAACTAGGCAAACAAATAAAAACAAGCTTCAAACCAAAAAATCAAATTAGCACTACTAGACCATTACAATTGATCCATTTGGACTTATTTGGACCAATTGATACAACAAGTCTAGGTGGAAGCAAATATGCTTTTGTGATTGTGGATGACTACTCTAGATATACTTGGACCTATTTCTTAGCTCACAAAAGTGATTGCTTCAAGTGTTTCTCTAAATTTTGTAAACTCACTCAAAACGAAAAAGGCTTCATGATTTCATCAATTCGGAGTGATCACGGTGGTGAATTCCAAAACCGTGAATTTCAAAATTTTTGCGAAAGTAATGGGTACAATCACAACTTCTCAACTCCAAGAAATCCTCAACAAAATGGAGTAGTTGAAAGGAAAAATAGAAACCTACAAGAAATGGCAAGAACTATGTTGAATGAACAAAGTTTACCTAAGTACTTTTGGGCCGAAGCTGTAAATACGGCTTGCTACATCATGAATAGAGTCCTAATAAGACCATCCTTATCCAAAACTCCCTATGAATTATGGAATAACAAAAAACCAAACATCTCCTATTTTAAAGTTTTTGGTTGTAAATGCTTTATTTTAAATGAAAGGGATGCTTTAGGAAAATTTGATGCTAAATCCGATGAAGGCATCTTTCTTGGTTACTCTTCCGTTTCTAAAGCTTTTCGGGTTTTTAATAAAAGAACTTTAGTAATTGAAGAGTCTATTCATGTAGTTTTTAATGAAATTTCCGATTTAAAGAAAAATGATTTTGATGATGATCTTGGTTTTGATAATTTGAATTTAAATGAACCCTCTCCTCAAAATAGCCATTTGAATGCATCTTCTTCCGAAATTTCTTTACCAAAAGAATGGAAGTATGTAGATGCTCATCCAAAAGAGCAAATTATAGGAGATACATCAAAAGGGGTTCAAACTCGTTCTTCTTTCAAAAAATTTTGTACTAACGCCGCCTTCCTTTCTCAAATTGAACCTAAATGCATTGACGAAGCCTTAAAAGATGATTTTTGGATCATTGCAATGCAAGAAGAATTGAACCAATTTGAGAGGAATGAGGTATGGAAGCTTGTTCCTAGACCAAGTGACCACTTAGTCATAGGTACTAAGTGGGTCTTTAGAAACAAGCAAGACGAAAATAGTATTGTGGTTAGAAACAAGGCTAGATTAGTGGCCAAAGGTTTCAACCAAGAAGAAGGTATCGATTACGAAGAAACCTTCGCTCCCGTGGCTCGATTAGAAGCCATAAGGATGCTCCTTGCCTATGCTAGTAGTAATAATTTTAAACTGTTTCAAATGGATGTTAAAAGTGCTTTCTTGAATGGTTTTATTTCCGAAGAAGTATTTGTCGAACAACCTCCCGGATTTGAAAATTCTCTTCTTCCTAATCATGTATTCAAATTGACTAAAGCTCTCTATGGCTTAAAACAAGCTCCTAGAGCTTGGTATGAAAGGCTTAGTTCCTTTCTTATTTTAAATAATTTTACCAAAGGCAAGGTTGATACTACATTGTTTATTAAACATTTTGAAAATAATTTTCTTATTGTGCAAATTTATGTTGATGATATTGTGTTTGGCTCTTCGGATGAATCACTATGTGAATCATTTGCCAAATGTATGAGTCTTGAATTTGAAATGAGTTTAATGGGTGAATTAACTTTCTTTTTAGGATTACAAATCAAACAACTTAAGGATGGTATATTTATTAACCAATCTAAATACACATTAGAATTGTTAAAACGATTTAACATGGATAATTCAAAAGCAATAAACACCCCTATGAGTACTGCGACTAAGTTAGATATGGATGAAAATGGTGAAAATTTCGATCAAAAAACATATAGGGGAATGATAGGTAGTCTACTCTACCTCACTGCGACTAGACCGGATATTATGTTTAGTGTAGGACTTTGCGCTAGGTTTCAATCTAATCCTAAATTATCTCATCTTAAAAGTGTTAAAAGAATATTTAGGTATCTTAAAGGAACTTCAAATTTAGGATTGTGGTATCCAAAATCTGAAAATTTTGATTTAATAGCCTATGCGGATGCCGATTTTGGCGGATGCAGAATAGATAGAAAAAGTACATCCGGAACATGCCAATTTTTAGGACATGCACTTGTTTCTTGGACTTCCAAGAAACAAAATTCAGTTGCACTATCTACGGCAGAAGCCGAATACATAGCTGCAAGTGCATGTTGTGCACAAGTCATTTGGATGAAAAATACATTAGAAGACTATGGAATTCACTTTAAAAATATTCCCATAAAATGTGATAATACTAGTGCCATATGTCTTACTAAAAATCCAATTCAGCATTCTAGAACTAAGCACATCGACGTTAGGCATCATTTCATACGCGATCATGTCCTTAACAATAATGTTGTTCTAGAATTCATTGACACAAAGCATCAATTAGCAGATATATTCACAAAAGCTCTGAACGAAGATCAATTTGAATTCATTAGAAGGGAATTAGGCATGTTAAATTGTCCCTAAAATGAGATTCACGAAAAATGACTCGTTCTTTTCCTTTCTTTTATGAATTTGATTTCTTCTTCAACTCAAAATGATTCATTAAAATATAACTTATTATCTTGAGGGAAGCAAACAAAAAAAGGGGTGAGGAAGAAAATTTTTTTTTCCTCCACGGGATGCCAGCGGTGGCACCGCCAGATTT
This sequence comes from Musa acuminata AAA Group, assembly GCF_036884655.1. Taxonomy (NCBI): domain Eukaryota; kingdom Viridiplantae; phylum Streptophyta; class Magnoliopsida; order Zingiberales; family Musaceae; genus Musa; species Musa acuminata. Next base: position 10,673,006 of record NC_088348.1, read on the forward strand.
GGCGGTTGCATCGCCTGAGCGCTCGGGCGCCAGGCGGTGGCACCGCTCGGTTTGGCGGTGGCACCGACCGAGCGACCCTTATTAACCCAAAGGGTTAGGGCCGGCGGTGACACCGCCCCCAACCCGAAGAGAGAGTTCTCAAAACCCACTCCCAATTTCTTCTAACCCTCATTCTAACTCTTAGACACATTGGAGAAGGATTCTTGGTGGTCCAAGCCTTCCATCTCTCAACATAATCTCCACGAGGTAACTCTTGAAATCCCTCCTTTCTTTTCTCTTTCTCTTGCTTATTCTTAACAATTGGTATCATCATCCTGTCTAGAAAATGGCTCCAAAGAGATCAAAAGGAATAAGGATTCAAGGAGATTCATATAACCATGACCTTTTTAGATCAAAAGAGGTAGCCCTTAGCTTTCCAAAATTTGAAATACGATGTGTCCATAAAGGAAAATACATTGATTTGGATGAACTAGAAGACTTAGATCCAATTAAATGGTTTGCTCAACTAGAAGCTCTACCTCTACTACAAATAGATGAACCAATCTATCCACGGTTAGTGAGATTGTTCTATACCAACCTATATGAAGACAATGATAGCCTAAGCACTTACATTCTAGGAACACCCATTAGAATTTTTGACAGCACCATTTGTGAGCTAATTGGCATAACTGAAAAAGATAGGGGTTGCTATTTTAAAGGTAAATGGGACGTCAAAAAAATAGGAGCAACCTATTCCGAAGCCCGTGAATACAATTTTTGCAAATCCAAACCTTGACTTCCTACCCAAGAGCTGTGAACACTTAATGCCTTTCAACTCTAAAATTCTTCATCACATTATCACAAGCATCATATTCCCCAAACAATTTCATCTTGACGAAGTAAGTCAGTTAGAGATAGGAACCATGTATTGGATTATGACCGGTCAGCATAATTGTTTCGGGTACTTGATTCGCCAACACATGCAGGAAATTATGACTAAGGATACTATATTGCCATATGGGAGGTTAATCACTAGAATTCTTCATGCCTATGACATTAGCATTCCACCCAATGAAGAATCTATTCAAAATGATCGATATAACATAATAAATAAAAACCTGCTAAAAAAACTTAGGTGCACTTTTAGCAATGGCATATGGGTTAGGCAGCCTAGAAGAACGGATCCAATTCCTACACAAATAGAACAACCCGAAACACCAATTCTTATGGGAAATGAATCTCCTCCTCCTAGTCCCTTTGGAGCAGCACCTTCAGCTCCTGTTTCCTCCTCTGAAGATATCATTATGGCGGAGCTATCTCAGATCAAATCACAGCAAGAACAAATTCAGAATCAACAAGTTGAAATTTTGAAGACACTACGACAGATGAATGAAAAAATAGATATCATGTATCAGCACTGTGGATTACCTCCTAAGGATTAAATTGATGTATCTTTTTATTCTGTCCTGTTTGCTGTTCAAAAACAAGTTCATGTTTGTCATCGATTGTACGATAACTGATCTTTCCTTTAGAAAACTACTGTCTTAATCTGCATAGATGATGATGTCTTTTGGACAAACTATTTCTGGAAAATTTGAATGAAGAACCTTGATAAATGCTAAACCTTTTTCTATGATCATCAATTAGCTGGCTTGTCTCTTTTTGTTGATGACAAAGGGGGAGAAGTGATGACTTACACCAGAACGATAGCATGGCTAATATGAAATTTGTGATATAAATGTCTTATATAACTTGCAAATCCCTGAAAATATCACAAGATTGATATCATGAAATTTATATTAAAAATCTTTATCTTCTATCATGGCGAAACTCGTCCAGTATCATTTAACTTATGATTTTCATCAAAGTTTCGCATTTACATTATGCTTAATGAGAATAACGATAAGTTCTACGGTTAGAGCTTATAGGTTTATACTTGAATTCAATGATGAAATTCAAGTGTTTTATCTTCTCATAATATGGCATATAGATAGGGGGAGTTACGTTTAACTCCGTCATCAATTGATTGTCATCATCAAAAAGGGGGAGATTGTTGAATCTCGGATTTTGATGATAAAATCAATTGATGGGTTATTTGATCTAATCCATATTATTGAGTTAAGTGTGCAGGATTAACTACGATAACCAGAAAACATAAAGCAAGGATACCGGAGTCAAGCTCGATGGACGTTTAAGAGACCGAAGAATCATCGGAGATGCTGCCGGAACCGTCCGAGAAGAAATCGGGAACGTGTCGGAAGTTCGCCGAAGAAATCGTCGGAGGCTCGCGGAGATCACCAAGGAGGCTCGGCTACTCGTTAAAGTCATCACAAAGATTGGGAGCTTGCAGGGAGTCCGTCGGAAGAAGTTCGTCGGAAAGCTCGCCGGAACAAGACTCGACGTTCGCGGTTAAAAAAACTTGCTTAGGATGTTTTTGTTATGTAGTTCACCTGTAATTAGGATTAGGATTAAGAGATAATCCTATATCCTGGTTAGGGGCCAACTGGGCCCAAAGTCAAATTTGGTTTGGGCGAAAAATAAGCCAAACCAATGAATCGGAAAGCCAGGCGGTGGAACCGCCTGGCTGGGCGGTGGCACCGCCCAGCACCCGAGTGCTGGGCGGTGACACCTCCTTGGCTGGGCGGTTGCACCGTCCAGCACCCGAGCGCTGGGCGGTGGCACCGCCTGGCTGGGCGGTGGAACCGCCAGCACCGGGAACCCTAAGAGAATTCAAATTTTGGAGCCCAAAATTTGAATCCTCTTGAGGCCTATAAATACCCCTCAAATCTCAGCTGAGGTTACAACTTTTGAGAAGCATTTTGATTGAGAGAAAAGTCTTAGAAAGTCTTAGCAAGTCTTGTTTTCAATTTGCTAGAGAGTTCTCCTCCTTCTTTCTTATTGAAAATTTGTAAGAGGTTGAGCTGCTTGTAAAAGGTTGTAAGAGGGGTGTTTACCCTTCCATTTCAAGAGACTTGCTAGTGGAAGGTGGGAGCCTCATCGAAGAGGGGCCTCGCAAGTGGAGTAGGTCATTTGACCGAACCACTCTAAAAATCGGCGTAATCTCTGGTTTGCTTTTTATTATTGTCATTTACATTACTGCAAATCTTCTTACTGCTTTAGTTCCTTATTGCTCTTGCTGCGCAACTTTAAGAACACGCCTTCAAGTTAAATTTCTCAAGTTTCGTTCTTAACGTACGAAAGATTTTGATTAAAATCGGAGTTTTAATCCGCTGCACTAATTCACCCCCCCCTCTTAGTGCCGCTCCGATCCTAACACGCGCGACCGTTTGGGGGAAAACGGGCATGGAGATGTAGGGAAAATGAATCGCTCGGAGGAGCGGGCATCTGAGATTGGCATTCAGAGGAATGGCCAACCCTTCGCGCAAGAGGCACCACGAGAACAGGCAAGCTTGGAAGAATGCGGAGCGCACAAAGGTTAGGATGGTTGAGTTTGAGCTACGACTCAACGTTGACAACTATACTTGATGGTGCTCAAGGCAAGCGAGACGCTTGGTAAAGGATGAGACCATGTAAGGTAGAATGAGTTGCTCAGCGACCGTAAGAGTTGTGCAAAGCTCACAAAGGTGAGGGGAATTGCTAACTCAAATAATTCGATACCCATACATGGGCTTGTATGCGGACGATGGAATGTTCGCGGCCATCCCAAGGCGACCGAAACTCGGCGCCATGGAGCATTGAAACTTTCTCTTCGGCATGTGAAGGATACGTCCGTAGGAGGCTGAAGTGTGCAATGAGTTCAGCATTTTGCTAGGCCTTGAGTGGTGCAGCGGGGGTTGTATTGATGTGGAGTCGCAATCTAGCAAGTGCGTTTGCAGGAGGCGAACCAATGCACAGTTTGTTCAGCAAATCGGAGTAGTCCAATGGGATGGTGGTCTCCGAAACGAAGAGAGATGTTGCTCCAATGGGACAGTTATCCAGGAGGGATAAGTCCCGGTTCTCCAAAGGGAGAATCATGTAGGACGGACCTCACATGTTGAGGAGTACTTCAACAAACAACAACTCCACGAAGCTCAGTGGACCGAGTAAGCGACGAGGAGTTGTCGCATGATCTCGCTTGAGAGAATGCATTGGTGGATGCATTGCGAGATCAAGTGGGGGAGCGACCCAAAGCAACACAAATGAAGGCACACTTGGAGTCGATATAGAGATCGGACTCAAGGGAGGGCTGACCCGTGGAATGGTGGGCGCGAGGGCCACCATCAACTCAATGCAAAAACGAGGAGCGGAGCAACTTGGGTGTAACTTGGCAAAGTACCCAAGCCGCATGAAGGGAGCCAACATAGAAGATGGAACATGGAGCGGAGGCACGATGCTTTCCTTGGACAGAGGTTAAGGACATAAACTCTTGTAGAGGCAAGAGAAGGATCATGTTATTCCATGGGTCCTTCATTCTGATAGAGCGGACTCATATTGCATGATGTCAAGGACGAAGGGAGCTTTTGGGCACATGCACCTTATCCCGGAGAAGCATTTGAAGGAGGAAGTAAGGCGACTCAACTTGCAGAGGCGAAGTTAGGTTCAGAAGGTCTTAGCACGGGGCAAGAGGACGCGAAGGCAGGTACTCTTAAAGAATATGCCACAGTGTTGCCATTCAAGTTGCCATGAAGGAAGCGGTGCGTAGTGAAGATTGTGCTGGTAGGGGCAGTGGCCCAAGATCTAGACAATGGTGCACTAATTGCAGTGAAGTCAGGGGGACTTCAGGAGCTACTAGGCGACGGACTGTCCTAGAGCGGTGCTTCATCTAGGTGTGACCCAAGAGTGGGTGGATGAAGGTCGATTGCCAAAGGAGCGAACAAAATCAAAGGTGGAAGAGACCTTGCGATGTATTGGCAGAGGCCACATATGTGCATCGGATCATGGTGGAACAATTCGTGGCAATGCGATACACATGAATGAGTCTCGTGAGGGACTAGATCATACGGAGGTATGATCGGGAGCTACTGGAAGCTCCACTTCGATGAACAACACGACGGCAAGAAGGGCTATGGATTCAAGGAGTGAAGGTCATGGTACCGCAGAGGCAGGTCTTCCATGCGTGCATCGAATTTTACATCGGATGAAAGCCTTGGTCATCAGCATATGGGGGCTGTGTTCCACCAAAGGAAAAGTTCGAATGCAAGTACCAGTGAGTCCCATGGGAGGGACTTGATCATACAGAGGTATAATCGAAGCAGCTGGAGAGTTGAACTGCTCTAGAGCTCATATTCGCTTAAGAGAGCCCGGCAAGTCAGAGGACAAGGTCGAGTAAGCGAACGTTGCTACCAAAGAAGCTAAGGAGAACAAAATCGGTGCAAATCCTACAACGTGATGGTAGAGGCCATGCATGGGAGTTGCAGTCTGTCTTTCCATCGACCAAAGGGAGTTGCTTGGAGAACACAGAGGTGTTGAAGCAGGGGGTCGAAAGGGGCGAGGAAGCGACGACGAGTCCAGAGGGACTTAGCTACCCAAAATCAAGCATCAGTTAGAATGGAGGTGGACTCAGAGGAGTACCACAGAGACATATCTACTGATCGTGAATAAAAGGGATGCAGATGCGAGGCGACGGACAATAGGGCCATGGGCATGTTAGCGCCATGGTACCGCAGAGGCGGGACTTCCGTGAAAGTCATTGATCCCTTACTCTCTTGGAGGGAGAGCGCTTGGTCATGAAAGGGGCCGAGGAGGTGGAGCATGCCGAGGCAATCTTCAAGTACCGAGACAAGGCTAAAGGGCAGAGGCCAAGGAACTTCGTAAGACCGGTGTTAACGAGCTTCTCATCAAGATAGCCGAAAGTGAAGGACTTCGGGTCATGCAAGAGTGCACGACCAAGGAACGAAGTAGGTAGTACGTGGTGCTATACCTTTACTACTTAGTGGAGTAGGCGACAGGGTTTATGGAGAAGACGGTACAATCCCAGAGGCGACCAAATCTATTAGAGAATTACTCCAAGTTGGGGTGAAAACTTCTTGCATTCCAAAAGTTCGATAGCATTGAGAAGGTGAATCACAGTAGCTAACTCAACGCAAAGAGTGCAAACACTTCAAGTGCTTCAGAAGTGTGAGCAAAGAGCAGGCGAAGGTCAGTAACCAGCTCAATGCATGGAGTACAACCTCGAGGAGGCGGGTGAAGTCAAATAACCTTTGCCTTCTCAACCCTTAAGAGAATGGGCGAAACCGAGTACCCCAATTCTCTTATCTATCCAGCAAAGGAGCTCTGCACAAGTTCAAAGACCCTTCGAAGATAATAGAAGACAATAGTTGTCAAATCATCACCAACGGTGATCAGTGCTACTGAGAGTAGATTATCCGCTTCATTTCCCAACGAAATGCCAATCGAAAGCGGAAGTGATGCGAACCTACTTGGAAGTGACAACTAAGTGAAAGAAGAGTCAATGGGCAAATTTTATGGAGGAAAGACCCAAAACTTCAGAAGTTTGCGAGACGATGCTCGTTAAAGCTCCAACAAGCATCCACCCAATTCAAGCAGCATGAGGCATTTGAGAGACTGGCGCAGTAAGGATGGTCTTTTCCTTCATCTGGAGGATCCGCAGGAGCCAACAGAAATCAACACAACTCAGCCAACCCCACACTAGAGTCAGAGTCATTGGCGAGTTGAAGCAGCATGGCGGATCAAAGGTTCGACTACTCAAAAACAACAACGGAGAGCAGTTGGGAGCCACGAGGCGCATTACAGCTGGAGCAAAAGATTGAAGACTCAGCAAAGGCAAAGGCTTCGACGAGGACGTCGAAGGAATAAGTGGGGGAGAATGTCACGGACAAACTTCTAAACAGGATGTTTGATGTAATGCTTATGTATGTCCGTGTCTTTTGATATGTTCATACTTTGCCTAACATGTAGAGGGACAACCGAAGGCTTAATAGTCCCATTTTAGTTAGGTTTGGTGATCGTTTTAGGGTTGTAAATAAAGATTGTGTCATGTGGACACTTGAGAGAGATTTTCGGTCTATAGTGGACCATTTTACCCTTTGTTGTGCAACTGCTCAGAGCTTGTAAAGTCTGTTTGTAATTTGCATTGTTTATGAAGTGTTTTCGGAAATGTTTGCTTGTGGATCCTGAATGAGGCGTTTTCTCTAACTCGTTCTCTCTTTTGTGGGTCCTAAGGGTCATGGTTGGCTTCGGGGAGGCTGACCTTTGTGGACGGACACGCAAGGGTGCCGCACGACTTAGGCAAAACCAGCTAAGTCCGTGACAGACCGTTCGTGACATTCTCCCCCATTTAAACTGTCGACGCCCTCGTCGATGCTTGTTGATAGTGCTGATAACTGCTTCTTCATGTTGTAGGGCGTCTTCAGGCTCCCAACTGGCTTTGTTTCGGGGAAGCTTTCGCCACTTCACCAAGTACTCGATCTGTTCAGCACCATTGGGTAGTTTTATCTTGCGATCCACTAAAATGGTTTCAACTCGCTTTTCGTAGGAGGCTCTGGTGGGGGGTGGCCGAGTTGTAACACTTCGGGAAGCATCTTGCGGATCTGAATAGTAGGCTTTCAAGTTGCTGGCGTGGAAAACATTGCGAATTCTGAGCCACGCCGCCAGTTGTAACTTGTAGGAGACGTTGCCCACCTTACTGATAATTGGGAAGGGCCCTTCATACTTACGCACCAATCCTTTGTATACTTTGTTCCTAAAGAATTAGAGAGATGCTAGTTAGAGCTTTACCAACACCAAATCGCCGACTTTAAACTCTTGCGACCGTCTTCCCAAGTCTATATACTTCATCTTTTTGGCTGCCTTCTCCAAGTAAGCCCTCGCAATATCTGCATTTCAGTGTCGCTCTTTTGCAAAGTGATATGCTGACGGACTACTCCCGGTATACCCAATAGCCAAGGTGTGAGGAGTTGACAGTTGTTGTCCTGTAATGATCTCGAAAGGGCTCTTGTTGGACGTAGAGCTCCGCTGTAAGTTGTAGGAGAATTGGGCTATGTCCAACAACTTCACCCAATCTCGTTGGTTGGCACTCACGTAGTATCGAAGATATTGCTTAAGGAGCGAGTTTATCCTTTCAGTTTGGCCATCCGTGTGGGGATGAAGGCTTGTGCAGAAGTATAACTTAAACCCCAACAATTTGAATAGCTCGGTCCAGAATTGTCCCAGGAACCGAGCGTCTCGATCAATGATGATATTGTGCGGGACTCCCCAATACTTCACTACATTCTTCATCATCAGCTTGGCCGCCTCCTCTGCTGAACAATGTAAGGGTGCAGCAATGAAAGTTACATTGAAAATCGATCGATCACCATGAGTATCGATCCGAGTCCCCCTACTGCAGGCAAGCTTGATATGAAGTCCAAGGAAATGCTCTCCCATGGCCTTTCTGGTATGAGCAACGACTCCAAAAGTCCCATCGGCTTTCGCTGCTCCACCTTGTCTTGCTGGCAAGTGAGGCACATTCGAACATATTCCTCAACATCAATCCCCATCTTCGGCTAGTAGAAGGCCCTCTCCACAAGAGCCAAGGTTCTGTGAATACCCGGATGTCCAGCCCAAAGAGAATCATGACACTCTCGTATGAGTTCACGCCTCAAATTGTCCACTCGAGGAACATAAACCATATTCCCTTTTATGTAAATGAGTCCCTCCTGGACCCAAAATCGTCGTGCCTTGCCTTCTTTAATGAGTTGCATCAGGGTTACTGCCTAGGGATCACTGTACAGTCCATCCCTGATCCTGGAAAGGAAGTTAGAGTACAATTGACTTGCTTGGCCTCTGGCCTCCAATTGTATGGCATTCACTCGCTCCACTTTCCGACTCAATGCATCGGCCACGATATTTACTTTTCCAGGCTTATACTCATTGCCATATCAAACTCAGCTAGGAAGTCTTGCCATCGTGCTTGCTTTGGGGAGGGTTTCTTTTAAGTTTAGAAATAGCTCAAAGAGATGTTGTTTGTTCTCAACACAAATCGCGACCCGAGAAGGTAGTGCCGCCAAACTCATACACAGCGGACCACCACTGTCATCTCCTTCTCGTGCACCGGATACCGCCGCTCGGTCTCGTTGAGCTTGCGGCTCTCGTAGGCCACCGGATGATCCTCCTGCATGAGTACTCCTCCAATAGCGAAGTCTGAAGCATCTGTATGGACTTCGAAGGGCTACCCATAGTCCGGCAATTTGAGCACTAGTTCTTCCAACACAACAGCCTTCAGATCTTGGAATGCAGCTTCATATTTGTTAGACCACCTCCAAGGCTGCTCCTTCAGCAACTCTGTTAGTGGAGTTGCACGCTTTGAATACCCTGCTATGAAGCGCCGATAGTAGTTGACGAAACCAAGGAAGGATCTCAGCTCTCGCACCTTTTTTGGAGTTCGCCATTCGGCAACAGTTGCACCTTTGATTTGTCCATCCGAATGGAGCCATCACCGATTCGATGCCCCAAGAATAAGATCTTCATTTGAGCAAAGTAGCACTTCTCTCTTTTCACGGACAAAGTGTTCTCCCTGAGAACCTTGAAAATTGTCTGAAGGTGCTCGACATGCTCCTCGAGCGTTTGGCTGTAGACGACAATATCGTCCAAGTAGACGTGGTCGGAGCATTGGTTAAGCCGAAAGGCATCACCAAGAACTCAAACGCTCTATACCCGATCACGCAGATAGTCTTCGCTTCGTTGCCTTCAGCAATGCGCACCTGACATTAAGTTTGGAGAAATACTTGGCTTTGCCCAATTGGTCGAATAAGTCCTCGATGAGTAAGATGGGATACTTGTTCTTCACCGTCACTTTATTAATGGCTCGATAATCGACGCATAGTCGGAGGCTCCCATCTTATTTCTTTTGGAAGAAAACTAGAGCTCCGAATGGTGTTTTAAAACTACGAATGAGACCACCGCTTAGTAGTTCATCTAACTGCTTTCAAAGCTCTGCCAGCTCTGGAGGGGACATTCAGTAGGGTGGTCTCGCTGGAGGCTTTACTCCCGGCTCCAACTCGATATGATGATCCATGCCTCTGCGTGGCGATAGAGTCTTCGGCAACTCGAGTGGTATAACGTTTGTGAACTCCTTCAGAACGTTCGCCACCACAACAGGTTCATGAATGGCCTCCTCGTCGAGTGGCTCTAGCTTCACAGCAGCCACGAATGTTAATTCGCTTTTTTGTACCCCTTTCTTCAGTTGTAATGTTAATTCCCTAGTTCCTCTCCGAGAGACAGGAACCACACAAAGGTCGTCACCTCCCATCATACATAGAGAGTTTAGGAACGGCATTGGCACCAACTTCGTCGCGTGCATAAACTCCATTCCAAGAATCACTTGGAAGTCGTCCAATGGCACCGCCATCATGTTCGTGCTCCCGCTCCATGTTCCGATCTTGATGGGGACACTCTTTGCCAACCCGGAGATTCGCTTGGTCTCCGAGTTCACTGCCTTCATCCGACTTAGGTTCTTCTCCAAGATCAGCCCAAGTCGCTTTGCTTCTCGATCGGCAATAAAGTTATGGGTAGCGCCCGTGTCCACCATTACATGGGTTGTTTGGCCATTGAGCTTAATGTCCACGTACATCAGCTCCCTACTCCCTGCTTTCAATGGCTTTGCCTTCGTGTTCTCCTCCACTTAACCCCGCAATGCATTCAACAAACGCATGACTCCCATTCAGGGATCTTGCGACTCCTCATCGTCGCTGTTGGATTCAGAACTACTTGAACTGAGGGTGAAACGACTTTGCCCTTGTCTGATTTGGGGGGATGGATGGAAGCTGTTAAAACATTGAGTGCTTGATTCTATAGGCACTCTCTCACCATATGCGGCCCTCCGCACAAGAAGCATCCACTAGGTTTTGGGGCCTTGCCTTTGGAGCTTAGCCCTTTGTGGGAGTTCTTCCTTTGTTCGCCTCCGGGCTCCTTCCCTCGAGAATATTTTGGAGGGTGATTTCTTGAAGATTGTTTCTTTTTCCTAGGTCCTCAAAGGAAACAAAGTCGGTGAGCCTTTCGGCGGCAGCAATTGCCCCGATCACATCGGTGACATTCCTTCGATGCAGTTCTTATTGAGCCCATGGCTTCAAACCATCGAGGAAACCGAATAACTTATTCTTCTCGGGCATGTCTTGTATGCCCAGCATTAGTGCAGAAAATTGTTTCACGTAGTCTCGAATGGAAGTACTTTAGCAGAATTGTCTTAGTTTCCTCCTTGCGACGAACTCGATGTTCTCAGGTAAAAACTGAGTTCTCAACTCTCGCTTTAAGTCCTCCCATATGTCCACCCAACACCGACCTTGTTGGATCTCCTCCCAACGAGTTCGCCACCAAAGTTTTGCATCCTCATTCAAATACATGGTTGCTATCGAAACTTTGGTTTCTTTAGAATCAGGCCTTGTAGCTCGAAAGTATTGTTTCATGTTAAACAGGAAATTCTCGAGCTCTTGAGCATCTTTGGCACCTCCATAACAATGCAGCTCGGGTGCCCTCAAGTTTTGTGGCAGCGCAATACGGGTGTTGCCTCATCCCGCATTTAGTGCCCTTGTGAGGATGGTCACCCTGGAAGTGAGTTCTACCACGAGTTTGTGCAAATGTTGCATAGAGTCTTTGGTGTCGTCTGATAGTCGATCGACTAGGGCCTCAACCTTGTCAATCCGGGATTTAGCTTCTTCTTGCGAGCTCTCTACCCGAAGAAGCCTTCGTTGGCCATGGTAGAGTTCCTTCAAGCTCGCTTCAAGAACATCCAAGAGGGTTTCTGCCACTGTGAGTCTCTCCTTATGGCTCTTTTTCCCGGTTGGCGCTCCAAATTGCGCCTCCTCTGCTCGTGAAGAGTAGCCAACTTCTCACTCATCATGTTCGCTGTCGCGCTCCTCCTGAGCGGCTCTAATAGCATGAGAGCGAGTATGCACTTGTAGCCCACCTACGATTGCTTGGGGCAAGGGTCCGGCTTGCCCCGTCTTGCTTGATTCGTCACGATGCTTTGCCATGGCGAAATTACGAAGTTCCTTCGCTGCTTGCTCGAATTGCTTGCCCGCTCTGATACCACAATGTCACGGATTTAGCTGGAATTGCCTAAGTCGTGAGGCACCCTTGTGGCAAAGACACGAACTAAGCTTGAGTTGCCTAAGTCATGAAGCACCCTTGCGCCAACTTCTCAGACTTAGCTAGGATTGCCTAAGTTGTGACGCACCCTTGCGATATGCGTCCGCAAAGGGTCAGCCAATTTGCAACCTCACTCAGATCCCGAAGGACCTATAAAAGAGAAAGTTGATTAGTTCGAAGAACGAGCGACGGACAAGTCCCGACGTCTTGCGAAAGGGGAAGCTTTACAAGCAATTCAGCGAGCACCTTGCGTGCATGAGAGAAAAGAGAGAAAGAAGGAAAACAAGGACTTTAGAAGGTTGAACGAACAGCTGCAAGTCCACCAACAGTTGCTCACCGGGTGCCAGGCGCGAAAACAAGTTCCCGTCAAGTTAACGTGCGAACTTGTGAAAGATTGTTCAACGCCCGACAATATATCGAAGCCTCATCCAGCCCTGTACCACTCGGGGGGTTCCAAGGTACTGAGATGGTTGACGTTTCTTGTGCAGCTACGGCTTACCGAAAACAAGTCGTGACACACGAAAACGGAACTATTTTGGGCAGTTCGGCCTGGCACGGTGAACGATCGCACTGCTACGCTGCAACCTATTCGAACATACATTTTTACAAGTAAAAACACACAAAACTAAGGGAAAACATGTTGCCATGTCTCGGTACAAGCATGCAAAATCGACGAACGGTTCGTTGAACGAAATTGTTGCGGGTGCGCGACAACCGTTCGTGACAGATAGGGATAAAGACGCCTAGGAGGAGAAAGAGGGACCAAAAGATTACTATGTACCTAGCGTTGGACTAGTCGACGCACGTCCACTTGAGGCAGAACCAGAAGCTCCTGAGCTCGTCGTCAACGCAAGAGAAGCTACGTGCATGCGATGCCCTACTAGGGAGCAACGACTCAGTGCTGCTGCTGATGGTCATTTCCACGACGACGCCTCCTCCCGACATTAATGGATGCCTCAGTTTAAAAAAAAAATTCAATTATACGTGTCATTATATTAATAGTTTATTATGAGTCAGCATATCACGTAAGTAGACTCTAACGTTAACTCGGACTTGACGGGAGGGACTTAAATGCTACGTTTTTAAAAATGTTTTTAGACATTAGTAAACCATAACGGCTTAAGAGGTCCATGGTCAAAATCACAGGGGCCAAAATGGACATTAACTCTAAATTACACAGGTCATTATATTAATAGTTTATTGTGAGTCAACATGACACGCAAGTAGACTCTAACATATGTTAACTCAGACTTGACGGGAGAAGCTTATATGCTACATTTTTTTAAGTGTATGGATTATTTTAGAAATGAGTAAACCATAAGGACTTAAGAGGTCCATGGTCAAAACCACAAAGGTTAAAATAGACCAACTCTATGTTTGCCAAGCAAGCCACTGTAAATTCACTATCACACTATGCACCTCATAGAAGGGTAAGTAAGCAAAAAACCTAACTAATACATCTCCCATTATGTGTTCAATATGCACTAAAACCAAACAGTGGTCAATATTTTTAAACAAGAAAGATGACTCTTTCTTACATCATAAATTTAATATGTAACATTTCAAACATATTGACAGTTTATCTCTAATGACTTTGCAGTTTGCACGCCCAACTTCTCATCTAATTAAACAGATAACAATAACATACTAAGTGACTCTCACACTGTTGTTAAGATATTTTGTTGTGACTAACGAAAGACCAACTCATTTATGTCCTCATCAGAAAAGAAAATTGCATATAAAACACTGAAATGTTACTATTAAAAAATAAACTGTTCAAGGACAGATCTTACCAATATTAATGGTTGCCTGACGTGAAATAACTTCTGGTGACAAAGGATGAAGCTTTGTCACATCAAGCTTACTTAAGTCCTGCTCCATTAATCCTTTACGAGACATTTTTACTAGAGACGGTACACCTGAGGCCTGAAAGCTATGAGAACAAACATTACTTGTAAATAGTAGCTGTTTAAGCTTAATAGAAAAACCAAGCTTGACCATCTCAACAACTGCATTATGAAATAAATATGGCTTGAATGTGCAGAAATAAACCATCACGAACAAAAAGAAGGGATCAGTTCCATGACAAACAACAAACATAGGATTATTTGATAAAAAAAACTTTCAAAAAAACTTGACAAATTATTTTCTTTTCTCCAACATACAAGGTGTTGAATCTCGGATTTTGATGATGAAACCAATCAATATATGTTTATGTTTTAATCTGTGTTTTGAGTGACGCAGGATGCTTCGATCAGGATGAGACAATTAAAGCAGGAAAAATCATGTTGGGCCGGAGGAACATGTCAGAAGATTGGACGTCAGGCCGGTGGATCGGTCGACGTATCGACAGAAGGCTTCGGGCTGTGGATTCAGGCATCGGGCCAAGAAGAGCGGACATTGCGCCAAGGATATCCGAGTTGCGGATTCAACTGGTCGATTAGGCAATAGGCCGCAGGAGAGGACGATGCGTCGAAGAATCGAACGAAGCGTCGAGGGACCAATGACATGCCGGACAACTTGATTAGATGCTTAGGATTAATTGTCTAGATCGAAGTGTGTTTTACATGTGCAGGATTAACTACGACAGCAAGACATGAAGCAAAATGAAGTCCCGAAGTCAAGATCGAGATCACGTTGGGAGTTCGAGAGTTCGTCGGAAGTCCAGACGTTCGTCGAAAGTTCTGCGGGAACCAGTCGAGAAGTCGCGGAGCTTACCAGAGAAGCTCATCGGAACTCGCCAAGAAGATCGTCGTGAAGTCCAGGAGCTTGCTAGGAGTCTGCCGGAACATTGCCGAGAGTTCGTCGAAGGTTCGCCAGAAGCTCGGCGGAAGAATTGACATAGGGATTTGTTTAGCTTAGAATATGTCTTAGGAATCGTAGTTAGCACGTAATTGGGATTGGATTTGGGCCAACCCAATTAGGGTCCAGCTAGACCCATGTAAGAACTGTGTTGGGCCCAATAAGAGGCCCAAACAGTGCTCCAAGAAGACTCACCGTTGTGGCACAATCTTCGAAACTATGTTAGGCGATGGTACCGCCAGTCTGGGTGGTTGTACCGCCCCTGGCAGGGTGCCAGGCGGTGGTACCGCCCAGCACTAGCCCCCAAGCGATGGTACCGCCAGACCTGGGCGATGGTACCGCCCAGGACCATGTCAGTCAAACTGACACTAGGCGGTGGTACCGCCCAGCGTAGGCGGTGGTACCGCCCGTGCCCGTGGAACCCGGGATGGGAAAGATTTAAACTCCAAGTTTGAATCAACTTGAAGCCTATAAATGCCCCTCTCATCCCTGGTTAAAGAACACAAGCACAGAAAGATTAAAAGAGAGAAAACGCTGCTGCAATCTCTAAAATTTACCTCCTCTAAATTCCAAGTGTTAGAATTCTGTTTAGAGAGGAGAGTGAGTGCTTGTAAGGGTTGTCTCTTAAACCCAGTAAAAGGAGAAGAGGGGTGTAAGAAGGAGTTGGTCTTCGCTTATTGAAGGAAGACCTCTAGTGGATGCCGGTGGCCTCGACGGAAGAGGAATCGGAGGAGTGGATGTAGGTCACGATTGATCGAATCACTATAAACTGTCGTCTTCTCTGGTTTGCATTTACTTTCTACTGTTTATCTTTACTGCAAACCTTTTCAATAGCTTACTGCCTTCTGTTCATTTACGAACGTGTTTCAAAGATAAGTTTCCGAAATCGGTTTTACGTCGGAAACGGTTTTATCGTACGAACGTTTTTTTTTTTTGAAGACGTGATTTTATCTGCTGCACTAATTCACCCCCCCTCTTAGTGCCCTCGATCCTAACACAAGGAACTTTAATGGATTCAAAAGAAAAACATGGTTCTTTTATGAGTATTTTTTTTTTAATTTTCTTTAATGTCTGGCTTTGAGTACAATTAGAAATGTAAATAATCACGTACATAAAACTCAATCTCTAAGATAGAAAAATGGGCGTAGAATGTATGTATGATATTTAAGTTTCTCAACATAGTGACAATATAGATATGTTTTTTATGCAAACAGATAGTGGGAGGACATAAAAATTGTCACTTAAAAGTGTTTAAAAGCTTCTTAGAACTCGTAAGGTGGAAGATACAAGCAGAAAACACCTTGACAATATGCACACAATTACCCTCAAATTTTGTTTTAGTTGACTCGAGAGTTTCAAGCATATCTTGATGTTCCATATGGAATCCAAAGAAGAAACTCGAGCATCTCTTTTCAGATAATGTTGTTCATCATAACATAAGGGAAGAGAAGTTTCTGCTGCATATCAAATGTAAAGTTCAACCCATAACAAAGACAGACTGTTACATATAGGTGTTAACAAAATAGACTCACATTATTTCATGCATAACTGCTTCTTGATCCAAACTATTGTTGCATGACTTAGAACCAAATCTTAGCCAAATTAAGAAGAAAATATGACCTGATTTTTGTCTACAGAAAATTCTTCTGTGTGCAGATATTATGCACCAAATGTTTTCAGGGAAGATGTTATTTAATACAGACAAGGCTTCTTGACTTCCTATACATAACATATTCCGCATAGTAGAGTCATGCCAAGAAAAAGGTGTAAAGGTAGTTTCTTGCACCATACTATTACGAACTTAGCTGGAATTGCCTAAGTCGTGAGGCACCCTTGCGGCAAAGTCACGGACTTAGCTGGAGTTGCCTAAGTCGTGAAGCATCCTTGCGCCAACTCTTCAGACATAGTTAGGATTGCTTTAGTCATGAGGCGCCCTTGCGACATATGCATCCGCAAAGGGTCAGCCTAGTTGCAACCTCGTACAGGTCCCGAAGGACCTGTAAAACAGAAAGTTGATTAGATTAAAAACGAGCGACGGACAAGTCCCGACATCTCACGAAGAGGGAAGCTTTACAAGCAATTCAGCGAGCACCTTGAGTGCAAGAGAGAAAAAAGAGGAAGGAGAAAACAAGGACTTTAGAAGGTAGAACGAACAGTTGCAAGTCTACAAACAACTGCTCAACGAGTGTCAGGCACGAAGGCAAGTTCTCGTCAAGTTAACGTGCGAACTTGTGAAGATTGTTCAACGCCCGATAATATATCGAAGCCCCATCCAGCCCTGTGCCACCCGCGGGGTTCTAGGAGGCTGAGATGGCTGACATTTTGCGTGCAGATACGGTCTGCAGAAAACAGGCCATGGTACACAAAAACGGAGCCATTTTGGGGTGGTTTTGCTCAATGTAGTGAGTAATCACACTGTAGCACTGCAACCTGTTCGAACATGCATTTTTACAAGCAAAAACACACAAAACCAAGGCAAAACATGCTGCCAAGCATCTGTACATGTAAGCAAAAGTGACGAACGATTCGTTGAACGAAGTTATTACGTGTGCACGACGACCGTTCGTGACATTTTACCCCACTTAAACTGTCGATGCCCTCGTCGATGCTTGTTGGTAATTGTTGATGATTGCTTCTTCATGTAGTAGGGCATCTTCAGGCTCCCAACTAGCATCGGTTCGAGGAAGCTTTCGTCACTTCACCAAGTACTCGATCTGCTTAGCTTCATTGGGTAGCTTTATGTTGCGATTCATAAAAATGGTTTCAACTCGCTTCTCGTATGAGGCTCTAGTGGGGGGTAGCCGAGTTGGAACACTTCAGGAAGCATCTAACGAGTCTGAGTGGTAGGCTTTCAAGTTACTGGCGTGAAAAATAATGTGAATTTTGAGCCACACTGGTAGCTACAACTTGTATGAGACGTTGTCCACCCTACTGATAATTGAGAAGGGTCTGTCATACTTGCGCACAAATCCTTTGTGTACTTTGTGCCTAAAAAATTTGAATGATGCTGGTTGGAGCTTCACCGACACCAAATCACCGACTTTGAACTCTTGTGGTTGCCTTCCCAAGTCTGCTTACTTCTTCATCCTTTTGGCCGCCTTCACTAAGTAAGCCCACGCAATATCCGCATTTCAGTCTCATTCTTTTGCAAAGTGATATACTGACGGACTACTCCCAATATACCCGATAGCCAAGGTGTGAGGAGTCGACGGTTATTGTCTTGTAATGATCTCGAAGGGGCTCTTGTTGGACGCAGAGCTCCGCTACAAGTTGTAGGAGAATTGGGTTATGTCCAACAGCTTCAATCAATCTCGTTGGTTGGCACTCACGTAGTACCGAAGATATTACTCAAGGAGCGAGTTTATGTTAGAACCCTTGCAGATTCTAAACTTGGGGTTGATCTCTTTAGGGGATCGGCCTCCTTGGAACTCTATAGGGGTTCCTCCCTCCAAGTTGCTGCTCAAAGGCTGCAGAAAAGATTCATCTATTGCTTAAGAAAAGAGAAGGAATACATGACTATTTATAGGGCTTCTAAACCCTAACTCCTAATATGACTCATACTTAAGACTCTTACTTCTAACCAACTCTTAATATGACTCCTACTCAAGACTCCTATTCCCTTACAACTCCTAATTCTCTATAAGAAAAAACCTCCTACATGAATGCCCCTCTCAATTAGGACTCTCCTAGCTAGAGTCCTAACAGAATGTCCCTCTCAATTAGGACTCTCCTAGCTAGAGTCCTAACAGTTTTACATGAATGTCCCTCTCAATTAGGACTCTCCAAGCTAGAGTCCTAACAGACCCGCCCTCTTCAAATCAGCCTTGTCCTCGAGGCTGATGATTCGTGAATTCTGAGAATTTAATCTTCAAGTCGTCATAGTTCTCCCAAGTGGCATCTTCTATTGGTAGGTTCGCCCACTGTATTAGCACTTTATTAGTGGGTCGTCATCGTCGAGTCACGATCCGTCGATCAATAATGGCACTTGGCTGGGTCTGGAGTTCTCTTTGGGTAGTCATATTTGGTGGGTGGCTTTGGGCTGTCTCCAAGCACCTATTTAAAACTTCCATCTGGCTGTTGGTTTGTGGGTGATATGTCGTACTCTTTTTCAATTTAGTACCCTACATATGGAATAACTTTGTCCAAAATCTGCTCTTGAAGATGCAAGTAGAATTTGTCACAAGCACAATGCGTCCCTTATAGCATAATTCTTTTGAGTCCCGATTGTAATGAGCCACGGAGCTTGGTGCTTCCTCTAATTTTTCTTTTTTTTTATCTTACTGGTCTCCGAATCTTCCTGCCATTCCATCTTAATATCCTCATGGAAGTCGTTGGTTGGAAGTAAAACGACCGAAAATTTAGCTTGCTCAGGTAGGTACGAAAGCGCATCTACAACAACATTCTCTTTCCACCTTTTGTAAGTTATTTCATAATCAAATCCAAGAAGTTTTGTTACCCATTTTTGCTGCTCGGGGGAAGATATCTTCTGCTCCAAGAGATATTTTAGGCTTTTATGGTCGGTCTTGATTTGAAAGTATCGCCTGATCAAGTACGATCTCCACCTCGTTGCTGCGCGCACAATGGCGAGCATCTCCTTATCATATGTTGACTTATTTTGATAGGAGGGAGATAATGTCTTGCTAGTGTATGCGAGTGGTCGACTATCTTGCATGAGAATGGCTCCAATTCTGACTCCAGATGTGTCGGCCTCAATAATGAAGGGTCGGTTGAAATCTAGTAGTGTTAGCACCGGCGTCGTCGTCATGGCTGCCTTAAGTTTGTCGAAGGCAGCGGAGGCTCTGTCCAACCATTGGAAGACATCTTTTTCTAGTAAGGAAGTAAGTGGTGCACTGATCTTTCCATAGTTTTTCACGAACTTGCGGTAGTAGCCTGTTAAACCCAGAAAGCCATGTAGCAATTTTATGTTTCTCGGGGTCGACCAGTTTTGCATTACTTTAATTTTTAAAGGGTCCACCATCACACCTTCCTCTGATATGATATGCCCAAGATATCCCACCTTTTGTTAAAGAAAGTAAAAATTCGTAGTGGCCGTTGTGTGTTCGAAAGGCGGTTTTCGGTATGACTTCTTCGTACACTCGTATTTGATAATATCCGGATCGAAGGTCCAGCTTTGTGAAGATTTGTGCTCCCTTTCATCTAGCAATTCATCTGCTATTGGAATAAGGTATTTGTTCTTGATGGTTATGCCATTGAGAGCTCGGTAATCAACGCATATTCGCCATGTTCCGTCCTTCTTGTGTACAAGTAGCACCGGTGAAAAGTAGAAGTTGCAACTTGGCCGAATTACTCCTGTTTCAAGCATCTCTTTTAAAATCCTTTCTATTTCATCATTTTGGAGATGTGGATACCAATATGGCTGAGTATTTGCTAGAGATTTGACTGGAAAAATCATTATACAATGATCATACCGATGAGTAAGAGGTATGTTGTGCGGCTCGTCAAATATATCTGAAAATTCAGCAAGCAAAGGAAATAGGTTTGGATCTTCAAATTCTATTGGCTCTCCTTTAATTTGCTGCTCAAGTTTTACCAAAAAGCCCCTGCATGCTTTATGCAAAACCTTCTCCATTTGTTGTGTGCAAATCATCGTTACGTCGCCCTCACGTTTCCCATGTAGTATCACCTGTTTCTCCTTACTATAAAATTTTATAAATAGTTGCATAAAATTCCAAGAAATATCACATAATGTCATCAACCATTTAATTCTGAGTATGGCCTCATAATCATCAAGAGGGAGGAGGAAGAAATCTGCAATTATCTCTTGGTCCTGCAGCAACAGTTTCACATGCGGGCACCTATGATCACACTTCAAAATCCGTCCGTTGGCGACCTTAACGACAAACCTGCTGCAATTCTCAATAGGTAAGTTCATATGGACAGCAACCTTACTGTTTAGGAAGTTATTAGTGCTGCGCGTCTCGATGAGAACAGTGATCGGTTGTTGTTTGAGAAGGCCTCCAACTTTCATCGTTTGTAGGTTTGAGTAGCCAGCTAGTGTATGTATCATAACTTCGGTCGGTTGTGGCTCTTCTTCTGCATCTTTTTCTTCATGTTCAAGGCTCTCTTCTGAATGTTCAATGACCTCTTCTTCTATCGGTTCAATCATAAGAAGTCCTCCTTTACTACAACGATGCTCACGGCTCCACGGCTCGTCACAATGCCAATATAACCCCTTCGCATATCGCTCCCGAAGCTCTTCTCCTGTTAACCTCTTTGGTGCAGGGACTTGGTCGACGGTAGGGGGGGCTGAGAGCTTCAATATTACTAGTTGAGGAGCGACCCTAGTCCTCCGAGCTTCATGGTTCAATTGCTCCTCTTGATGTCGTGCGAAAGAGATGGCTACCATAAGCGTGTACGGTTGTCGCGCTTTAACTTCTCCTCGGATCACCGGCTTCAAGCCCTCAATGAAGGTCCTCAACAGCTGTTTTTGAGACCAATCATGATTTTGATTAGATAACCTTTCAAACCTAGTTTGGTACTCCTGAATGGTGGAGGTTTGTCGGATCTTTGCTAGTTGTTCGTCAATATTCTCGTAATCGGTTGGTCTGAAGCGGATCAGCAGTCCTTCTTTGAATTGTTGCCATGAAAGGACTCCATAAGTATGTTCAAACTGTTCAAACCACTGTATAGCATCCCCTTCAAGATGTATAGCTGCAATTTTCACCATAGATGCATCTGCGATTTTGTGGTACCGAAAATATCGCTCCGCGCGTGAGATCCAACCAATCGGGTCTCCTTCCCATCTAGGGAAGTCCACTCTCATGCATGGATAGTTGGGGTCGATCATAGAGCCTCCCCTCCCTTGGAAGTCATCTCTTCGAGTTTGGTGCGATTGGGCATAGCTCTCTCCTTGATATGATTTCTTCGGGCTTAGTGGTCGGCCCAATCTGAGTTCGGTAAAGAGCGTCCGAATCTTATCCTCCATTCGCGCCTCCAAGGCTTCGAATTTAGTAATGATTGCCTCCTTAGATGCCATAGTATATGCCCCCAAATCTATAATGTTAAGATATCTCTTTTGTTGTTAGGTTAAAGGCATGTATAGGTTGAGAGAAGTGATGGTCGAAAGGGTTGGTGGATTGGTGGATGTAGGCTGCGGTTTAGGCTTGTTTTGTGGCTATTTTGGGTACAATTTGAGGGTGTGGTTTGGTGGAGTTTTAGGGCTGTAGATGAAAGTTTTGGATCTGTGGTAGATGGTAGCAAAGGTTTGATAGAAATAAGTGGAAGTTGCAGCAAGTATGTGCTGTCTTGTAAGAGTAGAATTATCGTCGAAGAAACAACGATTTCTCGACGTAATTTCCAACAAAAACTTGAGAGAATTGAGGAGGGAATTGATAGAAAAATTACAGTTTATATGACAGCAAGGATATCTAATTTAATCAAGAAAATTTCGACAGTATAACAGCAAGGAAATTGGTGCAAGTTGCGCTTGCAGAATTCTCATCGAGAAATTTCAGCGGGCTACGAAGAAAATTTACAGCAACACAAAATCGTTTTTTGAGATGAATTTCTTGATAGATCAATCTTAGATGGAAGCCAAGATGATCTATAAAGTGTATAAGAAATTTCATTCAAAAAAGATTGCAAATAGATGTGTTAAGGCAATAATATGCGGCTGAAATTTTCTGCAGCATAGATTTTCAAGTGCAGCAGATTGGACATAAAAGATCAATAGTTTATATTGAGAATTTTTCGATGAAACCAAGGGGAAATCCACTGTTAGGAAGTGTCAAAGATGTCATAAAAAATTTGTAGAAATTTGGATAGAAACAACATAGTTTCAAGATCAAACAAACAGTGCTATGCGGCTGAAATTTTACAATGTAGATTTTCAAGTATAGCAGAGTAGACGTAAAATATCAATGGTTTATATTGAGAATTTTTTGACAAAACCAAAGGGAAATCTGTTGTTAGGAAGAGTCAAAGATGTCATAAAAATTTCATAGAAATTTGGATAGAAAAAGCATAATAGCAAGATCAAACAGATGGTACTATGCGGTTGGAATTCTGCAATGTGTCTTTCGTCGTAGATATGAAAACTTTGTGACGAAAGGTTTATGGAGCAATATAGGAACAGTTTTTTTTTTTGGATTTTCAAATAAGGATAACTAAATTGCAGCAGCAGTAAGGTAGGAAACCAGAACCTGTTGCAATTCACGGGGAGATCAAAGGATGATCCGCGGTGGTGGAGATGATGGCGGAATTCGGCAACGATCTTTTAAGCAATTGTGGGAATTGCTTTGGGCGGTTGTGGAGGGTTGATGGATGGCAGTGGAAGGGCAGCGAGATGCCAAGAATGCTGCTCTAATACTAGGTGTTAGAACCCTTGCAGATTCTAAACTTGGGGTTGATCTCTTTAGGGGATCGGCCTCCTTGGAACTCTATAGGGGTTCCTCCCTCCAAGTTGCTGCTCAAAGGCTGTAGAAAAGATTCATCTATTGCTTAAGAAAAGAGAAGGAATACATGGTTATTTATAGGGCTTCTAAACCCTAACTCCTAATAGGACTCCTACTTAAGACTCTTACTTCTAACCAACTCATAATAGGACTCCTACTCAAGACTCATATTCCCTTACAACTCCTAATTCTTCTATAAGAAAAAACCTCCTACATGAATGCCCCTCTCAATTAGGACTCTCCTAGCTAGAGTCCTAACAGAATGTCCCTCTCAATTAGGACTCTCCTAGCTAGAGTCCTAACAGTTTTACATGAATGTCCCTCTCAATTAGGACTCTCCAAGCTAGAGTCCTAACAGTTTATCCTTTTGGTTTGGCCATCCGTCTAGGGGTAGAGGCTTGTGGAGAAGTATAACTTAGACCCCAACAATTTAAATAGCTCGGTCTAGAATCGCCCCAGGAAATGAGCGTCTCAATCACTGATGATATTATACAGGACTCCCCAATACTTCACCACATTCTTCATCATCAACTTGGCCGCCTGCTCTACTGAATAGTGTAGGGGTGCAACAATGAAAGTTGCATACTTTGAAAATCAATCAACCACCACAAATATCGATCCTAGTCCCCCTACTGCCGATAAGCTTGATATAAAGTCCAAGGAAATGTTCTCCCACAACCTTTCTAGTATGGGCAACAGCTACAAAAGTCTTATCGGCTTTCGTTGCTCCACCTTATCTTGTTGGCAAGTAAGGCACGTTCGAATGTATTCCTCCACATCAGTCCCCATCTTTGACCAGTAGAAGGCCCTCTCCACAAGGGCCAATGTTCGATGAATGCCCGGATGTCCTGCCTAAAGGTAACCGAACATCATGGTTGGTCGAGTCTCTCGAGACTATAGTGATTCAGAGACCGAACAGGATGAGAATCATAAGGAATTGTGATCGGCAAGAGTTGCCTACCTTTCGGGCTTAGTGTGATTGGTCGAGTCCCTCGATGTTACACTAAGAAGCTGATTGGATCCCGATCCCCACTAGAAGTCTGCCGGAGACTTCCGTTTCACGTGCTAAGGGTGTCGCGTGACTTAATAGTAAAATAGTGAGAGCATATTAAGATAAAAGTTCATATCTTGATTATTTATTTTTTATAAAATCTGCATGTTATTTATTTCTACTGCATCTTTATTTTCAGAAAATATTGCTTTCAAATCTCTTACGTAGCATACTTGATGTCAACCGCCTCACTGGTCTAAATTATACGGATTGGCTCCGCAACTTGAGAATTGTTCTCATGGCGGAGAAAATCGCGTACATCCTTGATATAGTGATGCCTACGCCCGAGGAAGGGGCAAGCGAGGATGAGATCACTCGCTACGTGAAGCATATTGGTGACTCCACTCTTGCTCAGTGTTACATGTTGGGCTCTATGACTCCTAAGTTACAGAGATAGTATGAAATGATGGATGCTAGATCCATTCTCCTACATGTCCATAAACTGTTTAAGGCAAAGGGAAGGACTCAATGATATGAGATATCCAAGAGCCTCTTCCACTCTAGGATGACTGAGGGGATACCAGTTCAGAACCATGTCCTAAAGATGATTAAGTGGATAGAGAAACTCATAGGTCTAGGAATGGTCCTAGAGGATAACCTGTGTATGAACATTGTGCTTCAGTCCCTACCAGATTTCTTTTCACAGTTCATAATGAATTTTAATATGAGCAAACTTGAGATGACTCTCCCGGAGCTCCTCAATATTTTGAGGGAGGCATAGAGCACTATAAAAAAAAAAGAAAAGCCAGTTCTCTACACTAGTGAGACTAGAAAGAAAAGGAAAGTAGAAAAGTCCCTTAAGAAGGGCAAGGGCATACCAAGTAAAGCAAATGTTGCTAAGAAAAACCCAGCAAAGGACAAAGACCAATGCTTCCACTGTGACAAAGATGGGCACTGGAAGAGGAACTGCAAAGAATACCTTGCAGAGAGAGCGAAACAGAAGCTTAGAGAAGCTTCAGGTACATTCATGATCAGTCTCCATTTGTCAGACTCTTATAATAACACATGGGTATTGGATACCGGTAGTGCTTATCATATTTGTAATTCGTTGCAGGTTTTGGCAAAACCTAGGAGATTGGTGAGAGGTGAGATGGACATCAAGATAGGCAATAGAGCAAAAGTTGTTGTAGTAGCTGTTGGTGAGGTCGCACTATATCTACCTAGTGGAGCTATTATTGCATTAGATGCATGTTATTTTATTCCTATTGAATCCTGGATTTTGATGATGAAACCAATTAATAAGTGTTTATGATTTAATCTATGTTTTGAGTGACGTAGGGTGCTTCGATCAGAGAGAGACAATTAAAGCAAGAAGAATCATGTTGGGCCGGAGAAACATGTCAGAAGATTAAACGACAGGCCGGAAGATCAATCACCATATCGACAGAAGGCTTTGGGCCATGGTTTTAGGCATCGGGCCAATAAGAGTGGATATTGCACCAAGGATATCAAAGTTGCGGAGGTCAACTGGCTGATTGGGCAATAGGCCGCAAGAGAGGATGATGCGCCGAAAAATCGAACGAAGCGTCGATAGACCAATGATATGCCAGACAACATGATTCATGCTTAGTAATAATTGTCTAAATCGAAATGTGTTTTTATATGTGCAGGATTAACTATGATAGTAAGGCATAAAGCAAAATGAAGTCCTAGAGTCAAGAACGCAATTTCGTTAGGAGTTCGAGAGTTTGTCGGAAGTCCGGACGTTCGTCGGAAGTTCTGCCAGAATTGACCAAGAAGTCTTGGAGTTTACCAAAGCAGCTCATCAGAACTCACTAAGAAGATCGTCATGAAGTCTAGGACCTTGCCGGGAGTCCGTTGGAACATTGCCGAGAGATCGTCGGAAGTTCGCTGGAATATTATCGGAAGCTCGCCGAAAGAAACCGGACTTATCTTGCTTATAATGTCTTAGGAATCGTAGTTAGCACATAATTAGAGTTGAGATTAGGAGGTAATCCCATCAACTTTGTTAGGTGCCAACTGGGCCCGAACTTCGGTTGGTTTAGGCTGGATTCAAGGCCCAACCAGGGTGCTGAAACCCTGGCCGACGGTGGCACTGCCTAGGGAACAACACCCCAAGAAATCTGGGCGGTGGTACCACCTAAGCTAGATGGTGGTACCATCGAAAGTAATGCTGCCAGCGGTGGTACCGCCCCTGTTCGACGGTGGTACCTCCTAGTGGCAAATCCTGTAGCGGTAGTACCGCCCAGGAATTACGGTGGTACCGCCAGTACCCAAGAAACCTAGGATGAGACCTTTTAGGCTCCAAAGTTGAATCAACTTGAAGCCTATAAATACCCCTCTCATTCCTGGTTAACTAAAACAAGCACAGAGATTTTAAAAAGGAAAAAACGCTGTTGTAATCTCTTGTGAGAATCCTCCTCTAGTCTAAGTATTAGAATAGATTGAAAGAGGAGTGAGTGCTTGTAAAGGTTGTCTCCTAAACCTGTAAAAAGGAGAAGAGGGGTGTAAGAAGGAGGTTGATCTTTGCCTATTAAAGGAAGATCAATAGTGGATGTCGGTGGCCTCGACGAAAAAGGAATCGGCGGAGTGGATGTAGGTCATGATGACCGAACCACTATAAAAATCCAATTTGCCTTTTTGTTTGTGTAATTTATCTTACTACCAACCTTCTTTCTTGCTTACTGCTTTTAATATGTTTACGAATATGCTTTCAAGTTGAGCAAGTTTCCGAAATTAGTTTTATCAAACGAAACGAAAGAAATTTTCAGAACCGACGTGATTTTACCATTGCACTAATTTACCCCCGCCTCTTAGTGCCAACTTGTTCCTAATAGTTGGTATCAGAGTCTCGTATTTCTCATTTGGTTTAACACCCAAGAGAAATAACTTTTTCGGCTTTCAAGAAGGTCACTCATTCATTCTCCCTTGTTCAATGGTACGGACTACACATATTGGAAAACTCAAATGAGAGTTTTCTTGCTTTCCTTGGATTTAAATTTATGGAATATTGTTAAAAATGATTTTCGAAGGTCTTCTCTTCCAATGAACCATTGGAATGATTTGGAGAGGAAGACTTTTTCCTTAAATGCTAGAGCTATGAACGCTCTATTTTGTACCTTAGACAAAAACGAGTTTAATCGGGTTTCTACTTGCGAAACAACTTTCGATATATGGCACACTCTCAAAATCATACACGAAGGCACTAATAGAGTAAAAGATTCTAAAATAAATCTTTTAATGCACGATTTTAAACTTTTTCGAATGAAGCCGAGCGAAACCATTGTTGATATATACACCCGTTTTACAGATGTCATTAATGGTTTAAAAGCTCTTGGCAAATGCTTTTCTAATTTTGAACTCATTAACAAGATTTTACGATCACTTTCTAAGAATTATGATTCGAAAATAACGACTATAAAAGAATCAAAAATTTTAAATACTTTTTTGATCGAAGGACTTATCGGGCCTCTAATGACCTATGAAATGACGTTCAATGCACATAAAAAACTTGAGAACCACCTTCCAAAGAATAGGAAAGATTTCAGACTAAGAACAATCAAAGACCACTTGAGCATAAGCTCAAGTGATGGTGAACTTGAACTCCTCATGAAATTTTTAAAACAAGAATCAAAAATTAAAAATGAGCTTAAAAAAAAGAAGAATGCGACTTTAGATGAATCAAGCTCATCCGAAGACGAGGAGAAAAATAAAGGCGAGGTGGCAAACTATACCTTAACGGCTTTCTACAATGAGGTAAATAACTCAAATGTAACTCCCTTAGTTTACTTTGAAATTACTTGATGTTCTTCATGAGTTGTTTTAAATTTAGCATAAAAAAATTATATAAATTTCTTTTTAAAAATTACATGTTTAATAATGTAATGAAAATGCTAAAATTGGGATCATGCTAGTAATTTTGAAATTGATAATAAAAATTACATATTTTATGTTAAAGGAATAAAATGTTAGATTTAAATCTAATAATAATCCTATATATGTTTTTCAAGATGAAATAATGTGTATTTTCGATTTTGATTGAAATCATGCTTAATGTTTTAATGATGCAATAGTGCAATAAAATATTAAATATAAATCTAATACTTGTACACTTGACAAGATTAATCATATTATTTCTCAATTTTAATTATAGATGCTATATGATTAATGAAATCAAGTTTCATGTGAAGTAATGATTTGATATCATGCTCAATAAGTTTATGTTTCGAATTTATGCATGATAATTCTTGAGATTTATGGATTATCGATTTTTATGATAATGAACGTGGCCTTTTCAGTTTTAAACTATGATATATGTTTTCATACGAAAAACTTGATCATGCTTATATGAAATCAATCACTTAAAATAAAACACATAAAAAGGAAAATATATTATCATTGGAATTAAAATGATGAATCAAATCTCTTGTTTAAAGAAGTCTTATGTTTAATGTGTTATACTTTTTTTGTCTTGATAGTTTGTATGACGAAATCTACTTTTTGATCTTAAACGATGATGCATGCTTTAACTTGGCATAAAAACTTGGGCATACTTGAGTGAAATAAATCAAATAAAAATGGGTTAAGGAAAAAAAATTTCTTAAAGAATTTCTCAATCTCTTCTTTATCGATCTTTCAAAACAAGGGGATATCAATGAATGTATGTTTGTTATTTTTTTTTAATCTCTTGAAAATGATTTTGAGTTAACGATTTGAATTTGAATGTGCTTTATCTTGATTTTTTGAGATTTATAACTTAAGATTTCTTATGCATGAATCAAGATATTGTATCATTTGATCTCTTATATTTCTTTTTACTATTTATAAAAAGAAGAGATTTGTTGAAATAAATCATGTCTTATGACATTCATGAAAAATCGAGACATTATGAATGAATCGAGTTCTCATGAGAATCTATTTACATTGTCTTCATTGAATTTTCTTAAAAAGATTTTGATGATTTTGAATAAGTTTTTACCTATATCGTGATTTTGATTCCTCAGAATTACTTGAAATTTGAATTTGAATCATAAAATTTCTTATGCATGAATTGAAATCTTTTTCCCCTATGTTTCCTTTTGTGATTTACTAAAGAGAATATCTTTTTAGGAATTCATGACTTAAAATTTCTTTTACTATTTGATCTCCTATGATTCTACTTGCTATATATTAAAAAGAAGTATTATTGAACTCATGCTCTTGGATTCTTGGAATCAAATCTTGATAATTTCCTTAATTGAATCAAGATCCCTCACTTTTTATTCTC
Organism: Musa acuminata AAA Group; assembly: GCF_036884655.1. Classification (NCBI taxonomy): domain Eukaryota; kingdom Viridiplantae; phylum Streptophyta; class Magnoliopsida; order Zingiberales; family Musaceae; genus Musa; species Musa acuminata. The sequence continues at coordinate 10,702,503 of NC_088348.1, forward strand.
GAATGATTTCTTGTAGTTTATTAATGAGAATATTTGTCCAAATGAATCACAATGTTTCCATGATTTTTTTTATACTCACAACTTGGGATGATTTGTTTTGAAGTTTGGAACATTGTATACATAACTTGATTTTTCTTTCATCTTTTTGAAACTCTTTTATATTCATTTAGTGTATATCTCATCACCAATTAATTTTTGATATTCTTCATGTGATGAAATGAATGACTATGTTGATGTATACAAATGAGAAGTTATGATTATGCATGGTATGATGCAATATAATTTGACATTTTGATATCATCATGATTTGAATTATTTGGAATGATGCATGCAATACTATGATTTTTTTTATGACATGAAAGTCAACAATTATCATTTTCTGAAATGATACTATATTTCAATTAAGAATGATACTTTATATTTGTCATGATATGAAGATTGATAAAAAGGGAAAAAGAATTATAATATTGTATTCTTCTCTTCTATTTGATAATGACATAGGGGGAGCAAATTTTGCTAGTTTACTAACTTGCATACTTCAAGAAGAAGCAAAAAGCTTGCTCATCTTAAAAAGATGTAAAAATCTTGCCAACTTTCAAGTGTAAAATTTGCTAGCTCACAAATTATAAGGAGAAAAACTTGCTTGCTTGCTAGCACATCTAAAGAGAAGATACAAACGTACTTCATGTAGCTTGCTTCATGTAAAACATTGTATCTTGCTAGCTTGTTATCTTATATTATTCTTCAAAAACTTGTTAGTCTTTATACTTAAAAGAGAAGTAACACTTATCAAATTGCTAGCTTGCATGTTGGAAAATAATGTAAAATTTTGCTAGCTTGCACTTTGCAAAGGAAGCAAAAATGACACTTCTCGAAAGAGAAGAAAGAGCTTGCTATCTTGAACATCATTATCTTACCTATCTTAAGAAGCAAAACTTGCAACTTGCAATAGGAAGCAAGAATCGTTAGCTTGCACACTTCAACAAGAAAGCTATCTTGCATTTGCTTTCGAAATTTTGCTAGCTTGTATGATATAGAACGTGCTATCTTACTACCTTGCATATCTACAACTTGATAGCTTGAATGTTCTAAATATGATGTAACATTTGCTAAATTTTCTAGCTTACAAATTGCATGATGATAAAACTTAATATTTTATTTTTTATGCAATGATTTGAATTTGTATGTCTAAATATTTGATAGTTGGACTTCTCTTTTTTGTTGATGACAAAGGGGGAGAAGTATGATGATGTTGTGCATAAGTTTAAGACACCATGTTGCTTGGATTTTTAAATCCAAGAGTTCTATCAATATGGCATATTGACAAGGGGAGTTTGGTTAAACTCTAAGAGTTAAGGTTAACTCCGTCATCAATTGGTTGTCATCATCAAAAAGGGAGAGATTGTTGAATCTTGGATTTTGATGATGAAACCAATTGATAAGTGTTTATGATTTAATCTATATTTTACGTGACGCAAGGTGCTTCAATCAGAGAGAGACAATTAAAGCAGGAAGAATCATGTTGGGCCGGAGAAACATGTCAGAAGATTAGATGTCGGGCCGGAGGATCGGTCGACATATCGACAGAAGGCTTCGGGCCATGGTTTCAGGCATCAGGCCAATAAGAGTGGATATTGTGCCAAGAATATCAGAGCTACGGAGGTCAACTGACCGATTGGGCAATAGGCTGCAAGAGAGGACAATATGCCGAAGAATCGGACGAAACGTCGATGGACCAATGACATGCCGGACGACATGATTCATGCTTAGTAATAATTGTCTAGATCAAAGTATGTTTTTATGTGTGCAAGATTAACTATGATAGCAAAGCATAAAGCAAGATGAAGTCCCGGAGTCAAGGACGTGATTTCGTTAGGAGTTCTAGAGTTCATCAGAAGTCCGGACGTTCATCGAAAGTTCTACCGGAATTGACCAAGAAGTCCTGGAGCTTGCCAAAGAAGCTCATTGGAACTCACTAAGAAGATCGTCGTGAAGTCCAAGAGCTTGCTGGGAGTCCGCTGGAACATTGCCGAGAGATCGTCGGAAGTTTGCCGGAAGAAACTGGACTTATCTTGTTTAGAATATGTCTTAGGAATCGTAGCTAGTACATAATTAGAATTGGAATTGGGAGGTAATCCCATCAACTCTGTTAGGGGCCAACTGGGCCCGAACTTAGGCTGGTTTGAGCCAGATTCAAGGCCCAACCAGGGTGCTAAAACCCTGGCCGACGGTGGCACTACCAGGGCCGGTGGTGGCACCGCCTAGGGAACAGCACTCCAGGAAATCTAGGCGGTGGTACTACCCAAGCTGGGTGGTGGTACTACCGACAATAATGTTGCCAGCGGTTGTACCGCCCTTTTTCGATGATGGTACCGCCTAGTGGCAGATCCTACGGTGATAGTACCGCCCAGGAACGGCAGTGGTACCGTCAGTACCCAGGAAACCTGGGATGAGACCTTTTTAGGCTCCAAGTTTGAATCAAATTAAAGCCTATAAATACCCCTCTCATCCCTGGTTAACTAAAACAAACACAAAGGATTTAAAAAGGGAAAAACGCTATTGTAATCTCTTGTGAGAATCCTCCTCTAGTCTAAGTGTTAGAATAGTTTGAGAGGGGAGTGAGTGCTTATAAATGTTGTCTCCTAAACCTGTGAAAAGAAGAAGAGGGGTGTAAGAAAGAGGTTGATCTTTGCCTATTCGACTATGAGTCATATGCAACTTGTGTGCCTTACATTCGTGGAAAACTGACTAACTCTCCATTTAGTGGAACTAGAGAGAGAGCCACTGAGCTACTAAAACTCATATATAGTGATGTATGTGGACCCATGTCAACTCATGATATTGGTGGTTACTCCTACTTCATTACCTTTACCGATGATTTCTCAAAGTATGAATATGTGTACTTAATGAAGTAAGTCCGAGGCTTTTGAGAAATTCAGAGAGTATAAGAATGAAGTGGAGAACTAGACTGGAAAGAGTATCAAGACTCTTCGATCAGATCGATGAGGTGAGTACTTAAGTACAGAGTTTATCCAATTCCTCAATGATTATGAGATTTTATTCCAATGGACACCTCCTTATACACTTTAGCTCAATGGGGTGTCTGAAAGGAGGAATCATACACTATTAGACATGGTACGGTCCATGATGAGTTTCGCTAACCTACCCATCTCATTCTGGGGATATGCCCCAAAGACCACAACTTACCTTCTGAACAGAGTTCCAACTAAGTCGATAGTGTCTATATCATATGAGATATTGAAAGGAAAGAAGCTCAATTTTAAGGTTGTTAAGATTTGAGGCTGCCCTGCCTACGTTAAAAGACACAACCCCAATAAGTTAGAATCAAGGATGGAGTGGTGCAAGTTCGTGGGATACCCTAAGGAAACTTGTGGGTATTATTTCTATCATCTCAAGAACCCAAAGGTCTTTGTAGCCAAGAGAGCGATGTTCCTTGAGAAGGAGCACATTCTTAGCGGAGACAGTGGGAGCATAATAGAGTTGAGCGAGGTTGAAGAACCTAGCTCAAGCATCACTCTACAGCCCGAGTCTATTCAGGTGTCTAAAACACAAGTTTCAACTTTACGCAGGTCCGGTAGAGTATCTCATCCTCCTGAAAAATATATAAGACATATTAGAGGAGAGGATGTTAAGGATATTGATCCTCAGACCTACGAGGAGGCTATTATGAGTATAGACTCCGGGAAGTGGTAAGAAGCTATGAATTCTTAGATGGATTCCATATACTCCAACAAGGTTTGGAACCTAGTTGATGTGCTTAAGGGTATTGTACCTATCGGTTGCAAGTGGATCTTTAAGAAAAAGATTGGAGTAGATGAAAAGGTAGAGACCTATAAAGCAAGACTAGTGGCTAAGGGGTATCATCAAAGACAAGGTGTTGACTATAACAAAACTTTCTTACTCGTAGTTATGCTAAAATCCATCTGAATTCTATTAGTTATTGTAGCACATTATAATTATGAGATCTGGCAAATGGATGTGAAAACTGCATTCCTCAATGGTAACCTCAAGGACGAGGTGTATATGATATAACCCAAGGGATTCATGTCCAAGGACTACCTAGATAAAGTGTGCAGGTTGCTTAGATCCATTTATAGACTAAAACAAGCTTCCCAAAGTTGGAACATAAGATTTGATGAGGCAATTAGATCTTATGACTTCGTTAAGAACAAAGATACGCCTTGTGTGTACAGAAAGGTAAGTAGGAGCACTATTACCTTCTTGGTGTTATATATGGATGACATCCTGAACATTGAGAATGATGTAGGAATGCTATCCATAGTAAAGGCTTGGTTATCTAGACACTTCTCTATGAAGGACTTAGGGGAAGTATCATATATCTTGGGGATTCACATCTATAAAGATAGATATAAGAGGATGCTTGGCTTATCCCAGTCCAGATACATAGACACCATTGTCAAAAGGTTTGACATGAAAAATTCCAAGAAAGGTCTCATACTGATGAGATATAGGATATCGTTTTCTAGGAGTATGTCCCTAAAGACTCCTGAAGAAAGGACGAACATGGATAGGATACCCTATGCATTAGTAATAGGGTCTATCATGTATGACATGCTATGTACCAGGCCTGATATAGCGCATGCTCTGAGTGTCATGAGCAGGTATCAGACAGATCTAGTATATGGAGGTAGTAGCCTCGGGGTTGAAGGCTACACAGACTCAAATTTTCAGTCTGATGTCGATGATAGCAAGTCAAATTCGGTGTATCTGTACACCTTGAATGGAGGAGCAGTGTGCTGGAAGAGTTTCAAGCAAGATACTACTATTGACTCGACTACAAAGGTAGAATATATTACTACAATTGAGGCAACAAAAGAGAGAGTTTGGATAAAGAAGTTCATCATAGATCTAGGAGTCGTGCCAGGTAGTGAGGAGTCGATTTCCTTATATTGCGACAACAATGGGGCGATTGCTCAAGTGAAGGAACCCATGTCTCATTAGAAGTGTTCTGAGAATGTTCCTCCTAATCAGAGAGATCGTGACCCGAGGAGATGTAGAAGTGGAAAGAGTTGTCTCATATTACATTGCAGATCCACTAACAAAGCCGTTGTCTCATATTGTCTTTGAGCGTCATAGGGGTCTGATGGGGATCGGACACATAGGTGATTGACTTTAAATCAAGTGGGAGATTGCTAGTCATATGTGTCACGCCTCCTAAATTTAATTCTCATTCAAGAGGTGCGAACCTAACTCAAAATTGATAATATTATTATTCAACAAACAATCCAGGATCCAATCACATATTTGAGACCACTAAGAAAACACTCAAGTCAAAATTCACTTATATAATCCACAATTCATAAAACCTGTGCAATTTATAATCGTACCATTGTATCACTTAATGATTCACAAAATCCAAAGCCAACTTAACTAAACCATAACCACATCATAAATCCATAAGCGTGGCAATCTATACAATCACAAAACCAACATATACCACAAGTTTATATCATTACACGGCTTAAACTTAACATTCCCAAAATCCCGACATAAGAGGTACTTTCCAAATATTTACAAGATACATCGATCTAGATTTGTCATTGATATTTTATTACACACAAAAGGAACATATACAACATCAACCTATCAAGTACGAAATATTTGCCCTAAAATTTTCTAGCTTTCCACTACCTCAACCCAATTTACACATTTTAGCAAGCATCAGCTATCCTGAAAATTTTATATAGCAACGGGGTGAGCATATAAAGCTTAGCAAGTGACTAACATATTCATAGCAAAGAGAACAGCTTTTAAACAAATAAGGTATCAAAAAATACGAAGCAAAGATACAAGATGAAAACAAAGGCATGTTTTATTTAAATACAGAATTACGATGTCGTTTCGTTCGAAGCATGTTTTGTTCATATAATTCGAGGAAAGGTAATCGGAGCATATCATTAGCATAAGGAGCATAACCATGGCATATGGTATATTTCAAGACATAACAAAGACATATAAATATTTTAGAAACATATAAAAGAATAAAATATGAATAGAAGCTCAAATGTCACATGACGTTGCATTCATTTCATTTTTATCCAAAGTATGCATAAAAACACAACCAAAGCCTTGGATATCATATCAAACACATAGAAGGTGAAGAGGGATTATAACATAATATGATCCATCCATTTCTGAATGACCACCAAACATAAGTCTCCTACGTTTGGGAGCTCCATCCACCCACGTCTGAGTGAAGTCATAGGGGGCCGGCAGAGCATCACGAGCTCTAAGTATAACTTCCTTTACCATTTCTGTCAAAGGTTCACATTAATCTCATAAACACTAGAGTATAAAAAGATAGTGAATAATAAAATTGGGACATATCGGAAACACATGCGGAAACAACGGAATGCATGTGCTTATACAAAACATTACGATACAAACTTGAACTTTACATAATAAATGTAGGTATACAAATAATTAAAGGACAAAAGTATATAGAAATTCAAGGTAATAATGTAAATCTTAACTTCAGTAAGGGTTTTTGCTGAAATCAATTTCCATAAAGAAGAAACAAGAGGAGGCAAAATCGACTAAAGCTCAATTTTGATTGAATTTAATAGGTAGATTGCATAAATTATTTAGATAATCAATTATACTTCAATTTATATAAAATAGTGTCATTTGAAAGATATATTAATCTATTTTCAGATAAATTAAGTTTTGCTAGAATTGGAGTTTACAATATGGAGTTACAAATAATTTTGTAGTGAAAGGTCTGAAAACATCAGCTCTGTTTTACTGAATCCATAGGGTCGATAAAAACAGATGTTTTTGGTTTGCATTTGTATACCAAAAATTACAAATCAGATAAGATCAGAAAGATGTTTGAGTCTAGTTTTCAATCAATCATATTTTATAAGAATCTGAGTTCCTAGAAGGAAGTTATAAGCAGTTAAGCAATAAGCGGTAAAAAATTATAGTCCCTATTTTACAAAATCTATAGGGTTAATTGAAATAGAACTCTGAGTAGGCATTTAAACTCCAAATCATTCAATCTTAGTATCAAAATAAAGATCATTAAATATACTTTCAAATGAATTAGATTTTTCCTAAATCAGAGTTTAATGATAAAAGTTAGGCCCGAAACAATGCATAGAGATCAGATTATCGAAAAATTATAGATTCATGGCTTTGTATCAAAATGAAAGAAAGGTTTGGTGCTAAGCTGAAATCTTTCAAATTATGTAGAATTAAAATGAAAACAGAGATTAAGATTACTATAGGATGGTGTTAGAACACTTGCCTTAGAAGAGTTTGGTTGCAAAAACTTAAGTTTTCTTTCTTTAATCTCTCATCTAATTACTCTAATTACTTGGGTTTGGCTAATACAAGGGTTGCAAGGTGTCGTGCATGCATGAAAGGGGCTAGGTGTCATCTTTAGAGCAAACATAAGTGGCACATGTCCACCATTTTTTTTTTCTTTAACTTAAATCTGAATCTTTTATAAATCATATCAAATTTTTAATATTCACTCTTAGGTCCCTAGCCATAAACTTTTAATATAATATTATTTAATATAAAAAAATTATTAAATAATCCTCATATTTACAAACATGCATTTACTAAATTTTTAAAAATGGGGGATGTTATAATATGCACCCTACAAGCTAATCACGTGAGTGATGGCACGTGTGACTTGACACATAATCTTTTTGCTTTTTATATTTTGGTATTTTATCACTTTATATTGACTATTACATATATATATATATATATATATATATATATATATATATATATATATATATATTGTGATGTCCTTGGATCTGTGTAATGAGAATCAGATCGTGATGAGATCATGATAATGAGAGCGATTTGTCTTTAAACACATATCCTAAATAATCCCGGTCATAGGTTACTCGAGAGAGATATCAAGATAACCAGATAACCGGATAGACCGGTGTGCTATATACCCATCCATATGATGGATGCAGCTAGTCTCATAGCTGCTCGTGTAGGGATATTAGGGATACAGTAAAGGTGCTCATTGGAGAATGAGTTCACTGATTGATCCACTTACGGAATGCTAGATGGTTGATGATGTCTTATTGTCAAACAGCGATTCCATGGTCCTAGTAATGTATCTGGTCCTTAGACTTGAGACACCAAAGATGTCTTGTATGAGTGCTCCACTCTTTGATACCAGACTTATAGGTTTGGATGTCCCTGATCTAGCATAGCTGGTCTTCGGGAGTGGTAGTTAACCTTATGAGGGCTATTAAGTGTCGATAGAGGATCATCCACTCTCGGTATCATGAGAGGAATATCTCATATTCTTGCTCAAACAAATCCCTGGCTAGGGTTATTCGGATTAAGAGAGAGAGTTCCTCGAGAGAATCCGATTAGAGCAAGACTCGAGTAGAAACCGTATAGGTCTGACAGCACCATGCCCGGTATACGGTCTATAGGATATTAGATGGATGAGGGACTATAGGTACATTGTAACTGAGGATAGACATATCCAATGGATTGGATTCCCCTGTATTGTCTAGGGACTACAACGTAGTGGCCTAGTACGTCCGTAGTCGATGAGTCGAGTGAATTATTATGAAAATAATAATTTACTAAACCAGAAGGAGTTCTGACAAGTATGACTCATGGCCAACTCGATATTGGGCCTAGAGGGTCACAAACATATAGTAGGCATTGCGATGAGTAGAGGTTCGGATATGAGATATCCGCCAGAGCTCCTATCTTATTGGATATCTAATAAGCCCCTAAATTATTGGATCCCATGGACGAGATACAATAATAGCCCATGAGAGATTATTGGATGGAGATCCACTAATTTAAGAGGCTTGGATAGTTGGATGAAGATCCAATACCCAATAGGAGAGGATCCATTATGGTTAAGTTGATAGGGGACCTTTATAAATATGAGGGATTCAATGGTTCATATACTAGAATCTTTGCTTGCCTCTCCTATTCTCCTCCCCCCTTCTACCTCAGGGTAGGCCTGGAGTTTTGAGAAATGTTATCGTAGCCCTGCTGTGTGGATCATCACTAGAGAGGAGGGCGCTTGACCTCCTTCACCCTCTCCTAGAGATTTGTAGGGATTCAAAGATATATGATCTCCCTATGTAATATAATATATTCTATATATAGTTTTAAGTTTTGCATATTTTTGTACACCAATCTTAGCATGACGATGAACATCTCTTTGGGAATAGGAGATTTTGTTTTCTGTTCTTCCGCTACGCATGTGATATCGCCCCCAATATTTCCCAACATGTTCTTCATCCACGACCTCTTCCTCATGCTCTTGGACCTCCTCCTCCATGTCTTCAAGAGGTTTAATCAATAGGAGGCAGCCCATTTTGCAACGATGATTGTGGTTCCATGGCTCATCGCAATGCCAACAAAGACCCTTTGCTGATCGGTCACGTAGTTCTTCTCTTGTCAATTTTTTTAGCAACAAAGGATGGCTGGGAGTAGAAGGAGGTTTATATGTCATGAGCCTAGGAGAGGTTCTCATCCTCCGAGCATCTTGGTTGAGCCATTCTTCTTGTATTCGAGCGAAAGAAATCGCAACTGTCATGGTACGGGGCTATCGCACCTTAACCTCCCCTTTTATCTCTAGCTTGAGTCCTTCGATAAATGTTCCTAATAATTAATGGTTAGTCCAATCATGAGCAAGGTAGGATAGCTTCTTAAACCTGGTTTGGTACTCTTGAATCATAGAGGTTTGTCGAATCTTTACGAGTTGGCCATCGATATTTTCATACTCCGTAGGTCCGAAACGATTTAGCAGTACGTTCTTAAATTGATTCCATGTCAGAGCCCCATGATTGTATTACAACCAATTGTACCATTAAATAGCATCTCCTTCAAGGTGGATGATAGCAATTTCTACCATAGCATCATTTGACGTTCGATAGTAGCGAAAGTAACGTTCGGCGCGCGAAATCCACCTTGTCGGGTCTCCTTTTTCCCATTGGGGGAAGTCCACCCTCATGCGTGGCTGAAGCATGTCCGAGGGCTATCCCTCCTTCTCTAGAGGCCTCTTTGAACTTTCTCCTTATTGAAATTTGGTTGGACTCAGTGATTATCCAATTCTGAATTCTGCAAACAAAGCGTGTAATTTGTCCTTCAAGTGCGATTCAAACCGCAATTCAATCCGAGATTCCCATGCTTCAAATTTAGCATCAATTGGATCTTGAGAAACCATAGCATATGCCTATAGATCAGAGATGTTCCTGTCTTTTTTTTGTTGATGGGTTAATAGCATGGGGTGGTGGAAGGTTCAGAAAAATTAAGGATCACGGAAAGGTATTGCAGTAGATTTTTACGTCTAAAGTGTAGCAGCTTGGACGTACAAGGTCAATAGTTTATATTGAGAATTTTTTTAATGAAACTAAAGGGAAATCTGCTTTTAGGAAGTGTCAAAGCTATAGTAAAAATTTTGTATAGATTTGGACAGAAAAAACACAATAGCAAGATCAAACAATCTGTGCTATGCGGTTGGAATTCTATAGTGTATCTAATAGGTTGGACATAAAAGATTAGTGATTTATATTGAAAATTTTTTAACAAAATAAAAGGGAAATCTACTGTTAGGAAGCGTCAAAGCTGTCGTAAAAATTTCATAGAGATTTGGATAGAAAAAACGTAGTAGCAAGATCAAATAGACTATGTTATACTATTGGAATTCTACGGTGCATCTAGCAGATTGGATATAAAAGATCAGTAATTTATATTAAGAATTTTTTTATGAAACCAAAGGAAAATCCATTGTTAGGAAGTGTTAAAGCTAACATAAAAATTTCATAGAGATTTGGATAGAAAAAATGCAGTAACAAGATCAAACAAACTGTGCTATGTGGTTGGAATTCTGCAGTGTATCTTTTGTCGTAGAGATGAAAACTTTACGACGAAAAGTTTATGGAGCAATATAGGAACAATTTTTTTTTATAATTTTGACTATGGATAACTAAATTGCAACAGTAATAAGGTAGGAAACCAGAACCTGTTGCAATTCACGAGGAGATCAAAGTATGATCGATGGTGGTGGAGATGACAGCGAAATTTGGTAATGATATTTTAAGCAATTGTGAGAATTGCTTTGGGCGGCTGAGGAGGGCTGATGGATGGCTACGGAAGGTCAGTGAGACGCCACGAACAATGCTCTGATACCAAGTGATAGAACCCTAGCATATTCTAAGCTTAGGGTTGATCTCTTTAGGAGATCGGCCTCCTTGGAACTCTATAGGGGTTCCCTCCTCCAAGTTGCTGCTCAAAGGCTGCTAAAAAGATTCATCTATTCCCCATGAAAAGAGAATTAATACATGATTATTTATGGGGCTTCTAAACCCTAACTCCTAATAGGACTCCTACTTCTAACCAACTCTTAATAAGATTTCTACTGTAAGAAGCAACCTCTCAACTAACCCTAACCCTAACCCTAGTCGGCCTCTTCACCTCTTTAATAGTGGTCGGCTAGGTAGATTTTACATGAATATCTCTTTTAATAAAATTTAACTAGGACTCTTGTAGCTAGAGTCCTGACATTGTACTTGAACATGAATTCGATGAATTCCTAAGATTTTTGGCATGTGTTAGAATATTGATCCATTCTTGTTTTCCATGTCTATGATAAGACCCTAAAGTTTTATCGTAGAAGAAATAGAAGAAATGAGAATGCTCTGATGCCAAATGATAAGACCCTAAAGTCTTATCGTAGGCTCTGATACCAAATGATAAGACCCTAAAGTCTTATCGTAGGCTCTGATACCAAATGATAAGACCCTAAAGTCTTATCATCGAAGAAAGGGGAGAAATGGAGATGATAATGATCGCTTCGAGAGGATTGACCCTCCTTGATCGCTTCGAGAGGATCGACCCTCCTTGATCGCTTCGAGGGGATCGGCCCTCCTTGATCGCTTCGAGGGGATCGGCCTTCTAGGGTTTGTCAAAAGACAGAATAGTGTTTTTTATAGATTCCTGAAAAGAAGCAGTTACATCCCTATTTATAGAGTTCCACCCAGAGTCCATCAGGACTTGAACTCTAATAATAAATAAATATTAAATAAACCTCTACTTGACTTTAACTGAACCAAACCGACTTAATAAACAACTGGACTAAACAAACTCAATAAACATTATTCAAAAGCTTAGTAAAAGGGTCCTAACAGTTCCTCCCTCTTCAAATCAACCTTGTCCTCAAGGCTGAGCAGCATCAATCTCGGGGAGCTTGTCTTTTAGCACTTCAGTTATAGGCTATCTGCAACGCATCACAACCCGTTGATCAAGTAAGTATGGTCTCCACTTTTTGACAGTGTAAGCAATAAGTCGATCTTTCAGTATAGTAATCGTTGTAAGAAATTCCTGGCCTTTGCTATCATAAGTTAAAATCCATCCATCAGCTTCGAATATATCACAGCCTTCAATGTGGTGGGCTAATTGGGCTGCAACTTTCCTGTCCATAAAATTATTAATGCTATCTGTATCAATCAAAATAGTGACAGGTTGATGCTTCAAAATTCCTCCGATTTTCAAAGTTTGTGGGTTAGTGTAGCCAGCCAATGCATGCACTATATGTGTGATGACTTCAATATCTTCATCAGTTTTCATACCTTTATGATCAGAGTCCAACTCTTTTACTTATGGTTCCTCTCTAATTGGCTCAATCATCAGAAGTTGCCCTTGTTTACATCGGTGCTCCATACTCTACTTTTCATCATAGTACAAGCCCTTTGCTGATCTTTCCTTAAGTTCTACTTGGTTAGTCTTCGGGTGTCAAGGCTTTGGTTGGGAATAGATAGGGCTGGTGGATTACTGATCATCTGGTTATTGTCACTTCTATTTCCATGATTTTCCCTGTTGATTTTTTTCTCATGTAGATGTGTGAATGAGATCGCAGCTATCATAGTGTGAGGTTGACGAGCCTTAACTTCACACCGGATCTCTGGAATAAGACCTTCAATAAATGTATCCAGAAGTTATCGTTCTGACCAATCTCTAGCTTGATTTGATAATCTTTCAAACCTACTCTGATATTCCAACACTATAGAAATCTGACAAATTTTTAAGAGCTGTCCATCCACCTTCATGTATGAGTAGATTGTGTCACAATCTTGGGGCATTTTTCCTGTATTTTCATATATGTGCAACATAGAACTTGAGCCCCCATTTTGTTGAAATTTGCTGAGGCTCTCCAGTAGGCTCTTTTTGAAATCATTAAGTGTTTCTTGCAGTCGATTCTCAATTCTGATTTCCAATGCTTCCATTTGTGCTTTCACCGAGTTATCAGCGGCCATTACGTAAGACTGCAAATATGTAATCTCAACTCCTGTTTTTGGTGTCGGTCAAGGGCATCAACACTATCGATGCGAAGTTGCCGAGGAGGTGGACGCCAAGGGCAGTGCTGTGATCGCTGCGTTAGAGGAAGAGTAGCTACCCTGTGTTTGTGTCACTGCGTGAGATGAGAGCAAGGCTGAAAGGCGACAGTTGCGACTGAAGGAAGCAATCGCCGAGCAACCGTGTTGAGGCTGCGGTGATGGCAGCCGACAACTGCAGCAGCGGAGGCAGAACAAGAGGGAGGTGGCGTTGAAGCGGCCGGGGCTGAGGCTGCAGTGGTGGCAACCGGTGGTTGCGGCAACGATGCAGAGCAAGGGGGCTGCAGCAACGGTGCAGATAGAGGGGGTTGAGGTGAAGGCTGCGGTGGTTGGTAGCAGTAGTCGTTGCTGGCCGGAGCGCAGCGGCGGTGGTGGAGAAGGAGGCAGCGAGGGTCGTGGCAGGCTGGGTGGCGAGCGGCGTCGTCGCTGGCTAGGCAGCAGTGGCGACGGTGGTGGCAACCGGCATTTGCAGCAGCAAGGGGATTCGCGACTGCGGCAGCAAGGGGACCCACGACTATGACGGTGGTAACTACCCTGTTTCGGTCACCACCGATGTAGAACAAGGGGAAGCAGCGGTTGGGAAGCGAGCAGGAGCAGCGGTTGGGAGGCGAGCGACAGTCGTCGCATGGGGGAGCAGCGGTTGGAAGGCGACGGCGACGGCGTTCAAGGCGACAGTGACGGTTGGAAACAAGGGCAATAGATGTGAGTTGCCGTGATTGCCCTATTTCAATTACAAAAGATGCAAAGCAGGGGGGATCGGCTGCTGGGAGGTGTGCGGTGGTCGTCGCATGGTGCCTGGCAGCGGTGGTCGAAGGTCGCTGGCCGGGGAAACATCGACAACGGTGAAGAAAGAGTTGCCTTGTAGTGGTGGTGGGGAAGAAGGGAAGCAAGGCTGCGGCGGGCTGCGCCAAGGATCGTTGCTCTGATACCAAATGATAAGACCCTAAAGTCTTATCGTAGAAGAAATGAAAGAAATGAGAATGCTCTGATACCAAATGATAAGACCCTAAAGTCTTATCGTAGGCTCTGATACCAAATGATAAAACCCTAAAGTCTTATCATCGAAGAAAGGGGAGAAATGGGAATGATAATGATCACTTCGAGAGGATTGACCCTCCTTGATCGTTTCGAGGGGATCGACTCTTCTTGATCGCTTCGAGGGGATCGGCCTCCTAGGGTTTGTCAAAAGACAGAATAGTATTTTTTATAGATTCCTAAAAAGAAGCAGTTACATCCCTATTTATAGAGTTCCACCCAGAGTTTAATCAGGACTTGAACTCTAATAATAAATAAATGTTAAATAAACCTCTACTTGATTTTAACTGAACCAAACCGACTCAATAAACAACTGGACTAAACAGACTCAATAAACATTATTCAAAAGCTCAGAAAAATGATCCTAACAATCTATTTCAATATTGGTAACTGAAAAAATCCAACTCAAATGGTCCGTGCTCTAAATGTGCATTTAGTGGTGATAATTCTGTAGCTGTGTATGACTTGCAGATAAGGTTTCTATCTTTCCACTTGAATACAACGGTGATATTTGGCTTTACAGCAGTTATCGTACAGTATAAGGTGTTTTTTTCTTGAATCCTTGCAAATCATTATATTTAAATTGTGCAGATTGATGGAAATTAGTACCCATCTCGAAAGGACATGCTGATGAACATAAGAAACACATATCTATGTTGAGAACGAGGCCATTTGTGCCAATTATTCAACAACTAATGTAGCTCTAGCGTATCGTTTAGGTCTTGGAAATTTCTGTCACATAGATATGGAAAAGAGTTCTTCCCTTTTCTAATCATTTGTATATTCTCGTTTCACATCTTGATTCCAGGAGATACAATTGCACCAAATCAATCTCTGGTTGATGGTGAAACTTTAATTTCGGCAGGTGGAGCCTTCGAACTGGGTTTCTTTAGTCCTCGCAAAACAAATTTCAGATATCTTGGAATATGGTAGTACAAGAACTATATCTTGGAATATAGTAGTTAGTTTGGTTCAGGATTTTTAATACCGTTCCGTACCTCCAGATAAAATGAAATTACTCTATTTTCCTGATTCTACAAATAAATAGAAATTACATTTCCCGATTTACACCTGATGTACTAACTAGTCAGATAAAATGTGGTTTTTTATTTTCAGTCTCACTATCCTTAAGTTGAAGTTAGGCTGGGTTGCTATTTACATAATTTTTAATTCAGACATCCACAGACACGTATGAACCATGTGAGATGCAGTCATCAACTTCAAGTTATATGTGTCTTCTCCACTTGGCCATGACCTACTTACTTCTCATTCTGCAATCTCCAAAAAATGAACACATTTTTGCTTGGTCGAGAAGCTCCTGTATTTTATTTTAGCATATGTTTAGGATGACTTGGAGTCATGTTATAAACAAACATAGTTTCTCATTTGGGTTCCGTACGTTATTTGTATCTTCCACACGAATGAAGACAATTTTATTTATCCAATGTCTTATAAGATTTACTAATGGCACTAATATTAAACAAAGAACAAATAGATTGACTCCTTTTTTGCAAATCTTTGACAACTTATCTTGAAAAGCATTACAGCAGCAGACACATTTCATTTTTTGTGCATTTAGCGGTGTCAAATAGATGTTTTCCCTTTTTCCTTTCTTGAAGAAGAAGAATAATGCTATACTTATTGTTGTCTTTGTGAAATAGGATGATTTCTGACATTGTCAGGCTGCATATGTAACTCGTTCAAACAAAAACACAAATTTGATATCATGCACTTATATATTGCATGATGATGGCTAGATAGGGGTTTTAGTTGTTTTTTATGTGACATGGCAATAACTTAATAGTAACATTGTACTCATGGTTTACCACTTGTTGTAAACTCAAGTATATTAATTATCTAATTTCAAGACTTTCTGAGTAGATTGCGGCAAATGCAAGCATTGTCGAAAGAAGTTTCTTCGGTACGACTAGGCTTCCTTCCTTCTTCTGTTTAGCATTTGTCTATTTTTGTGGTTGAGGAATCGAGGAAGAAAACAAGCTACGTTTGCTCTTTTCTGCAATAGAATTGCATATGGATTTGAGATATCATAGCTGATGAACATGTCGAGTGATTCATACAAGATTCTATTTATATGGAAGCTATTTTCTTTACTTTCTTGGTCTTGTTCTAGTATAAATATAATGATCAAATTGATTGTTTCCATTTTAGTAATACTGACTACCTCTTCTTTCCTAAATGGAAGCGAAAACTGTAGCTCATTCCACACAAGAAATGGTGAGCAAACAAAGTGTTCCCGAAGCTCATAGGGTTCTGCCATACTCTTCAGTGACGATACATACATGTTGTCTCCTACTGAAAAGATGTGCATGATAGATAAATCTTAAATAATAATAATAATAAGATGTTATTGCATTAAAGAAACTGGACATGAAAAGTTTTAGCGAACTGAATTTACCGGTAATTTACATTGGTTCAAATCTGGTTGTGCCTGCATTGACTATGAGTAATTGTGAACCATCTAAGCTTCTTGATTTTAATTGTAATCCAATTAATTAATCTAATATTGTATATTTCTTGTTGCTTCTTGATGTAAGTTTCGGCTTTTGGCCAACCTATCCATACACAAATTCTCATCCCAATCAACACAATAGTTCTGAATGTGCAATACTCCTTTTTTTTCTCAGAATTTATTCCTACAACCCAAAAAGTTCAGCCAACTTAACAATGCATTGCGGCTTATTAAATTTTATTTGGTGTCACTGAACAATTTTGACCAACTTAACTCCATGTTCCACCAGGATAAAGAATGCATCCGATATATGTGTATTCTTTTAATAACCTTTGCTAACTTCAATCCATTCCATTCCATGTAATAGTATAATTAGAAGATAACATTGCTCATACCGGGCGGTATATATCGATTCACTAGCAGATGAGATGTCGTCTCCTCGTCTGAGGTGATGAGGCTTCAGCGTTGTCGATGATTTCTCCTCATCTGCATGAGGAGAAGCTTCGCGGGGAAAAGAAATTGAGCAGAAGAAACAACGTGGCTCTTTTTATTTATTTATTTATTTATTATTATTATTATTATTATATATATATATATATATATATATATATATGTATATGTATATATATATATCGAGCGATACGTCAGAATATACCGCTCGGTATACTCTAATATGATATGAAATTACGAACCTTGTATCTAACACCGTCTTATTAGAATTTATAAGTCATTGTTGAGTTTGCTGAAATCTTCCATTGCTAATTTTAGGATCTTTCCATATGCATATCTACGGTAAGAGGGTTAAAAAAATTATTTTGCTGATGTGCTCTTTTGAGACCCGTAGACTGCCTTTATCACTGTTTAAATCAAACATGAATACTTTTGAAGCTAATTTTTCTAGGTTGTTTATACAACCAAGTAATAATTCATATAACATGATTTCTATTAAAGCCTTCATGTGATATGGAAGCATATTAGAACAAGATTCACCTTGATTATAGTGGCAACACCATTGGCAATACGGAACTAATTGAACTGGGGTTTTACACAATATTTTCCTGATCGTCCTTCTATGTATTTCCACTAATTGTTCTATGATTTTCTAATAATATTATGTTGATGTATTGCTCGAACAAGAGTTGGATCAACTGCTACAGTTCTATCTACTATCAACAGAGAGAGTAAATTTTAATTTGGAAATACATATATTTTCGACAAGTCAAGAAAGAAAGTATTTTCTTCTTGCTTTGAAATTTTTTGTACATATTGATCGCATGGTGTTTCACTTTTATCATGGTGTTCTCATATATCGGGTTCTGTGACCATCTTTGATGGCAGTTGACAACATATTGGAACAAAGCCCAGGCTCAACTATGACCGACACCAAGATTGAAGCTGCTCAGCAGGCGATGAATAAGGAAGCATGTATAATCATCCATCACTTTAAAGCTATGTTTCTGGATAAACAAGAGACTTATTATATTGGATTAGGGTGAGAGGTCGCGACAGAACAATTCATATGCATGAAAGGGTCCATACAAGATATTTGCATATAAAGATAAACGAGATTATCACATAGAGATAAAGAGTCCATACAAGATTAGGACTCAATTATGACAAGCCTTGTATTTCCTTTCTTGGAGTAATCATTGTTTGTTTGGTTGACTATTGTATTTAGTAAAACCAGAAGTTTGAAAGCTTCTTAAATATTTTATTCTTAAGAAATAAGATAAAAAAAAGTTTCAAAAAGATTAAAAAAAAAAGAGAAAATGAAAGTCTTTTGACAATTTGCAGGTACAACACAAATAGTTGGCAGAGAGAGAAGCACTCCAACTAGTGATGTCTCACGTGATACCACATTTGGAGGTGGATTTGGCATTTTTCCTTCATACAACAATTTGTCTACAATTGAAGCTGCAACTTGTGATTTCTCCGATGACAACAAACTTGGGGAAGGTGCATTTGGCATTGGTTACAAGGTAATATTTAAATTATTCTAAGAGTACATTACTCATAAATGCTGAATACTACATTAACACTGTGTATATTTAGTGTAATACGAGCGAAGTCCAATAGAAACAATCATAAACATTAACTTATTTCTTAATAACAAATACGCCTTTAGGTTTTATTGGGTGGGGTTCGTTGATATCTATCATCGATACAAGAATTTAAAGGTCCCTATCTCAAGAAATCTGCTTTGTTTGTGTTGGTCATAGTTGATTTTGTTAGAGCTAGCCCAGGAAATTTACCACAAGGTAATTTTGGCAACACAACAAGATAATAAAGTGAAAAGATAAAAGCGACGAGAACACCAGATTTATGTGGTTTGATCAATTAACTTTGACCTACATCCACGGACGAAAGAGAAGCAAATAATTACTATGAAAAGGGACTATTATAAATGGCTCAGGAAGATATTCCTAGGCCATAAAACACCCGAAAATACTAAACAAGAAAAACCCAAACTATAAGTCTAAACTATTTAACTGAGTGTGGACTTAAACCAAAGTAAATACTTAGGTTTTCTTGTGGTGCCACTTGTGGTGCCTCTGACTTCAAAGCCCAGACCCTTATTTATAGTTTCAATACGAGACAACAAGTCTGATTTTCCCGATGTGGGACTACGGGACTTGCCAAACTAACAAATCTCCACCTTGGCATGTCCCAACAAAACTTGCTCCACCTTTTTTCATAAAAGCCCCAACGGGCAATTACTAACAATGAACACCAACCAAGTCCAAGCACTGCTTGAACTTGTAAACCGGAAGAGGCTTCATAAGCATATCAGCTAAATTGTCCTTCGTATGAATTTTCTGAACAAGGACCTTTCCCTTAGCAATGATATCCCATTTGCATCCAACAATTTTCTTACCCGAAGGCGGCTTCACAACATCCAAAATTCTATTCTGATGGAGTGATTCTATTTCTTTATTTATCACAATCAACCACTTAGCGGAATTATCAAAAGAAACTACATCTGAGTAGGAAGTAGGCTCACCAACTTTACTTGTTTCTTCTGCAACAAACAAAGCATATGCAACCAAATTTGCATATCTTTGTGGTGGTCGAATATCTCTCTATAGTCTATCCTTGGCTATGGAATATTGCTCTTCCTCTGGATTATCTACGTCAGTAGACTCGGGACCACCTATTGGCATTCTTTGAGTAGAAGAGTTTGACTTAAAATAATCTGAACTACCAATCTCAAGCTCCACCTGCTTTTGTGCACTATCATTTGTACAACTAGTAGAATCCTCTTTAGAAGATAACATAGATAATTCATCAAAAGTAACATCTCTACTGATTACAATTTTTGGGGATTTGAGATCAGAACACCATAATCTATATCCTTTCACCCTAGAAGCATACCCAAGGAAAATGCACTTTTTAGCTCGAGGCTTTAATTTTCCTTCATTTACATGCATGTATGCTGGACACCCAAAAATTTTTAAATCAGAGTAATCAGCAGAAATACCTGACCAAACTTCCTCCAGAGTTTTAAAGTTAAGTGCCGCAGAAGGAGCACGGTTGACAATGTAACAGGCCATATTAATCGCCTCTGCCCAAAAGTCCTTTGTCAACCCTACATTTGAGATCATACACCTCGCTCTCTCCAAGAGTGTTCTGTTCATATGTTCGGCCACACCATTTTGCTGAGGCGTCATCCTAACAGTGCGATGCCGAACGATTCCTTCATTTTTGTAGAATTCTTCAAAGTCACCTTCACAAAATTTAATGTCATTATCTATTCGAAGCCGCTTAATCTGTTAACCTGTTTGCTTCTCAATCAAAGCCTTCCATTGTTTAAAGGTTAGAAAAACATCATTTTTATGTTTCAAAAAATAAACCCAAACTTTCCTGGAATAATCGTCAATGAAAGTCAACATATACCTAGCACCACCCTTAGACTGAACATGAGCTGGACCCCAAAGGTCTGAATGAATATAGTCAAGAGTACCTTTCGTTTTGTGAACTGTCGGAGAAGTGAAGCTGACTCTTTTCTGCTTTCCAAAAATACAGTGTTCACAAAAGTCCAGTGGCCCAGTACTCTGTCCACAAAGTAGACCCCTTTTGCTCAATATGCTCAAACATTTTTCACTCATATGACCCAAACGCATATGCCATAATTTGGTGATGTCAGAATCAGACAATGATGATGACGAGACTGTAATTGAGCCTGTGACAGTAGTTCCCTACATAATATATAAGCTACCAGACCTACAAGCTTTCATAACAATAAGAGCACTTATAGAAACTTTCATAACTCCACCTTCAGTTGTGTATTTACACCCAAGAGCCTCTAGGGTGCCTAAAGAGATGAGATTCTTTTTTAAATCAGGAATATGTCTAACATTAGTGAGCGTCCTCACAATACCATCATGCATTTTAATTCGGATTGTTCCTCTACCAACAACATCACACGCGGCATTATTGTCCATCAAAATAATTCCACCATTACAAGATTCATATGTGAAAAAAAAATCCCTATTAGGACACATGTGATAAGAACAACCTGAATCTCAAATCCATTCATTTTTTGACATTGTCCTGTCATCAGTAGCAAAGAAAATATTTTCAACATTCTCATCAGATTCTACACTAGCTTCAGCGGACTCAGTAGTTTTCTCAACAAGTTTTCCCTTTTGCTTTAATTTATTTTTCAATTTAAAGCAATCAGTCTTAATGTGGCCCATTTTATGACAATATCTGCATTCCAAATTTCTATGTCTGGATTTAGATCTAGATTTAGATCTACTACTGTCAAATTCTCTTTTATCTGTTCTCCCCCTAACAACCAGACCTTCAGCCTGATTCTCTCTACTTTCCCCAGTGATATCTTTGTCTATCTGTTCCTTAGATTTCAGTGCAGATTTAATTTCTTGATACGAAACTGTTTCTTTTCCATAAATCAAAGTATCACGGAAATACTTAAAAGATTGGGGAAGAGAACACAAAAGTACCTTATCCTCATCATCAATTTTTGCATCTATATTCTCCAAATCCATAACCAAAGAATCAAACTTATCAAGATGCGAGAGTATAGATGTACCTTCAATCATCCGAAGCATATACAGACTCTGCTTCAAGTAGAGACGATTCTCCACTGTCCTCTTCATGTACAAGACTTTAAGCTTGTCCCACATGCTCTTAGCCGTAGTCTCCGTAGCTACCTCCCGTAAAACCTCGTCAGCGAGATTTAGAATGATGCTTGATCGGGCCTTCTTATCCATACCCGCAAGCTCTTCTTTTGACATACCATCTGGAATATCATCTGGAATGCTCTCGGCTCCCTGTAGTACCAAATCAACTCCGTCTTGAACTAGAATGGCCTCCATCTTGAGTTGCCACAAACCGAAGTTGACATTTCTGTCGAATTTCTCGACAACAATCTTTGTTATTGTCATCGTTGCCAAAAGATCCCGAAACCAGGCTCTGATACCAGTTTGTTAGAGCTAGCCCCAGGAAGTTTACCATAAGGTAATTTTGGCAATACAACAAAAACAATAAAGCGAAAAGATAAAAGCGACAAGAACACCAGATTTACGTGGTTCGGTCAATTAACTTTGACCTATATCCAAGGACTATTACAAATGC
This sequence comes from Musa acuminata AAA Group, assembly GCF_036884655.1. Taxonomy (NCBI): domain Eukaryota; kingdom Viridiplantae; phylum Streptophyta; class Magnoliopsida; order Zingiberales; family Musaceae; genus Musa; species Musa acuminata. Next base: position 10,724,988 of record NC_088348.1, read on the forward strand.
CTTAGGAAGATGTTCCTAGGCCATAAAATACCCAAAAATACTAAATAAGAAAAATCCAAACTATAAGTCCAAACTATTTAACTAAGTGTGGACTTAAACCAAAGTAAATACTTAGGTTTTCTTGTGGTGTCACTTATGGTGCCTCTAACTTCAAAACCCAGACCCTTATTTATAGTTCCAATACGAGACAACAAGTCTGATTTTCCCGACGTGGGACTATGGGACTTATCAAACTAACATATTTTATTTTATTTTTTTTCCACTATCCAGATTCACAAGGCAAACAATTTGTGTCATGTCATCATTAGACGTCCATCAACGATTATCGTCTCCTCCTCGGTCTGCTTCAACAGGTGCAGATTGTGTTGGACTGATGATATGTTACTCTTCTTATGTTTGCAAAATTGAAAATTTGGAGCAGATAAAAGAATGAGTATACTAGTCTAAGCGACTTGATATTATTTTTGGGATTGCTCGACGACTGCAATACCTGCATCGAGACTGCAACACGAAGGTTGTTCATCGGGATCTAACACCAAGCAACATACTTGTTGACGAGTCACTGAATCCAAAGATATCAGATATTGGGATGGATAGCAAGAATTTTCCAAGGAGATGAGATTCGAGAAAGGGCTACTAGGAGACCAATGGGAACAATGTAAGTCGTCCAAGATATCAATATGCTACTACTATGAACTAACTAATGCAAGCAAATTACCATCATACATCAGATGGATATATGGCACCTGAGTATGCAAACTATGGAATGTTGTCTTTCAAATCCGATGTTTTCAGCTTTGGTGTTTTAGTATTAGAAATCTTGAGTGATAAGAAGAACATAGAGACCATTGAACGTGATAACATTGGTACAGACCTTATAGGATAGGCAAGTATTTGTCAAATGCTTTATGTTCATAATTTGCATTCAGTATTTGATTTATTCATCCGTATGAGTTCTTCACAGGCTTATAAAACTTTGGAAATACTTGATGACGCTTTTGAAGGTTCAGAGGAATTCTTCTATATGTACAATTATTAGGCATATTTCTTCTAGGTGTACAGTTCTTCAAATTGTCCTTTTTTTTTGTTCATTTCTCTTCCTTCCTTCCATCCATTTTTGAGCAATTCTTGTTAGGAACCAAATTTTTAAATGCAAAGGAGGACCTGTGAAATTACAAATTTTCACATTATCAAGTAAGTTATTATTGGAATGGTGTCTTTCTTGAGGCTTTTGTGGTATATTATTTCGATATTGTTTTTTCTCTATAGTTTGCCTACTACTTGTTTGCATATTTTGTTATTTCTTTTGGCTAGTTAACTAAATTTAAGCTTCACTCATAATTTCACAAGTCAACTGATTGTTTGTGACAAATAATATTTACTATCTTATAGGTTTTGTGGAACGAATTGATACACAAATAATATTTGGGTAATTTACCTTCAAAAAGGTCTTACTATTGACTTTTAACCTGAATGTGCTCCTCTATTTGTTTTTACCTGAGGGCATCCCTAATTTCCAATTTAGACTAATATGTCCTTAGTCTTTAGCTTCAATGACATCAAAACCTAGTTAGAATGTAAGAATGCATCAACTGATTCTTTTCTCCTCCTCCTACGCCTTTTTGCCTTCTGGTCCTCTCGATCCTTTTCCTTTACATTTGTTTTCTTCTACTCATTCTCTCTTTCTCCTCCGACGCCATTGCCTCCCTCCTACTTCGGCTCATCCTTTGTTTTCTTCTACTCATCCTTTTGTCTCCTCCTACCTTCCTCTCTTCTCCTTCTCATCATGTACCTACAAAAGCTTTTGTTATATTGGAAATTAAATTGAAATACACTTATTTTCAGAACTTATTAAAAAAAAATGCTAATATTCATACAAAATGAGCCTAAATTTATTATAAAATAAAAAAATAATATAAACCTTTTTAGAATCATATTCTAGTAGAATTCTCCAAGTTTGAGATGGCTTAGTCAAAGTTAACCCTATTACACTCCAAAATAAACTAAGATATACTCATTCATAAAACTTATTCAAAAAATTTTAAATTATGATAATTAATTATTCTTAAATCTTCTAAAAATAAAAAAAAATACTAATGATATTAAAATGATACCTTAGTAGATTGGTGAAAGTTTGAGATAGTCTAATTTAAGTTGATTTTGTTACACTCAAAAATAAATTAAAATACTCTCGGTCATTGAACCTATATCAAAAATTTTAATTTTAAATCTTAATTATCCAAAAAATTATTAAAAAAATAGAAAAAATATTTCTAATGATGTTAGAATCTTGTTTTAGTGGAGCAGTGAAACTTTTGATCGAAGATGACCCTGTTATACTTCAAAATGAACTAAAATATACTCGTTCATTGGACCTAACCAAAAAATTTAAAATTTGATAATTAATTATTTTAAAATCCTCTAAAAATATAAAATATATAATCAATAAATTTAAAATGGTGGCCTAGTTGATTGGTAAAAGTTTCAGATGGTTTTATTAAGGTTGATTGATACGCTTAAAAATAAATTAAGATACACTCGTTTATAAAACTTAAAAAAATAAATTCGAAATTTAATAATTAATTTTATTAAGTCATTTGAAAATAAAAAATATATATTAATGATGAAAGTTTGAGATAATTTGATTGAAGCTGATCCAGTTATACTTGAAAATGAATTAGAATATATTCATTTTTACTGTACTTATCCCGGGAGGATTTGGTATCCTATCCGACGTTGCAGTCGTGACCTGGCGACGATGATGGAGAGCCGCGTTGATGCACGACCCGAGGCTCGCTGCTGGTGCCCCTGTCATCAACAAGTAATGCGGGGAAGACGACGAGGCATAAGGAAAGGAAAAAGGACGAGAGGATGCCGTCTAGGGTTGGTTGTTCGTGGCGTCGCTCTGTCGACATGCATATGCATGCGTTGCTATCGCTGATGGGTTTCTCCATTTATTATATCAACAGGAGGCGGTGGACCACTGCACTGCTCGTCCACGGAAGCGGGCCTTCTCCACCATGTCGAGGCTGCCCACCAAGACGATCTCAGCGTAGACGATCAGAACGCCAGTGGCGGCATCACCTCCACTGCTGGTGGTGGTAAAAGTATGTATCCATTGGCTGATGGCGGAACGGCGCTGCTTCGACCTGCCGTCGTACACATATATACGTAAGGAGCTGAACCACGGACCGTCGGGCGAGATCCACATCCAGGCGACGGCGCCATCGATGGGGAACGACAGCTCCTCCTGTGTTTTCCAAAATCTGGGGCTCCGATGCCACACCCCCTACTGGGCGTTGGACTTTTCTCTCTCTTCCTCGCAGTGGAACAAAACAGAGAGATGTCCTCATCAACTGAGCACGGCCAGATTAGCATAGTTAGATAGAGAGAGGGGGTTAATTATCAATTGTTAGCTATCTTTAATATTTTATTTAATATTTATATTTTAAAAAATTATATTAACATTCCTATAATTACGAATTGAAAACATCTATATCTATATAAAATAAAAATAAAAAATAATTTTAAGACTCTAATTAATGATGATGGATGGTATCGATTGTGATAGTGGTGGATAATTACATCATTGTGGGACATAGATGGATATTATGGATGAAGAGAGTGATGACGAGAGCTAAGGATCGCTTTATATCTACATCGATGTAATTATCGATTTACCCTTTTGTTGATCTGTATTTGTGTCGTCGTTGATGTAAATGAACTATATCGATAATGATCTAGATGCAAAACAATAAAATGATCACTTGATAACTATGTTGGTATCGACACAACAATAGAGCAACTCTCACTTCTTGTCACCACTCTCCTCGTCGATAACACCCATTCGTGTCCCCAACAACATTATCGTCTAACACCATTGATGCCGTTCAGTACTATCAATTGAAATATTAAAATTATTTTTTTATTTTTTATTTTTATTTTTTTATAATTTTATTAATAAAATCAATGACGTTAAGATAAATATATTTAAATATTTTATTTTTGTAACTATAGAGGTGTCAAATTTTTTAAAATATTGAAACTGAAATACTAAGGACAGCTAACTATAGAAAAATCTATAATTAATCATAAATAGATATAATATTTTACTTTTATAATTATAGAAATATAATATAATTTTTTAAAATATAAAGATTAAATGTAACTAACTATATAACTAAGCAAACCAAAAGAACAAACCCCAACTAATAAGATACATTAAAAGATAACACTTGAATTTTATTGCCCGGGGGAGCTTAGTCGTCTTCTTGTCGAGCTTCTCCTTCTTGGCCTGCGCCTCAGCAAGCAGAGCGACCCTCTTGGCATTCTTGGCGTATGGGTTCATCTTCAGCAGCATGCATAGATTCTCCAGCGGGTTCTTCTTTAGAGTGTGCCTCTTCACCTCCTTCTTGATCGGCCGCACCACAGATGACACTTCGTCTGAGTTGATGATCTTCGACAGATCAGCATTCACCATCTTCGGCCGTGGCAGCGCGTACCCCTTCTTCTTCTCGGGTAGCTCATCGAAGGTACCAGACACCGAGTCCAGAAGATGAACCGGCCGATGTGGCCTCCCGGAGCCAACGTCAGCCGGTCGAGGCGCGCGGAAGGCTTTGACGATCTTGGAACCCTCGGTGCCATAGACGATCAGGGGGGTCCTTGCGCGAGATGTATCGTCGGTTCCGCATCTTTCCGTAGCAGGGGCGGATCCCCTGGCTGTATTGGCCTTCTCGGCATCTGGGAGGGCGCCGATTCGCCCGGACGTCGTTCGCTTCGTGCACGGCAACCTCGCTAAGAACGGACGCCAGCCTTACGCTGCTTCGAAGCGCGCCGGTCACCAGATCTCGGCCAAGTCCTGGGGCACTGGCCGCGCCGTCTCCCCTCTCTCCGCAGCGGCCTCATCTGCGCCCCCGCCAAGACCGAGTCGCGCGCGGAGGTAATCTGCGAGCGAGTCACACGCATAGAAAACCGCCACTTATGACTTAAGGGCAATAAAACTTGATATGTAAAGGGCAATAAAAGAAATATTATGTTTTTCCATCGTTCCAAGACGCTTATTTTCCTGCATTCGCCTGTGGGTATCAACATAAGGTACCTCTGTGATGCTTTCTCTCCTCATTTCTGTCAAAAAGGAGCAGCCTTCTTGGTAGATTTACCTGCGGATCTTGATCCTTCCAAGATTGTATTTTCTTCAATTCGTTAATGGCAAAAGAAGGCGTCTCTGTGATTCCTGATCTCCGTATTTCCGTAAAAGAGGAGCTGCCTTTTAATTTGCTTATGATTTGTTCTATACGGTGTAGAACTTTTTCTGCGAAAAAACGTTCGATCTTTTTTTTTTTTGTTTGGAGGTAGAGACGGAGTTTTAAGACAACGTAAGTATGCATGATATAAAGCTGACCTCCGCCCTAATTGGTGGAGATGAATGTTAAGCCTCAATGTAGCAATCTTTCCTTTCTTCCTCGTTGATCTCCTTCATGTTTGCTGCAGATTCCGGGATGATGCTGCATGCCCCGTCCAGGAGGCGAACCGTGGTGGAACACGCGGACGGCGGCGTCGATGTAGTCCTCGCGACCTCCATCGGGAACGGGGAGGATTTGGGCCCTGCGGTTCGCCATTCCTTCGAGTCCGGCAAGCCCGAGGCCCTCCTGCACCAGCTCAGGAACATCGTGAAGAAGAAGGAGGTGGAGATCGAAGAGCTGTGCAAGCTTCACTACGAGGACTTCATCGTCGCCGTCGACGAGCTGCGTGGCGTGCTGGTCGACGCCGACGAGCTGAAGAGCATGCTGTCGAGCGAGAATCTCAGGCTGCAGGAGGTGGCCAGCGCGCTTCTGCTGCGGCTGGAGGAGCTCCTCGAGCTGTACCTCATCAAGAAGAACGTCACCGAGGCCTTACAGACATTGAAGGTCTGCGTCCAGGTCTCCAAGCTCTGCCTCACCTGCAACATGCACGTCTCCAACAGCCGCTTCTACCCTGCACTCAAGACCTTGGACATGATCGAGCGCAACTACATCCAGAACACCCCTCTCAAGCCCCTGAGGAAGGTGATCGAGAAGCAGATACCTGCGCTCAAGCTGCACATCGAGAAGAAGGTCTGCAGCGAGTTCAACGACTGGCTCGTCCACATCAGGAGCGCGGCCAAGGAGATCGGGCAGCTGGCCATCGGCCAGGCTTCCTCCGCCCGGCAAAGAGAAGAGGAGAAGCGGGCGCGCCGCAGGGAAGCAGAAGAGCAGAGCCGGACCGGCGTCGGCGACGTCGCGTGCGCGTTGGACATCGAGCACATCGACGAGGATTCGATGCTGGAATTCGACCTCACGCCGGTCTACCGAGCTCATCACATTCACACCTGCCTTGGGATCGAAGAGAAGTTCCGCGACTACTACTACAAGAACAGGCTGATGCAGCTCAATCTGGACCTGCAGATCTCGTCGGCGCAGCCGTTTCTTGAATCCCACCAGCCCTTCTTCGCGCAGATCGCCGGCTTCTTCATCGTGGAGGATCGAGTTCGGCGGACTGCAGGGGGACTGCTATCGGACAGTCAGGTGGAGGCGATCTGGGAGACGGCCATCGCGAAGATGACATCCGTTCTGGAGGATCAATTCTCCCGCACCGATACAGCGAGCCACCTCCTTCTTATCAAAGACCTCGTGACTCTTCTCGGGGCCACTCTCACCGGCCATGGCTACCGGGTAGCGCCCTTGCTCGAGGTGCTCGACAGCAGCAGAGACAAGTACCACGAGCTCCTCCTCAGCGAGTGCTGGAAGCAGATCAGCGACATCCTGGCCAGTGATTCCTTCGAACAGATGGTGATCAAGAAGGAGTACGAGTACAACATGAACGTGTTGTCGTTCCAACTTCAATCCTCCGACATAATGCCTGCATTCCCATACATCGCACCCTTCTCCTCCTCTGTTCCAGATGTGTGCCGCATCGTGCGCTCCTTCATCGAGGACTCCGTCAACTACTTGTCGTACGGAGGTCACATCAACTTTTACGAAGTGGTCAAGAAGTACCTCGACAAGCTCGTGATCGGTGTGCTGAACGAAGCTTTGCTCAACATGATCCATACTGGTAATCTCGGCGTGTCGCAGGCGATGCAGATTGCGGCGAACATAGCAGTCCTCGAGGGCAGTTGCGATCTCTTCTTGTGGCAGGCTGCCCAACTCTGCTCGGTGCCTCTGCGCTTGGTGGAAAGGCCTCATGCCGGATTGACTGCCAAGGCTGTCCTCAAGGCGTCGCAGAATGCAGCTTACAATGCGTTGGTGAACGTGATCGATTCCAAGTTGGATGAGTACTTGGCGCTCATGAACGGCATCAATTGGACGGCAGATGAAGCTCCAGAGAACGCGAACGACTACATCCACGAAGTCGTCGTCTACCTCGACTTCCTCATCTCCACCGCTCAGCAAATTCTGCCTGCAGAAGCTCTCTACAAGATCGGTGTCGGTGCTCTGAATCATATATCGGATTCGATCGTGGCTGCCTTTCTTAGTGAGAGTCTGAAGAGGTTCACCCTCAATGCTGTCATCGGCATCGGCAATGATCTGAAGACATTGGAAGCGTTTGCGGCTGAAAGGTTCCAGAGCACGGGGTTGAGCGAGTTGAAGAAAGACCGAAGCTTCAGAGATTGTTTGGTGGAAGCGAGGCAGCTGGTGAATCTGCTGGTGAGCAATCAGCCTGAGAACTTCATGAATCCGGTGATAAGAGAGAAGAACTATGGTGCTTTGGACTACAAAAAGGTTGCGAGCATCTGCGAAAAGTTCAAGGACGCACCAGATCGGTTGTTTGGGAGCCTGTCGAGCCGAAACACGAAGCAGGATGCTCGGAAGAAGTCGATGGATATGCTGAAGCGAAGGCTGAAAGATTTCAGCTGATGCCAAGGATTGACCTCCAGACAAGTTAGCTTGTTATGGATTCCTGGAAGCTCTTCTTTTCTTAATCTAAATTAAGTAGCCATAAGAATCTAGCATGCAACTCGTAGTTTTAAGCTTCAAATAACCATCAATTGCTATTAGAAAAATCAAGACCCAACTTCTCATGTGAATTCATTTAGGCCATGACAAGTGATTCAGTTGCGTGCGAGACACATTTTGCCGGCAATCAAGTAAAAAATTTAGATATGGATACTCTTCTCTTCATCTTTCCGTTCCACATTGAAATGCATGCAGGCATTAAAATAGCTGCATCTGCAACTTCTACCTACAATAATTACTTGCAAGCATTTTCAAGTATAAACAACCACTCTTTTAGAGGCATTTACTTGTTGCCTGCTTTCTATATTCATATTGCAAACTGCAAATACATTTCCAGCCTGCTCCTAGCAAATCTACAGTCTAAGCAAAAATATGAATAAGTCAGGTGCTCATCAGTTTACTTGTACCAATCCACAGTCCTTTTTGCTGGACTTGGCTGCCAAGGGGATAGGCACTGGAACAAGTCATTTGAAGGGGTTAGGTTTTGCCATTCATTTACACAGGCATAACTGCTTGCACTCAATTGCAAATGTAGTGACATATAATGAGTAAGATGAAGACATCAATAATACCAACAATGCCAGGAGAAATTAGCATATACATTGACAAGTTGTAGTTCTAATGATTTAGCATATAAAGCAACCAAGGATGAAGCAATAATGATCAACGATCAGGCATTATCTAAAAACTCAAAAGAGGAAAGAAACACAATACCGAGGAAAATTTAAGCAACATGGAAGGCAAAGACTCGAGAATGTCCATGTGAAACAGAAGGAAAAGATGTGTTTGGAAGTGCCATATGCTTGATATGTTTACACCAAATAGGAGAAAAAAACATCAACAAACCATTTATACTGTCTAAAAGTTTGCTGCACTAATCACAAATTTGGCCTCAAAGAGAAGTCTTTACAATGATAAATTAAAAGAGACATTCACTTGTATCTATCGTCTTATTGTATATTTAGTTCAAAGTTTATGCCTAAAAAGAGCTAATATCTGAGCACGTTATCTCCATCATGAAGAAAGACTCAAGTGGATAAATCACAAATACTTCTGCAACAAAGAATGCTTAGGAAAGCTCATATGTGATAGAAAAAAGAAAAAGAAATGTTTCCATGACATGAGATAGACTTCCCTCTCTTGTAATCATAGGTAGGGACTTTTCCATAATCACAAGCTCTACAGAGAAATGAAACAACATAATGTAATTTTTTTTTCCATTTTGTTGGCACAGTTGAAACAAAATTTGGTAGAACAGATTATACAACACACATACAGCCAAAATATCCAACTCTTCACAAACTGTGTAACGAGACAAAATATGTACATGACCACATGAATGCACAGAGAAAACCAACATTTGCCTTTTCTATCAATATATGCATTACCTATAGAAGGGGATATTGTTTCAAAAGAATTCAGTGTAAGAAATGTTAAAAATGCATGACAGACAGTAATAAGCAAATTATGAGTGACAGGAGTGCTGTGCAGAAACTTCTACCATCAATGATCTACTGGTAGGATGGCCAACTGCAATCAAAGGATATGCTCATGATCACACTTTTGCAAACATATGTATGACCAGGTTACAAAAAAAAACAAGAGAAAAAGATACATAAATCAAGTGTGTGTACTATGTCTGAAGGTCCGATGACACGAATTTTAAATAGGAAAGATATTACATCTTCATCACCTAGAGAAAATAACAAGGATGACAAAGCATTAACAGGAAAGAAACAAAAAATATAATTAATATTTAGAGAATAAGAATAAAAGAGTGTGATAGCTTCCAGCAGAAATACAGCTATTTATCAGCTAAGGCATAACCTTAAGCCATAGTATAGAACAGTAATCAAGTCCCTATAGGCACTGATGGGAATTTGCAGTAAGAAACAACTAACATACATTAAAATTTACATAAAGAGTTATGAGCCAAACTGAAGAATATATAAATATTTCACAATCAAAACCAAAAGAATCAAATTTAAAAGAAAAACATTATTACTTGAGACATTGAGATGCTATAACATAAGCATAACTATGATTAATATGTAAACAAGCCATTTATTAATATTTGAGAAAAACTAAAGTAATGTTTTCATACGACGACAAGACAGTTCCACCACCAACCCATTGGGAAAAGCCAGTAATTAATATTTTGCAATCTTCCACCAAGCAAGCACAGTTTATGCAAGATGAAAAAAGGCAAACAGTAAGCTTTAATGTTTGATATCTATCTGACTAATAACAATGTCATCACCATATAAATGCCACACAAAATGATCCACAACAATGCATCCACAGGACCATAAAAGGTAGAAAGATATAACAGAAGGAAGCAATCATATACCTATGCGCTCTGGCAGAGACAGCTCCAGAGATGAAGCAGTGCAGGGCCACAGTATCAGTCACAACAAACCAAGCAATCAACACGAACAATCACCAATATCATCTTGAAACAGCACAATGGTATCCGAGAATGCCCCAATTCCAAGCAAGCACGATCACACAATCCGAACATAGGCCTGCGGCTGCACCGGAATCCCAAACGCAGGGACAGCCAATCCGCCGCTTGCAACCTCTGCTTCATCGAGAAACAGATCATCCGTTGCCCTGAACACCGCGTGCAAGCAGACGAGCGCCGCCCCCACCATGAGGGCTCCGAAGACAGTCGATCCCACGTCGGAAAACAGTAGGGCGACGACCGTGGCTACGGAGAGGGCTCCAAGGACAGTCCCGTCGTCAATCAGGCGCCCAAAGAGGACGAGCGGCTGGTCGCGGGAAAAGTAGAGGAGGAACCAGGCGGCGACGAGGGCGACGAAGGCGACCAGGGCGGCGGGGTGCCAGAGGAGGGAGGCGGAGAGGGCGGCGATCGCGAAGAGGGCGTAGTTAGAGTGGAAGTAGGCGAGGTTGCGGCGGAGGCGGGCGACGGCCTCGCCGGCGTTGGCGGGGCGGGAGAGGGCGGTGGTATTGACGAGCTGCGGCCAGGGGCGCTGAGCAGCGATCAGGGCCTTTCCCTGCTCTTTGAACCGAGAAACCAGATCGGCAGTGCGGGCGGCCGGGGAGGGACTGGAAGATGGCGCCGCCGCTGCCGATCTGATCGGCAGCGCGGGGGATTCCATCGCCTGGGGCCAGGCCGACTGTGAGGAGGCGGGGTTGGGGGCGTAAGTGGGCGGCGAGGTCTTCTGCATCTTGGGAACTCCTCCAACCATGGATGATGGATCTCCTCTCCGATTCTTCGATGGGGAGATGGAGAAGAAACGCGGCAAGAAACGAAGGGGAAGACCAAACAATGGAGAAAGGCGAACGGGTAGAGTTTTGGTGGGCCAGGCGCCACTCGATGGTAAGGTGTACCAATGATGATAAAGGGACTAACCAGCGTTAATGCGCTCTGTCCGGAAGATTCTACACACAAAAACCAACCCCGGGGGCCCGCATCGAATTTTCTATAACTTTTAAGACACATTCGGATTTCCACTTTATTTTATTTTTAGTCAAGCCATTTATTTCTTTGACGACAACATTTATACATAACATCATGTGTAAAATTAATGTCAAAGTTAAAAAGTAAAACGATCGATACAAAAAGAGCTCTTCGTTGAGTTTTGCTACAATTAAAACTCATGTGATATGATAAGAAGGCCAAAATCCGCATCCAGCCGCCTCCCATTGAGGAGACCCTCGGCAGCATCCTCGGCGACATATTAACTCTTATAGTTAAACCTTTTTAACTTTTTAATTTTTATACTTAAAAAAATTATATAATTTTTTTTAAAATTATGAAATTAAATTATTTAATTCTATTTATCCTAACATGGTTTTACCGATAAAAAATATAATATGTGATAACACGTATAGAAATAATATGAAAATAATGCTAAAAAAATAATTTTAATATCTCAGCTATGTTTTCTTTCTTCTTAGTCGATTGTTGTAGTGGTGACGGATGATGGCATTGCTGAAAGCCGTGAGTGGCTATTGTGGTTATGATCAACGAGAACGATATAGTGATCAGCGAGAACGATACAGAGATGTCCTTAGAGATGAGTCAAGTAAAGTTCTGAAGGTAGAGTTGAGGGGGAACTTTTACGGTTTCTTAGGAAGGGGAGGAGAAGGAAAAGGAGGGAGAGTGACGGTGAGAAGTGAGACAAAGAGAGAGGAAGAAGAGGACGACATAGATGCCAACGCTCTGTATTTGCATTAACGTCTTTCAGTATCTACGTCGATGCTAATGCAGATACAGGGTGATGCTCATCCTTTTTTTTTCCCTTCCCTGATCTCTCATTCTTCTTCCCCTCCTTTCGCTGCTCTGCATCTATGTCGATGTTGACACAAATTGTTGAATCTCATATTTTGATGATGAAACCACTTGATATATGTTTATGATTTAATCTGTGTTTTGAGTGACGCAGGATACTTCAATCAGGATGAGATAATTAAAGCAGGACAAATCATATTGTGCCGGAGGAACATGTCAGAAGATTAGACGTCGGGCCGATGGATCGGTCGACGTATCGATAGAAGGCTTTGGGCCATGGACTCGGGCATCGGGCCAAGAAGAATGGGTATTGTGCCAAGGATATCGGAGTTGCGGAGTCAACTGGCCGATTGGGCAATAGGCCGCAGGAGAGGACGATGCGCCAAAGAATCGGACGAAGCGTCGAGGGACCAATGACATGCCGGACAACTTGGTTAATTGCTTAGGATTAATTATCTCGATCAAAGTTTTATTTTATATGTGCAGGATTAACTACGATGGAAGTAAGACATGCAGCAGGAGTTGTGCCGAAGTCAAGACTATGATCACGTTGGGAGTTCGAGAGCTTGACGGAAGTCCGGACGGTCGTCGGAGGTTCTGCGGGAACAAATCCGAGAAGTCCAGGAGCTTGCCAAAAGAAGCTCATTAGAACTCGCCAAGTGGATCGTCGCAAGTCCAAGAGTTTGCCGGAAGTCTGTAGGAGCATCACCGAGGGTTCATCGGATGATCGACGGAAGTTCGCCGGAAGCTCACCGGAAGAAACGATTGATGCACCGGAGCAAGTTGTAGTAAATATCTTTAAGAAATTCGTAGTTAGCACGATAATTAAGTTAGAAATGGGAGGCGATCCCATTAACTTAATCTTGGGGCAATTGGGCCCTTGACATACCCAAATTGGGCCAAATGGATCAACCCATTCGGACCCAGATTACTTGGCCAGAGGTGGCACCGCCTGGGTCGGTAGTGGCACCGCCCAGGGCTCAGTCTCCGAGCTCTGGCTGGGCGGTGCAACCGCCTCTGACAGAGGTGCAACCGCTTGAGCTCGGTCTCCGAGCTCTGGCTGGGCGGTGCAATGAGTTGAACTTGTATCACAAACACATGATGTAACACATGCTAAATTTTCTAGCTTCAAAACTACATAATGATAAAACTTGATATTATGTTTTTCATGCAATGAGTTGAACTTATATCACAAACACAAGAATAGTTATACTTCTCCTTTTTGTTGATGACAAAGGGGGAGAAGTATGTTGATGACTTGATATGTTATGCATAAGTTTATTATGACATGTTGCTTGGATTTTTGAATCCAAGAGTTTCTATCAATATGACATATTGATAGGGGGAGTTTGTTTAAACTCCGGGAGTTAAGGTTAACTCCGTCATCAAGTGGTTGTCATCATCAAAAAGGGGGAGATTGTTGAATCTCGTATTTTGATGATGAAACCACTTGATATATGTTTATGATTTAATCTACGTTTTGAGTGACGTAGGATGCTTCGATCAGGATGAGACAATTAAAGCAGGAAAAATCATGTTGTGCTGGAGGAACATGTCAGAAGATTAGACGTTGGGCCGATGGATCGGTCGACGTATCGACAAAAGGCTTCGGGCCGTGGACTCGGGCATCGAGCCAAGAAGAGCGGGTATTGTGCCAAGGATATCGGAGTTGCGGAGTCAACTGGCCGATTGGGCAATAGGCGTAGGAGAGGACGATGCGTCGAAGAATCAGACGAAGCGTCGAAGGACCAATGACATGCCGGACAACTTGGTTAATTACTTAAGATTAATTGTCTTGATCGAAGTTTTGTTTTACATGTGCAGGATTAACTACGATGGAAGTAAGACATGCAGCAGGAGTTGCGCCGGAGTCAAGACTATGATCACGTTAGGAGTTCGAGAGCTCGACGAAAGTCCGAACGGTCGTCGGAGGTTCTGCGGGAACAAATCCGAGAAGTCCAGGAGCTTGCCAAAAGAAGCTCATCGGAACTCGCCAAGTGGATCGTCGCAAATCCAGGAGTTTGCCGGAAGTCTGCAGGAGCATCACTGAGGGTTTATCGGATGATCGACGGAAGTTCGCCGGAAGCTTGCCGGAAGAAGCGATTGACGCACCGAAGCAAGTTGTAGTAAATGTCTTAAGAAATTCGTAGTTAGCACGATGATTAAGTTAGAAATAGGAGGTGATCCCATTAACTTAATCTTGGAGCAATTGGGCCTTTGACAGACCCAAATTGGGCCGAATGGATCAACCCATTCGGACCCAGATTACTTGGCCAAAGGTGGCACCGCCCAGGGCTCAGTCTCCGAGCTCTGGCTGGGCGGTGCAACTGCCTCTGACAGAGGTGCAACCGCCTGAGCTCGGTCTCCGAGCTCTGGCAAGAGGTGCAACCGCCCTTGACAAGCGATGGCACCGCCCAGAGGCTCAGTCTTCGAGCTCTGCCAGGTGGTGCAACAGCCCCAGTCAGGCGGTGCAACCACCAAACCCCAGAATTCCGGGAGATGACAGTTTTGAGCTCGAAATTCAAATTGGGTTAGGGCCTATAAATACCCCACCCTTTCAGCAATGAAAGGGCAACCAAAAACCACCGAAATCCTGATCTTACTCTGTGATTTTTAGAGCTCAAAAGTGTTGTATAAGTTAAAAGTTCTTCTCCCTCTTTTCTTCCAAATTCTAATCTTTCAAGAGATGAGAGAAAATTCTGTAAGGGTTGTCTCCTAAGCCTGTCAAAAGGAGTGAAACTGTAAAAGGGTGGTTGGCCTTCGCCTATTGAAGGAAGGCCTCTAGTGGACGTCGGTGACCTCGTCGGTAGAGGAAGCCAGAAGTGGATGTAGGTCAAGATTGACCGAACCACTCTAAAATTGCGGTGCTCTCTGGTTTGCATTTACTTTAAACATATTATCTTTACTACAAACCTCCTTAATAGCATACTGCCTTCTGCGTATTTACGATCGTGTTTCAAAGTTCAGTATTTTCTGAATCGGCGTTTAGACGTAAATCAGTTTTATCGTACGAACATCATATTTCAGTTTACGCTTACATTCTAATTTCCATCATAACTGCAAACTGCCTCCATAGACTTGCTTTAACTGCATCCTGCTTGATCACAAGTTAAAGTAATTTACGAATTGACTTTTCTACTGAAATCGCTCTTATCGTACGAACGCAATTTTAATCGTCGAAAGTTTTCCGCTGCACTAATTCATCCCCCCCCCCCCCCTCTTAGTGCTCTTGATCCTAACACAAATATTGAGCAATGTCGATGCAAATGCATAGTATCGATATCTATATCATCCTCTTCCTCCTATCCTTTTGCCTCACCTCTCGTCCGTAGCTCTCCCTCCTCCCTCCTTCCCCCCTTCCCCGATTCCTCATCCTTCTTCCCTCTTTTTACCGCTTTGCATTTGCATCGACGTTGATATAGATGACGAGTGACACTCTGCATCGATGTCGCTCTACATCTACGTCAACATCAACATCGATACAGATGTAGAGTGTTGACATTTGCGTCGTCCTCTTCCTCCTCTGCTCCTGTCTCACCTCTCGATATCGCTCTCCCTCCTCCTCCCTCCTTCCCCCCTTCCCCGATCCCTCATCCTTCTTCCCGCTTTTTACTGCTTTGCATTTGCGTCGATGTTGATATAGATGACGAGTAACACTCAACATCGGTGTCGCTCTACATCTACGTTAATATCGACGTCGACAAAGATGTAAAGTGTTGACATCTGCGTCGTCCTCTTCCTCCTCTGCTCTTGTCTCACCCCTTGACATCGCTCTCCCTCCTCTTCCTCCTCTTACAAGAAGGTCCCTTGATTCCATCTCTAGGACTCCACCCAAGCCATCTCTAAGGACATCCTCGCCTCGTTCTCGTCGACCACTACATCATTCTCATTGATCGCAACCACAACAATCACCCACAACCCTCTAATGGTACTGTCGTCTACCACCACCACAACAGTTGAATGAGAAGAAAGAAAACATAACTGGAGCATTGAAATTATCTTTTTGCCCATCATTTTTGTATCATTCCTACATGTATTATCACATACTGTATCTTCCATTAATGAGACCAACAACATTAGAATAAATGAAGTTAAATATTTTATTTTTATAATTATAAAAATTTTAATATAAATTTTTTGTATCAAGATACCAAAGAAGTTGAACGTTGAAGACTTCTTATGATAATATATAACTACATATGATAATATATATAATTAATCCTCATAACATCGAGCTCAACGTTGAAGACTTCTCCCTTGCGAACCTTTCCCTTCACCTTCACCTTCACCTTCACCTTATAGTTAGTTTTAGCATGGTGATGATATAGAAGCCGAAGAAAAAGAAGAGTGGAGAAGACTCGCTTGACCGTGAAAGCGAGTCTTCTCGACCATGGTAACCCAAGAAACAATCTTGGCGAAGACAATCGGAACCGCTAGTAGCGACATTAGGCTCAGCCATCTCCTCCGTTGCTGCTGGTGAGATCCACCAACAGATATGGCTGCTCGCCGTATGGGGAAGAGGAGTCGCACCTAACGTTGCTTCGCAGGGGCAGAGGAACATTCTTCCATAACTTCGATTAACTACCATAGAAATCGTACTAACATTGCAAGCCGATTAACTACATCCTTCGGTTACCAAATATAATACGGTAGAGATGTCAAGTCATGAGTCTAAAATACAAGCACGTTGGACAAACATGAGAGATGTACAATACACATTTACCAAGAAAATAAGCTCCTTTGCAAGAACATCAGATCAAGTAAAGAAAAATACATCATGAAAAAGACCATCCTGCCAATGCAAACTTCAAATATTAGGAGAATAGTCGAGTTGTTATCCGAAAAAAAAAAAAAAAAAAAAGACAAGACAGTTTATGATGATGAACAGAGATGAGTAGCAAAGCAGTTTACATACAGATTAAAGGGCAAGACAGTTTACAAGCATTATTCAAGCAAAGCAGACAGTAGCAAAGGCAGTCGCTAACAAGAAGTTGAGACAACCAAATGTACAGTGGACAACATATTTCAATTTCCCATAGCCCTCGGGGCAGACTATTCACTTTCTAGGCCTTCCTGGAGGCCTTCGGGACTTTGTAGGATTTTATACCCAATCAAACCCTATTTTTCATCTTGCGCTTCCCAAAGGCTCTTATTTTTTGTGAATCAGATGTGAAGTCTGTGAATAGGCCTTCCTACAAGTGGCAACCATGAAAATGTTCTCTAAATATTCAATGAACATTATGCTAAGACAGCAGAGTGCAGCTACACCATATACACAAAGCAAACCATTTAATTTCCATCCACTACAAAACCACAATTGATTGCTTATATCAACACAAGAAATACCCTCCCCCTCTGACTCATCCAATTACACTACTCAGAAGACCCATGCACTTTCTGCAGCTTCTAATAGGTGATGCTCAGCAGAAGGCACAAGGGCTGTTGTCTACTTCATCCTCAACTCATATCATTCATAAAACCAAGTCACTAGCTGCTGCTGGATGCACTCTTATCATGTCAAAAATTGGGAGCCCAAGAGTATCAAGTATCCAACTCCTCAGAGTTTTGAATATACTTGCAGTCATTACCAAAAATAATTCCCTGAAAATAAGTAATTGCCCAAAGAGAAAATTTTCTAATCCAAAAGGTAGCATCAGGTGATATTCCTTCAGCTGCTGATATTTTAGCTTCGTATTCATTATCATTTATGACTGAGAATGCTTTCTCAGAACAGATTTATGAGCAAAGCATTGCAGAATTCATTGTGAAAATTGTCAATAATATGGCACATGCAGATTCCATGAAAGACTGTCAGTAAGTTAGAAGTCTTCCGCATTTATTATACCGTTATGTTTATAAGACAAGCACATGAGCTTTGGCAGGTTGTCAAAGTTGGCTTTGACCAAGCCATGCAAATGAGATAAGAACCAAATCCAGTTTCTTATCATTATCTCTATCGATAATTCCAAATGGTAAAGGAAGCATAGCATCATCACCATCTGACAAGCATTGACAAAACTATATATTGAAACCATGAACCGCTATCTTGTATCAACCACCCGTATCGGTCACTAGCCAAAACAATATGTATGTGCCAGTAAAACCAAAAAAATGACTGAAAAATCAGTCAAAATTAAGAAAACCCTGAAATAGGATTTTTTAAAATCCTAATTTCTTGATATATAAACTAAATTTAAATAAGAATAAAGTCTATCTAGATCATAAATGAATAGAAATTCTAGGCCACAAGGATCCAAACTTGAAATGCTTAACAGATCCGTCAAGGAAGAACTTTGTCGTATGACCCTCTGTCAAAGAAAGTTGCTTTTTGTCCATCTATAGTAATTTTTCTTAAATTCCTCTAATTACAATTATTCATTAATTAAGATTTATCAATATTCTTTATGCTAATTACACAAAGCCAAAAACAAATCAGATGATTCCAGCTAAAAATACAGACCCAAAAAACTCAATGTTCTTTCACATATTCTCGTCAAATATAATGAAAAAGAGTTCAAGATATGAAATAAACATGTCAATCCTATAATGACCATAATAATTATCATCAACATGACAGTATTACAGTATAAAATAGACTGAGGACATTTTGTATTGGAAAGAAAGTAAAAAAATGTATTGCTAATATTTGCTAGTACAGAACAACAAGAGAAAAAAATCCCATCTGCAAAACAATAATAAAGTATCTCATGCAATCAATTTTTAACAGAAAAAATAAATTTTATATTACTATCTCAATTATTTTGAAAAATGCCTAGGAATAGCTCAGCCGAAGTGGAATTTCCATATTTATTCCATAGAGTTTTCACAAGAAAAGCAACAGATATAAAGCTTTGACCATTACCACTAACAACAATAAAGTAAGAAAAAGGAGAGAAGTGAATGACACCTTATAGGTGTTAGCTCATTCTTGAGTTTCTCCTTGCGCACCACAATGTCATCATCTGCATTGTCTACCCAAGCTTGAATGAGGGCATAACTTCACCGAATTAGCCGTCGATCATAACGGTGGGGTGTCTTCCCCTTTCTCCTTTGATACGAGGAAAGGACTGCAACAAAAAAAACCCTAACAGAATTGCTAGGAGCTATGGGCGGAACCCGATGGATCACAACAAAATTAGAAGAAAACTTTTGCAGACTCGAGTTCAATTGACGATGGGTCAAAGCAAGGTAACAACATTAGACTAGTTCGTATTAATATCAAGTATGCATGCTTCCTTATTTGGATCCACTGTGTAACTATGTTTTTAATTCTGAGGGTTGTGCCAAAGATCAATTCAACAAATTTGGCTTTAACATGGCTGCAAATAAAATTCTTGATTCCAACAGTGCTACTAATTTATAAGCATGCGATTATTATTCAAGAATAATTTACTTGATGTTTATGGTCCAATAGATCATGTTTAATTTGCAGATTCGATAAACCATTGATATTGATGTTTGACACTAATATTCTCAATGTTAGAACAGCATTCACAGTGCGAGAGAGCAGTATTAAGATCAAATCCTATCATATTACTTCAAAAAAACTAGTATCACAGTATATCAAATCTAGAGAATTAAACATAATACAAAAAATTTCATATCGACCAACAATAAATAAATAATACTTCAACTATATCTAGAAACAGCCTTAGATTGTTAGGGCAGTAATAAAAAGATCTAACTTGGTTTAAAACAATTAACAGAATTAAAAATAAAATGACTGAAATAAAAGTTTAAGAAATAAACCCAAAAGAGCACCTTACGCTGTCCTAAGGCTATTTCTCACCCTTGTGTGGGTTGTAACCATGAAATCCGCCCCAAGATACCACTGGGAGTCATCCACCTGCGTGCATGAATGCGGGGACATTGAAGATGCTCCAAGCACCACTGGTTACTAAAATTTTAATATTAAATGAAAGGAAAGAAAGTCAAAGTCTCTTCAACCTTCTGCTATACCCCTATGTGGTTTGGTAAGTAATAGGGAAGGTAAAGGGAAAAAATTCTCCTGTACTGATATGGGACCAAAAGGAAACTGGGTTTTCCTCTTTAGGTTCCAGCAATTTCTACTAATTACCAATTAGAGACATTAAACAAGTTTAATGAGAGTGAGAAGGATACTAAAAATGAGAGTGAGAGTGAGTGAAAGCGGTGGGAGAGAGACTTTTGTAAGCCCAAAACAGTCCCATCGGTAAATTTGACTGTAGGGAGCTGGCATGAATCAAATTCAGCCTGGTATGATAAAAATGCAGCCAGTGTCATCAAACTCAGCTTGGCATGGTAAAAACTTGACTATTACATACCAGTCAGTAATAGTCAAATTTTGAACGTATCAGGCAATACGTGAGGTGTACCGATTGGTACACCTCACATTCCCTGTGTACTGACCAAAACGGGCCGGCCTGTGTCTCAGTCAATCATTGGACCAATACATACCACCTGTTTTGTACCATTTTAGACTCACCGTCAAAACATTATAAGAATTTGAAAGACATTTGAAGCAATTCTCACCACTATTTCAGTAAAGCAATGTGTTACTTCCTGCATTAGTCCTTCTAACTTGCTCACATAAGTGTAGTAAGAGACCATAGCTATCCTTGAACAAGCCAAAATGCTTGCCACTATTGACTCTCTTCCTCCCCAGCCCTGCTTGTGTGACAACATAATCCCATGCAACCTGTGTATTTTTCCAATATCTTCTTGGGCTTAAAATTTTGTTTAATGGAACTGTTGTAACACTGAGTCGGCAATCCACTTCATATAGGTTTGCAGGTGGCCGAGATGGTCATCTGGAGGAAAGGTGATGCATTATGGAGCAAAAAAGTGCAATATGCAATACATCAATGATTAAACATATACATTGACTCAAAATCCATCTGGTGGAAGCAAAATATAATATGAATGTTCTGTATGTTGTTAATCTATGTAAACCACAGCGCCTTCTATGATTCATGAAGAGAATTTGCATCAATGAAGGAGAAAAAGTACACTTACAGTGTTGTGAATGTAGCATATCCCTAGTAGCTAGGAAAGGAACTTTATTTCTATTTTTAAACATAGCACACTCTAGAATAAGGCAGTCCAAGGGTACTATATCATTAAACATGAGTAAAAGTTTGTCTTATTATTTGCTCAAGAATAGTTCGTATCTTCTTTATTGAGCCAATGATGGAAAGAACTTTACAGTCTTGCATTAGTTTCCTCAGATGTTCGGAACTTTTCAACATCAATTGTCTGGAACATTTTGGTGCCAGACAGATGATAAATAGAAAACAAATGCTACTTCAAACTGTTCACCTCTACTGTGCCAACTACAAATGAATTGCCTGCATCCGCTGCTTGACTGCTTGAATTGGATGTTCCCTCAAGCCCCCCCAGGAGGTCTTTGGCTCTTAAGCTGGTTCTTCCCCGCACCTCGGGAGATATTTCTTAACACAATAAATCCCATGAGGATGATTCTCTTATCTTGTGACCATCATTCTTATCAAGTCATTGATTCAAAAATTACTCATATTTGACTCCAGATCCATCATGACAGGTTGGCTTTCAAATTTTCTGGTTACTAACTTTATCATCTCATATCTTGTACAACTTTCTAAGTAACTTCTGAGCTCCCAACGTCCTCCCTGGTCTTGCAAAGGCTTTACTAATGAAACCAAGTGTCTCTTCGCCAGGAGCAAAACCCTTTCCAGTCATCTCTTTCAGCAGCCTTTTAACCTCAGACCCATTCAGTAGCTTCGACCACCCACTAATTAGTATGTCATATGTTGAAGAATTGGGCAATACACCTCTTTTATTCATTTCATTAAACAACTCAATGGCTTGCTTCATCATTCCAACTTTGGCAAAGTCACTAATAAGCACATTATAGGTGCTAAGTTTAGGAACAAATCCTTTCATTACCATTTCACAATATAGCCTTATAGATTCTTTTCTATTGCTTTGCTTTCCATAGGCTGTAATTAGTATATCATAAGTAAAATTATTTGGAAGTACCTCCCTTTTCTTCATCTCGTTTATCAGCTTATCTGCTTCACCAATCCTTCCAGCAGCTGATAGGCCACCTAACAGGGTATTGTAAGTTGCAATACTTGGGGATATGCCTTCAAGAAGCATTTGAGAGTACATATCAAATGCTTTATCAAGATGGCCACTCTTGCAATGTCCTAGCATAAGAACATTGAAAGTAATAGTATCAGCTTTGATCCCTCTTGCCAACATATCCTTCAAAAGAACATTGGCTTTCCTTGTCATCCCAAGAGTACATAAAGCATGAATCATTGTATTATAAAGAGTGATATCATGACCAAGTCCCATATTTACTACCTTCTTGTGTGTTTGTACTATCAAATCTGCTCTCTTACATTTAGAACATGCATGTAACACATTTCTGCAAGCGGAAGAACTTGGGAAGAAACCACCAGCAGCCATTTCAATCAACAAATCCACAGCTTTCTCCGCTTCCCCAACCTCACAGAGACCTCCAATCAGGGTATTGTATGTGATGCGATTAGGCATCAGGCCAACACTCATCATTTCTTTACTAAGTTCAAGAGCCTTATCTATCCTTCCCTCCTTACAGTGTGCATTAATCAAAGTGTTGTATGTTGCATGATCAGGATTTAAACCCATATTTTTCATTTCAGAGAGAAAGGATTTTGCCTGACTAGACTTTCCAAGGTTGCAGAGAGAATTTATAAATACATTATACACAACAACATCAGGAACATGATTTTTCTCTATCATTTCTTGGCCAACATTGAAAGCTGCAGATGTGTTACCAATCTTAAAAAGCCCATCCATCAAGGAGGTGAAATTAACACGGTCCATCAATACACCATTTTGTTCCATATTTCTGAACAGACTCTCTGCTTCTTCCATCCTTCCATTCTTCCTCAATCCATTAACCAAAGAATCAATGACATAGTTGTTTACATCCAAACCTTCCTCTCTCATTTCCTTATACATCTGAAGAGCTACTTCTTGATTCCCAATCTTGAACATGCCATCTATAACTGTTCCATAGGTTACAACATTCGGACAGGTATTTCTTTCCGTCATCTTTTTCATAGCATCAAGAGCCTTAGCAAGTAGTTGTTTTCTAATATAACCATTGATGATAGAAGAGTAAGTAACAACATTCACATTCAGCAACTTCCTCTGCATCTCCAACAATGCAGATTCTGCTCCCTCCATATCTCCTAACTTGCAACGCCCATCAATCAAAGCTGAATATGCAACATGACTGGGGATGAGACAAGGTGAGCAAATCAGCCGAAACATCTGCTCTGCATCATCAACCTTACTCAACTTGAATAGTCCATCCATGAAGGTAGTGTGTAAAACCAAATCCATCACAACACCTCGAGCAACAATCTCACCAAGAAGAGCAAAAGAATCCCTTTCTCTGCCAGCTTTAAATAATGAATCTATGAGAGTACAGTACGTAACATGATTCGGAGCAACACCCATCTTCTCCATCTCTCTAAAGAGAGCATATGCCTCCGACAATCTCCCCTTGTTGCAGAGTCCATTGATCAGCGAAGTGTATGTGACAACATTAGGCAAGATCCCACTCTTGACCATATCTTCGTATAGAACAAAGGCTTCTTCGAGCTGTCCCCTCTTGCAATATTCACCGATGAACGTCGTGTGAGTGATAACATTTGGCTCCAAATGGGCACCTATATCTTCCATCACTCTCCTCGCCATACCGAAATCTCTGTTCCGACAAAACCCATGGATCAAAGTGTTACAAGTGACGATATCTGGCGAAACATTCTCCGCCATCATACTCTCCACCAGCCCTTGAGCCCCATCCATCTTCCCCATCTTGCAGTACGAGTCAATCAGCGTATTAAACCCGATGACATCCCTTGTGGTCCCGCCTTGAACCAGCATATCCGACAGCGACTCCGCAACCCCCAGCTGCCCCTTTCGGCACAATCCTTTGACCAAAATGTTGCAGGTGAAGCAATCAAAAGGAAACCCCTTCTTCAGCATCTCCGACAGCAACCCGACGGCGGACTCGGCCAATTCTAGATCACAAAAGCCCCAAATGACGGTGTTGTAGGACACAGCGTCGATCTCTGCGTCCGAGCGGAGGACGCGGAGGGCAGCGTCGAGGGAGCCCATCTTGCAGAAAGCGTGGATGAGGACGTTGTGAGTGAAGGAGTCGGGCTTGGCGGAGGAGCGGCTGAGCTCGGAGTAGAGGGCGGGAACCTCCGCGACGAAGCCGGCGGAGTTGAATCGGGAGAGGAGGCGGTTCCAGGAGAGGAGGGTGGGGCGAAGGCCGAGGGAGCGCATGTGGCGGAGGGCGCGGAGGGCGGCCGAAAGCTGGCCGCAGGCGAGATGGGCGCGGATGAGGGCGCAGAAGAAGGAGGCGTAGAGGCGGGACTTGGAGGGCGGAGGGCGGTGGCGGCATGATGACGAAGAGAAGAGGGAGGACAGACGCGTGGGAGCGGAGGAGGCTGTGGTGGTGAAGGCTTCGATTGTGTTCGAGGGACGGAGAAAGAGAGAGAGAGAGGGCGTCATGGAGAAAAAAGAGAGACAGGACAAAGGAGGCGTTTCGTAGCGCAAGTTGTAGGCGATGTATCAACTTCGGCCGGAGAAAATTAAAGAGGTACATATATATGGGCCGGGCGGGAGACACGCATCCCAAGCCCGGCCCCTTCACTGAGTTGTTCTTGAGGGCTTATTTGAGGATTAAAAGAAAATAAATCAATTCTGCGGTCAAAATGCAAATGCATGCACTCATTTTGTGAAGATTTTCCAGTTCCACAAAATGCTCTTCATCAAAATCGACGTCTTTCACAAGATTATAATATGGATAGAATTTATAGTTGTTCAGATTTACATATAATCATTAGGGTTTGACATGTTCATAAGGTACGGGACCAATTATATATTACTAGATATTTTTAGCATATTAATCTTTAAATTAAAAAAATTTATATTAAGATCTCATAGGTTATAAAAGTAAAATATTTAATCTTGTTTATCCTAGCACTGTCAATCTTACTAATGTAAAATACAACACGTAATAACACATACATAAATGACACAAAAATAATAGCAAAAAGATAATTTCAATGACGAGAATGATGATATCGTGGGTGATTGTTATAGTGATGGTCAGCAAGAACAATACGATGGTCACCCTTGCCAATATTGATCTGAACATTAACGACGAGAGAAAGAAGAGGCAGAGTGGTGAGGTATCGATGCCGAAGGAAGAAGAAGAGGCAATGTTAGGATCATAAAGACATTAAGAGGAGGGGGGGAGGGAGGGGGGGGAGTGTGAATTAGTGCTTTCAAAATAATATTCCAATTTAAACATTTCTATTGATGAAACCCGTATCGAAAATGCATTTAACTTAGAATGTGAGTAAGAGTAGTGAGCAACTAAATCAGTTATTAATAGCAAGAAAAAACATAAAGAGAAATACAAATCAGATTTATAGTGGTTTGGTCGTCTTGACCTACATCCATTCCTGATTTCTCTTCCTTTAAGATCATCGGCTTTCACTACCGATCTTCTTTCAATCGGCCAAGATCAACAACCCTTGTTACAACTCTTTCTCCGACTCAACACTTTTCAAGAGTTTACAATACTTTAAAATCATAAGCTTTTCATGCTTTTTCAAGCAAGTATGATTAGGGTATTTATAGACCCCAAATGACATAAAAAATGGAGCCAAAAATTTAAATCCTTAGGTTTTCAGGGTACTAGCAGTACTATCGCCTATGTTGAACAGTACTACCACTTGATAACCTAGGCACTAACGGTGATGCGGCCTAATCCTGTGCGGCCTACACCAGTTTAAGCCGTGACCTCAGGATGGTACGGCTCGGTTCTGGGGTCCGGATGCCGAGGATCTCAGGAGGAGCTTCTTGACGTCTTTCGAGAAAGGGTTCGCGGCAACCCGCTCGGGTCGTGGTCTTCGGAGGCGGATAGATGCAGCGCCCCGGTTGCGCGGTCGCCGTGTACCTGCACAAAGGTCGGACCGTCCCTCCGGCCCGACCCCTCCGACGGTCTAATTAGTGGACGAGAGGAGGATCCCCCCTTTTTTCTCAGGGCCTTGGACTCTTTATAGCTTGGGTCTGATATTACCTGATGTTCCTGTCAGAGCAAGGTCGTGTCTTTGGCGGGATTTGACATTGCTATTAAGGTTGCGTGGCGGACCATCTTGTCGCAGGATGTGGGTGGCCTCGATCGTCGCCCCCTGCGTTTGGGTGAACGTGCAAGGCATGGGCGAGGGAGTCGCTGGCTGTGAAGGGGTGACGTTGGCGATGTCAGGTCGATGTTAATGCTCGTTCACTCGACTGGCGACGTGGCGTGTCACGTCGTCATTACTCCCTTAGGGGAGTACCTTCGGGTGTCACACCACGGGGTGGCTGGCGTCATAGTCTGCATCCCTGCTGACTTTATGGTGACTCCCCTATCAAACGGTACCACCGCTTGACATTGTTAGGATCAAGAGCGGCACTAAGAGGGGGGGGAATTAGTGCAATAAAAAATTCTTCGATTTCATAAAATATTTCGTACGTTCAATTAAAACTAATTTGGAAAGATAGCAACTTGAAACGTATGAGAGTGTAAGCGTAGTGAAAGCAAGATGAGGAAGAGAAGCAGTTTGCTATGAAATGATTTGCAGTTAAAGTAAATTGCTCAAAACGAAATGCAAACCATAATTTAGAGTGGTTCGGTCAATGTGACCTACATCCACTTTTGGATTCCTCCTCCATCGAGGTCACCAGCGTCCACTAAAGGCCTTACTTCAATAGGTGAAGACCAACCACCTTTTATAGCTCTTTTTCCTTTTATCGGGTTTAGGAGAGAACCCTTACAAGCCTTACTCCTCTTTCTTGAATGATTACAAAACTAAGAGAGGGAGGAAGAAAACTCTAGCACTTTTATAGCCCAAAGATTCAAAATTATAATAACACTTTGGTGCCCTTTCATGCAGAAAAGTTATAGCCCCCAATGGCTTCAAAAATAGAGCCAAAAAGTGTCTTATCCTAATTTTTCGGGGTATTGGCGGTACCACCGCCATTACTGGGTGGTACTACCATATACAGTTTGACACTAGGCAGTACTACCACCTGATAGTGCTTGTAGACTGAGCTCTGGCGGTACCACCACTTCACAGGAGTGGTACCATCGTTGACAGCAATAATTGCTAGCGGTACCACCGCCCAGACCACCTAGGAGACTGGGTCTTCCAATTGGTGCCACTGCCAACCCTAGCGGTGCCACCGTTGGTCAGAGTCCAATAACCTAGTTGGGCCTTGTATTCGGCCCAAATCATCCTAGCTCCGAGCCTAGTTGGCCCATAACAGAGTTGATTAGATTACCTCCCAAATCAACTCTAATTATCGTTCTAACTACGATTAAGGCAAGCATGGTCCGGTACGTCGATTTTTCACTGCGATCCTCCGGCGAACTTCTTGGCGAGTCTTCCGGCGAACTCCCGATCAACTCTCGGCTAGTCTTCCGGTGTGCTTCCGGCGATCTCCCGACGAGCTTTCGACGAGTCTTCTAGTATGCTTTTGGTGATCTCATGATGAACTCTCGGTACGCTCTCGGTATATCATTTGAGTCTTCGACTCCGGTCCATCATCTGCTTTACGCCTTACTACTATCGTAGTTACTCCTGCATACTTATCTTAATACATGGATTAGATCAAATAATTTACCAATTGATTTCATCATCAAAATCCAAGATTCAACAATCTCTCTCTTTTTGATGATGACAACCAATTGGTGATGGAGTTAATCTTAACTCCCCCTATCTATATATCATAATTGAGAAAAGACACTCTTGAATTCAAAGCTTTTGAATTCAAGCATCAAATTGATAATTTAGACTTATTATCATCATGCACATCATGATTTACCAATCTAAAGATGATACCATGTATTCGTCGATAGAAATGATGCCAAGGCATGATATCCATTTTCGAGTTAAAATCACATAAATTTTTAGCATCAAAGTAAGCACGATATTGCATCATCATACTCATCATTTGAAGAGATAACATGGAAATCAAAACACAGAATTGCAATCATCAAAGTAAGTAGCATTTTAAGTTTACAACATCAAGGTAAACAACATAGGATTACAACATCAAAGTAAGCAGAATAAAAGAAAGGGATTTCATCCATTTCTCCCCCTTTGTGATCAGCAAAAAGTCATAATTAGTTATTCAAGTGGTGGCTAGTCAAAATGTCTAAACAGAGTATTGAGTTGTTGATGAATATGTTGTAACTCAATGAAAATTTGATCTTGGTATTGTTCAAGTCGATCTTGACGTTGTTCAAATCAATCCATCCGAGTCCCTATGTCGTCGATAGATGAGGGAGGTGCTTGCTCTACTGGAGGTGATTCCTCAAAGGGACTAGTTGGAGGATATTGATTACCCATAAAAATTGGTGATTCAGGTTCTGGTTCAAGTTAGAGGGGATTGGTCCTTCTAGGCAGTCTAGTCCATATATCATTTCTGAATGTACATCTCATTTGTCGAAGTAGATTTCTATTTATGATACTAAATTTATCTAGTTGTATAACTTCTTCTTCGGGTGGAATAGCAATATAATAGGCATGAAGTAGTCTTGTGATTAAGCCACCATATTGTCACGGACAAACTTCTAAACAAGGTGTTTGATGTAATGCTTATGTATGTCCGTGTCTTTTGGCATGTTCATGCCTTGTACAGAATGTAAAGGGGCGGCCGAAGGCTTAATAGTCCCATTTTAGTTGGGTTGGTGGCCTCTTTAGGCTTGTAAATAAAGGTTGTGTCATGTGAACACGCTCGAGAGCTTTTCGGTCTGTAATGGACCATTTTACCCTTTGTTGTGCCACTGTTCAGAGCTTGTAAAGTTTGTTTGTAATTTGCTTTGTCTATGAAGTGTTTTTCGGACATGTTTGCTTGTGGATCCCGTTTGAGGCGTTCTCTTTAACCCGTTCTCTCTTTTGTTGGTCCTAAGGGACAATGGGAGGCTTCGGGGAGGCTGACCTTTGCGGACGGACGCGCAAGGGTGCCGCACGACTTAGGCAAAACCAGCTAAGTCCGTGTCATATGGTATCAGAGCGGGACAAGCACTCATAGAAACACTTGACATGCAAACGTGGGGGACCTAGCGGGGCTGCGTTGAGGGCAGTCAGCACATGCGCGACCGTTTGAGGGAAAACGGGCATGGAGATGTAGGGAAAAGAGTCGCTCAGAGGAGCGGGCATCTGAGATTGGCATTCAGAGGAATGGCCAACCCTTCGCGCAAGAGGCACCACGAGAACAGGCAAGCTTGGAAGAATCTGGAGCGCACAAAGGTTGGGATGGCTGAGTTTGAGCTACGGCTCAACGTTGACAACTTTACTTGATGGTGCTCAAGGCAAGCGAGGCGCTTGGCAAAAGGACGAGACCATGCAAAGTGGAATGAGTTGCTCAGCGACCGAAAGAGTTGTGCAAAGCTCACAGAGGTGAGGGGAATTGCTAACTCGAAGAATTCGGTACTCATGCATGGGCTTGTATGCGGACGATGGATTGTTCGTGGCCATCCCAAGGCGACCGAGACTCGGCGCCATGGAGCATTGAAACTTTCTCTTCGGCTTGCGAAGGATACGTCCGGAGGAGGTTGAAGTGTGCAACGAGTTCAGCATGTTGCTAGGCCTGGAGGGGTGCAGCGGTGGTTGTATTGACGTGGAGGCGCAATCTAGCAAGTGCGTTTGCAAGAGGCAGAACAATGCACAGTTTGTTCAGCAGATCGGAGTAGTCCAAGGGGATGGTGGTCTCCGAAACGAAGAGAGATGTTGCTCAAATGGGATAGTTATCCAGGAGGGATAAGTCCCGGCTCTCCAGAGGGAGAATCATGTGCGACGGACTGCACATGTTGAGGAGGAGTACCTCAACAAAACAACAACTCCACGAAGCTCGATGGACTGAGCAAGCGGCGAGGAGTCGTCGCATGATCTCGCTTGAGAGAATGCATTGGTGGATGCATTGCGAGATCAAGTGGGGGAGCGACCCAAAGCAACTTAAATGAAGGCACACTTGGAGTCGATGTGGAGATCGGACTCAAGGGAGGGCTGACCCGTGGAATGGTGGGCACGAGGGCCACCATCGACTCAATGCAAAAACGAGGAGCGGAGCAACTTGGGTGTAACTTGGTGAAGTACCCAAGCCGCATGAAGGGAGCCAGCAGAGAAGTTGGAACATGGAGCAGACGCACAGTGCTTTCCTTAGACAGAGGTCAAAGACATGAACTCTTGCAGAGGCAAGAGTAGGATCATGTTGTTCCATGGGTCCTTCATTCTGACGGAGCGGACTCATCTTGCATGGTGCCAAAGACGAAGGGAGCTTCTAGGCACATGCACCTTATCTCGGAGGAGCATTTGATGGAGGAACTAAGGCGACTCAATTTGCGGAGGCGAAGTTGGGTTCAGAAGGCCTTAGCACGGGGCAAGAGGACGCAGAGGCGGGTACTCTTGAAGAATATGCCACAGTGTTGCCATTCAAGTTGCCATGAAGGAAGCAGTGCGCAGCGGAGATTGTGCTGGTAGGGGCAGAGGCCCAGGATCCAGGCAATGGTGCACAATTTACAGCGAAGTCGGTGGACTTCGGGAGCTTCTAGGCGACGGACTGTCCTAGAGCGGTGCTTCATCTAGGTGTGACCCAAGAGTGGGTGGATGAAGGTCGATTGCCAAAGGAGCGAACAAAATCGAAGGTGGAGGAGACCCTGCGATGTATTGGCAGAGGCCACACATGGAGGGTTCACAATTCGAGTTTATTCCACAAGGATCAGAATGCAATGGAGATGTCACCAGGAGGCGACATGGTGCAGCGGATCGTGGTGGAATAGTTCGTGGCAATGCGACACACACGACACAGTCCCGGGAGGGACTAGATCATATGGAGGTATGATCGGGAGCTACTGGGAGCTCCGCTTTGGTGAACAACACGACGGCAAGAAGGGCTATGGATTCAAGGAGTGAAGGCCATGGTACCGCACAGGCGGGTCTTCCGGGCGTGCACCGAATTTTGCATCGGATGAAAACCTTGGTCATCAGCATATGGGGGCTGGGTTCCACCAAGGGAAAAGTTCGAATGCAAGTACCAGTGAGTCCCATGAGAGGGACTTGATCATGCAGAGGTATGATCGAAGCAGCTGGAGAGTTGGACTGCTCCAGAGCTCATATTCGCTTAAGGGAGCCCGACAAGTCAGAGGACAAGGTCGAGTAAGCGAACGTTGCTACCAAGGAAGCTAAGGAGAACAGAATCGGTGCAAACCCTACAATGTGATGGCAGAGGCCATGCATGGGAGTTGCAGTCTGTCTTTCCATCGACCAAACAGACTGCTTGGAGAACACAGAGGTGTTGAAGCAGGAGGTCGAAAGGGGCGAGGAAGCGACGACAAGTCCTGAGGGACTTAGCTACCCAAAATCAAGCAATCAGTGAGAATGGAGGTGGACTCAGAGGAGTGTCACGAAGGCATATCTACTGATTGTGAAGAAAAGGGATGTAGATGCGAGGCGACGGATAGTAGGGCCATGGGCATGGCAGCGCCATGGTACCGCAGAGGCGGGACTTCCGTCAAAGTCATTGATCCCTTGCTCTCACGGAGGGAGAGCGCTTGGTCGTGAAAGGGGCCGAGGAGGTGGAGCATGCAGAGGCAATCTCCAAGTACCGAGACAAGGCTGAAGGGCAGAGGCCAAGAAACTTCGTAAGACCGGTGTCAACAAGTTTCTCATCAAGATAGCCGTAAGTGAAGGACTTCGGGTCATGCAAGAGTGCACGACCAAGGAACGAAGCAGGCAGTACGTGGTGCTGTACCTTTGCTACTCAGTGGAGTAGGCGGCAGGGTTGATGGAGAAGACGGTACAATCTTAGAGGCGACCTCATCTATCAGAGAATTACTCCAAGTTGGGGTGAAAACTTCCTGCATTCCAGAAGTTCAATGGCATTGAGAAGGTGAATCACAGTAGCTAACTCAACGCAAGGAGTGCAAACACTTCAAGTGCTTCAGAAGTGTGAGCAAAGAGCAGGCGAAGGCCAGTAACCAGCTCGATGCATGAAGTACAACCTCGAGGAGGCGGGCGAAGTCAAGTAACCTTTGCCTTCTCAACTCTTAAGAGAATGGGCGAAACCGAGTACCCCAGTTCTCTTATCTATCCAGCAGAGGAGCTCTGCACAAGTTCAAAGACCCTTCGAAGATAATGGAAGACAATAGTTGTCAAATCCTCACCAACGGTGATCAGTGCTACTGAGAGTAGATTGTCCGCTTCATTTCCCAACGAAATGCCAATCGAAAGCGGAAGTGATGCGAACCTACTTGGATGTGACAACTAACTGAAAGAAGAGTCAATGAGCAGATTTTGTGGAGGAAGGACCCAAAACTTCAGAAGTTTGCGAGGTGATGCTCGTTAAAGCTCCAACAAGCATCCACCCAGTTCAAGCAGCATGTGGAAATTTTGAGAGACTGGCGCAGTAAGGATGGTCTTTTTCCTTCATTTGGGGGATCCGTAAGAATCAACAATGATCAACACAACTCAGCCAACCCCACACCAGAGTCAAGAGTCATTGGTGAGTTGAAGCAGCATGGCGGATCAAAGGTTCGACTACTCAGAAACAGCAGCGGAGAGCAGCTGGGAGCTAGGAGGCGCATTGCAGCTAAAGCAGAAGATTGAAGACTCAGCAAAGGCGAAGAGTTGCAGTGTTCACAAAGGCTTCGACGAGGACGTCGAAGGGATAAGTGGGGGAGAATGTCACGGACAAACTTCTAAACAAGGTGTTTGATGTAATGCTTATGTATGTCCGTGTCTTTTGGCATGTTCATGCCTTGTACAGAATGTAAAGGGGCGGCCGAAGGCTTAATAGTCCCATTTTAGTTGGGTTGGTGGCCTCTTTAGGCTTGTAAATAAAGGTTGTGTCATGTGAACACGCTCGAGAGCTTTTCGGTCTGTAATGGACCATTTTACCCTTTGTTGTGCCACTGTTCAGAGCTTGTAAAGTTTGTTTGTAATTTGCTTTGTCTATGAAGTGTTTTTCGGACATGTTTGCTTGTGGATCCCGTTTGAGGCGTTCTCTTTAACCCGTTCTCTCTTTTGTTGGTCCTAAGGGACAATGGGAGGCTTCGGGGAGGCTGACCTTTGCGGACGGACGCGCAAGGGTGCCGCACGACTTAGGCAAAACCAGCTAAGTCCGTGTCAATATGGAAGCATCATGTCCCTTTTTGATAGTTCAATCATGTTTTGTTAGATTAGGTAACCAAAATAATTATTATGTTCCTTCATAATTCAATACATAGTACCTAATTCCATTTGGCTTACTTCATCATGATGATATTATTTTGGGAGAATGATACTTATCAAGATGTGATGAATTATTTTGGTGCTTAAGGGTAGTAAATGTTCGCAGCTTTTTGGAAGAATAGTTAAGTTAGGATTACAAAAAATTATTCATAAGGCATCAATGTAAGTAGTCCCAACTGTTTCTTCATCCCATTGTTGTAATATCCCTCGCTTTTGAAAATTATTAATAAAGATTTATTTATAAATCGGGGGACCTATATGTAAATATGGAAATTTTAAGGACTAAACTGTTAAGTTGTAAAAAGAAGAAAATAAAAAAAACCGAAAATTTCGGTTTTATCCCTCCGCCTCCCACGCTCTCTCTGTTTCTCGAAGAAACAGAGAGAAGCGGTGGGGCATGGGGAGAAGAAGAAGAGAAGTAGAGGGAGAAGAGAAGAAGAGGGAAAAGAAGAGAGGAAGAAGAGGAAGAAGAGGGAGAAGAGAAGAAAAGAAGAAGTAGAAGAGAGGGAAGATGGAGAGGAGAAAGAGAGGCAGCTGCAGCAGCTAGGGCTGCAGCACCTCTGTTTCCCGCAGGTGGAAACAGAGGAGAGGATGTGTGGGGCGTTGAGGATGAAAAGGGAAGAAGAAGAAGAAGAAGAAGAAGAAGATAGCTGCGGCAAGGCTGCAGCGAGGAGGTGTGTGGCGTTGGGGAGGAAAAGGGAAGAGGAGAAGAAGAGAAGGAGAAGAAGAGGGAAAAGAGAGGGACGGGGGAGAGGAGCGAGAGGTGGCAGCAGCTAGGGCTGCAGCACCTATATTTCCTGCAGGTGGAAACAGAGGAGAGGTGTGGGGCGTTCGAAGAGGAGAAGAAGAAGAAGAGGAAGAGAAGAAGAAGAGGAAGCAGGAGAAGAGGTTGTGATACCTCTATTTCCTGCAGAGGAAACAGAGGAGAGGGTGTGTGTGACGCCGGGGAAGAAGGGGCTGCAGCTGCGGCGATGGCAGCTGCAGCTGGATGAGAAGAAGAAGAGGAAGATGAGCAGGGGACGAGGGAGAGGTTGCGGCTGTGGCTGCGGCCGCGACTGCAGCAGTTGCAGCGGGGAGAGAAGAAGAAGAAAGGAAGGAGAAGGAAGAGGAGAAGGGAAAGAAGTAGCTGCGGCTGCGGTTGTGGCAGCTGCAGCTATGGCAGGGAAAGAGGAAGAGAAAAAGGAAAGGAAGAAGAAGCGAAAGGGAAGGAGAGGAAGAAGAGAGGAAGAGGAGAAGGGGCTGCGGCTGCGGTGATGGCAGCTGCAGATGTGGCAGGGAAAGAGAAAAATGAAAGGAAGAAGAAGAGAAAGGGAAGGAGAGGAAGAAGAGAGGAAGAGGAGAAGGGGTGGCAGCTGCAGTTGGAAGAGAAGTAGGAGAGGAAATAGAGTAGCGGAGGAAGAAGAGGCTGCGGTTGTGGTGGCTGCGGCCATGGCTGCGACTGTGACTGCGGCAGTTGCAGCTGGGAAAGAAAGGAAAGGAAAGGGGGAAAAAGGGGCTGCGGACGGGATTGCGGCCGCAGCGGCAGCGACTGCGTATGCAACAGTTATGTCTGCGAGAGAAGGGAGGAAGGAAGGTAGTGCGGTGGAAGGGGCTGCGATTGTGGCAGCGGCAGCGGCGGCGACTGTGGCAGCTGCGTTTGGGAAAGAAAAAGAAGGAATGAGAGTAAGAGAGAGCAGGTGACTGTGCCTCGATGTTCGACACGTGGTGTAGTTGCGAAGAAAGGAAGAAAACGGGAGCACAAAACGAAACAGAGAGAGGACACAGAGGAAAAGTAGAAGGATTTGGGCTAGCACCTTCTTTGGATCTTCGGATCGAAATCCTTGAAAGGCAAGTTCCCTGATCGTTCCTCCTATAATTGCTCTAATCTTTCCTATTGCAAGTATCTTGATCGTTCCTCACTGCCATTTTTATCTCTACATTTGCTTTGAATATGAGGAACTTTGAATTGTTCTAGCCTTGCATTTGATATATCTCCTATTTAGACGTAACGATTCGAATCTGTGCAACTTCTGATATTATGACCTTTTGATACCGAGCTGCCTATAAGTCTTTGTTGGAAACTCTGATTTGTTCAAAACTGATTTCATTGGAAACTAGACTCGTAGACCATTTTTTAATATATGGATTGAAAGATTTGGAATCCAAACACCTGTCCAGTTATCTGTTGAATCTGACATTATGAATTCTGCCAACAGAGATTTTGTTCTACGACACTTGCTTACCAAATTATTTGTAACTCTCTCTGTTGGACAATTCAATTCATATGAAGCCTGTCTTATCTGAAAGTATAATCCAATGATTATTTTTGAGTAAATTGGAGCACGATTGATAGTTCGAATCATTTGTTCAATGTGCCTCTTGTATTCTGCCAGAAATCGAGCTTTGGTCGATTTCTCATATTCTGGTTTCATTCCTTTGGAAATTGATATCCTTTAGCCTTCTTATTCAATTGAGCTTTATATTACTGTTTTGAATTCTTGTATGCTCTTGTCCTTAAAATTATTTGCATTCTTGAAAACTATTGTGTAACGTTTAAGCTATATCGTATTGACTCCTATAGGCACATGTATAACCCATTGTTCCGCATTTGCTTTCGATGTGTGCCTATTCTAGTTTCATTCCTTTGGATATCGAATTCATCTAACCTTCTTATTTGAATTGAGTTATATATGATTGTTTGGAATCCGTGTATACTCTTGCTTTTATTTCATTCCAAATCTGGATACATTTGTGAGAGATTATTGCTTGCATCGTATTTGACTCGTAAAGGCACATGTACGTTTGTTGTTCCGCGTGTGCTTCCAATATATGCTACTTATTGTTGAAACTGCCCTCTTGTACTCTGGTGTGTGGGATTGTCTGAACCTTTGCCAGAAATGGTAAAGGGTATGCGCTTATTGCCCGCTATGTGGGATATTTTAGACCTTTGCCAGAAATGGTAAAGGGTATGCGTTTATTGCCCGCTATGTGGGGTCCCGCTATGTGGGATATTCTGGATGAATCACATTCTGACTGAGATCCCACTACACCTTCTATATGTTTGATATGACATCCAGAGTTTTGGTGAGTTGTTTCTGTTCATGCTCTGGATAAGAATGATATGATTGCAACGTCAAAGACGACGTTTGAGCTTCTGTACGGTATTTGTTATTGATATGCTCTGAAATGTTTCATCCACTGTCGATATGTTTCGAAATGTTCCATATGTCGTTGATATGCTCCGGAACATTTCATACGCCATTGATATGCTCCAATTACTCTGTGCTCCATTTGCTATGAACTGATATGTTCTGAAATGTCCTATCTGCCATTGATATGTTCCAATTACTTTATGCTCCATTCGTTATGGATCAAATATGTTATGAATGACATGATACGTATGATTTGGTATCTATTGAGATGGTATCATTGAGAATTCTTGTATTCTGCCTTGCATTATGATACCTTACTCGTTTCAAACTGTTCCTTTTGTTCTGAATATGTTTTGTCACTTGCTGAGCCGTTTTTGGCTCACTCCGTTGTTATATAAATCTTTCAGGTCAGCTTGTCACTCTTCGAGATGTTTGATTTGGGCTGAGGCAGTGGATAGCTATTCAGAATTATGGGCAAATCTTGTCGGTTGTTATGCTATTGTTGTATAAGCATATTTTGTATATAATGAATTGTTCTGATGATCGAAATGGATATACTGTGTAAAAGTGTTAGAAGATCTCTCTTATTTGGAATTTCAGAATGTTAAGTCTAATTTATGACGATATGAACTTGTGGTGAATAGTTGGAGTTCTGATTGTATAATTTATTTAGCTT
This sequence comes from Musa acuminata AAA Group, assembly GCF_036884655.1. Lineage (NCBI taxonomy): Eukaryota > Viridiplantae > Streptophyta > Magnoliopsida > Zingiberales > Musaceae > Musa > Musa acuminata. The sequence continues at coordinate 10,762,334 of NC_088348.1, forward strand.
GTGGATTTATAAATGTTGTTCATGTTTGTCAAGTTGGCTTGGGTTGCCATAAATGTGAATTATCGAGTGATGTGATATATGATTTTAAAATGCACAGGTTTTATGGATGTGAATTTGATTGAATGTTTTTCAGTGTCCTCAAACGTTAGTTTGGATCCTGGATTGGTCTGTGATGAAAATTTTAAAAAATCATGGATATTTTGAGGGGCGTGATAGAGGTGGTATCAGAGCATTGTTTGAGGATTACTGAAATATTTGATATGTTGACGTACAAAATATATTGAGGTCTAATGAACTATAGTGATTGGTGGAAATTTTCTTTGATGCATTTTAGGAATCTGGGATGACGAGGACATTTAGTCCTCCTACTTCATCTGGTTTTGATTAATTAAGGGGAATGAAAGGATTGATCGGGGATATTGAATCAGAGTGGCGCAGCAGAAGCATAGTGAACCTAATTTCAATGGTGGTAGAAAAATGGATGATGCAAACAGAGAAGATATTTGATGTACAAAATTGTTCTGATGATCGAAAGATTTCTTTTGCCACCTTATATTGGAAGTAGAGGCTGATCATTAATGACAACAATGAAAATAATTTTTGGAGATATGTGGCAAGAATGATAAGGATAAGTTTAGCAATAAAAATATGATTGGAAATGAATCAGAAAGTAATAACAAGAGGGTCAAGACATTTGGATTTGAAATGGGAAGTCACCACAAAAGACTCAATCATGTGTGAATTATAAGTTAAATTATGAAACAAATTTATATTTTCGGGTGATTGGAGTCTATTTTGCTTGTAGAAAGTTGGATCATAAAATAAAAGACTGCCCTTTGAACAAGAAGAAAAGAGTCACTGCCTCATGAATCATCAGCCCATGTCAGAGTGTATGCTATCACTGAATATGGATTCTAAAACTTCTGAATTAGTGATCGAAGGTATTATGCATGTTTATGAAAGAATGCAAATATTTGTTTGACCATGAGTCCCATCTACGATTTGATTCGTAATATTTTGCTTATCACATGGGTATTCAACCTAGACCACTACATTATGTGCTATATGTAAATACGATCATTGGAGATTCTTTGATAACGAACTTGAATCTGGTCCTCTTGTCTGATTTTTATTGGAGAACTTGAACTTTTTATTGATTTAGTTCTCCTAGAGATTTGGAGTTATGATATTATACTTGGTATGGATTGGCTATCTTCTTATCATACCAGTATGGATTGGTATATAACAAATGATCACTTTTTGCATATTTGATCAGCCGATCTTTTATTTTGAGAGTATTGGACATTATTTATCTCCTTGCCTAATGTATCCCAAGATGACTTGTTTGGATTACCTCCAAATGTGATTTTGCTTTTGATTTGGTCCTTGGGACAATCCCAATATCTAAGCCTCTCTACAGAAAGATATCATTTGAGTAAGTGGAATTGGAAAAGCAACTACAAGGATTATTAAATGAGGATTTTATTTGGCTTAATATTTCATTATGGGGTGCTCCGGTGTTAGTTAAAAAGATGTATGAAACATTGAAACTTTGTAATGATTATAGACAATTGAATCAGGTGACCATAAAAAATGAGTATTTTCTGAAGTAACGACTTGCTTGATTAACTGTAGGGTGCGCAAGTATTTTTAGAAATTGATTGAAGGTCGGGTTACCGTCTATTGAGGATCAAGGAGGAGAATATTTCGGTCACTCGTGGATAATTATGTAATTGTATTGTATTGATGAAACTATTTAAGAGCAGGAGGAGGAAATAAAGATATCATAATCCTCGTCTTTTCATCGATTGAGCTATGATCAATTTAGAGGACTAAATTTTCTTTTAAGGAGGGGAGAGTATAATATCCCTCGCTTTTGAAAATTATTAATAAAGATTTATTTATAAATCGGGGGACCTATATGTAAATATGGAAATTTCAATGACTAAACTGTTAAGTTGTAAAAAGAAGAAAATAAAGAAAACCGAAAATTTCGGTTTTATCCCACCGCCTCCCACGCTCTCTCTGTTTCTTCGAGAAACAGAGAGAAGCGGTGGGGCGTGGGGAGAAGAAGAAGAGAAGTAGAGGGAGAAGAGAAGAAGAGGGAAAAGAAGAGAGGAAGAAGAGGGAGAAGAGAAGAAAAGAAGAAGTAGAAGAGAGGGAAGATGGAGAGGAGAAAGAGAGGCAGCTGCAGCAGCTAGGGCTGCAGCACCTCTGTTTCCCGCAAGTGGAAACAGAGGAGAGGATGTGTGGGGCGTTGAGGATGAAAAGGGAAGAAGAAGAAGAAGAAGAAGAAGAAGAAGAAGAAGAAGAAGAAGAAGAAGAAGAAGAAGATAGCTGCGGCAAGGCTGCAGCGAGGAGGTGTGTGGCATTGGGGAGGAAAAGGGAAGAGGAGAAGAAGAGAAGGAGAAGAAGAGGGAAAAGAGAGGGACGGGGGAGAGGAGCGAGAGGTGGCAGCAGCTAGGGCTGCAGCACCTCTATTTCCTGCAGGTGGAAACAGAGGAGAGGTGTGGGGCGTTCGAAGAGGAGAAGAAGAAGAAGAGGAAGAGAAGAAGAAGAGGAAGCAGGAGAAGAGGTTGTGATACCTCTGTTTCCTGCAGAGGAAACAGAGGAGAGGGTGTGTGTGACGCCGGGGAAGAAGGGGCTGCAGCTGCGGCGATGGCAGCTACAGTTGGAAGAGAAGAAAAAGAGGAAGATGAGCAGGGGATGAGGGAAAGGTTGCGGCCGTGGCTGCGGCCGCGACTGCAACAGTTGCAGCGGGGAGAGAAGAAGAAGAAAGGAACGAGAAGGAAGAGGAGAAGGGAACGAAGTAGCTGCGGCTGCGGTTGTGGCAGCTGCAGCTATGGCAGGGAAAGAGGAAGAGAAAAAGGAAAGGAAGAAGAAGAGAAAGGGAAGGAGAGGAAGAAGAGAGGAAGAGGAGAAGGGGTTGCGGCTGCGGCGATGGCAACTGCAGCTGTGGCAGGGAAAGAGAAAAAGGAAAGGAAGAAGAAGAGAAAGGGAAGGAGAGGAAGAAGAGAGGAAGAGGAGAAGGGGTGGCAGCTACGGCAGTGGCAGCTGCAGTTGGAAGAGAAGTAGGAGAGGAAATAGAGTAGTGGAGGAAGAAGAGGCTGCGGTTGTGGTGGCTGCGGCCATGGCTGCGACTGTGACTGCGGCAGTTGCAGCTGGGAAAGAAAGGAAAGGAAAGGGGGAAAAAGGGGCTGCGGACGGGATTGCGGTCACAGCGGTAGCGACTACGTATGCAGCAGTTATGTCTGCGAGAGAAGGGAGGAAGGAAGGTAGTGCGGTGGAAAGGGCTGCGATTGTGGCAGCGGCAGCGGCGGCGACTGTGGCAGCTGCGTTTGGGAAAGAAAAAGAAGGAATGAGAGTAAGAGAGAGCAGGTGACTGTGCCTCGATGTTCGACACGTGGTGTAGTTGCGAAGAAAGGAAGAAAACGGGAGCACAAAACGAAACAGAGAGAGGACACGGAGGAAAAGTAGAAGGATTTGGGCTAGCACCTTCTTTGGATCTTCGGATCGAAATCCTTGAAAGGCAAGTTCCCTGATCGTTCCTCCTATAATTGCTCTAATCTTTCCTATTGCAAGTATCCCGATCGTTCCTCACTGCCATTTTTATCTCTACATTTGCTTTGAATATGAGGATCTTTGAATTGTTCTAGCCTTGCATTTGATATATCTCCTGTTTAGACGTAACGATTCGAATCTGTGCAACTTCTGATATTCTGACCTTTTGATACCGAGCTGCCTATAAGTCTTTGTTGGAAACTCTGATTTGTTCAAAACTGATTTCATTGGAAACTAGACTCGTAGACCTTTCTTTGATATATGGATTGAAAGATTTGGAATCCAAACACCTGTCCAGTTATCTATTGAATCTGACATTATGAATTCTGCCAACAGAGATTTTGTTCTACGACACTTGCTTACCAAATTATTTGTAACTCTCTCTGTTGGACAGTTCAATTCATATGAAGCCTGTCTTATCTGAAAGTATAATCCAATGATTATTTTTGAGTAAATTGGAGCACGATTGATAGTTCGAATCATTTGTTCAATGTGCCTCTTGTATTCTGCCAGAAATCGAGCTTTGGTCGATTTCTCATATTCTGGTTTCATTCCTTTGGAAATTGATATCCTTTAGCCTTCTTATTCAATTGAGCTTTATATTACTGCTTTGAATTCTTGTATGCTCTTGTCCTTAAAATTATTTGCATTCTTGAAAACTATTGTGTAACGTTTAAGCTATATCGTATTGACTCCTATAGGCACATGTATAACCCATTGTTCCGCATTTGCTTTCGATGTGTGCCTATTCTAGTTTCATTCCTTTGGATATCGAATTCATCTAACCTTCTTATTTGAATTGAGTTATATATGATTGTTTGGAATCCGTGTATACTCTTGCTTTTATTTCATTCCAAATCTAGATACATTTGTGAGAGATTGTTGCTTGCATCGTATTTGACTCGTAAAGGCACATGTACGTTTGTTGTTCCGCGTGTGCTTCCAATATATGCTACTTATTGTTGAAACTGCCCTCTTGTACTCTGGTGTGTGGGATTGTCTGGACCTTTGCCAGAAATGGTAAAGGGTATGCGCTTATTGCCCGCTATGTGGGGTCCCGCTATGTGGGATATTCTAGACATTTGCCAGAAATGGTAAAGGGTATGTGCTTATTGGCCGCTATGTGGGGTCCCGCTATGTGGGATATTCTGGATGAATCACATTCTGACTGAGATCCCACTACACCTTCTATATGTTTGATATGACATCCAGAGTTTTGGTGAGTTGTTTCTGTTCATGCTCTAGATAAGAATGATATGATTGCAACGTCAAAGACGACGTTTGAGCTTCTGTACGGCATTTGTTATTGATATGCTCTGAAATGTTTCATCCACTGTCGATATGTTTCGAAATGTTCCATATGTCGTTGATATGCTCCGGAACATTTCATACGCCATTGATATGCTCCAATTACTCTGTGCTCCATTTGCTATGAACTGATATGTTCTGAAATGTCCTATCTGCCATTGATATGTTCCAATTACTCTATGCTCCATTCGTTATGGATCAAATATGTTATGAATGACATGATACGTATGATTTGGTATCTATTGAGATGGTATCCTTGAGAATTCTTGTATTCTGCCTTGCATTATGATACCTTACTCGTTTCAAACTGTTCCTTTTGTTCTGAATATGTTTTGTCACTTGCTGAGCCGTTTTTGGCTCACTCCGTTGTTATATAAATCTTTCAGGTCAGCTTGTCACTCTTCGAGATGTTTGATTTGGGCTGAGGCAGTGGATAGCTATTCAGAATTATGGGCAAATCTTGTCGGTTGTTATGCTATTGTTGTATAAGCATATTTTGTATGTAATGAATTGTTCTGATGATCGAAATGGATATACTGTGTAAAAGTGTTAGAAGATCTCTCTTATTTGGAATTTCAGAATGTTAAGTCTAATTTATGACGATATGAACTTGTGGTGAATAGTTGGAGTTCTGATTGTATAATTTATTTAGCTTGTGGATTTATAAATGTTGTTCATGTTTGTCAAGTTGGCTTGGGTTGCCATAAATGTGAATTATCGAGTGATGTGATATATGATTTTAAAATGCACAGGTTTTATGGATGTGAATTTGATTGAATGTTTTTCAGTGTCCTCAAACGTTAGTTTGGATCCTGGATTGGTCTATGACGAAAATTTTAAATAATCATGGATATTTTGAGGGGCGTGACAATTGTCCTCTAAAATAACACCCTATTTCTTTTATCGGAATTCCTTCGGAATTCCTATGATGTTGCAAATTGTTCTATCCATAATGGGTATATGATGTCCTAATAGATACGTAGATACCCTTTCGTCTTCATCTACATATAAATTATTATAAAATAGCAACAAGTCTAGGGTAGATAAGATAAGTTCACTCATTTGAAGGATTGGGAGAATGTCTAGATTAGCAAACCATTAAATAGATTCTAAATCACTTAATTCATCTAAATCAATATATTTACCCTTATGAACATGTCTAGACTCTATGGATGAAAATTTTAGGGCATGTTGATTAGAATCGAAAAGTAGGGAGTCATAATTTTCATATAATCTCCTCTTCCCTTTGTCCCTACAGGATCTTTTAGAACCCATTGAGACTACAATAATAATGGCAAATAAGAAGCAAGAACAAGTAATACAAAGGAGAATCAATTTGGTGTAGAGATTACCTTGTAGTTTTTCCTTCTAGTGATCTTCAAAAGGATGTCGGAGATTGATTCTTGATTTAGTAGGAGATGGGTATTTTGGAGTAGCTAGAGGGAGAGCAAGAGATTTGGTGCTGTTTAGAGGAGTGCAGAATGTGTTGGGGTCGGTTCTATTGCCGGCGTAACTTAGGGTTTATAAGGGGTAGGTTGCGGGCGGTGCTACCGCTTGCCACCCGTGACAACTGGTGGTGCTGTTAGGATCGGAGCGGCACTAAAAGGGGGGGGTGAATTAGTGCAGCGGATTAAAACTTCGGTTTTAGAAAAATCTTTCGTACGATAAGAACGGAACTTGAAAAGCTTAACTTGAAAGCGTATTCTTAAAGTTGTGCAGCAAAGGTAATAAGGAACTAAAGCATGTAAGAAGGTTTGCAGTAATGTAAATAGCAATAATGAAATGCAAACCAGAGATTACGCCGATTTTAGAGTGGTTCGGTCAAATGACCTACATCCACTTGCGAGGCCCCTCTTCGATGAGGCTCCCACCTTCTACTAGCAAATCTCTTGAAATGGAAGGGTAAATACCTCTCTTATAACCTTTTACAAGCAGTTCAATCTCTTACAAATTTTCAATAAGAAAGAAGGAGGAGAACTCTCTAGCAAATTGAAAACAAGACTTGCTAAGACTTTCTAAGACTTTTCTCTCAATCAAATGCTTCTCAAAAGTTGTAATCTCAGCTGAGATTTGAGGGGTATTTATAGGCCTCAAGAGGATTCAAATTTGGGCTCCAAAATTTGAATTCTCTTTGGGTTTCCGATGCTGGCGGTGCCACCGCCCAGCCAAGTGGTGCCACCGCCCAGCGCTCAGGTGCTGGACGGTGCAACCGCCTAGCCCAGGAGGTGTCACCGCCTAGCTAGGCGGTGCCATCGCTTGGCTCTCCGGTTCACTGGTTTGGCTTAATTTTAGCCCAAACCAAATCTGACTTTGGGCCCAGTTGGCCCCTAACCAGGATATAGGATTATCTCTTAATCCTAATCCTAATTACAAGTGAACTACATAACAAAACACATCCTAAGCAAGTTTTCAACCGCGAACGTCGAGTCTTGTTCCGGCGAGCTTTCCGACGAACTTTCTTCCGACGGACTCCCATCAAGCTCCCGAACTTGTGATGACTTTAACGAGTAGCCAAGCCTTCTCGGTGATCTCCGTGAACCTTCGACAATCTCTTCGGCGAACTTCCAAAAATTCCGACAGGTTCCCAATTTCTTCTCGGTTGGTTCCGGCAACATCTCCGACAATTCTTCGGACTCTTAAACGTCCATCGAACTTGACTCCGGTATCCTTGCTTTATGTTTTCTGGTTATCGTAGTTAATCCTGCACACTTAACTCAATAATATGGATTAGATCAATTAACCCACCAATTGATTATATCATCAAAATCCGAGATTCAACAATCTCCCCATTTTTGATGATGACAATCAATTGATGACGGAGTTAAACATAACTCCCCCTATCTATATGCCATATTATGAGAAGATAAAAAACACTTGAATTCCATCCCATTGGATTCAAGCATAACCCGATAAGTTCTAACCGTAGAGCTTATCGTGATCCTCATTAAACAATAGTAAGTACGAAACTTCGATGAAAATCATAAGTTAAATGAAAAGGGACGAATTTTACTACGACAGAAGATAAAGATTTTCAATATAAATTTCATGATATAGATGTAAGGCATGCTTTCAATATGATCAATCAATCTTGTGATATTTTCAAGGATTTTGCAAGGCATATAAGACATTCATATCACACAAGTTTTTGTAATCCATATAAGTCATGCTATCATTATGGTGTAAGTCATCACTTAGTCATCACTTCTCCCCCTTTGTCATCAACAAAAAGAGACAAGCCAGCTAATTGATGATCATAAAAAAAGGTTTAGTATTTAATAGTAAACAAAGTTCATCATTCAAATTTGCCAGAAATAGTTTATCCAAAAGAAATCATCATTTATGCAGATCAAAACAGTAGTTATCTAAAAGGAAGGATCAGTTATCGTTCAATCGATGACAAACTTTGAACTTGTTGTTAAAAGCAAACAGAACAGAATAAAAAGATACATCAATTTAATCCTTAGGAGGTAATCCACAGTGCTAATACATGATATCTATTTTTTCATTCATTTGTCGTAGTGTCTTTAAAATTTCAACTTGTTGATTTTGAATTTGTTCTTGCTGTGATTTGATCTGAGACAGTTCCGCCATAATGAGATCTTCAGAGGAGGAAACAGGAGCTGAAGGTACTGCGCCAAAGGGACTAGGAGAAGGAGATTCATTCCCCATAAGAATTGGTGTTTCGGGGTGTTCTATTGGTGGAGGAATTGGATCCGTCCTTCTAAGCTGCCTAACCCATATGCCATTGCTAAAAGTGCACTTAAGTCTTTTCAGTAGGTTTTTATTTATTATGTTGTATCGATAATTTTGAATAGATTCTTCATCGGGTGGGATGCAAATGTCATAGGCATGAAGAAATCTAGTGATTAACCTCCCATATGGCAACATAGTATCTTTAGCCATAATATCCTGCATGTGTTGCCGAATTGAGTACCCAAAACAATTATGCTGACCGGTCATAATCCAATACATGGTACTTATCTCTATTTGACTTATTTCGTCAAGATGAAATTGTTTGGGGAATATGATGCTTGTGATAATGTGATGAAGAATTTTAGAGTTGAAAGGCAGTAAGTGTTCACAGCTCTTGGGTAGGAAGTCAAGGTTTGGATTTGCAAAAATTGTTTCTACGGCTTCGGTATAGGTTGCTCCTATTGTGTTGACGTCCCATTTACCTTTAAAATAGCATCCCCTATCTTTTTCAGTTATGCCAATTAGCTCACAAATGGTGCTGTCAAATATTCTAATGGGTGTTCCTAGAAGGTAAGTGCTTAGGCTATCGTTGTCCTCATATAGGTTGGCATAGAACAATCTAACTAATCGCGGATAGATTGATTCATCTATTTATAGTAGAGGTAGAGCTTCTAGGTGTGCAAATCACCTAATGGGTTCTAAGTCCTCTAGTTCATCCAGATCAACGTATTTTCCCTTATGGATACATCGTGTTTTAAATTTTGGAAAGCTAAGGGCTACCTCTTTTGATCTAAAAAGATCATGGTCAAATGAATCTCCTTCAATCCTTTTTCCTTTTGATCTCTTAGGAGCCATTATCTAGACAAGATGATGATGAAATTATGAAAAATAAGCAAGGGAAAGAGAAAAGAAAAGAGGGAATGGGATACCAAAAAGAGGGATTTCAAGTGTTACCTTATGGAGATTATGTTGAGAGATGGAAAGCTTGGACCACCAAGAATCCTTCTCCAATGCTTCTAAGAGTTAGAATGAGGGTTAGAGGGAATGAGAGAGGGTTTTGAGAGCTTTTTCTTTGGGTTGGGGGCGGTGTCACCGCCGGCCCTAACCCCTCGGGTTAATAAGGGTTGCTCGGTCGGTGCCACCGCCAAACCGAGCGGTGTCACCGCCTGGCGCCCGAGCGCTCAGGCGGTGCAACCGCCAGATCTGGCGGTGCCACCGCTGGCATCCCGCGGAGGAAAGAAAAAAAAATTTTCTTCCTCCCTTTTGTTTAGCTTCTTCCCTCAAGATAATAAGTTATACTTTAATGGATCATTTTGAATTGAAGAAGAAGGAAGAAATCAAATCCACAAAAGAAAGGAAAAGGACGAGTCATTTTTCGTGAAGCTCATTTTAGGGACAATTTAACATGCCTAATTCCCTTCTAATGAATTCAAATTGATCTTCGTTCAAAGCTTTTGTAAATATATCTGCTAATTGATGCTTTGTGTCAATGAATTCTAGAACACCATTATTGTTAAGGACATGATCGCATATGAAATGATGCCTAACGTCGATGTGCTTAGTTCTAGAGTGCAGAATTGGATTTTTAGTAAGACATATGGCACTGGTATTATCACATTTTATGGGAATGTTTTTAAAGTAAATTCCATAGTCTTCTAATGTATTTTTCATCCAAATGACTTGTGCACAACATGCACTTGCAGCAATGTATTCGGCTTCCGCCGTAGATAGTGCAACTGAATTTTGTTTCTTGGAAGTCCAAGAAACAAGTGCATGTCCTAAAAATTGGCATGTTCCGGATGTACTTTTTCTATCTATCCTGCATCCGTCAAATTCGGCATCTGCATAAGCTATTAGATCGAATTTTTCAGATTTTGGATACCACAATCCTAAATTTGGAGTTCCTTTAAGATACCTAAATATTCTTTTAACACTCTTCAGATGAGATAATTTAGGATTAGATTGAAACCTAATGCAAAGTCTTACACTAAACATAATATCTGGTCTAGTCGCGGTGAGGTAGAGTAGACTACCTATCATTCCCCTATATGTTTTTTGATCGAAATTTTCACTATTTTCATCCATATCTAACTTAGTCGCAGTACTCATAGGGGTGTTTATTGCTTTTGAATTATCCATGTTAAATCGTTTTAACAATTCTAATGTATATTTGGATTGGTTAAGAAATATACCATCACTAAGTTGTTTGATTTGTAATCCTAAAAAGAAAGTTAATTCACCCATTAAACTCATTTCAAATTCATAACTCATACATTTGGCAAATAATTCACATAGTGATTCATCCGAAGAGCCAAAAATAATATCGTCAACATAAATTTGCACAATAAGAAAATTATTTTTAAAATATTTGATAAACAATGTAGTATCAACCTTGCCTTTGGTAAAATTATTTAAAATAAGAAAGGAACTAAGCCTTTCATACCAAGCTCTAGGAGCTTATTTCAAGCCATAGAGAGCTTTAGTCAATTTGAATATATGATTAGGAAGAAGAGAGTTTTCAAATCCGGGAGGTTGTTCGACATATACTTCTTCGGAAATAAAACCATTCAAGAAAGCACTTTTGACATCCATTTGAAATAGTTTAAAATTATTACTACTAACATAGGCAAGGAGCATCTTTATGGCTTTTAATCGAGCCACGGGAGCGAAGGTTTCTTCGTAATCGATACCTTCTTCTTGGTTGAAACCTTTGGCCACTAATCTAGCCTTGTTTCTAACCACGATACCATTTTCGTCTTGCTTGTTTCTAAAGACCCACTTAGTACCTATGACTAAGTGGTCACTTGGTCTAGGAACAAGCTTCCATACCTCATTCCCCTCAAATTGGTTCAATTCTTCTTGCATTGCAATGACCCAAAAATCATCTTTTAAGGCTTCATCAATGCATTTAGATTCAATTTGAGAAAGGAAAGCGGCGTTAGCACAAAAATTCTTGAAAGAAGAACGAGTTTGAACCCCTTTTGTTGTATCTCCTATAATTAGCTCCTTTGGATGAGCATCTACATACTTTCATTCTTTGGGTAAAGAAATTTCGGAAGAAGATGCATTCAAATGGCTATTTTGAGGAGGGGGTTCGTTTAAATTCAAATTATCAACACCAAGATCATCATCAAAATCATTTTTCTTTAAATCAGAAATTTCATTAAAAACTACATGAATAGACTCTTCTATTACTAAGGTCCTTTTGTTAAAGACACGAAAGACCTTAGAAACGGAGGAGTAACCAAGAATAATGCCTTCATCGGATTTAGCATCAAATTTACCTAGGGCATCCTTTTCATTTAAAATGAAGCATTTACAACCAAAAACTTTAAAATAAGAAATATTTGGTTTTTTGTTATTCCATAATTCATAGGGAGTTTTTGATAGAGATGGTCTTATTAGGACCCTATTCATGATGTAACAAGCCGTATTTATGGCTTCGGCCCAAAAATATTTGGGTAAACTATGTTCATTTAACATAGTTCTTGCCATTTCTTGTAGGTTTCTATTTTTCTTTTCAACTACTCCATTTTGTTGAGGATTTCTTGGAGTTGAGAAGTTATGATTATACCCATTAACTTCGCAAAAATTTTGAAAGTCACGGTTTTGGAATTCACCACCGTGATCACTCCGAATTGATGAAATCATGAAGCCTTTTTCGTTTTGAGTGAGTTTACAAAATTTAGAGAAACACTTGAAGCAATCACTTTTGTGAGCTAAGAAATAGGTCCAAGTGTATCTAGAGTAGTCATCCACAATCACAAAAGCATATTTACTTCCACCTAGACTTGTTGTATCAATTGGTCCAAATAAGTCCAAATGGATCAATTGTAATGGTCTAGTGGTGCTAATTTGATTTTTTGGTTTGAAGCTTATTTTTATTTATTTGCCTAGTTGACATGCATCGCATACCTTATCCTTAATAAACTTTATATTCGGAATCCCTCGTACTAATTCTTGAGATGAGATTTTAGATATTGTTTTCATGCTTGCATGACCTAATCTCCTATGCCAAAGCCAAGCATCATCATTTACGGCGGAGAAACATATTTCATTACTTAGTTCATCAAGATTGATGGTATAGACATTATTTTGTTTTAAAGCAATCATAGTCATGTTATGATTTGGTTTTTCAATAATGCACATATTTGATTCAAATCTAACGATATAACCTTTATCGCATAGTTGACTAATACTCAAGAGATTGTGTTTCAATCCATCAACTAGTAAAACATCATCAATGGAAAAACTAAATTTGTTACCAATAGTTCCCTTGCCAATGATTTTGCCTTTGTTGTTGTCTCCAAAGGTGACGTACCCTTCTTCTTTGCTAGTGAGCATAGAGAAATGAGATGGATCTCTAGTTATATGTCTTGAGCATCCACTATCGAGATACCATCTCTTGCTCCTAGCTTGTGGGTTTGTCTACAAAAGAGGATGATTTTTAGGTACCCATTTGATTTTAGGTGCCTCAAAAATTGACCCACTAACTTTGTTATTTATTATTGAATCCTTTATAGTTCCTTTAGGAACCCATATTAATTTTTGTGAACTCATTTTCCTAAATGGACATTTGTAGGCAATATGTCCGGATTTGCAATAGAAGTTGCATTTCATATAAGAGGAAACATGTAATGTAGGTCCTTTTATGAAAGTGGTAGGATTTTGATGTAATCCTTTTACAAATCCAATTCCATTTCTATTTGTGATGTGACCCTTGTGTGCAAGGATCATATCTAATCCTTTGCTACAAACCTTAAACTTGTTTAAGGTTTCTTTAAGAAGCAAATTTTTATTTTTTATTGCTTCTAAATGCTCACACTTAGAGCATGGAGGAGTTTGAAGATTATCAAACTTATCTTGTAGCAAAGCATGCTCTTTCTTTAAGATACTTAATTTCTTGCTAACAGTTCTACATTCATCAAATAATTCATGAAAAGCGATAGAGAGTTCTTCAAAAGATAAATCTTCATTAAATAAATCACATACCTCTTCTCCTAAAGCCATTAGCGCGTAATGAGCAACTTGCTCGGTGTTGGACTCCTCTTCTTCGGACGCGATTGAATCATCCTACGTTGCCTTGAGCGCCTTCTTCTTTGATGTTCTCTTTTTGGCTTGAGGACAATCATTCTTGTAGTGTCCCGATTTTTTGCATTCATAGCAAATCACTTAGTCCTTCTTTTGTTCAAATTTATTTTTTATATTATTTTTAAATTTGTTCTTTCTTAAATATTTTTTAAATTTTTGGGTCAAAAGTGCAATGTCATTGTTACTGTCCTCATCACTTGATGTTCCTTTCAAGTGGTCTTCTTGTGATTTGAGTGCCATATCCTTCCTGTTCTTTGGAAGGGGGTTCTCGAGCTCATCATGAGCTTGACATGTCATTTCGTAGGTCATTAGAGACCCAATGAGTTCTTCAAGAGGGAATGCTTTAAGGTCTTTGGCCTCTTGAATGACCGTAACTTTTGGATCCCAACTTTTAGGGAGGGATCTTAAGATTTTAGTTACTAGTTCAAAGTTAGTAAAATCTTTACCAAGAGCTTTGAGTCCATTGATGACATCCGTAAACCGGGTGTACATGTCTCCGATGGACTCACTTGGTTTCATTCGGAAAAGTTCGTAAGAGTGCACAAGGATGTTGATTTTGGACTCTTTCACTTGGCTAGTGCCTTCATGAGTGACCTCAAGAGTTCTCCGTATATCAAAAGCCGAATCACAAATTGAAACACGATTAAATTCATTTTTGTCTAGTGCACAAAACAAGGCATTCATAGCCTTTGCATTTAAAGCAAAAACCTTCTTCTCCGATTCATTCCATTCGCTCATCGGAAGAGAAGATTTTTGAAATCCATTCTCGACAATAGACCAAAGCTCAAAGTCCATAGAAATGAGGAAGATCCTCATACGAGTCTTCCAATATGTGTAATCCGACCCATTAAACAAAGGTGGTCGTGCAATAGAATGACCCTCTTGCATGCCGGAGTAAGCCATCTCTCTTAGGTATTAAACCAAATATGAGAGATAACCTCGCTCTGATACCACTTGTTAGGATCGGAGCGGCATTAAGAGGGGGGGGGGGTGAATTAGTGCAGCGGATTAAAACTTCGGTTTTAGAAAAATCTTTCGTACGATAAGAACGGAACTTGAAAAGCTTAACTTGAAAGCGTATTCTTAAAGTTGCGTAGCAAAGGTAATAAGGAACTAAAGCATGTAAAAAGGTTTGCAATAATGTAAATAGCAATAATGAAATGCAAACCAGAGATTACGCCGATTTTAGAGTGGTTCGGTCAAATGACCTACATTCACTTGCGAGGCCCCTCTTCGATGAGGCTCCCACCTTCCACTAGCAAATTTCTTGAAATGGAAGGGTAAATACCCCTCTTACAACCTTTTACAAGCAGTTCAACCTCTTACAAATTTTCAATAAGAAAGAAGGAGGAGAACTCTCTAGCAAATTGAAAACAAGACTTGCTAAGACTTTCTAAGACTTTTCTCTCAATCAAATGCTTCTCAAAAGTTGTAATCTCAACTGAGATTTGAGGGGTATTTATAGGCCTCAAGAGGATTCAAATTTGGGCTCCAAAATTTGAATTCTCTTTGGGTTCCCGATGCTGGCGGTGCCAGCGCCCAGCCAAGCGGTGCCACCGCCCAACGCTCGGGTGCTGGACGGTGCAACCGTCCAGCGCTCGGGTGCTGGACGGTGCAACCGCCCAGCCCAGGAGGTGTCACCGCCCAGCTCTCGGGTGCTGGGCAGTGCCACCGCCCAGCCAGGCGGTGCCACCGCTTGGCTCTCCGGTTCACTGGTTTGGCTTAATTTTAGCCCAAACCAAATCTGACTTTGGGCCCAGTTGGCCCCTAACCAGGATATAGGATTATCTCTTAATCCTAATCCTAATTACAAGTGAACTACATAACAAAACACATCCTAAGCAAGTTTTCAACCGCGAACGTCGAGTCTTGTTCCGACGAGCTTTCCGACGAACTTTCTTCCGACGGACTCCCATCAAGCTCCCGAACTTGTGATGACTTTAACGAGTAGCCAAGCCTTCTCGGTGATCTCCATGAACCTCCGACAATCTCTTCGGCGAACTTCCGAAAATTCCGACAGGTTCCCGATTTCTTCTCGGTTGGTTCCGACAGCATCTCCGACGATTCTTCGGACTCTTAAACGTCCATCGAACTTGACTCCGGTATCCTTGCTTTATGTTTTCTGGTTATCGTAGTTAATCCTGCACACTTAACTTAATAATATGGATTAGATCAATTAACCCATCAATTGATTATATCATCAAAATCCGAGATTCAACAGGTGCTACCGCCAACTGGGCAGTGCCACCGCCTACAGGCAGTGAGCACTGCTCACAAAGCACACACACACACACACTCACACACATCATTATGTAAAATTTGCATCATAAGAGGAGAAGATCAACATTATGTAAAACTCGGAAAATGTATACCACAAGTTCATGATTCATATCAAAACATCATACAAAACTTATAAAATATATACTATAAGTTCATGAATCAAGTGAGCGAACATTGTAGGATAAAAATTGAGAAAGTCCAAAAATAAAATTCAATAATATTCATGGATTTGGATAATTTAACATCTCTAATTCCCTTCTAATGAAATCAAATTGTTCTTCATTTAATGGTTTTGTAAAGATATCGACTAATTGATGTTTCTATCAATAAACTCTAATATTATATCATAATTATTAACAAGATCTCATATGAAGTGATGCCTAATGTCAATGTGTTTTGTTCTAGAGTGTTGAATAGGATTTTTTGCTAAGCATATTACAATAGTGTTATTACACTTTATATATATGTTTTTCAGGTCAATTCCATAATCCTTTAAAGTGTTTTTCATCCAAAACTTGTAAAATACATACTATAAGTTCATGAATCAAGTGAGCGAACATTGTATGATAAAAATCGAGAAAGTCCAAAAATGAAATTCAATAATATTCATGGATTTGGACAATTTAACATCCCTAATTCCCTTCTAATGAAATCAAATTGTTCTTCATTTAATGGTCTTGTAAAGATATCGACTAATTGATATTTTGTATCAATAAACTCTAATATTATATCATGATTATTAACAAGATCTCGTATGAAGTGATGCTTAATGTCAATGTGTTTTGTTCTAGAGTGTTGAATAGAATTTTTTGCTAAGCATATTGCAATAGTGTTATCACGTTATATATATATATATATATATATATATATATATATATATATATATATATATATATATATATATATGTTTTTTAGGTCAATTTCATAATCCTTTAAAGTATTTTTCATCCATATAACTTGAGCACAGTATGCACCTACAGTTATATACTCAGCTTCGGTTGTAGATAATGCAACTGAGTTTTGTTTCTTGGAAGGCTAAGAAACGAGTGCGTGTCCTAAAAATTGATACGTTCCAGATATGCTTTTTCTATCTAAACTACATCCAGCAAAATTCGCATCAGCATAACCAAGCAATTCAAAATTCTTAGATTTAGGATACCATAATCCTAGTTTAGGAGTTCCTTTTAGGTATCTAAATATCCTTTTAAGAGCTTTTAAATGAGATTTCTTAGGGTTAGATTGAAATCTAGCATAAAGTCCTATGCTAAACATGATGTTCGGTCTAGTTGCAGTGAAGTAAAGCAAACTACCTATCATACCCATATAAGTTTTTTGATCAAAGCTTTCTCCACTTTCGTTAATGTCTAACTTAGTGGAGATACTCATAGGAGTGTTGATAGCCTTTGAACTATCCATGTTAAATCTTTTTAGTAAGTCTAAAGCATATTTTGTTTGATTAAAAAAAATATCAGTGCTAAGTTATTTAATTTGTAAGCCTAAAAATAAGGTTAGTTCTCCCATTAAGCTCATTTTAAATTCTAGACTCATGCCTTTGGTAAATGATTCACATAAAGATTCATTTGTAGAACCAAAAATAATGTCATCAACATAAATTTGAACAATAAGAAAATTATTTTTAAAATTTTTAATAAACAATGTAGTATTGACCTTGCCTTTAGAGAAATTATTATGAATTAGAAATGAGCTAAGTCTTTTATACCAAGCCCTTGGGGTTTCTTTCAATCCATAGAGAGCTTTAGTCAATTTAAACATATGATTAGAAAAATTATCATTCTCAAATTTAGGAGGTTGTTCAACATAAACTTCTTCGGAGATAAAGCCATTAAGAAAAATGCTTTTAATATCTATTTGAAATAACTTAAAATTATTACTACTAGTATAGGCAAGGAGCATCCTTGTGGCTTCTAATCGTGCCATAGGAGCGAAGGTTTCTTCATAATCGATACCTTTTTCTTGGTTGAAACCCTTGGCCACTAATCTAGCCTTGTTTCTAACCATGATATCAAATTCATCTTGCTTGTTTCTAAAGACCCATTTAGTACCAATAACTAAATGGTCATTTGGCATTGGAATAAGCTTCCACACTTCATTTCTCTCAAATTGATTCAATTCTTCTTGCAATGTGATTACCCATAAATCAACTTTCATAACTTTATCAATGCATTTAGGTTCAATTTGGGAGAGAAAAGCAGCGTTGACACAAAAATTCTTAAGAGAAGAACAAGTTTGAACCCCTTTCGATGTGTCTCCTATAATTAGCTCCTTAGGATGAGCATCTACATACTTCCATTCCTTCGGTAAAAAATGTTCGGAAGAAGATGCATCCAAGTTTCCAGATGGAGAAACGGATTCATTTAAATTCAAAGTATCAAATTTAAGATCATCATCAAAATTATTTTTCTTAACTTTGAAAATTTCATTAAAAATAACATGAATAGATTCTTCTATAACTTAAGTTCTTTTATTGAAGATTCGAAAAGTCTTTGAAATAGAAGAATAACTAAGAAAAATTCTCTCATCGAATTTTGCATCAAACTTTCCTAAGGTATCTTTTTCATTAAAAATAAAACATTTACACCCGAAAACTTTAAAGTATGAAACTTTGGGCTTTTTGTTGTTCCATAACTTATAAGGAGTTTTGGAAAGTAATGATCTTACTAGAACCCTATTCATAGCATAGCATGCCGTATTTACGGCTTCGACCCAAAAATATTTGGGTAGGTTATATTTGTTTAACATGGTTCTAGCAATTTCTTGTAAGTTTCTGTTCTTTCTTTTTACTACTCCATTTATTTGAGGATTTATTAGAATAGAGAAGTTATGGTTGTATCCATTAGATTCATAAAATTCTTGGAAATCATGGTTTTGAAACTCACTACCGTGATCACTTCGAATTGACGAAATCATAAAACCTTTCTCATTTTGAACAAGTTTATAAAACTTAGAGAAATACCTAAAGCAATCATTCTTGTGTGCTAAGATGTATGTCTAAGTCTATCTATTATAATCGTCAACAATAATAAAGGCATATTTGCTATCTCCTAGGCTTGATGTAGCAATTGGTCCAAACAAGTCTATATGGATCAATTACAATGGTCTAGAGGTGCTTATTTGATTCTTTGGTTTGAAATTATCTTTTATTTATTTTCCTAGTTGACATGCATTACACACATTGTCTTTAATGAATTTAATGTGAGGATTTCATCTCACAAGTTCTTTAGATGAGATTTGAGAGATTAGTTTCATGCTAACATGACCTAATCTCCTATGCCAAAGCTAAGCATCATCATTCAAAATCGAAAAACACATTTCATTGCAAAGATTATTAATGTCAATAGTGTATACGTTATTTTGTTTTAGCACAATCATAGATGTGTTTTTGTATGATTTTTCAATAATACAAGCATTAGATTCAAATTTAACAATATATCCTTTATCAAATAATTGACTAAAGCTCAAGACGTTATACTTTAAGCCATCAACCAATGACACATCTTCAATAAAAAAATTAGATTTGTTACCTATGGTTCATTTGCCAATAATTTTAACCTTGTTGTTGTCTCCAAAGGTGACATATCCTTCGTCTAGGCAAGTGAGCTTAGAGAATTGAGATGGATCTCTGATCATATGCCTTGAGCATCTACTATCAAGGTATCATCTCTTGCTCCTAGCTTGTGATGGTACATTTTTCTACAAAAAGGGATGATTTTTAGGTACCCATTTGACCTTGGGTGCCTCAAAAATCGATCTACATATCTTATCATGTTGTATTGAATCATTTGAGGTTCTTTTAGGAACCCAAATCAATCTATATGGACTACATCTTTTAAGTGGACATTTATAGGCAATATGTCGGAGTTTGCAACAAAAGTTACATTTGGTGTAAGGTGAAATATATAAGGTTGGGCCTTAATAAAGGTGGTTAGATTTTGGTGAGAGCTACTCACAAATCCGATTCTACTTCTCCTATGAACGTGACTCTTATTGGTAAGGATCATGTTCAAAGACTTGCTACCAACTGTTAGGACCCTTTTTATGAGCTTTTGAATAATGTTTATTGAGTCTATTTAGTTCAGTTGTTTATTGAGTCTGTTTAGTTCAGTTAGACTCAAGTAGAGATTAATTTAATATTTATTTATTATTAAGAGTCCAAGTCCTAGTGGACTCTGGGTGGAACTCTATAAATAGTAATGTAACCCTTTCTTTTAGAAATCAATCAATCAATGAAATGTTATTCCACTCTGTGGACAAACCCTAGGAGGCCTCGAAGTGATCAAGGAGGGCCGATCCCCTCGAAGTGATCAAGGAGGCCGATCCCCTCGAAGCGATCATTATCATTCCCTTTTCTCCCCTTCCTTCCACGATAAGACTTTAGGATCTTATCAATTGGTATCAGAGCGACAATAATACTTTAGGGTCTTATCAATTGGTATCAGAGCGGCGATCCTTGGTGTTCTCGCTGTAGTATTGCCATAGCTATCTAAAAAAAAAAAAAAAAAAAAAAAGAGAAAGAGATCGTTTGAGAAAGGTTGAAGCCGGCGGCCACTGACCACCACCGCGAGAAGGAAACTCTAATTCCGGCCACCGACCACCACTGCCTTCTCCACCGACCACCGTCTTTGCTTCTCCCTAGCCAGCGACCTTCGACCACCAGTCGACCACCGCTCGACCTCCTCGTTGCCCCATCTCGTTCAAAAAAAAAAAAAGAAAAGAAAAGAAGAAACAAGAGGGGAAGAAGAAGCCGTAGCCACCCCTGCGTCCCTTGCTTCCGGCTAGCCCACCCGCAGCTGTTGCTCTCAGGCCAGTGCCCACCATCGCTCCGCTTCCCGGCTAGAGGCCACCGCTGCCAGTCGCCACAATCTTCTCCTCATCGATCCCAGCCCTCAACAAAGCAATCACCACCGCTGCCCGCTCCCCTTGGGTTGCAACCGCAGCCGCTCGACCTCCCCTCCTCGGCGATCGTTGGTGACGCTGCTCCCAGCCGTGCCACCACCGCTGCCTCCTACTTCACTGCTACACCGCCGTTGCCAGCATCGCTAGTGGCTCCGGTTGTGGTACGATAGAAATAGAGCACCTTGTTTCCCCTCTCCAGCATCGCAACTTCCCGGCCAACGACGACCCTCACTACCTCTTTCTCCACTGCCGCCGCTACTTCCCGACCGCTCGATCATAGCTGCCCGCCTCCCAGCCGCAACCCTAGCTTTGTTGCTGCAACCCCGTCGATCCCTGCCGCGACCCTCGCTGCCTCCTTCTCCACCGCCGTCGCTGCACT
Organism: Musa acuminata AAA Group; assembly: GCF_036884655.1. Taxonomy (NCBI): domain Eukaryota; kingdom Viridiplantae; phylum Streptophyta; class Magnoliopsida; order Zingiberales; family Musaceae; genus Musa; species Musa acuminata. Next base: position 10,783,560 of record NC_088348.1, read on the forward strand.
CCAACCAGTGACCACCACTGCTGCCAGCCACTACAGCCTTCTCCTCAACCGCTCATGATCCTTCCGACCAACCCCTTCTGTGGTGCGACAAAAATAGAGCATGCAGCAACCACCGCCGCACGCAGCAACAAAAAATAGTGGCACCCTCTACTGCCGTAGTTGTTGATTGTAACCACCACCGCCGTTGCTCCCGACCAACAACCAACCCCTCGTTCTGCAGTAGCCGCCCTCCAATACCGAACACAGCAACCGCAGCAAGTACGCTGCCTTGCCTCAACCCTAGCAGCGCACGCAACACCGATTCCTCTTCTCAACCTCGGCCGCTTCAACGCGACCTCCCCCTTGCTTAGCATATTCTGCCACAACCACAGGTTGCCATCACCGTAGCCTCAACCTCGACGATCGCCCCTTGGGTCGCAGCAGCTACAGCCACATCAACGCAGTCGCCTTCCAACCCCGGCGCTCTCACCCCACGCAGCGATAGAAACAGGGCAGCAACTCTTCCTCCAACGTAGCGACCGTAGCACTACCCTTGGCGTCCACCTCCTCGGCAACTTTGCATCGACAGTGTTGATGCCCTTGACCGACACTAAAAATAGGAGTTGAGATTACAAATTTGTAGTCTTACGCAATGGCCACTGATAACTCGGTGAAAGCACAAGTGGAAGCATTAGAAATCAGAATTGAGAACCAATTGTAAGAAACACTTAATGATTTCAAAAAAAGCCTACTAGAGAGCCTTAGCAAATTTCAACAAAATGGGGGTTCAAGTTCTACGTTGCATAGATATGAAAATACAAGAAAAAGGCCCTAAGATTGTGACACAAACTACTCACACATGAAGGTGGAATTTCTGAGATGGAAAGATGGAGATCCGACCAGTTGGATCTCTAGGGCATAAAATTTTTTCCATTTTCACAGAACTCCAGAAGAATCCAAAGTGGAAATAGCCTCAATCCAGCTCGATGGAGATGCACTCCAGTGGTACGATTGGTATGAAACTGTCTACGGAGTTCCTTCGTGAGAGAAATTCAAAAGATGGCTTCTTGTTCGATTTAGCCCATCTGAATATGAGAATGTTGATGTCAACTCTCCAAAATTCATCAAACTTCTACAGTGTTGGAATATCAGAGTAGGTTTGAAAGATTATCAAATCAAGCTAGAGATTGGTCTGAACGATATCTTCTAGATACATTTATTGAAGGGCTTAATCCGGAGATCCGGTGTGAAGTTAAGGCTCATCAACCTCGCACTATGATAGCTGCGATCTCATTTGCACATCTACATGAGAAAAAAATTAGAAAGGAAAGATCAACAAGGGGTTTGTACTATGAAGAAAAATGGAGTATGGAGCACCGATGTAAACAAGGGCAACTTCTGATGATTGAACTAATTGGAGATGAGCCGAAAGCTAAGAATGTGGACTTCGATCATGAAGGTATAAATTCTAATGAAGACGTTGAACCTACCATACATACAATGCATACATTAGCCGACTACTCTAACCCAGAAACTATGGAAGTTGGCAGAACTCTAGAGTATCAACCTATTATAGTTTTGATTGATACTGGTAGCACTAACAATTTTATGGATAGTGAGACTATTGACCGATTGGCCCACCACATTGAAGACTATGACAGATTCGAAGTAAAGATCGTTGATGGACGTATTTTCACTTGTGATAGCAAAGGTTCAAAGATAAAATTGATTATACAGGGTCAGAAGGTTCTTGCAATGATTACTACACTGAAAGACCGACCTATTTCTTACACTATCAAAAAGTAGAGACCATACTTACTTGATCAACGAGTTGTGATGCGTTGCAGATAGTCTATGACTAAAGTGCTAAAAAAGAAGCTCCCCGAGATTGATGCTGCTCAGCTTTAAGGACAAGATTGATTTGAAGAGGGAGGAACTGTTAGGACCCTTTTTTTGAGCTTTTAAATAATGTTTATTGAGTTTATTTAGTTCAGTTGTTTATTGAGTCTGTTTAGTTCAGTTAGAGTCAAGTAGAGATTAATTTAATATTTATTTATTATTAAGAATCCAAGTCCTGGTGGACTCTGGGTGGAACTCTATAAATAGTGATGTAACCCATTCTTTTAGAAATCAATCAATCAATGAAATGTTATTTCACTCTATGGACAAACCCTAGGAGGCCGATCCCCTCGAAGTGATCAAGGAGGGCCGATCCCCTTGAAGTGATCAAGGAGGCTGATCCTCTCGAAGCGATCATTATCATTCCCTTTTCTCCCCTTCCTTCCATGATAAGACCCTAAGGTCTTATCAATTGGTATTAGAGCGACGATAAGACTTTATGGTCTTATCACCAACCTCAAATTTTTCTAAGGTTTCTTTGAGTAGCAAGTTTTCAATTTTAAGTATTTCTAGTTCATCACATTTCATACAAGGAGTTAAACTACTATTATGCTCAACCTTTAATCTATCCAAATCACTAACAAGAGAAGCATGCTCCTTTTTTTATAATTTATATTTTTTACTAATTAATTTATATTCATCAAACAAATCATGAAAAACACCCAATAATTCATCAAAATATAAATTTACATCAATTGAATTACTTACCTTATCTCCGATAGCCATTAGCGCATAGTGAGCAACTTGCTCGGTGTTGGTTGGCTCCTCTTTGCTTGGGGACATTCACTGTTGAAGTGTCCTGGCTTCTTGCATTCATAGCATATCACTTGTTCTTTCTTGGATTCAAATTTATTTTTAATATCATTTTTAAATTTATTCCTTTTTATGAATTTTTTGAACTTCTTTGTTAAGAGTGCCAGGTCATTATCACAATCCTCATCACTTGAATTTTCTTTCAAGTGTTATTATGTTCTCAGTGTCATATCCTTTCTGTTCTTTGGAAGGGTGTCCTCAAGCTCTTCATAAGCTTTACAGGTCATTAGTGACCCAATTAGTGTTAGGATCGGAGCGACACTAAGATGAGTGGGGGGGTGGGGTGAATTAGTGCAGCGGATTAAAACTTGTAAGTTTGAAAATGATTTCATAAATGCGTAGAGATTTCGATTCGACAAAGAATGACTTGGTAAAAATAGCTCGAGTAAAGTAAGGAGATGAAAACTAAAAGCTTGCTGCTATGTAAATAACGATTTCAGAAAAATAAACACTCACACATTCAAGGAATACACCAATTTAAAGTGGTTTGATCAAATGACCTACATCCACTTGCGAAGCCTTCTTCGATGAGGCTCCCAACTTCCACTAGCAAATCACTTTGAAGGGGAAGGACAAATACCTCTCTTACAACCTTTTACAAGTGGTTCACACTCTTACAGATTTTCAAAGAGAAAGAGGGAGATGAACACTTAAGCTATTAAAAACAAGACTTGCTAAAGACTTTGCTAAGGCTTTATCTCAATCTCTAACTTCCCAAAGGTTGTATTCTCTGCTGAGAATTGAGGGGTATTTATAGACCCCAAGAGGATTCAAATTTGGGCTCCAAATTTTGAATTCCTCTTAGATTCCCGGAGCTAGCGGTGCCACCAGCTATCAATGTCATATTGACGGTTTACTGGCGGTGCCACCGCCCGATCTTTCGGGTGCTAGGCGGTGCCACCGCCCAGTCCGACGGTACCACCGCCCGATCCTTCGGGTTCTGGGCGGTGCCACCGCCTAGACTATTTCAACTCATTGGTTGGGCTCCAAACTTGGCCTAAACCAGTCCAAACTCGGGCCTAATTGGCCCCTAACTGGGTATAGGGGTAACCCTTAATCCTAACCCTAATTATATGTAAACTACAAAATTAAGACATAGTCCTAAGCAAGTTTTTAACCGGCAACGTCGAGTTTCCTTCCGGCGAACTTCCGACGGACTTCCGATACAGCCTCGAATTTCTTTCGACGGACTCCCAACAGGCTCCCGGTCTTGTGGCAAGTTCAGTGAGTCTTTGGCAAGTAGTCAAACCTTCTCGGTGATCTCCGTGAACCTCGGATGATCTCTCTGGTGGACTTCCAAAAACTTCGGCAAGTCCCCGATTTCTTCTTGGTTGGTTCCGGCAACACTTCCGACGAATCTTCGGACTCTCGGTTGACTCTCGAACACCCATCGAACTTGACTCCGGTAGACTTGCTTTATGTCTTCAAGCTATCGTAGTTAATCCTGCACACTTAACTCAATAATATGAATTAGATCAATTAACCCATCAATTGATTTCATCATCAAAATCCGAGATTCAACAATCTCCCACTTTTTGATGATGACAATCAATTGATGATGGAGTTAAATATAACTCCCCCTATCTATATACCATATAATGAGAAGATAAAAACTCTTGAATTCAATCTCTTTGAATTCAAGCCTAAATCGATAAGTTCTATCTGTTGAACTTATCGTTATTTTCTATAAGCATGAGCAAATACGAAACTTCGTATTTCTCATAATTTCAAGCTATGAAAATTATTTTCAAGTCGAATGATAAAAGATAATGATCATTTCGACAAGAGATATGAACTTTCAACATAAATCTCATGATATAAATGTAAGGCATGATTTCATATGATCATGAGATGAAACGACAACCAATCTAAAAACTTTTATATTGCAATATTCTAGAAAAGTTTTGCGATGTATATAAGATATTTTTGCGATGCATATAAGACATTTTCATTACACAAGCTTTTGCAATTCATATAAGCCATGTTATCGATGCATATAAGACATTTGCATTACACAAGCTTTTGCAATTCATATAAGTCATGCTATTAATGCATATAAGACATTTGCATTACACAACATATTAGCTTTTGCAATTCATACAAGTCATGCTATCATAACATATTAGCTTTTGCAATTCATATAAGTCATGCTATCACATTGGCACAAGTCATCAATATTTTGCTCATTCTTCTCCCCCTTTGTCATCAACAAAAAGGAGATGAAACTTTAAGCGTATAATTTGTGATCATAACATCATTAGAAAAGGAGTTTAGCATGAAGATCGATCATACAAAATTCATCTCATTAGAAAAATTCAGCATTCATACAAAAAGAAGATGACAAAAAAAAATGACAAAGCTTTAACTTTGCATTAAGATTTACCATACAAGAATCGCATGTCAAGGTAGCAGAATAAGAAGGCATATCGATTAATCCTTATGAGGAAATCCATACATCTATCTTTTGATTCATTTGTCGTAGTTACCCCAAAATTTCAGCTTGTTGTAATTGAATTTGCTCTTACTGTGATTTGAGTTGCTCTTGTTATGATTTGATTTGATGTAATTCTGCCATAATGAGATCTTCAGAAGATGAAGCAGGAGCTGATTCTGAAGGTGCCGCACCAAAGGGACTAGGAGGAGGAGATTCATTTCCCCTAAAAATTGATGTTTTGGGGTGTTCTACTGGTGGGAGAACTGGATTAGTCCTTCTAGGTTGCCTAACCCAAATACCATTGCTAAAAGTGCACCTAAGTCTTTTGAGAAGGTTTCTATTGATAGTGGTAAATCGATCAACTTGAATTATTTCTTCATCAGGTGAGACACAAATATTTTGAGTAAGTATTAATCGAGTGACTAACCCCCCATATGGTAACATTGTGTCTTTAGCTATTATGTTCTACGTATATTGCCAGATTAAGTATCCAAAACAATTATGTTGTCGGTCATTATCCAATACATAGTGCTTAACTCTATTTGACTAATTTCATCATGATGAAATTGTTTGGGAAGTAGTATGCTAGTCATGATGTGATGAAGAAATTTAGAGTTAAAGGGCAATAAGTGCTCGCAACTTTTGGGAATCATGCCTAGGTTTGGATTTGCAAAAATAGTTTCTAAGGCTTCGGAGTAGGTTGCTCCTATTGCATTGATATCCCATTTATTTCTAAAATAACAACCCTTATCCTTTTCGGTAATTCTAATTAATTCGCATATAGTGCTATCAAAGTTTTGAATTTGTTTTCCTAAGAGGTGGGTAGTTAAGCTATCATTGTCCACATATAAGTTTGAGTAAAATAACCTAACTAACCTAGGATAAATTGGTTCATTGATTTGTAGGATAGGTAAAGCATCTAAATGTGCAAACCATCTAATGGGTTTTAGGTTTCCAAGTTCATCTAGATCAACATGTTTACCCTTATATATTGTTCTTATTTCGAAATTAGGAAACCTAAGAGCTACTTCATTAGATCTAAAAAGGTTTTGGTCATAGGAATCTCCTTCCACCCTCTTCCCTTTTGTTCTTGATGATCTCTTAGAAGCCATCTCTAATCAAGATGATAGATCAGGAAAAAACTGTAAAGAGTAGGCCAAATAATGAGAGGAAGCAAGAAAGATTTCAGATTTTACCTTATGGAGATTTTCTTAGGAGGTAGAGAGTTTGATCTAACAAGAATCCCTCTCTTAGGCTTCTAGAGGTTAGAATGAGGGTGAGAGAGGTTTAGAGGGTTCTCTAGGGAGGGTTCTCATGGGTTGGGGGCGGTTCCACTACTGACCCTTGTTAGGATCAAGAGCACTAAGAGGGGGGGGGGGGGGGGGTGAATTAGTACAGTAAAAAACTTTCGATGATTAAAACTACGTACGTACGTTGAAATCCGATTCCGACGTAAAAATTGTTTCGTGTAGATAATAACTTTGAAAGCTTATGGAAACGTATTTGAAGTAAATTAGGAAGGCAGTTTGCAGTTAAGATAGAAATCAGAATGTAAGCACAAACTGAAATATGATGTTCGTACGATAAAACCGATTTCCATCTTAACGCCGAAAATACTTAACTATGAAACACATTCGTAAATGAGCAGAAGGCAGTAAGCTATTGAGGAGGTTTGCAGTAAAGATAAAATGCTTAAAGTAAATGCAAACTGAGATTTAGAGTGGTTCGGTCAATCTTGACCTACATCCACTTTTGGCTTCCTCCACCAACGAGGTCACCGACGTCCAATAGAGGCTTTCCTTCAATAGGCGAAGGCCAACCACCCTTTTACAGTTTCACTCCTTTTGATGGGCTTAGGAGACAACCCTTACAAACTTTCTCTCCTCTTTTGAAAGATCAAAACTTGGAAAAAGAGGGAGGAGAACTTCTAGCCTTTACAACACTTTTGAGCTCTAAAAATCACAGAGTAAGATTGGATTTTCGGTGCCCTTTCATGTAGGAAAGGGCGGGGTATATATAGGCCCTAAACTGGTTTGAATTTGAAGCTCAAAAATATCATCTCCCGAATTTTCGGGGTCTTGGCGGTACTACCACCTGACTAGGGTGGTACAACCGCCTGGCAGCTCGGAGACTGAGCCTCTGGGCAGTGCCACCGCATGATAGGGGCGGTTGCACCACCCAGTCTCACTAAGAGACTGAGCCCTAGCGGTGCCACCGCCTGACTGGGGTGGTTGCACCGCTTGGCAGAGCTCGGAGACCGAGCTCAAGCGGTTCCATCGCTTGTCAGGGGCAGTTGCACCATCCAGTCTCGCTCGGAGACTGACCCAAGTGGTGCAACTGCCTGCCTAGGGCGGTTGCACCACCCAGCTTTCCTGGGAGACCCTCTCTTGGGTGGTGCCACCACCTAGCAGGAATTCTGGTCTGAATGAGTTGATCCATTTGGCCCAATTTGGGTTTGTCAAGGGCCCAATTGCCCCCAGATTAAGTTAATGAGATCACCTCCCATTCATAACTTAATCTACATGCTAACTACGTCATTTCTTAAGACATTTACTACAACTTGCTCCGGTACATCAATCGCTTCTTCCGGCGAACATCCAACGAACCTTCGGCGATGCTCCGACGGACTTCCGACAAACTCCTGGACTTGCGATGATCCACTTGGCGAGTTCTGACGAGCTTCTTTTGGCAAGCTCCTGGGCTTCTCGGATTTGTTCCCGCAGAACCTCCGACGACCGTCCGGACTTCCGTCAAACTCTCGAACTCCCAACGTGATCATAGTCTTGACTCCAGCGTAACTCCTACTGCATGTCTTTCTTCCATCGTAGTTAATCCTGCACATTTAAAACAAAACTTTGATCAAGACAATTAATCCAAAGCAATTAACCAAGTTGTCCGGCATGTCATTGGTCCCTCGACGCTTCGTCCGATTCTTCGGCGCATCGTTCTCTCCTGCGGCCTATTGCCCAATCGGCCAGTTGACTCTGCAATTCCGATATCCTTGGTGCAATACCTGCTCTTCTTGGCCCGATGCCCGAGTCCACGATCCGAAGCCTTTTGTCGATACGTCGACTGATCCACCGGCCCGACGTCCAATATTTTGACATGTTCCTCCAGCACAACATGATTTTTCCTGCTTTAATTGTCTCATCCTGATCGAAGCATCCTGCGTCACTCAAAACGCAGATTAAAATATAAACACAATTATCAATTGGTTTCATTATCAAAATACGAGATTCAACAATCTTTCATTTTTTGATGATGACAACCAATTGATGACGGAGTTAAACTTAACTCCCGGAGTTTAAACAAACTCCTCCTATCAATATGCCATATTGATAGAACCTTGAATTCAAACTGAATTCAAGTCATTGCAATATTCATCATGAATACTTGCAACACGTCATCATGAACATATGCATAAACTTATGCATAACATGTCATGTCATCAACATACTTCTCCCCCTTTGTCATCAACAAAAAGGAGCAGTACAACTATTCTTGTGTTTGTAATATAAGTTCAACTCATTGCATGAAAAATATAATATTATATTTTTATTATCATGCAATTTAGTAATTTTATAATATTTTAGAACTTACAAGCTAGCAATTTAGAGATGTTCAAGAAAGCAACTCTTGCTTCTTGAAATATGCAAGTTTTACAAGCTAGCAAATTCAAAGATATGCAAGTTGACATATTTGCTTTTCTTGAGATAGGCACGATAGCACATTTTTGCATTTTCTTGATGTTTCAAGCTAGCAATTCTCGGTGATGTTCAAGATAGCAATTTCTTCTCTTTTGAGAAGTACAATTTTTGCTTTCTTCTTGAATTGTGCAAGCTAGCTATCTCCCCCTTAGTCATTGTCAAAAAGAAGGGAAGACCCTTTCTAAAGAAGGGAAGACCCTTTATGTCAATTTCTAAATCATGACAAAGATGAGTAATCATTCTTATTTCAAAATTTCATAATTGAGATAAACCTTGAATTCAAATTAAGGCAATTTTAATCATGATTCACATCATATGCAATACATCACATAAAAAGCATAAGTATTGCATGCATCATTTTAGTAACAAATCGTAGCATTTCATCACATGACAAGATATCAGCAAGTAAAATTACGATGCAAGTTCTTGATATCTTAACATGATGCAAACATGACATATGGCAATCATAGAATTTCGATTATCAATTTACCATATATTTCGATGCAAGCTTCTTTTGATATCTTAACATAATTCAAATTCAAATATGACACTTATAGCATTAATTCATATATTTCTCATTCAAATATGACACTTATAGTATTAATTCATATATTTCTCCCCCTTTGTCATCAACAAAAGGAGAAGTAGCTCTAGCTATTTTAAAAGATATGTAAGTTTTTGTAACATGAAGCTAGATTTTCATCACAACATATAAGCACAAAAGCAAAGCAAGATTCTTAAGTTCAATCATGGCAATTCAACATTTGCTTCTTGTGCAAGATTGCACTTTGCTTTTCTTTGCATGTTCTAACTAGCAAAAGCTTTCTCCCCTTTGTTTTTGTCGAAAAGAAGGGAATAGTACAAGCTAGCCAGCATTTGCCTTGAGCTAGCAATCTTTCTCCCTATGTCATTACCGAAAAGAAGGGAGAAATCAATGGCCAAAAAATTTTAATCATTATACAAGCCATATTACAAAATCATGTCATGATATCAAGAAAATTCAAGGACATGATTCATTCGACAAATCCTTTTAATATAGCAAAAGAATTATACAACCAAGGATCATGATTAAAATATATCAATATCATAGATCAAGTCATGATTCGTGATTCATCATAAAGCAAATTAATTTTTAGTCATCACATAAGGCATTTAAAAAATTTTTGAAACATAGGAGAATGATTAATTTAAGCATGCAATGTTTCAATCAAATTCAAGTCATGAATACCAATACTTTTATATTGTGAGTATCAATTCATGAATCCCAAAAGATATTATTTGTGATTCCAATTTTGCAAGATCAAGATTATGATTTAGATAAAACTCATTCAAATCAAATCGTTAACTTGAAACTCATAATCAAGTCATCAAAATCAATTTCGAGATTCACAAAATATCATGAAACCATTAATCTCGATCAGATGGGAAAAGCATTTTTTAAGTGATTCTTTTTCATCTAAGCATGCCTTAGTTTTTATATGCCAAATCAAGATAAGCATGAAAGTTCAAGACGTAAAGGCAAAATCTTATAAAACAACTCATCAAGCAAGATTTTAAACATCTATTTTCAAGCCATATAAAGAGTAAGTCAAGGATTCAATTATCTCATGTCATGAATTCCAATAGGCATCTCAAAATATCAACATCACATTAAAAAGATATTTAAAAAAGATATATCGATAAGTGATTCATTTGTATCATTTCATTCATTCGGAAGATTCTCCTCTTTGGTAAATAAATCTAGGAGAACAAAATGAATTAAGGAGATGTAACATGATTGAAGCATTGAACATGATTCATATTTAAAATGTGTCTCATGTCATAAGTATGAATCAAGCATTTGTAAAATCCGAAATCATCCTTAAAGTCACATTCAATAAATTCATACATGACAAGCATAGATTTATTGAAAAGACGATAAGATAGAGGATCACATTTCATTTTTATAAATTTCTATTCATGTGATTTGCTTCTTATAAGCATGCCTTTACCTTTAATAAAACAAGTATCAACATTTAAGACGGAAAGGTAAAAAACAAATCATCATGCATGATTCCATGATAACATCCTTTTAATATTGTGATATTCATCATCAAGTATGATTTCGGAAAGTATGTTAAAGAGAAATCATTAAGACCAAATGCATGATACACTCATTTATTTTCAAAATATTCATCATGTTTATTTTCATGAGATTCATAAGATTGGTAAAATAAATTCATTAATCTCAATAGGATAGAAAATTATTTCCATTTCATACAATTAATTTCATGTGAGGGTATTCAAGTCTTTTGTGAAAACATGTATCATCATTTAAAATCGAAACATAAGTTTCTTCATGAAGCCGTCAAGACCAAACACATCATGATATCACATCTATCATCAAAAGACTATCAAGAAATTCATACATAGATGTACATGCACTATGTCATCTTAATATGTCATGAGAATGTCATCTTAATTCATCATAAAAATGATTAGACCAAAAACATATTAATTTAAAGTGAGTTTCAAATCAACATTTATTTCAAAAACTCATGCATGACATAAAATCATCAAGATACACATGCATGGATTAATCCTAAGTATTATCACATATCATGTTATCATCCCTAATGTTGCATACATCATACAACATTTCAAAACATAACATGCATGAAACCTTAGCAATATACTTTTCATGATCAAATTTTTAATTTTTCAAAGATGCTAAAAAGAAAAACATGATATAATTTTTGAAAAATAATTTTTTATTTCATATTCCTACTATCTAAATTAAGCACTCATGAAGGACTTCAAGTAATTTCAAAATAATTCAAGAGAGTTGAGTTACTTACCTTGTAGTCGAAGCCCGTCAAAGCCCAATTCGCCATTTCACCTTTGAAAGTTCTTGATTCATCCTTGGTTGCCTTCCTCTTCTTTGGCCTCTTCCTCCGTTCAAGTTTATTGTTTATTTTAGATTTTTGTTTAATAAACTTATTAAGATTTAGTGTTCGAAGTTCAAGTTCATCATTGTCCTCATCACTTGAGTCATCGCTCAAGTGGTATTCATTTGTTCGGGGTTCCAAATCTTTCCTGTTCTTTGGAAGGTTGTTTTGTTCATCATGTGCATTATACACGATTTCATATGTCATCAACGAACTAATTAGTTCTTCAAGTGGTAAGTTGTTTAGGTTTTTAGCTTCTTGTATTGCAGTTACTTTTGAATCCCACTTCTTAGAAAGAGAACGTAAAATCTTGTTTACGAGTTCAAAATCCGAAAAACATTTGCCAAGAGCTCTTAAACCATTGATGACATCCGTAAACCGGGTGTACATGTCACCAATGGTTTCGCTTGGCTTCATTTGAAAAAGCTCGAAATCATGCATCAAAAAATTGATTTTCGAATCTTTAACTCTAGAAGTGCCTTCGTGTGTGATTTCAAGAGTGTGCCATATGTCAAAAGCCATTTCGCACAAAGAAACCTGATTGAACTCATTTTTGTCCAAAGCGCAAAATAAGGCATTCATAGCCTTTCCGTTTAAAAAAAAATACTTCTTCTCCAAATCTGACTATTCGTTTATCGGTTTAGAGAGAAGTTGAAAACCGTTTTCAACAATATTCCATAAATCCAAATTCATAGAAATCAAGAAAACTCTCATTTGAGTTTTCCAATAAGTGTAGTCCAATCCGTTATATAACGATGGACGAACAACCGAAAAACCCTCTTTAAAGCCATGAAGAGCCATTTCTCTCGGGTTAAATCTAAAATGAGAAATACCGGGCTCTGATACCAATTGTTAGGATCAAGAGTACTAAGAGGGGGGGGGGGGGGGTGAATTAGTGCAACCAAAAACTTTCGACGATTAAAACTGCGTACGTACGTTGAAATCCGATTTCGACGTAAAAGTCATTTCATGCAGATAATAACTTTGAAAGCTTATGGAAATGTATTTGAAGTAAAGTAAAGAAAGCAGTTTGTAGTTAAGATAGAAATCAGAATGTAAGCGCAAACTGAAATATGATGTTCGTACGATAAAATCGATTTCCGTCTTAACGCCGATTCGGAAAATACTTAACTATGAAACACATTCGTAAATGAGCAGAAGGCAGTAAGCTATTGAGGAGGTTTGCAGTAAAGATAAAATGCTCAAAGTAAATACAAACTGAGATTTAGAGTGGTTCGGTCAATCTTGACCTACATCCACTTTTGGCTTCCTCCACCAACAAGGTCACCGACGTCCACTAGAGGCCTTCCTTCAATAGGCGAAGGCCAACCACCCTTTTACAATTTCACTCCTTTTGATGGGCTTAGGAGACAACCCTTACAAACTTTTCTCTCCTCTCTTGAAAGATCAAAACTTGGAAAAAGAGGGAGGAGAACTTCTAGCCTTTACAACACTTTTGAGCTCTAAAAATCATAGAGTAAGATTGGATTTTCGGTGCCCTTTCATGCAGGAAAGGGTGGGGTATATATAGGCCCCAAACTGGTTTGAATTTGGAGCTCAAAAATATCATCTCCCGGATTTCCGGGGTCCTAGCGGTACTATCGCCTGACTAGGGCGGTACAACCACCTAGCAGCTTGGAGACTGAGCCTCTAGGCAGTGCCACCGCATGACAGGGGTGGTTGCACTGCCCAGTCTCGCTCGAAGACTGAGCCCTGGCGGTGCCACCGCCTGACTGGGGCGGTTGCACCACCTGGCAGAGCTCGGAGATCGAGCTCAAGCGGTTCCACCGCCTGTTAGGGGTGGTTGCACTGCCCAGTCTCGCTTGGAGACTGGGCCCAAGTGGTGCCATCGCCTGCCTGGGGCGGTTGCACCTCCCAGCTTTCCTGGGAGACCTTCTCCTGGGCAGTGCCACCGCCTAGCAGGAATTCTTGTCCGAATGGGTTGATACATTCGGCCCAATTGGCCCTAGATTTAGTTAATGGGATCACCTCCCATTCCTAACTTAATCTACATGCTAACTACAACATTTCTTAAGACATTTACTACAACTTGCTTCGGTGCGTCAATCGCTTCTTCCGGCGAGCTTCCGACGAACTTCTGGCGAACATCCGATGAACCTTCGGCGATGCTCCGACGGACTTTGGCAAACTCCTGGACTTGTGACGATCCACTTGGCGAGTTCTAACGAGCTTCTTTTGGCAAGCTCTTGGACTTCTCGGATTTGTTCCCGCAGAACCTCTGACGACCGTCCGGACTTCCGTCGAACTCTCAAACTCCCAACGTGATCATAGTCTTGACTCTGGTGCAACTCCTACTACATGTCTTTCTTCCATCGGAATTAATCCTGCACATGTAAAACAAAACTTCGATCGAGTCAATTAATCCTAAGAAATTAACCAAGTTGTCCGGCATGTCATTGGTCCCTCGACGCTTGATCCGATTCTTCGGCGCATCGTCCTCTCATGCAGCCTATTGCCCAATCGGCTAGTTGACTCCGCAACTCTGATATCCTTGGCGCAATACCCACTTTTCTTGGTCCGATGCCTGAGTCTACGACCCGAAGCTTTCTGTCGATACGTCGACCGATCCACCGGCCCGACGTCTAATCTTCTGTCATGTTCCTCCGGCACAACATGATTTTTCCTGCTTTAATTGTCTCATCCTGATCGAAGCATCCTGCCTCACTCAAAACGTAGATTAAAACATAAATACAATTATTAATTGGTTTTATCATCAAAATACGAGATTCAATAACCCTAACTCATTTACTTATATGAGGATTCTTGGGGATTGAGCGCCTAGGCGGTGCTACCGTCGATTCTAGTGGTGCCACCTCTAGCATGCCAAAAAAATTTTTTCTTTCCCTCCTTTTTTTTTTTTTTTTTTTTTTCAGAGGTGTTTGATTTAAGATAGGATAGAGTCTTGGATTGCTCTTTAAGATGTCATTTGGAATCGAAAAACAAAGAAGAAGTCAAATCCATGAAAACCGGAAAGAGGATGAAAATTTTTAGAAAATACATACAATCAAGCTCATTCACAAGGATAATTTTGTTGAATCTCGTATTTTGATGATGAAACTACTTGATATATGTTTATGATTTAATCTGCGTTTTGAGTGACGCAGGATGCTTTGATCAGGATGAGACAATTAAAGCAGGAAAATCATGTTGTGCCGGAGGAACATGTCAGAAGATTGGACGTCGGGCCGGTAGATCGGTCGACGTATCGACAGAAGGCTTCGGGCAGTGGACTCGGGCATCGGGCCAAGAAGAGCGGTTATTGTGCCAAGGATATCGGAGTTGCGGAGTCAACTGGCCGATTGGGCAATAGGCCGCAGGAGAGGACGATGCGCCGAAGAATCAGACGAAGCGTCGAGGGACCAATGACATGCCGGACAACTTGGTTAATTGCTTAGGATTAATTGTCTCGATCGAAGTTTTGTTTTAATTGTGCAGGATTAACTATGATAACGATGAAGACATAAAGCGAAACAAAGTGTCGGAGTCAAGCACGAAGGATTTGTTGCGAGTTCGAGAGTTCGACGGAAGTCCGAAGGTTCATCGGGAATGCTACCGGAACTAGCCGAGAATGAGTTGGGAGCATGCCGAAGGGTTTTTCGGAAGCTCGCCGGAAGGTTCGTTGGGAGTTCGCGGAGCTCGCCGAGAAAGATCGGAGCTTGCCGAAGAAGCTTGTTGGAACTCGCTAAGAACAAATCGTGAAGTCTAGGAGCTTGCCGGGAGTCCGCAGAATGGTTTCCGAGAGTTCATCGGAAGACCGCCGGAAGTTTGCCGGAAGCTCGCCAGAAGAAGTCTTGACTTGCGGACTTTGTAATAGCTTAGAAAATATCTTTAAAATCATAGTTAGCACATTAATTAGGGTTAGGATTAGGCGTTAATCCTATAACCCAAGTAGGGGCCAATTAGGCCCAAGTTCGGATTGGTTTGGGCCAAGTTTGGAGCCAAATCAAGTGAGCTGAAATAGTGAAAGAGGTGGCACCGCCCCAGCCAGGAGGTGGCACCGCCTGGGCTAAGCCTCCCAGCGAGACTGGGCGGTGCAACCTCCCCAGCCAGGAGGTGGCACCGCCTGAGCTCAGTCTTCGAGCAAGATTGGGCGGTGCAACCTCCCTGACAGAGAGGTGGCACCTCCTGAGCTCGGTCTTCGAGCTCTGGTAGAGAGGTGCAACCGCCTCAGTCAAGAGGTGGCACCGCCTGGGCTCAGTCTTTGAGCTCTGCTAGGCGGTGCAACCTCTCCAGTCAGGAGGTACAACCGCCTGATCCCGAAATTCCGGGATTTGATCGTTTTGAGCTCCAAATTTGAACTGGGTTGGGGCCTATAAATACCCCACCCATTCAGCACTAAAAGCATAGAACACACACTCGAAATCTTGCTATCTTTCTGTGTTTCTTAGAGCTCAAAACTGCTAGTTCTCCTCTTTCTATTCTTCAAGTTTGAGTTGTAAAGAGAGGAGAGAAAACTTCTGTAAGGGTTGTCTCCTAAGCCCGTCAAAAGGAGTGAATATGTAAGAGGGTAGTTGGCCTTCGCCTATTGAAGGAAGGCCTCTAGTTGACGTCGGTGACCTCGTCGGTGGAGGAAGCCAAAAGTGGAGTAGGTCAAGACTGACCGAACCACTCTAAATCTCTGGTTTGCGTTTATTTTGAGCACTTTATCATTACTGCAAACCTCCTACATAGCTACTGCTCTCTACACCTTTACGAACAAGTTTCTAAGTTCTGTTCTTTTCAAATATGCATTCAGACGTAAATCGGTGTTTTCGTACGATCTCTACATTGCGGTTTACACTTACGTTTTGATTCTATTTATAACTGTAAACTGTCTTTTGCGCTTTTACGAACGAGTTTCTTTGCAGTTTACGTTTACGTCTTGATTCTGTTTATAACTGCAAACTGATTTCTGCGAACGAGTTTCTTTGCAGTTTACGTTTACGTCTTGATTCTGTTTAGACGTAAAACTGTGTTTTAGACGTAAACTACTTTTAAACGTAAAACTACGTTTAGACGTAAAATTGTGTTTAGACGCAAACTGCGTTTAGACGTAAAACTACGTTTAGACGTAAAACTGCGTTTAGACGCAAATTACGTTTAGACGTAAAACTACGTTTAGACGTAAAACTGTGTTTAGACGTAAAACTGCGTTTAGACGCAAACTGCACTGCACTCAGACGCAATCTGATCTTAGACGTAAACTGCGCTTAGACGCAAACTGCGCTTAAACGCAATCTGCGCTTATACGCAAACTGCGCTTAGACGCAATCTGAGTTTAGACGTAAACTGCGTTTAGACGCAAACTGCAAACTGTATAAATTGCGCTTAGACGCAAACTGTGTTTAGACATAAACTGTTAGGATCGGAGTGGCACTAAGAGGGGGGGGTGAATTAGTGCAGCGGATTAAAACTTCGGTTTTAGTAAAATCTTTCGTACGATAAGAACGGAACTTGAAAAGCTTAACTTGAAAGCGTATTCTTAAAGTTGCGCAGCAAAGGTAATGATGAAACAAAGCAAGTAAGAAGATTTGCAGTAATGTAAATGACAATAAGAAATGCAAACCAGAGATTACGCCGTTTTTAAAGTGGTTCGGTCAAGTGACCTACATCCACTTGCGAGGCCCCTCTTCGATGAGGCTTCCACCTTCCACTAGCAAATCTCTTGAAAGTGAAGGGTGAATACCCCTCTTACAACTTTTACAAGCGGTTCACTCTCTTACAGATTTTCAACAAGAAAGAAGGAGGTGAACACTAGCAAATTGAAAACAAGACAAGCTAACACTTTTCTAAGGCTTTTCTCTCAAACACTTGCTGCTCAAAAAGTTGTTCTCTCAGCTGAGATTTGAGGGGTATTTATAGGCCTCAAGAGGATTCAAATTTGGGCTTCAAAATTTGAATTCTCTTTGGGTTCCCGCTGTTGGAGGT
The DNA here is from genome assembly GCF_036884655.1 of Musa acuminata AAA Group. Taxonomy (NCBI): domain Eukaryota; kingdom Viridiplantae; phylum Streptophyta; class Magnoliopsida; order Zingiberales; family Musaceae; genus Musa; species Musa acuminata. The sequence goes on from NC_088348.1 coordinate 10,801,247, forward strand.
GCCACCGCCCAGCCAAGCGGTGCCACCGCCCAGGGCTCGGGTGCTGAGCGGTGCCACCGCCCAGCCAGGAGGTGTCACCGCCCAGCTCTCGGGTGTTGGGCGGTGCCACCGCCTACAGTGTTTTCAGCCCGACTACAGTGTTTTCAGCCACTAGTTGGGCTTCAATCTTGGCTCTCTAGTTCGCTGGTTTAGCTTAATTTTTAGCCTAAACCAACTCTGACTTTGGGCCCAGTTGGCCCCTAACCAGGATATAGGATTATCTCTTAATCCTAATCCTAATTACAAGTGGACTACATAACCAAAACACATCCTAAGCAAATTTTCAACCGCGAACGTCGAGTCTTGTTCTGGCGAGCTTTCCGACGAACTTTCTGCTGACGGGCTTCTAGCAAGCTCCCGAACTTGTGATGACTTTAATGAGTAGCCGAGCCTTCTTGGTGATCTCCGTGAACCTCCGACGATCTCTTCGGCGAACTTTCGAAAATTCCGACAGGTTCCCGATTTCTTCTCGGTTGGTTCTGGCAGCATCTCCGACGATTCTTCGGACTCTTAAACGTCCATCGAACTTGACTCCGGTATTCTCGCTTTGTGTTTTCTGGTTATCGTAGTTAATCCTGCACACACAAGCAAACACTCTACTCCGATCTAGACAATTATTATAACGCAAATTGACATTCTGTTGCCCGGCACGTCATTGGTTGGCGCTTCGTCCGATTCTTCGGCGCATCGTCCTCTCTTGCGGCTTGTTGCCCAATCGGCGGTTGACCTCCACAACGCCGATATCCTTGGCGCAATTCCGCTCTTGGCCCGATGCCCGACGCCCGAAGCCTTCTGCCATCCAATATCCTGACGTGATCTCCTCCGACGCAACGTCAATTCCTCCTGCGTTAATTGTCTAATCCTGATCGAGTAGACCTGTATCACTCAAAATGTAGTCAAACATTTAAACACAATCAATTAGTTTCATCATCAAAATCCGAGATTCAACAATCTCCCCCTTTTTGATGATGACAACTAATTGATGACTAACGGAGTTAACCTTAACTCCCCGGAGTTTAACTAAACTCCCCCTATCAATATGCCATTGATAGAACACTTGGATTATCCCAAATTCAAGTAACATTCATCACATGTTATGAAAAACATTTAAACTATCATGCAAATATATAAAATATTTAATTCAATGCATGAAGTCATCAATATACTTCTCCCCCTATGAAATCAACAAAAAGGAGAAGTAGCTACTCTTATGTGTTTATTATATGGGTTCAAACCATTGCATGAAAAACATAATATTAAATTTTTATCATCATGCAATTTTGAAGATAGAAAATTTAGCAAGTAATGCATCATGCTTGGGACATTCAAGCTATCAAGTTTTAGATATACAAGTTTTACAGCATATAAGATAGCACTTTTGGTAATGTTCAAGATAGCAAGTTCTACATCATGCAAGCTAGCAATATTGAGATGTTCAAGAAAGCAACTCTTGCTTCTTGAAATATGCAAATTGTAAGCTAGCAAATTTTTGCTTCCTTTGCAATGTTTGAGCTAGCAATTTTGCTTCCGTTGCAAAGTGCAAGTTAGTATGTTTTGCATCTTGAGATAAACAAGATTGTATTTTTGGTATGCAAATTTATAGTATACAAGCTATCAACTTTTGCACATAAAAAGTTAGCAAAATTTTACATCTTTTGAGATGTGCAAGATGGACTATTTTGCCTCTTTTCAAATTGTGCAAGCTAGCAAATTTGCTATCTAGCAAGTTTTGCTCCCCCTTTGTCAGTGTCAAATAGAAGGGAATAACAATACAATCATGTAATTCATTTCTCTTTACTATAATATTCAAATCATGATAAGGGTAAATAATAAAGATGAAAAATGAATGTCAAAAGACATATATCATTTTTGACAAATTTCTTCTTTTGTAGATAGAAAACATGATAGGAAACAATCTTGATTCAAAAAGAAAACTCAAGTTATAAATTATCAAGATGTCAAGTAGCATGTCATGGTTTACAAAAACAAGTTTCTTGCTAGTTAATAGCAAAAAGAATCTCAATTCATGCATATAAAATCTTATGATTCACATAGAACATCTCCTCTTTTATAAAACGAGAGAATCATGATGAAGAATCTTGATTTACATAGAGTTTCAAAATATAATTATCAATATCATGAATACTAAAAGACCATGAAAATTTTGATAAATATCCTTTTAAATAGAAAACAAACTTGATTCATTCAATAGAAAATTGTGAGAAATCAAGATCATGATTTCAATAAAATCCATTAAATTCAAATCATTTTCATAATCCATGAGATTCATAAAAATAATACAAATAGATTCATCAAAATCAATAATATAGAAAAAATAATTTTCAAGAAGAAAAATGTTCTTCTCTTTTAGTTGCTTCAATTCATGTGATTTATTTCATTCAAGCATGCCTCCCTTTTTTTTTATGTCAAATAAAAACATGTATCATGTTTAAAACCGAAAGTGCTAGATTTATTATGACAAGGATCAATAAGGCACTTTCATTATGGTAAAAAGAAAATCGATAATCTGTAAATTACAAGATTCATTATGCATAATTTTAAAAATCTTATGCATAGAACAAAATCATCAATCATGATATCAAGACATTTATCATTTAAAGCATTCATGATTCACATCATATGCAATACATCACATATATTATCATAATAAAAGGCATAAGTATTGCATGCATCATTCCAAATTATAAATATTTCAAATCATAATGGTATTAATTTGTCAAATTGCATCCTACCATGCATGATCATAACTTTTCATTTGTATGCATCAAAATAATCTCAAGAGTATTTCATGCATGATTTTATATCACCAAATAAGGAATATCAAGAAGAAAATAATTGGTGATGAGATAAACATTTCATGAATATAAGGAATTACATAAAAATTTTATCATGAAGGATTAGAACATGTGAATACCAGAAGACATGATTTCTTTTTGAAAAACCTACTCATTAATAATCAAAAGAAAATCTTAGGAGATCGATTAATGAAAAATCTTGATTCATAATAAATCTTAATTTGTAAATATCACGGAATCAAGATCATGATTTTAGATAAAACTCATTCAAATTCAAATCGTCTAAATCATCAAAATCTCAACATTTCTTTCAAGAGATTCAAAATGACATAAATAATTTTATTGGTCTCTTAGGTATAAATCAATAAGATAGAGAAAAAGAAAATTTTCAATAAAAAATCTTTCCTCCTTTTGTTTCAACTTATTGATTGATTCCATGCATGCATCTCCTTTTCTTTCAAATCCATGCATCATCGTTTTAAAACAAAAAAAAAATCAAAGATCATCAAGATAAAAAAGTGCAACACATAATTCCAAAAAAAAATGATTTCAACTCATTACTTCAAGTCAAATCAATATCATGATTTTGATATAACTCATTTGTAATTCAAATCATCAAACCAAAATCATTTTCAAGGGATTCATATAAATCAACAAGATAGAGAAAAATAATTTTCAAGAACAATGCTTTTCTCTTTTTAGTTATTTAAATTCATGTCATTTATGCTAGATAAAAATGTGCATCAACATTTAGGATCGAAAAATGAATTTTGTCATAAAAACCATCAAGACCAAAAAATCATCATGTATAACTTTACAATCTCATGCATAAAATCATCAAATCATAGCATCAAAACTTTCAATAGTTTCATTACAACATCAAGTAAGGTTTTATTGAACATAATTTTGAATGATTCTTATAGATATTTAAAATTTCTTTAGTTTTACTTTATATGATTGACTTTATATTAGCATGCTTCAAATTTTTGTTCTTATGTCAAAACTATACATCATGTTTGAAAACCAAAGATAAGGTTCATAAAAAAATCATCAAACCTTCCATTCAAAAGTCATGCATCGTCATTGAAAATCAATATGGAAATCGTCAAAGTACAAATTCTTGCTTCTCAAGCACATATATAAGATTAATCTTACTAGGTGTATAAGCATTATATTTATATCTAACATTTTATTGCATTAACATAACACAAGCAATTTTCAAGAAAATTAATCCTAAACTAAATTAAAAATAACTCAAGAAAGTATTATGTAATTTCGAAATAAATTAGTGGGATTTTGATTACCTCATTGTTGAAAGAGGGTGAGGCATAGTTTGCCACCTCGCCTTTCTTGATTTTCTCCTCGTCTTCGGAAGAGCTCAATTCATCCCAACTTTTGTTCTTCTTGCGTTCAAAGCAAGTAGTTCCATTCTTTTTGCTTTTTAATTTTTGTTTCATTAGTAGTTTAAGTTCACCATCACTTGAGCTTATGCTCGAGTGGTCTTCATGTGTTCTATGTCCCAAATCCTTCCTATCATTTGGAAGGTTGTTCTCGAGTTTCTTTTTTGTCACATTGTTCATTTCGTAGGTCATTAGAGACCCAATAAGTTCTTCGAGAGGGAATGTTTTAAGGTCCTTGGCCTCTTGAATGGCCGTAACTTTTGGATCCCAACTTTTTGGAAGGGATCTTAAGATTTTAGTGACTAGTTCAAAATTAGAAAAACTTTTACCAAGAGCTTTGAGTCCATTGATGACATCCGTGAACCGGGTGTACATGTCTCCGATGGACTCACTTGGTTTCATCCGGAAAAGTTCGTAAGAATGCACAAGAATATTGATTTTGGACTCTTTCACTCGGCTAGTGCCTTCATGAGTGACCTCTAGAGTTCTCCAAATATCAAAAGCCGAGTCACACATCGAAACACGATTAAATTCATTTTTGTCAAGTGCACAATATAAGGCATTCATAGCCTTTGCATTTAGAGAAAACATCTTCTTCTCCAAATCATTCCAATGGTTCATTGGGAGAGAAGACATTTCAAATCCATTTTCGACTATGTGCCATAAATTCAAATCCAAAGAAAGTAAGAAAACTCTCATTTGAGTTTTCCAACAAGTGTAGTCCGTCCCATTGAAAAAGGGAGGACGAATGAGAGAATGACCCTCTTGAAAGCCATAAAGAGCCATTTCTATTTGGGTGTTAAACCAAAGTAGAAAACCGTGGCTCTGATACCAATTGTTAGGATCGGAGTGGCACTAAGAGGGGGGGGTGAATTAGTGCAGCGGATTAAAACTTCGGTTTTAGTAAAATCTTTCGTATGATAAGAACGGAACTTGAAAAGCTTAACTTGAAAGCGTATTCTTAAAGTTGCGCAGCAAAGGTAATGATGAAACAAAGCAAGTAAGAAGATTTGCAGTAATGTAAATGACAATAAGAAATGCAAACCAGAGATTACGCCGTTTTTAAAGTGGTTCGGTCAAGTGACCTACATCCACTTGCGAGGCCCCTCTTCGATGAGGCTTCCACCTTCCACTAGCAAATCTCTTGAAAGTGAAGGGTGAATACCCCTCTTACAACTTTTACAAGCGGTTCACTCTCTTACAGATTTTCAACAAGAAAGAAGGAGGTGAACACTAGCAAATTGAAAACAAGACAAGCTAACACTTTTCTAAGGCTTTTCTCTCAAACACTTGCTGCTCAAAAAGTTGTTCTCTCAGCTGAGATTTGAGGGGTATTTATAGGCCTCAAGAGGATTCAAATTTGGGCTTCAAAATTTGAATTCTCTTTGGGTTCCCGCTGTTGGAGGTGCCACCGCCCAGCCAAGCGGTGCCACCGCCCAGGGCTCGGGTGCTGAGCGGTGCCACCGCCCAGCCAGGAGGTGTCACCGCCCAGCTCTCGGGTGTTGGGCGGTGCCACCGCCTACAGTGTTTTCAGCCCGACTACAGTGTTTTCAGCCACTAGTTGGGCTTCAATCTTGGCTCTCTAGTTCGCTGGTTTAGCTTAATTTTTAGCCTAAACCAACTCTGACTTTGGGCCCAGTTGGCCCCTAACCAGGATATAGGATTATCTCTTAATCCTAATCCTAATTACAAGTGGACTACATAACCAAAACACATCCTAAGCAAATTTTCAACCGCGAACGTCGAGTCTTGTTCTGGCGAGCTTTCCGACGAACTTTCTGCTGACGGGCTTCTAGCAAGCTCCCGAACTTGTGATGACTTTAATGAGTAGCCGAGCCTTCTCGGTGATCTCCGTGAACCTCCGACGATCTCTTCGGCGAACTTTCGAAAATTCCGACAGGTTCCCGATTTCTTCTCGGTTGGTTCTGGCAGCATCTCCGACGATTCTTCGGACTCTTAAACGTCCATCGAACTTGACTCCGGTATTCTCGCTTTGTGTTTTCTGGTTATCGTAGTTAATCCTGCACACACAAGCAAACACTCTACTCCGATCTAGACAATTATTATAACGCAAATTGACATTCTGTTGCCCGGCACGTCATTGGTTGGCGCTTCGTCCGATTCTTCGGCGCATCGTCCTCTCTTGCGGCTTGTTGCCCAATCGGCGGTTGACCTCCACAACGCCGATATCCTTGGCGCAATTCCGCTCTTGGCCCGATGCCCGACGCCCGAAGCCTTCTGCCATCCAATATCCTGACGTGATCTCCTCCGACGCAACGTCAATTCCTCCTGTGTTAATTGTCTAATCCTGATCGAGTAGACCTGTATCACTCAAAATGTAGTCAAACATTTAAACACAATCAATTAGTTTCATCATCAAAATCCGAGATTCAACATAAACTGCACTTAATCATAAGTAATCTTAGAATTGGCTTTTGCATCAAAATAGTTTTTATCGAACGAACGCAGCTTTCGTTTTTAATCGCTGAAAGATTTCCGCTGCACTAATTCACCCCCCCCCTCTTAGTGCTCTCGATCCTAACAATTGGTATCAGAGTGGGGTATTTCTCATTTCGGATTTACACCCGAGAGAAATGGCTCTTCAAGAGGGCTTTTCGGTCTTTCGTCCACTGTTCTTTAACGGATTGGACTACACTTATTGGAAAACTCGAATGAGAGTTTTCTTGATTTCTCTAAATCTGGATTTATGGAATATCGTTGAAAACGGTTTTCAACTTCCCTCTAAACCGATGAACGAATGGTCGGATTTAGAGAAGAAGTATTTTTCTTTAAACGCAAAGGCTATGAATGCCTTATTTTGCGCTTTGGAAAAAAATGAGTTCAATCGGGTTTCTTTGTGCGAAACGGCTTTCGATATTTGGCGCGCTCTTGAAATCACGCACGAGGGAACTAGTAGAGTCAAAGACTCGAAAGTTAATGTTTTACTGCATGATTTCGAGCTTTTTCATATGAAACCAAGCGAAACCGTTGTTGACATGTACACCCGTTTTACGGATGTCGTCAATGGTTTAAAATCACTTGGTAAAAGCTTTTCGGATTTTGAACTCGTTAACAAAGTTTTGCGCTCACTTTCTAAAACTTAGGATTCAAAAGTAACTGCTATTCAAGAAGCTAAAAACCTAAACAACTTACCACTTGAAGAACTAATTGGTTCATTGATGACATATGAAATGGTGCACAATGCACATGATGAACATGTTGAACACAATCACCTTCCAAAGAACAGGAAGGATTTGGAACTCTGGACAAATGAATGCCACTTGAGCGATGACTCAAGTGATGAGGACAATGATGAACAAAACAACCTTCCAAAGAACAGGAAGGATTTGGGACATAGAACATTTGAAGACCACTCGAGCATAAGCTCAAGTGATGGTGAACTTAAACTACAAATGAAACGAAAATTAAAAAGCAAAAAGAATCGAACTACTTGCTTTAAACGCAAGAAGAAGAACAAAAATTGGGATGAATCGAGCTCCTCCGAAGAAGAAAAAGTCAACAAAAGCAAGGCGGCAAACTACGCCTTAACAGCCTACAATGATGAGGTAATCGAAATCCCCCTAATTTATTTTGAAATTACTTGATGCTTTCACGATGTATTAGTTTAGAATTAATTTTCTTAAAAATTATATGTTAAAAAAAAAAAATTATGATCATGCTTGTAATTTTGAAAATGAAAATGAAAATATTAAAGTTTTGATACTATGATTTGACGATTTTATGCATGAGATTTTAAAGTTATACATGATGATTTTTGTGATTGATGGTTTTATGATCCTAAACGTTGATGCATGTTTTCATTTGACATAAATGAAAAGGCATGCTAACATGAAATCGATCACTTAAGAGGAAACACTTAAAAAAAAGGGGAGAAATATATGAATTGATGCTATAAACACTATGCTATGATTATCCCATGCTTGCATCACCAAGAAATATATGATTGCTATCATTGCTATATGCCCTGTATCAAGATATCAAACAAAAATTTGCATCATACGAGCTGATATCTTACTATGTGATGCAATGCTACACTTGCTAAAATATTCGAAATGTGTACATCATGCCCTGTATCAAGATATCAAACAAAATCTTGCTTCATAGTTTTACGCATTGATATCTTACCATATGATGAAATGCTACAATTGATGAACACTTGAAATGTAATACTCTATCTTATTGATTTTTCAATAAATCTATGCTTGTCATACATGAATTTATTGAATGTAATTTTGAGGATGATTTCAGATTTGACAAATGCTTGATTCGTATTTACGACATAAGATACACTTTAAATATGAATCATGCATCAATCATGTTAAATGCTTCAATCATTTTCTATCTCTAGAGTTCTCGATTTTGATGAAATACAAGTGATAAATTCATTTATGATATCTTGTAAATCACTTGAATTATGAATGAGTTTTTTATGATGTGTTAAAAGAATCACTTAAAAAGAAAATGCTTTTCCCATCTTATCGAGATTAATGATTTCATGATATTGTGTGAATCTCGAAATTGATTTTGATGAAATAGTAATAACGTTATTCATGTTATGAATCTTAAAAATGATAATATGCTTCATGTGATAATATGAATACATGAAACACTTATGATATTCCGTGTATTCATAAAATATTTATCTCATCATCCAATAACTCTTCTTGATATTGCTTATGAGATGAAATGAAATAATGCATGAAATACAAATGAGGAGTCAATGATCTTGCATAATAGGATGTAATGAATTCTGACATTTAGATACCATCGTTTGAATATCCATGATTATGTTGCCAAAATGATATATCATGAATGCTTGAATATCATGTTTGATATACTCATGATGATGATTGATTTTTCGGTATCGTGCATAAAAAAAATGAAATGTAATGTTAATGAATTTGTGCATTGAAACTATAATGATACACAAATAAGAATGATTACTTACCTTTGTCATAATTTAGAAATTGATGTAAAGGGTTTTTCCCTTCTTTTTGACAATGACAAAGGGGGAGATAGATTGCTAGCTTGAAATGTCAAGAAAATGCAAAAACTTGTTTATTTTCTTGCACATCTAAAGAGAAGATGCAAATGTAACACTTGCCAAATTGTTTGCTTGCCTCATGTAAAACATTATCTCTTGCTAGTTTGGCATTTTGCTAGCTTGCACTTTACAACGAAAGCAAAAATGACACTTCTCAAAAGAGAAGAAAGAGCTTGTTATCTTGAACATCATAAGCTTGCCAAACAAAAATTGCAAAAGTGCTATCTTGCCTATCTCAAGAAGCAAAACTTGCATATCGTAAAAATTTGCTAGCTTGCAACTTGCATATTTCAAGAAGCAAGAGTTGCCTTCTTGAACATCTCTAAATTGCTAGCTTGCAAGTTCTAAAATGTTGCAACATTGCTAGCTTGCATGTTATAAAAGTGCTATCTTGTATGCTTTAAAACTTGCATATCTAAAACTTGATAGCTTGAATGTTCTAAGCATGATGTAACATTTGCTAAATTTTTCGGCTTCAAAACTGCATGATGATAAAACTTGATATTATATTTTTCATGCAATAAGTTGAACCAATATCACAAACACTTGATTGTGGTACTTCTCCTTTTTGTTGATGACAAAGGGGGAGAAGTATTTGATGACATGACATGCATAAGATCATGATAACGTGTTGCAAGTATTCATGATGAATATTGCAATGACTTGAATTCAGTTTGAATTCAAGGTTCTATCAATATGGCATATTGATAGGGGGAGTTTGTTTAAACTCTGGGAGTTAAGGTTAACTCCGTTTATGATGACATGTTGCTTAGATTTTTGAATCTAAGAGTTTCTATCAATATGACATATTGATAGGGGGAGTTTGTTTAAACTCCGGGAGTTAGGTTTAACTCCGTCATCAAGTGGTTGTCATCATCAAAAAGGGGGAGATTGTTGAATCTCGTATTTTGATGATGAAACTACTTGATATATGTTTATGATTTAATCTGCGTTTTGAGTGACGCAGGATGCTTTGATCAGGATGAGACAATTAAAGCAGGAAAATCATGTTGTGCCGAAGGAACATGTCAGAAGATTGGACGTCGGGCCGGTAGATCGGTCGACGTATCGACAGAAGGCTTCGGGCAGTGGACTTGGGCATCGGGCCAAGAAGAGCGGTTATTGTGCCAAGGATATCGGAGTTGCGGAGTCAACTGGCCGATTGGGCAATAGGCCGCAGGAGAGGACGATGCGCCGAAGAATCAGACGAAGCGTCGAGGGACCAATGACATGCCGGACAACTTGGTTAATTGCTTAGGATTAATTGTCTCGATCGAAGTTTTGTTTTAATTGTGCAGGATTAACTATGATAACGATGAAGACATAAAGCGAAACAAAGTGTCGGAGTCAAGCACGAAGGATTTGTTGCGAGTTCGAGAGTTCGACGGAAGTCCGAAGGTTCATCGGGAATGCTACCGGAACTAGCCGAGAATGAGTTGGGAGCTTGCCGAAGGGTTTTTCGGAAGCTCGCCGGAAGGTTCGTTGGGAGTTCGCGGAGCTCGCCGAGAAAGATCGGAGCTTGCCGAAGAAGCTTGTTAGAACTCGCTAAGAACAAATCGTGAAGTCTAGGAGCTTGCCGGGAGTCCGCAGAATGGTTTCCGAGAGTTCATCGGAAGACCGCCGGAAGTTTGCCGGAAGCTCGCCAGAAGAAGTCTTGACTTGCGGACTTTGTAATAGCTTAGAAAATGTCTTTAAAATCATAGTTAGCACATTAATTAGGGTTAGGATTAGGTGTTAATCCTATAACCCAAGTAGGGGCCAATTAGGCCCAAGTTCGGACTGGTTTGGGCCAAGTTTGGAGCCAAATCAAGTGAGCTGAAATAGTGAAAGAGGTGGCACCGCCCCAGCCAGGAGGTGGCACCGCCTGGGCTAAGCCTCCCAGCGAGATTGGGCGGTGCAACCTCCCCAGCCAGGAGGTGGCACCGCTTGAGCTCAGTCTTCGAGCAAGACTAGGCGGTGCAACCTCCCTGACAGAGAGGTGGCACCTCCTGAGCTCGGTCTTCGAGCTCTGGCAGACAGGTGCAACCGCCTCAGTCAAGAGGTGGCACCGCCTGGGCTCAGTCTTCGAGCTCTGCCAGGCGGTGCAACCTCTCCAGTCAGGAGGTACAACCGCCTGATCCCAGAATTCCGGGATTTGATCGTTTTGAGCTCCAAATTTGAACTGGGTTGGGGCCTATAAATACCCCACCCATTCAGCACTAAAAGCACAGAACACACACTCGAAATCTTGCTATCTTTCTGTGTTTCTTAGAGCTCAAAACTACTAGTTCTCCTCTTTCTATTCTTCAAGTTTGAGTTGTAAAGAGAGGAGAGAAAACTTCTGTAAGGGTTGTCTCCTAAGCCCGTCAAAAGGAGTGAATATGTAAGAGGGTAGTTGGCCTTCGCCTATTGAAGGAAGGCCTCTAGTTGACGTCGGTGACCTCGTCGGTGGAGGAAGCCAAAAGTGGAGTAGGTCAAGACTGACCGAACCACTCTAAATCTCTGGTTTGCGTTTATTTTGAGCACTTTATCATTACTGCAAACCTCCTACATAGCTACTGCTCTCTACGCCTTTACGAACAAGTTTCTAAGTTCTGTTCTTTTCAAATCTGCATTCAGACGTAAATCGGTGTTTTCGTACGATCTCTACATTGCGGTTTACACTTACGTTTTGATTCTATTTATAACTGTAAACTGTCTTCTGCGCTTTTACGAACGAGTTTCTTTGCAGTTTACGTTTACGTCTTGATTCTGTTTATAACTGCAAACTGATTTCTGCGAACGAGTTTCTTTGCAGTTTACATTTACGTCTTGATTCTGTTTAGACGTAAAACTGTGTTTTAGACGTAAACTACTTTTAAACGTAAAATTACGTTTAGACGTAAAACTGTGTTTAGACGCAAACTGCGTTTAGACGTAAAACTACGTTTAGACGTAAAACTGCGTTTAGACGCAAACTGTGTTTAGACGTAAAACTACGTTTAGACGTAAAACTGTGTTTAGACGTAAAACTGCGTTTAGACGCAAACTGCACTGCGCTCAGACGCAATCTGATCTTAGACGTAAACTGCGCTTAGACGCAAACTGCGCTTAAACGCAATCTGCGCTTAGACGCAAACTGCGCTTATACGCAAACTGCGCTTAGACGCAATCTGAGTTTAGACGTAAACTGCGTTTAGACGCAAACTGCAAACTGCATAAATTGCGCTTAGACACAAACTGTGTTTAGACATAAACTGCACTTAATCATAAGTAATCTTAGAATTGGCTTTTGCTTCAAAATAGTTTTTATCGAACGAACGCAGCTTTCGTTTTTAATCGCTGAAAGATTTCCGCTGCACTAATTCACCCCCCCCCCCTCTTAGTGCTCTCGATCCTAACAAATTTAACATGCCTAGTTCCCTTCTAATAAAGTCAAATTGATCTTCATTTAAGGTTTTTGTCAAAAATGTCTGCTAATTGATGCTTTGTATCAATAAACTCTAAAATGACATTATTGTTAAGGATATGATCGCTTATAAAATGATGCCTAATGTCGATATGCTTAGTTCTAGAGTGTTAAATTACATTTTTGGTAAGACAAATGACACTTGTATTATCACATTTTTGGGAATGCTCTTCAAGTAAATTTCATAGTCTTCCGATGTATTCTTTATCCAAATAACTTGTGCGCAGCATGCACTTGCAGCTATGTATTCGGCTTCCGCCGTAGATAGTGCAACCAAATTTTGTTTCTTGGAAGTCCAAGAAACAAGTGCATGTCCTAAAAATTGGCATGTTCCGGATGTGCTTTTTCTATCTATCCTACATCAGCCAAAATCGACATCTGCATAAACTATTAAATCGAATTTATCGGATTTTGGATACCACAATCCTAAATTAGGAGTTCCTTTAAGATATCTAAAAATTCTTTTAACACTTTTAAGATGAGATAATTTAGGATTAGATTGAAACCTAGCTCAAAGTCCTACACTAAATATGATATCCGGTCTAGTCGCGGTGAGGTAAAGTAGACTACCTATCATTCCCCTATACGTTTTTTTATCAAAGTTTTTACCATTTTCATTCATATCTAACTTAGTGGAAGTACTCATAGGAGTGTTTATCGCTTTTGAACCATCCATGTTAAATCATTTTAACAATTCTAATGTATATTTAGATTGATTAAGAAATATACCATCACTAAGTTGTTTAATTTGCAATCCTAAAAAGAAGGTTAATTCACCCATTAGGCTCATTTCAAATTCATGGCTCATACACTTGGCAAATTATTCACATAGTAATTCATTCGAAGAACCAAAAATAATATCGTCAACATAAATTTGCATAATAAGAAAATTGTTTTCAAGGTGTTTGATAAACAATGTAGTATCAACCTTACCTTTGGTAAAATTATTTAAAATAAGAAAGGAACTAGGCCTTTCATACCAAGCTCTAGGAGCTTGTTTCTGTTGAATCTCAGATTTTGATGATGAAATCAATTGATGGGTTAATTGATCTAATCTATATTATTGAGATAAGTGTGTAGGATTAACTACGATAAATTGAAGAGATAAAGCAAAGTCTACCGGAGTCAAGTTCGATGGGTGTTCGAGAGTCCACCGAGAGTCCGAAGATTCGTCGGAAGTGCTGCCGGAACCAACCGAGAAGAAATCGGGGACTTGTCAAAGTTTTCGGAAGTCCGCCGAAGAGATCGTCGGAGGTTCATGGAGATCACCGAGAAGGCTCGGCTACTTGCCAAAGACTTGCTGAACTCGCCACAAGATCGGGAGCCTGCTGGGAGTCCGTAGGAAGAAATCCAAGGGTGTATCAGAAGTCCGTCGGAAGATCACCGGAAAGCTCACCGGAAGGAAACTCTTTGTTGCCGGTTAAAAGATCTGCTTAGGATTATGTCTTGTTTTCATAGTTTGCATGTAATTAGGGTTAGGATTAAGAAATAATCTTATATCCTAGTTAGGGGTCAATTGAGCCCGAATATGACCTGATTTGGGCCAGATTTGAAGCCCAACCAGTGACCCGTAAGGTCAGGCGATGGCACCGCTAGACTGGGTGGTGGCACCGCCTAGAACCCAAAGGATCAGGCGATGGTACCATCAGACTGGGCGGTGGAACCACCCAGCACCCGAAAGGATGGGCGGAGGCATCGCCAGTAAACGGTCAATGTGACATTGACAAGCGGTGGCACCGCCAGCTTCGGGAACCCAAAGGAATTCAAAATTTGGAGCCCAAATTTGAATCCTCTTGGGGTATATAAATACCTCTCAATTCTCAACAGAGAAGACAACTTTTGAGAAGCAAAAGATTGAGATAAAAGCCTTAGCAAAGTCTTTAGTAAGTTTTGTTTTCAATAGCTTGAGTGTTCACCTTCCTCTTTCTCTTTAAAAATTTGTAAGAGTGTGAACCACTTGTAAAGGGTTGTAAGAGGGGTATTTGTCATTCTCCTTCAAAGTGATTTGCTAGTGGAAGTTGGGAGCCTCATTGAAGAAGGCTTCGCAAGTGGATGTAGGTCATTTTAACCGAACCACTTTAAATTGGTGTGTTCCTTAAATGTGTGAGTATTTACTTTTCTAAAACTGTTATTTACATAGCAGCAAGCTTTCGGTTTTCATCTTCTCACTTTACTCGAGCTACTTTCTCCAAGTCATTGATGAATTGAAATCTCTACACATTTACGAAATCATTTTAAAATTTATAAATTTTAATCCGTTGCACTAATTCACCCCTCCCTCTTACTGTCACTCCGATCCTAACAATTGGTATCAAAGCAGGCTCACTCTCATATTTGGTTTAATACCCAAGAGAGATGACTTACTCTTGCATGCTTGAGGGTCATTCTATTACACGTCCACCTATGTTTAATAGGTCGGATTATACGTATTGGAAGACTCGAATGAGGATCTTCCTTATTTTCATGGATTTCGAGCTTTGGACAATTGTCGAAAATGGATTTCAAAAATCTTCTCTTTTGATGAGCGAATGGGATGAATCGAAAAAGAAGGTTTTTTCTTTAAACGCAAAGGCTATGAATGCCTTGTTTTGTGCATTAGACAAAATTAAATTTAATCGCGTTTCAATTTATGATTCGGCTTTTGATATTTGGAGAACTCTTGAGGTCACTCATGAAGGCACTAGCTGAGTGAAAGAATCCAAAATCAACATTCTTGTGCACTCTTACGAACTTTTTCGAATGAAACCAAGTGAGTCCATCGGAGACATGTACACCCGTTTCACGGATGTCATCAATGGACTCAAAGCTCTTGGTAAAGATTTTTCTAACTTTGAACTAGTAACTAAAATCTTAAGACCCCTTCCAAAAAGTTAGGATCCAAAAGTTACGACCATTCAAGAGGCCAAGGACCTTAACATTTCCTCTCGAAAAGCTTATTGGGTCTCTAATGACCTACGAAATGATGTGCTATGCTCATGAAGAGCTCAAGAACCCCCTTCCAAAGAACAGGAAGGATATGACACTTACATCATAAGAAGACCACTTGAAAGGAACATCAAGTGATGAGGATAGTGACAATGACATTGCACTTTTAACTCAAAAATTAAAAAAATTTATAAGAAAGAATAAATTCAAAAATAACACTAAAAACAAACTTGAATATAAAAAAGACCAAGTAAAATGCTACGAATGCAAAAAGCCGGGGCACTTCAAAACTGAATGCCCCCAAGCCAAGAAGAAGCAACCAAAGAAGAAGAAAGCTTTAAAAGTGACTTGGAATGATTCAAGTGATTCCGAAAGTGAAGAAGCTAGCAACAAAGAGGAGGCAAACTTCACGTTAATGGCTTTAGGAGAAGAGATATGTGATTTAATTAATGAAGATTTATCTTTTGAAGAACTCTCTATCGCTTTTCACGAATTATTTGATGAATGTAGAACTATTAGTAAGAAGTTTAACATCTTAAAGAAAGAGCATGTCTTACTACAAAATAAGCTTGATAGTCTTCAAACTCCTTTATGCTCTAAGTGTGAGCATATAGAAGCAATAAAAAAATAAAAATTTGCTAATTAAAGAGACCTTAAACAAGTTTAAGGTCGGTAGCAAAGGATTGGACATAATCCTTGCAAACAAGGGTCACGTCGCAAATAGAAGTGGAATTGGATTTGTTAAAGGATCACATCAAAATCCTACCACTTTCATTAAAGGACCCATATTACATGTTTCATCTTGTATGAAATGCAACTTTTGATGCAAATCCGGATATGTTGCCTATAAATGTCTATTTAGGAAAATTAGTCCACATAAATTAATATGGGTTCCTAAAGGAACTATAAATACTTCAATGATAAATAACAAAACTGGTAGATCAATTTTTGAGGCACCCAAAATCAAATGGGTACATAAAAACCATTCTCTTTTATAGACAAACCCACAAGCTAGGAGCAAGAGATGGTATCTTGATAGTGGATGCTCAAAACACATGACTGGAGATCCATCTCATTTCTCTATGCTCACTAGCAAAGAAGAAGGGTATGTCACCTTCGGAGACAACAATAAAAGCAAAATCATTGACAAAAGAACCATAGGTAACAAATCAAGTTTTTCAATTGATGATGTATTGCTAGTTGATGGATTAAAATATAATCTCTTAAGTATTAGTCAATTATGTGATAAAGGTTACATCGTTAGATTTGAATCTAATGCGTGCATTATTGAAAAACCAAACAATAACATGTCAATGATTGCTTTAAAACAAAATAATGTCTATACCATCAACCTTGACGAAATAAGTAATGAAATATGCTTCTCCGCTTTAAATGATGATGCTTGGCTTTAGCATAGGAGATTAGGCCATGCAAGTATGAAACTAATATCTAAGATCTTATCTAGAGAATTAGTACGAGGGATTCCCAATATGAAGTTTGTTAAGGACAAAATAAGTGATGCGTGTCAACTAGGTAAACAAATAAAAACTAGTTTCAAACCAAAAATTCAAATTAGCACTACTAGACAATTACAATTGATCTATTTGGACTTATTTGGACCAATTGACACGAGGAGTCTAGGAGGAAGCAAATATGCCTTTGTAATTATAGATGACTATAGTAGATACACTTGGACCTATTTCTTGGCTCATAAAAGTGATTGTTTCAAATGCTTTAAATTTTGTCAACTTACTCAAAATGAAAAAGGCTTCATGATTTCATCAATTCGAAGTGATCACGGTGGTAAATTTTAAAATCGTGACTTCCAAAGCTTTTGTGAATCTAATGGATATAACCATAACTTCTCCACTCCGAGAAATCCTCAAAAAAATGGAGTAGTTGAAAGAAAACATAGAAATATACAAGAAATGACAAGAACTATATTGAATGAACATAGTTTATCCATGTATTTTTTGGACTGAAGCCGTTAATACGGCCTACTACGTCATGAATAGGGTTCTAATAAGACCATCTCTATCAAAAACTTCCTATGAATTATGGAATAATAAAAAACCAAATGTTTCTTATTTTAAAGTTTTTGACTGCAAATTCTTTATTTTGAATGAAAAGGATGCCCTAGGAAAATTCGATGCCAAATATGATGAAGGCATCTTTCTTAGTTACTCTTCCGTTTCTAAGGCTTTTCGTGTTTTTAACAAAAGAACATTAGTTATAGGAGAATCTATTCATGTAGTTTTTAATAAAATTTTTGAGTTAAATAAAAATGATTTTGATGATAATCTTGGTTTTGATAATTTGAATTTAAGTGAACCCCCTCCTCAAAATAGCAACTTGGATGCATCTTCTTCCTTACCTAAGGAATGGAAGTATGTGGATGCTCATCCAAAGGAGCTAATTATAGGAGATACATCAAAAGAGGTTCAAACTCGTTCTTCCTTCAAGAATTTCTATGCTAACGCCACCTTCCTTTCTCAAATTGAACTTAAATGCATTGACGAGGCCTTAAAAGATGATTCTTTTGAGAGGAATGAGGTATGAAAGTTTGTTCCTAAACCTAGTGACAATTTAGTCATTGACACTAAATGGGTCTTTAGAAACAAGCAAGACGAATGCAGTATCGTGGTTAGAAACAAGGCTAGATTAGTGGCCAAAGGTTTCAACCAAGAAGAAGGTATCGACTATGAAGAAACCTTCGCTCCTATGGCAAGGTTAGAAGCCATTAGGATGCTCCTTGCCTATAGTAGTAATAATTTTAAACTATTTCAAATGGATGTCAAAAGTGCCTTCTTGAATGGTTTCATTTCCGAAGAAGTATATATCGAACAACCTCCCAGATTTGAAAATTCTCTTCTTCCTAATCATGTATTCAAATCGACTAAAGCTCTCTATGGCTTGAAACAAGCTCCTAGAGCTTGGTATAAAAGGCTTAGTTCCTTTCTTATTTTAAATAATTTTACCAAAGGCAAGGTTGATACTACATTGTTCATCAATCACTTTGAAATTATTTTTCTTATTATGCAAATTTATGTTGATGATATTATTTTTGGTTCTTCGGATGAATCACTATGTGAATCATTTGCCAAATGTATGAGTCATGAATTTAAAACGAGACTAATGGGTGAATTAACCTTCTTTTTAGGATTACAAATTAAATAACTTAGTGATGGTATATTCCTTAATCAATCTAAATATACATTAGAATTGCTAAAACGTTTTAACATGGATGGTTCAAAAGCGATAAACACTCATATGAGTACCTCCACTAAATTAGATATTGATGAAAATGGTGAAAACTTTGATAAAAAAATGTATAGGGGAATGATAGGTAGTCTATTTTACCTCACTGCGACTAGACCAGATATCATGTTTAGTGTAGGACTTTGCGCTAGGTTTCAATCCAATCCGAAATTATCTCATCTTAAAAGTGTTAAAAGAATTTTTAGATATCTTAAAGGAACTCCCAATTTAGGATTGTGGTATCCGAAATCTGATAAATTCAATCTAATAGCTTATGTAGATGCCGATTTTGGCGGATGCAGGATAGATAGAAAAAGCACATCCGAAACATGCCAATTTTTAGGACATGTACTTGTTTCTCAGACTTCTAAGAAATAAAATTCAGTTGCACTATCTACGGTAGAAGCCGAATACATTGCTGCAAGTGCATGCTGTGCACAAGTTGTTTGGATGAAGAATACATTAGAAGACTATGAAATTTACTTGAAGAACATTTTCATAAAATGTGATAATACAAGTGCCATTTGTCTTACCAAAAATCCAATTCAACACTCTAGGACTAAGCATATCGACATTAGGCATCATCTCATATGCGATCATGTCCTTAATAATAATGTCATTCTAGAGTTTATTGACACAAAAAATCAATTAATAGACATTTTTACAAAAGCCTTAAATGAAGATCAATTTGACTTTATTAGAAGGGAACTAGGCATGTTAAATTGTCCTTGTGAATAAACTTGATTGTATGCATTTTTTGAATTTTTTTTCCTCTTTCCGGTTTTCATGGATTTTACTTCTTCCTTCCTTTTTGATTCCAAATGACATCTTAAAGAACAATCCAAGATTCTATCCTATCTTGAATCAAACACCTCTGAAAACAAAAAGGGGGAAGGGAAAGAAAATTTTTGGCAAGCCAACGGTGGCACCGCTAGAACTGACGGTAGCACCGCTTGGGCGCTCGGTCCCCAGGCGGTGGCACCGCTCGGATTGGTGGTGGCATCGCCCGAGAATCCACATATAATTGGAAGAGTTAGGGCCAATGATGGAACTGCCCCCAACCTATGAGATCTCTCCCTAGAACTCCCACAAAACTCTCTAAACCTCTCTCACCCTCATTCTAACCTTTAGAAGCCTAAGAGAGGGATTCTTGTTTGATCAAGCTCTCTATCTTCCAAGGAATTCTCCATAAGGTAAAATCTGAGATCTTTCCTTCTTCCTCTCATTATTTTGCATACTCTTCACAGTTTTTTCCTTGATTTATCATCTTGTTTAGACATGGCTTCTAAGAGATCAATAAGAACAAAAGGGAAGAGGGTGGAAGGAGATTCCTATGACCAAAACCTTTTTAGATCTAATGAAGTAGCTCTTAGGTTTCCTAATTTCGAAACAAAAACTATACATGAGGGCAAACATGTTGATCTAGATGAACTTGGATACCTAGAACTCATTAGATGGTTTGCAGATTTAGATGCCTTACCTCTTCTATAAATCAATGAACCAATTTATCCTAGGTCAGTTAGGTTATTTTACACAAATCTATGTGTGAACAACGATAGCTTAACAACCTACCTTTTAGGAACACAAATTCAAATCTTTGATAGCACTGTTTGTGAACTAATTGAAATTATCGAAAAAGATAGGGGCTGTTATTTTAGAAATAAATAGGATGTCAATATAATTGGAGCAACTTAATCCGAACCCTTAGAAACTATTTTTGCAAATCCGAACCTAGGCATGATACCCAAAAGTTGCGAGCACTTACTGCCCTTTAACTCTAAAATTCTTCATCACATCATGACTAGCATACTACTTCCTAAGCAATTTCATCTTGATGAAATGAGTCAAATAGAGCTAAGCACCATGTATTGGATTATGACCGGATAACATAATTATTTTGGATATTTAATCTGGCAACACATGCAGGATATAATAGCTAAAGATATAATGTTACCATATGGGGGGTTAGTCACTCGATTAATACTTGCCCATAATATATGTGTCTCACCCGATGAAGAAATAATTCAAGTTGATCGATTTAATATCATCAATAAAAACCTACTCAAAAGACTTAGGTGCACTTTTAGCAATGGTATATGGATTAGGCAACCTAGAATGACTGATCAAATTCCCCCACTAGTAGAACACCCCGAAAAACTAATTTTTAGGGGAAATGAATCTCCTCCTCCTAGTCCCTTTGGTGCAGCACCTTTAGAATCTGCTCCTGCTTCATTATCTAAAGATCTCATTATGGCAGAATTATATCAGATCAAATCACAACAAGAGCAACTCAAATCACAGCAAGAGCAAATTCAATCTTAGCAAGTTAAAATTTTGAGGGAACTACGACAAATGAATCAAAAGATAGATGTCATGTATAAGAACTATAGATTTCCTCCTAAGGATTAATCGATATGCCTTCTTATTCTGTTACCTTAACATGTGATCATTGTATAATTACTCTTAATGCCAAGTTAAAGCTTTGCCATCTTTGTTCTTTTTGTATGAAAGACATGCTGATTCTTTTTTAGATGAATTTTGGATGAATGCTGATTTTCTTTCGAATGATATGAAGTTTGGATAAATGCTGATTTTCTTTCTAATAATATGAATTTTGGACGAATGCTAAACTTGTTATTATAAGATGAATTTTGTATAATCTTATGAATGCTGAATGATCGATCTTAATGGTGAATTTTTAATCATACATTGTATGCTCAAAAGTCTCATCTCTTTTTTTTTTGATGACAGAGAGGGAGAAGAATGAGTAAAATATTGATGACTTGTACCAATACGATAGCATGTCTTATATGAATTGCAAAAGCTTGTGTAATGCAAATGTCTTATATGCATCGATAACATGATTAATATGAAATGCAAAAGCTTATGTTTTACATGCATCGATAGCATGACTTATATGAATTGCAAAAGCTTATGTAATGCAAATGTCTTATATGCATCGCAAAACTCTTTGAGAATATCATAAATGTCTTGTGTAAGACAACTTTTGAGAAGTAAGATATTGAGATAAAAGCCTTAGCAAAGTCTTTAGCAAGTTTTGTTTTCAATAGCTTGAGTGTTCACCTCCCTCTTTCTCTTTGAAAATTTGTAAGAGTGTGAACCACTTGTAAAAGGTTGTAAGAGGAGTATTTATCCTTCCCCTTCAAAGTAATTTGCTAGTGGAAGTTGGGAGCCTCATTGAAGAAGGCTTTGCAAGTGGATGTAGGTTATTTTGACCGAACCACTTTAAATTGGTGTGTTCCTTGAATGTGTGAGTATTTAGTTTTCTAAAATCGTTATTTACATAGCAGCAAGCTTTCGGTTTTCATCTTATCACTTTACTTGAGCTACTTTCTCCAAGTCATTGACGAATTGAAATCTCTACGCATTTACGAAATTATTTTCAAATTTATAAATTTTAATCTGCTACACTAATTCACCCCACCCCCCTCTTAGTGCCGCTCCGATCCTAATAGTTTCAAGCCATAGAGAGTCTTAGTCAATTTGAATACATGATTAGGAAGAAGAGAATTTTTAAATCTAGGAGGTTGTTCAACATACACTTCTTTGGAAATAAAACCATTCAAGAAAGCACTTTTGACATCCATTTGAAATAGTTTAAAATTATTACTACTAGCATAGGCAAGGAGCATCCTAATGGCTTCTAATCTTGCCACAGGAGCGAAGGTCTCTTCGTAGTCGATACCTTCTTCTTGGTTGAAACCTTTGGCCACTAGTCTAGCCTTATTTCTAACCACGATACCACATTCATCTTGCTTATTTCTAAAGACCCATTTAGTACGAATGACTAAATGATCACTAGGTCTAGGAACAAGCTTCCATACCTCATTTCTCTTAAATTGGTTCAATTCCTCTTGTATTGCAAAAACCCATGAATCATTTTTCAAGGCTTCGTCAATGCATTTAGGTTCAATTTGAGAAAGGAAGGCGGTGTTAGCACAAAAATTCTTGAAGGAAGAACGAGTTTGAACCCCTTTTGATGTATCTCCTATAATTAGCCCCTTTGGATGAGCATCTACATACTTTCATTCCTTGGGTAAGGAAATTTCAGAAGAGGATGCATCCAAGTTGTTATTATGAGAAGGGGGTTCATTTAAATTCAAATTATCAAAACTGAAATCATCATCAAAATAATTTTTATTTAACTCAAAATTTTCATTAAAAACTACATGAATAGACTCTTCTATAACTAAGGTTCTTTTGTTAAAAACACAAAAAGCCTTAGAAATAGAAGAGTAACCAAGAAAGATGCATTCATCGGATTTGGTATCAAATTTTCCTAAGGCATCTTTTTCATTCAAGATAAAGCATTTGCAACCGAAAACTTTAAAATAAGAAACATTTAGTTTTTTGTTATTCCATAATTCATAGGAAGTTTTCGATAGAGATGGTCTTATTAGAACCCTATTCATGACGTAGCAAGTCGTATTAATGGCTTAGGCCCAAAAATACTTAGGTAGACTATGTTCATTCAACATGGTTCTTGTCATTTTTTGTAGATTTCTATTTTTTCTTTCAACTATCCCATTTTGTTGAGGATTTCTCGGAGTGGAGAAGTTGTGGTTATATCCATTAGATTCACAAAAACTTTGGAAGTCACGGTTTTGAAATTCGCCACCATGATCACTCCGAATTGATGAAACCATGAAGCCTTTTTCATTTTGAGTAAGTTTACAAAATTTAGAGAAACATTTGAAACAATCACTTTTGTGAGCCAAGAAATAGGTCCAAGTGTATCTACTATAGTCATCGACAATTTCAAATGCATATTTGCTTCCTCCTAGACTCGTTGTGTCAATTGGTCCAAATAAGTCCAAATGGATCAATTGTAATGGTCTAGTGGTGCTAATTTGATTTTTTGGTTTGAAATTAGTTTTTATTTATTTACCTAGTTGACATGTATTACATACTTTGTTCTTAATAAACTTCATATTGGGAATCCCTCGTACTAACTCTCTAGGTGAGATCTTAGCTATTAGTTTCATACTTGCATGGCCTAATCTCCTATGCTAAAGCCGAGCATCATCATTTAAAGCGGAGAAACATATTTTATTACTCAATTCGTCAAGATTGATGGTGTAGACATTATTTTGTTTTAAAGCAATCATTGACATGTTATTGTTTGGTTTTTCAATAATACACAGATTAAATTCAAATGTAACGATATAACCTTTATCGCATAATTGACTAATACTTAAGAGATTATGTTTTAATCCATCAACTAGTAAAACATCATCAATTGAAAATTTTAATTTGCTACCTATGGTTCCCTTGCCAATGATTTTGCCTTTGTTGTTGTCTCCGAAGGTGACGTACACTTCTTCTTTGCTAGTGAGCATAGAGAAATGAGATGGATCTCCAATCATGAGTCTTGAGCATCCACTATCAAGATATCATCTCTTGCTCCTAGCTTGTGGGTTTGTCCATAAAAGAGGATGATTTTTAGGTACCTATTTAATTTTGGGTGCCTCAAAAATTGATCTACCAATTTTGGTATCACTGAACTATTTATAGTTCCTTTAGGAACCCATATAAACTTATGTGGACTAATTTTACTAAATGGACATCCAGATTTATAACAAAAGTTACATTTCAAACGAGGTGAAACATGTAATGTGGGTCCTTTAATGAAAGTTGTAGGATTTTTGTGAGATCCTCTCACAAAATCAATTCCACTTCTATTTGCAACGTGACCCTTGTTTGCAAGGATCATGTCCAATCCCTTGCTACCAACCTTAAAATTATTTAAGGTCTCTTTAAGTAGCAAATTTTTATTTTTTATTGCTTATAAGTGTTCACACTTAGAGCATGGAGGAGTTTGAAGACAATCAAGCTTATTTTGTAGTAATACATGCTCTTTCTTTAATAAATTAAACTTCTTACTAATAGTTCTACACTTATTAAATAATTCATGAAAAGCAATAGAAAGTTCATCGAAAGATAAATCTTCATTAATAAAATCACATACCTCTTCTCCTAAAGCCATTAGCGTGAAGTTTGCCTTCTCTTTGTTGCTAGCTTCTTCACTTTCGGAATCACTTGAATCGTCCCAAGTCGCTTTTAAATCTTTCTTCTTCTTCAGTTGCTTCTTCTTGGCTTGGGGGCATTCATTTTTGAAGTGCCCCGGCTTCTTGCATTCGTAACATATTACTTGGTCTTTTTTATGTTCAAGTTTGTTTTTAGTGTTATTTTTAAATTTATTATTTCTTATAAATTTTTAAAATTTTTGAGTTAAAAGTGCAATGTCATCGTCACTGTTCTCATCACTTGATGTTCCTTTCAAGTGGTCTTCTTGTGATGTAAGCACCATATCCTTCCTGTTCTTTGGAAGGGGGTTCTCGAGCTCTTCATGAGCATGACATGTCATTTCGTAGGTCATTAGAGACCCAATAAGTTCTTCAAGAGGAAATATTTTAAGGTCCTTGGCCTCTTGAATGGCCATAACTTTTGGATCCCAACTCTTTGAAAGGGATCTTAAAATTTTAGTTACTAGTTCAAAGTTAAAAAAACTTTTACCAAGAGCTTTGAGTCCATTGATGACATCCGTAAAACGGGTGTACATGTCTCCGATGGACTCACTTGGTTTCATTCGGAAAAATTCGTAAGAGTGCATAAGAATGTTGATTTTGGATTCTTTCACTCATCTAGTGCCTTCATGAGTGACCTTAAGGTTTCTCCAAATATCAAAAGCCGAATCACAAATTGAAACGCGATTAAATTCATTCTTGTCCAATGCACAAAACAAGGCATTCATAGCCTTTGTGTTTAAAGCAAAAACCTTCTTCTCTGATTCATCCCATTCGCCATTGGAAGAGAAGATTTTTGAATTCCATTTTCGACAATAGTCTAAAGCTTGAAATCCATGGAAATGAGGAAGATCCTCATTCGAGTTTTCCAATATGTGTAATCCAACCCATTAAACATAGGCGGACGTGTAATGGAATGACCCTCATGCATGCTAGAGTAAGCCATCTCTCTTGGGTATTAAACCAAATATGAGAGTGAGCCTAGCTCTGATACTAATTGTTAGGATCGGAGTGGCACTAAGAGGGGGGGGGTGGGGGCTGAATTAGTGTAGCGGATTAAAACTTGTAAGTTTGAAAATAATTTCGTAAATGTGTAGAGATTTTGATTTGACAAAGAATGACTTAGTAAAAGTAGCTCGAGTAAAGTAATGAGATGAAAACCAAAAGTTTGCTGCTATGTAAATAACGGTTTCAGAAAGGTAAACACTCACACATTCAAGGAACACACCAATTTAAAGTGGTTCGGTCAAATGACCTACATCCACTTGTGAAGCTTTCTTCGATGAGGCTCCCAACTTCCACTAGCAAATAACTTTGAAGGGGAAGGACAAATACCCCTCTTACAACCTTTTACAAGTGGTTCACACTCTTACAAATTTTCAAAGAGAGAGGGAGGTGAACACTTAAGCTATTGAAAATAAGACTTGCTAAAGACATTGCTAAGGCTTTATCTCAATCTCTAACTTCTCAAAGGTTGTATTCTCTGATGAGAATTGAGGGGTATTTATAGACCCTAAGAGGATTCAAATTTGGGCTCCAAATTTTGAATTCCTCTTAGATTCTCGGAGCTGGCGGTGCCACCGCTTGTCGGTGGCGGTGCCACCGTCTGTCAATGTCATATTGATCGTTTATTGGCGGTGCCATCGCTTGTCGGTGGCGATTCCACTGCCCAATCTGGCGGTATCACCGCCCGATCCTTTGGGTTCTGAGCGGTGCCACCGCCTAAACTATTTCAGCTCACTAGTTGGGCTCCAAACTTGGCCCAAACCAGTCCAAACTCGGGCCTAATTGGCCCCTAACCGGGTTATAGGATTAACCCTTAATCCTAACCCTAATTACATGCAAACTACAAAATTAAGACATAGTCCTAAGCAAGTTTTTAACCGGCAATGTCGAGTTTCCTTCCAACGAGCTTTTCGACGAACTTCCGACGGACTTCCGATACACCCTCGGATTTCTTTCGGCGGACTCCCAACAGGCTCCTAGTCTTGTGGCGAGTTTAGTGAGTCTTTGGCAAGTAGTCGAACCTTCTTAGTGATCTCCGCAAACCTCCGACGATCTCTCCGGCGGACTTCCAAAGACTTCGGCAAGTCCCGGATTTCTTCTCGATTGGTTCCGACAGCACTTTCGACGAATCTTCGGACTCTCGGTTGACTCTCGAACACCCATTGAACTTGACTCCAGTAGACTTGCGTTATATCTTCAAGCTATCGTAGTTAATCCTGCACACTTAACTCAATAATATTTATTAGATCAATTAACCTATCAATTGATTTCATCATCAAAATCCGAGATTCAATAATTAGTTCTTCGAGAGAAAAATTATTTAGATCTTTGGCCTCTTGAATAGCCGTTACTTTAGGGTCCCATCTCTCTTGGGTTTTAAATCAAATGAGAATGAACCTTGCTCTAATACCAATTGTTAGGATCAAGAGCGGCACTAAGAGGGGTGGGGTGAATTATCCCAGAAAACCTTGCTCTTATCCTAGTTTTTTGGGGTACTGGTGGTACCACCGCCATTACTGGGTGGTACTACTACCTGCAGTCTTACATTGGGTGATCCTACTGCTTAGTTTGGGTGGTACTACCGCCTGACAGTGCTCGGAGACCAAGCTTTAGCGGTACCATCGCCTAACAGGGGCGGTACCATCGCTGACAGCAATAATTGCTGGCCGTACCACTGCCCAAACCACTTGGGAGACTAGGTATTTTAGGCGGTGCCACCGTCGGCCCTAGTAGTGCCACCGCTGGTCAGAGTCTAGCAACCTGATTGGGCCTTGTATTCGGCCCAAACCATCCTGCTCCGAGCCTAGTTGGCCCCTGTTAGGACTCTAGCTAGGAGAGTCCTAATTGAGAGGGACATTCATGTAAAACCTACCTAAACCGACCCCTATTAAAGAGGTGAAGAGACCGGCTAGGGTTAGGAGGTTGTTTCTTAGAGAAGAATTAGGAGTTGTAAAGGAATAGGAGTCTTGAGTAGGAGTCCTATTAGGAGTTGGTTAGAAGTAGGAGTCTTGAGTAGGAGTCCTATTAGGAGTTAGGGTTTAGAAGCCCTATAAATAGCCATATATTCCTCCTCTTTTCATAAGCAGTAGATGAATATTTTCTGCAGCCTTTGAGCAGCAACTTGGAGGGAGGAACCCCTATAGAGTTCCAAGGAGGCTGATCCCTTAAAGAGATCAACCCCAAGTTTAGAATCTGTAAGGATTCTAACACCTAGTATCAGAGCAGCATTCTTAGCATCTCGCTGGCCTTCCACAGCCATCCATTAGCCCTCCACAACCACCCAAAGCAATTCCCACAATTGCTTAAATGATCGTCGCCAAATTTCGTCGTCATCTCCACCACCACGGATCATCCTTTGATCTCCCTATGAATTACAATAGGTTCTGGTTTCCTATCTTACTACGATTGTAATTTAATTATCCTTATTAAAAATATAAAAAAAAATTATTCCTATATTGCTGCATAAACTTTTCATCACAAAGTTTCATCTCTACGACGAAAGATATATTGCAGAATTCCAACCGTATAGCACAATCTGTTTGATCTTGCTACCACATTTTTTCTATCTAAATTTCTATAAAATTTTTATGACAGCTTTGACACTTCTAACAGCAGATTTTCCTTTGGTTTTGTCAAAAAATTCTCAATATAAACCATTGATATTTTACATTTAATCTGCTATACTTGAAAATCTGTACTGTAAAATTTCAGCTGCATAGCACTGCTTGTTTGATCTTGATACTACGTTTTTTCTATCCAAATCTCTATTAAATTTTTATGATAGCTTTGACACTTCCTAATAGTAGATTTTCCTTTAGTTTTGTTAAAAAATTCTCAATATAAGCTACTGATCTTTTACATCTAATCTGCTATACTTGAAAATTTGTGCTGTAGAAAATTTCAGCTGCATATTATTGCCTTAACCCATCTATTTGTAATATTTTTTGAATGAAATTTCTTATGCACTTCATAGATCATATTGGCTTCTATCTAAGATTGATCTATTGAGGAATTCATCTCTAAAAACGATTTTGTGTTGCTGCAAATTTTCATCGTAAACCGCTGAAATTTTTC
Source organism: Musa acuminata AAA Group (assembly GCF_036884655.1). Taxonomy (NCBI): domain Eukaryota; kingdom Viridiplantae; phylum Streptophyta; class Magnoliopsida; order Zingiberales; family Musaceae; genus Musa; species Musa acuminata. The sequence continues at coordinate 10,830,304 of NC_088348.1, forward strand.
GACGAGAATTCTGCTATGGCAACTTACACCAATTTTTTTGCTATTACTACTGAAATTTTCTTGATTAAATTGGACATCCTTGTTGTCATATAAACTGAGATATTGCTGTCAATTCTCTCCCCAAATCTCTCAAGTTTTTGGTGGAAATTTCGTCGAGAAATCACTGTTTCTTCGACGATAATTCTGCTCTTACAAGACAACACAATTCTGCAGCAAACTTCCACTGATTTCTATCAAACCTTTGCTGCCATCTATCACAAATCTAAAACTTTCATCTATAGCCCTAAAACTTCACCAAACCACACCCTCAAATTGCACCCAAAACAGCCACAAAACAAGCCTAAACTACAACCTACATCCACCAATCCACAAACCCATTTGACCATCACTTCTCTCAACCTATACATGCCTTTAACCCGACAACAATAGAGAGATATTAATATCACAGATTTGGAGGCATATACTATGGTATCTGAGGAGGTAATTAATACTAAATTCAAAGCCTTCGAGGCCCGAATGGAGGATAAGATTCAAACTCTCTTTACCAAACTCAATTTGGGTTGACCACCAAGCTCGAAGAAATCACATCAAGGAGAGAGCTCAAACCAATCGCACCAAGCCAAAAGAGATGACTTCTAAGAGAGAGGAGGCTCTATGACTGACCCCAACTATCCACACATGAGGGTGGACTTCCCTAATGGGAAGAAGGAGACCCGATTGGTTGGATCTCGCACGCGGAGCGATACTTTTGGTACCACAAAACCGCGGACACATCTATGATGAAAATTACAGCTATACATCTTGAAGGGGATGTCATACAGTGGTTTAACTAGTTTAAACACACTCATGGAGTCCTCTCATGACAACAATTCAAAGAAGGGCTGCTGATCCACTTCGGACTAACCGATTACGAGAACATTGACGGACAACTAGTAAAGATCCGACAAACCTCCACCATTCAAGAATACCAAACCAGATTTGAAAGGTTATATAATCAAACTCATGATTAGTCTCAAAAACAGCTATTGGGGACCTTCATTGAGGGCTTGAAGCCGAAGATCTAGGGAGAAGTTAAAGTGCGACAACCATACACACTTATGGCAGCCATCTCTTTCACATGATTTCAAGAGGAGCGATTGAACAATGAAGCCCAGAGTATTAGGGTTACTCCCCAACCAACAATATTGAAGCCCTCAGTCCCCCTTACTATCAACCGAGTCTCTGCACTAAAGATTTTGACAGGAGAAGGACTTCGGGAGCAATCTGCGAAGGGGTTATCTTGGCATTGCGATGAGCCGTAGAGCCATGAACATCTCTGTAGTAAAGGGAGACTTCTTATGATTGAATCAGTAGAAGAAGAGGTCACTGAACATCCAGAAAAGAGCCTTGAACATGAAGAAAAAGATGCAAAAGAAGAGCCACAACCAACCAAAGTTATAGTACATGCACTAGCCGGCTACTCAAACCCGCAAACGATGAAAGTTGGAGGCCTTCTCAAACAACAACCGATCACTGTTCTCATCGATACGGGCAGCACTAATAACTTCCTAAATAGTAAGGTTGCTGTCTGGATGGCCTTACCTATTGAGAATTGTAGCAGGTTTGACGTTAAGGTTGTCGACAGATGGATTTTGAAATATGATCGTAGGCTCCCGTGGGTGAAACTATTGCTGTAGGACCAAGAGATAATTACATATTTCTTCCTCCTCCCTTTTGATGATCATGAGGTCATGCTCAGAATTGAATGGTTGATGACATTAGTGATGTTTCTTGAAATTTTATGAAACTAATTATGAAATTTTACAGTAAGAGGAAACAAGTAATACTGCATGAGAAACATGGGGGCGACGTAACGATGATTTGCACATAACAAATAAAGAAGGTTTTGCATAAAGCATGCAGCGGCATTTTGGTACAACTTGAGCAGTAAACTAAGGGAGAGCCAATAGAATTTGAAGATCCAAACCTACTTCCTTTGCTTGCTGAATTTTCAAATATATTTGATGAACCGCACAACCTACCTCTTACCCGTCGGCACGATCATTATATAACGATTCTTCCAGGCAAACCTCCAAAAAATACTTAGTCATATCAGTATCTACATCTCTAGAAGGATGAAATAGAAAGGATTGTAAAAGAAATACTCGAAACAGGAGTTATTCGGCCAAGTTGCAGCCTCTACTCTTCACTGGTGCTACTTGTACGCAAGAAAGACGGAACATGGTAAATATGTGTTGATTATCGAGCTCTCAATGGCATAACCATTAAGAATAAATAACCTATTCTAATAGTAGATGAATTGCTGAATGAAAGGGAGCACAAATTTTTATAAAGCTGGACCTTCGATCCGGGTATCATCAAATACGAGTGTGCGAAGAAGACATACCGAAAATCGCCTTTCAAACACACAACGACCACTACGAATTTTTGCTTTCTTTAACAAAAGGTGAAATATATTGGGCATATCATATCAAAGGAATGTGTGATGGTGGGCCCCTCCAAAATAGAAGCAATGCAGAACTGGCCAACCCCGAGGAACATAAAATTGCTACGTGGCTTTCTCGGTTTAACAGGCTACAACCGCAAGTTCATGAAAAACTATGGAAAGATTAGTGCACCACTCACTTCTCTACTGAAAAATGATACCTTCCAATGGTCGGACAAAGCCTCCACTGCCTTCGACAAACTTAAGGCAGCCATGTCGACGATGTTGGTGCTAGCGCTACCAGATTTCAGCCGACCCTTCATCATTGAGGCCGATGCATCTAGAGTCAAAATTAGAGATGTTCTCATACAAGATGGTCGACCACTCACATATACTAGCAAGACATTGTCTCCCTCCTATCAAAACATATTAACATATGATAAGGAGATGCTCGCCATTGTGCACGCAGCAACGAGGTGGAGATCGTACTTGATCGGGCAATACTTTCAAATCAAGATCGACCATAAAAGCCTAAAATATTTCTTGGAGCAGAAGATATCTTCCCCCGAGTAGCAAAAATGAGTAACAAAGCTATTGAATCTCGGATTTTGATGATGAAATCAATTGATGGGTTAATTGATCTAACCTATATTATTGAGTTAAGTGTGTAGGATTAACTACGATAGCCTGAAAACATAAAGCAAGGATACTGGAGTCGAAGATTCGTCGGAGATGCTGCTAGAACCAACCAAGAAGAAATCGGGGACTTGTCAAAATTTTCGAAAGTCCACCAAAGAGATCGTTGGAGGTTTGCGGAGATCACTAAGAAGGCTCGGCTACTTGCTGAATTTGCCACAAGATCGGGAACCTACTGGGAGTTCGCCGGAAGAAATCCAAGGGTGTATCAGAAATCCGCCAGAAGATCGCCGAAAAGCTCGCCGAAACGAGACTCGACGCTTGACGTTTAAAAATTGCTTAGGACTATGTTTTCAGTTACGTAGTTTACATATAATTAGGGTTAGAATTATGGGATAATCCTATATCCTGGTTAGGTGCCAACTAGGCTCGAATGTGACTTGGTTTGGGCCGAACTTGAAGCCCAACCAATGACCCGTAAGGTCAGGCGATGGCACCGCTGGACTGGGCGGTGGCACCGCCAATACACTGTCAGTGTCAAACACTGACAGGTGGTGGCACCGCCACTGACAAGCTGTAGCACCGCCACTGACAGGCAGTAGCATCGCCAGCCTCGAAAACCCAAGAGAATTCAAAATTTGGCGCCCAAATTTGAATCCTCTTGGGGCCTATAAATACCCCTCAATTCTCAGTTGAGAATACAACTTTAGTGAAAGCAATAGATTGAGATAAAAGTCTTAGAAAAGTCTTTAGCAAGTCTTGTTTTCAATTGCTTAAGTGTTCATCTCCTTCTTTCTCTTAAAAAATTTGTAAGAGTGTAAACCACTTGTAAAAGGTTGTAAGAGGGGTATTTGTCCTTCCCCTTCAAAGAGATTAGCTACTGAAAGTTGGGAGCCTCATTGAAGAAGGCTTCGCAAGTGGATGTAGGTCATTTGACCGAACCACTTTAAATTGGCATGTTCATTCAATGTGTGAGTACTTACCTTTCAGTAATCGTTATCTACACAGCAGCAAGTTTTTGTTTTTCACTTTACTCAAGCTACTATCAAAATGAAATCTCCTTGCATTTTACGGAATCATTTTTGAACTTACAAGTTTTAATCCGCTGCACTAATTCACCCCCCCCTCTTAGTGCCGCTCTGATCCTAACAATTGGTATCAGAGCAAGGCTCACTCTCATGGTTGGTTTAATACCCAAGAGAGATGGCTTATTCCGGCATGCATGAGGGTCATTCTATTACACATCTGCCTATGTTTAATGGGTCGGATTATACGTATTGGAAGACTCGCATGAGGATCTTCCTCATTTCCATGGATTTCGAGCTTTGGACCATTGTCGAAAATGGATTTAAAAAATCTTCTCTTCCGATGAACGAATGGAATGAATAAGAGAAGAAGGTTTTTGCTTTAAATGCAAAGGATATGAATGCCTTATTTTGTGCACTAGACAAAAATGAATTTAAACGCATTTCAATTTGTGATTCTGCTTTTGATATTTGGAGAATTCTTGAGGTCACTCATGAAGGCACTAGCTGAGTGAAAGAGTCCAAAATCAACATTCTTGTGCACTCTTACGAACTTTTCCGAATGAAACCAAGTGCGTGCATCGGAGATATGTACACTCGTTTCACAGATGTCATCAATGGACTCAAAGCTCTTGGTAAAGATTTTTCTAACTTTGAACTAGTAACTAAAACCTTAAGATCCCTTCCAAAAAATTGGGATCCAAAAGTTACGGCCATTCAAGAGGCCAAGGACCTTAAAACATTCCCTCTTGAAGAACTTATTGGGTCTCTAATGACCTACGAAATGACGTGTTAAGCTCATGACGAGCTCGAGAACCCCCTTCCAAAGAACAGGAAGGATATGACACTTACATCACAAGAAGACCACTTGAAAGGAATATCAAGTGATGAGGATAGTGACAATGACATTGCACTTTTGACTCAAAAATTTAAAAAATTTATAAGAAAGAACAAATTTAAAAAGAACACCAAAAATAGACTTGAACATAAAACGGACCAAGTGATATGCTACAAATGCAAGAAGCCGGGGCATTTCAAAAATGAATGCCCCCAAGCCAAGTAGAAGCAACCGAAGAAGAAGAAAGCTCTAAAAGCAACTTGGGATGACTCAAGTGATTCTGAAAGTGAAGAAGCTAACAACAAAGAGGAGGCAAACTTCGCGCTAATGGCTTTAGGAGAAGAGGTATGTGATTTAATTAATAAAGATTTATCTTTTGAAGAACTCTCTATCGCTTTTCACGAATTATTTGATGAATGTAGAACTATTAGCAAGAAGTTTAACATCTTAAAGAAAGAGCATGTCTTACTACAAAATAAGCTTGATAGTCTTCAAACTCCTCCATGCTCTAAGTGTGAGCATTTAGAAGCAATAAAAAATAAAAATTTATTATTTAAAGAGACCTTAAACAAGTTTAAGATCGGTAGCAAAGGATTGGAAATAATCCTTGCAAACAAGGGTCACGTCACAAATAGAAGTGGAATTGGATTTGTAAAAGGATCACATCAAAATCTTACCACTTTCATTAAAGGACCCACATTGCATGTTTCATCTTGTATGAAATGCAACTTTTGTTGCAAATCTGGACATGTTGCCTACAAATGTTCATTTAGGAAAATCAGTCCACACAAATTAATATGGGTTCCTAAAGGAACTATAAATAGTTCAATAATAAATAACAAAATTGGTGGATCAATTTTTGAGGCACCCAAAATCAAATGGGTACCTAAAAATCATCCTCTTTTGTAGATAAACCCACAAGCTAGGAGCAAGAGATGGTATCTCGATAGTGGATGCTTAAGACATATGACTGGAGATCAATCTCATTTCTCTATACTCACTAGCAAAGAAGAAGGGTACGTCACATTCAGAGACAACAGCAAAGGCAAAATCATTGGCAAGGGAACCATAGGTAACAAATTAAGTTTTTCTATTGATGATGTATTACTAGTTGATGGATTGAAACGTAATCTCTTGAGTATTAGTCAATTATGCGATAAAGATTATATCGTTAGATTTGAATCAAATGTGTGCATTATTGAAAAATCAAACAATAACATGTCAATGATTGATTTAAAGCAAAATAATGTCTACACCATCAACCTTGATGAACTGAATAATGAAATGTGCTTCTCCGCTTTAAATGATGATGCTTGGCTTTGGCATAAGAGATTAGGCCATGCAAGTATGAAACTAATATCTAAGATCTCATCTAGAGAATTAGTACGAGGGATTCCAAATATGAAGTTTATTAAGGACAAAGTATGCGATGCGTGTCAACTAGGTAAACAAATAAAAACTAGTTTCAAACCAAAAAAATCAAATTAGCACCACTAGACCATTACAATTGATCTATTTGGACTTATTTGGACCAATTGACACAACGAGTTTAGGAGGAAGCAAATATGCCTTTGTAATTGTCGATGACTATAGTTGATACACTTGGACCTATTTCTTGGCTCACAAAAGTGATTGTTTCAAATGTTTCTCTAAATTTTATAAACTTACTCAAAACGAAAAAGGCTTCATGGTTTCATCAATTCGGAGTGATCACGATTGCGAATTTCAAAATCATGATTTTCAAAGTTTTTGTAAAGTTAATGGATATAACCACAACTTCTCCACTCCAAGAAATCCTTAACAAAATGGAGTAATTGAAAGAAAAAATAGAAACCTACAAGAAATGGCAAGAACTATGTTGAATGAACATAGTCTACCCAAGTATTTTTGGGCCGAAGCCATGAATACGGCTTTCTACATCATGAATAGGGTTCTAATAAGACTGTCTCTATCAAAAACTCCCTATGAATTATGGAATAACAAAAAACCAAATGTTTCTAATTTTAAAGTTTTCGGTTGCAAATGCTTTATTTTGAATGAAAAGGATGCCTTAGGAAAATTTAATGCTAAATCCGATGAAGGCATCTTTCTTGGTTACTCTTCTGTTTCTAAGGCTTTTCATATTTTTAACAAAAGGACCTTAATTATAGAAGAGTCTATTCATGTAGTTTTTAATGAAAATTTTGAGTTAAAGAAAAATGATTTTGATGATGATCTTAGTTTTGATAATTTGAATTTAAAGGAACCCTTTCCTCAAAATAGCAACTTAGATGCATCTTCTTCCGAAATTTCCATACCCAAGGAATGAAAGTATGTAGATGCTCATCCAAAAGAGCAAATTATAGGAGATATATCACAAGGGGTTCAAACTCGTTCTTCTTTCAAGAATCTTTGTGCTACCACCACCTTCCTTTCTCAAATCAAACCTAAATGCATTGACGAGGCCTTGAAAGATGATTCTTGGGTCATTGCAATGCAAGAGGAATTGAATCAATTTGAGAGGATTGAGGTATAGAAGCTTGTTCCTAGACCCAGTGACCATTTAGTCATTGGTACTAAATGGGTCCTTAGAAATAAGCAAGATAAATGCGGTATCGTGGTTAGAAACAAGGCTAGATTAGTGGCCAAAGGTTTCAACCAAGAAGAAGGTATCGACTATGAAGAAACCTTCGCTCCTGTAGCAAGGTTAGAAGCTATTAGGATGCTCCTTGCCTATGCTAGTAGTAATAATTTTAAACTATTTCAAATGGATGTCAAAAGTGCCTTCTTGAATGGTTTTATTTCCGAAGAAGTATATGTCGAACAACCTCCCGGATTTGAAAATTCTTTTCTTCATAATCATGTATTCAAATTGACTAAGGCTCTCTATGGCTTGAAACAAGCTTTTAGAGCTTGGTATGAAAGGCTTAGTTCCTTTCTTATTTTAAATAATTTTACCAAAGGCAAGGTTGATACTACATTGTTTATCAAACATTTTGAAAATAATTTTCTTATTGTGCAAATTTATGTTGGCGATATTATTTTTTATTTTTCGGATGAATCACTATGTGAATCATTTGCCAAATGTATGAGTCATGAATTTGAAATGAGTTTAATGGGAGAATTGACTTTCTTTTTAGGATTACAAATCAAACAACTTAGTGATGGTATATTTCTTAACCAATCTAAATATACATTAGAATTGTTAAAATGATTTAACATGGATAATTCAAAAACAATAAACACCCCTATGAGTACTTCGACTAAGTTAGATATGGATGAAAATAGTAAAAATTTTGATAAAAAACGTATAGGGGAGTGATAGATAGTTTACTCTACCTCACCGTGACTAGATCGGATATCATGTTTAGTGTAGGACTTTGCGCTAGGTCTCAATCTAATCCTAAATTATCTCATCTTAAGAGTGTTAAAAAAATATTTAGATATCTTAAATGAACTCCAAATTTAGGATTGTGGTATCCAAAATCTGATAAATTCAATTTAATAGCTTATGCAGATGCCGTTTTTGGCGGATGCAGGATAGATAGAAAAAGTATATCCGGAACATGCCAATTCTTAGGACATGCACTTGTTTCTTGGACTTCCAAGAAACAAAATTCAGTTACACTGTCTACAGCGGAAGTCGAATACATTGCTGCAAGTGCATGCTGTGCACAAGTTGTTTGGATGAAGAATACATTGGAAGACTATGGAATTCACTTGAAAAACATTCCCATAAAATGTGATAATATAAGTATCATATGTCTTACCAAAAATCCAATTCAGCACTCTAGAACTAAGCATATCGACGTTAGGCATCATTTCATATGCGATCATGTGCTTAACAATAATGTCATTTTAGAATTTATTGACACAAAGCATCAATTAACAGATATTTTTACAAAAACCTTAAATGAAAATCAATTTGAATTCATTAGAAGGGAACTAGGCATGTTAAATTGTCTCTGAGAATAAGCTTGTTTGAATGTATTTTCTGAAAAGTTTCTCATCCTCTTTCCGTTCTTTTGTGGATTTGATTTCATCCTTCGATTCCAAATAACATATTAAAGTACAACCCAAGATCCTATCCTGTCTTGAGCCAAACACCTCTGAAAAACAAAAAGGGGGAGGAAAGAATTCTTTTTTCTTCTCTTCCACGGCATGCTAGTGGTGGCACCGCCAGAACTGACGGTAGCACCGCCTGAGTGCTCGGTCGCCAGGCGGTGGCACCGCCTGCGATCCTCTTAATAAAAAGAGGGGTAGGGCCGGTGGTGAAACCGCCCCCAACCCCTGAAAAAGTGGCTCAAGCTCTCCCATAACTTTTCAAAACCCTTATTCCAACCTTTAGAAGCCTAGGAGAGGGATTCTTGTTGGTTCAAGCTCTCGATCTTTCAAGGAATTCTCCACAAGGTAAAATTTGAAATCTTTTCTTCCTCTTCTCATTATTTTGCCTACTCTTCACAGTTTCATATTTTTGATCCATCATCTTGTCTAGACAATGGCTCCTAAAAGATCAACTAGAACAAAAGGGAAAAGGGTGGAAGGAGATTCATATGACCAACACCTTTTTAGATCTAATGAAGAAGCTCTTAGGTTTCCTAATTTTGAAACACAAACTATACATAAGGGCAAGCATGTTAACCTAGATGAACTAGGAAACCTAGAACCCGTTAGATGGTTTGCACATTTAGATGTCTTACCTCTCCTACAAATCAATGAACCAATTTATCCTAGGTTAGTGAGGTTATTTTATGGAAACCTATGTATGGAAAACGATAGCTTAAGTACCTACCTTTTAGGAACACTAATTAAAATCTTTGATAGCACTATTTGTGAACTAATAGGAATTACCAAAAAAGATAGGGGCTGTTATTTTAGAGGAAAATGGGATGTCAATGTAATCGGAGCAACTTACTCCGAAGCCTTAGAAACTATTTTTGCAAATCCAAACCTAGGCATCATACCCAAAAGTTACGAGCATTTACTACCCTTCATCACATCATAACAAGCATTTTACTCCCTAAGCAATTTCATCTTGATGAAATGAGTCAAATAGAGATAAGCACCATGTATTGGATTATGATCAGTCAACATAACTGTTTTGGATACTCAATCTGACAACATATGTAGGATATTATAGCTAAAGACACTATGTTACCATATGGGGGGTTAATCACTCGATTTATACTTGCCCATGACATTTGTGTCTCACTCGATGAAGAAATAATTCAAAGTGATCGATATAACACCATCAATAGAAACCTACTGAAAAGATTTAGATGCACATTTAGCAATGGTATATGGGTTAGACAACCTAGAAGGTCTGATCCAATTCCTCCACCAGTAGAACACCCCGAAACACCAATCTTTAGGGGAAATGAATCTCCTCCTCCAAGTCCCTTTGGAGCAGCACCTTCAGCTCCTACTTCATCTTCTGAAGAACTCATTATAGCATAATTACATCAGATCAAATCACAGCAAGACCAACTCAAATCACAGCAAGAGCAAATTAAAATTTTAAAGGAACTGCGACAAATGAATCAAAAAATAGATGTCATGTATAAGAACTATGGATTTCCTCCTAAGGATTAGTCGATATACCTTCTTATTCTGTTACTTTGATATGCGATCCTTGTATAATTACTCTAAATGCCAAGTTAGAATTTTGTTATCTCTTTTCCTTTGAATGAAAGCTGAACTTTCTTTTGAGATGTATTTTGAATAAAAGATGAATTTTTAAATTCTTGATGAATGCTGATTTTTTTATGAATTTTGGATGAATGCTGAATGTTGTATGATCGATCTTAATGCTGAATTTCTTTTCCAATGGTTTTATGATCACAAATTATACGCTTAAAGTCTTTCTCCTTTTTGTTGATGACAAAGGGGGAGAAGGATGAGCAAAACATGACTTGTGATGACTTGTACCATTTCGATAGCATGACTTAATAAGCATCGATAGCATGACTTATATGAATTGCAAAAGCTTGTGTAATGCAAATGTCTTATATACCTTGCAAAAATCTTTGAGAATATCGTAAGATCTTAGAATGGTTGATCATATGAAATCATGCCTCACATTTAATTCATGTTGAAAATATGAAATCATGCCTCACTTATACCATTTCGACAGCATGACTTAATATGCATCGATAGCATGACTTATATGAATTACAAAAGCTTGTGTAATGCAAATGCCTTATATGCCTTGCAAAAATCTTTGAGAATATTGCAAGATCTTAGATTGGTTGATCATATGAAATCATGCCTCACATTTAATTCATGTTGAAAATTTTTATCTCTAGTCGAAGTAATAATTGTCTTTTATCATTTGACTTGAAAATAATTTTCATAGTTGAAAATTATGAGAAATATGAAGTTTCATATCTGCTCATGTTTAAAAAGAATAACGATAAGTTCAACGAATAGAACTTATCGGTTTATGCTTTAATTCAAAGAGATGGAATTCAAGTGTTTTTATCTTCTCATAATATGGCATATAGATAGGGGGAGTTATGTTTAACTCCATCATCAATTGATTGTCATCATCAAAAAGGGGGAGATTGTTGAATCTCGGATTTTGATGATGAAATCAATTGATGGGTTACTTGATTTAATCCATATTATTGAGTTAAGTGTATAGGATTAACTACGATAGTCTGAAAACATAAAGCAAGGATACTAGAGTCAAGTTCGATGGATGTTTGAGAGTCCGAATATTCGTTGGAGATACTACCGGAACCAACCAAGAAGAAATCGGGGACTTCTCGGAATTTTTGAAAGTCTGCCAAAGAGATCGTCGGAGGTTCGCGGAGATCACCGAGAAGGCTCGGCTACTCGCTGAATTCGCCACAAGATCAGGAGCCTACTGGGAGTCCATCGGAAGAAATCCGAGGGTGTATCGGAAGTCTGGCAGAAGATCGCCGGAAAGCTCGCCGAAACGAGACTCGACGCTTGCCGTTTAAAAATTGCTTAGGACTATGTTTTCAGTTACGTAGTTTGCATGTAATTAGGGTTAGGATTAAGGGATAACCCTATATCCTGATTAAGGGCCAATTGGGCCCGAATGTGACTTGGTTTGGGTCGAACTTGAAGCCCAACTAGTGACCCGTAAGGTCGGGAGGTGGAACCGCCGGACTGGGCGATGGCACCACCCAAAGCTCGAAGGGTCGGGCGATGGCACTACCAGACTAGGCGGTGGCACCGCCAGTATACTGTTAGTATCAGACACTGACAGGCGGTGGCACCGCCACTGACAGGCGGTAGCATCACTAGCCTTAGAAACCCAAGAGAATTCAAAATTTGGAGCCCAAATTTGAATCCTCTTGGGGCCTATAAATACCCTTCAATTCTAGAATACAACTTTAGTGAAAGCAATAGATTGAGATAAAAGTCTTAAAAAAGTCTTTAGCAAGTCTTGTTTTCAATTGCTTAAGTGTTTACCTCCTTCTTTCTCTTCAAAAATTTATAAGAGTGTGAACCACTTGTAAAAGGTCGTAAGAGGGGTATTTGTCCTTCCCCTTCAAAGAGATTTGCTACTGAAAGTTGGGAGCCTCACTGAAGAAGGCTTCGCAAGTGGATGTAGGTCATTTGACCGAACCACTTTAAATTGGCATGTTCATTCAATGTGTGAGTACTTACCTTTCTGCAATCGTTATCTACATAGCAGCATGTTTTCGTTTTTCACTTTACTCAAGCTACTATCAAAATGAAATCTCATTGCATTTTACAGAATCATTTTCGAACTTATAAGCTTTAATCCGCTGCATTAATTCACCTCCCCCTCTTAATGCCGCTCCGATCCTAACAAAAGCTTCTTAAATATGATTATGAAATAACTTACAAACAGGGGAAAGAGAATGTTGTTGCAGATGCACTTTCACGGCTACCCAAGCCAGCTAAATTTTTTGCCATTTCACTTTCGACTAGTGACTTCCTTAAGGATATTAAGAGGGAATGGCAGGAAGATCCGGAGACTAGTAAGATCATAAAAAAATTGGAGGAAGCACCAAGCTCTGTGGCTCATTACAATTGGGACTCAAAAGAATTACGCTATAAGGGACGTATTGTGCTTGTGACAAATTCTACTTGCATCTTCATGAGCAGATTTTGGATAAAGTTATTTCATATGCAAGGTACTAAATTGAAAAGGAGTACAACATATCACCCACAAATCGACGGCCAACGAAAGTTGTAAATAGGTGCTTGGAGACATCCTAAAGCCACCCACCAAATATGACTACCCAAGGAGAACTCTAGACCTAGCCAAGTGTCATTATTTATCGACCGATTATGACTCGATGACGACGACCCACTATTGAAGTGCTAATACAGTGAGTGAACCTACCAACAAAAGATGCCACTTGGGAGAACTATGACAACTTGAAAATCAAATTCTCAGAATTCATGAATTGTCAGCCTCGAGGACAAGACTGATTTGAAAAGGGCGGGTCTATTAAGACTCTAGCTATGAGAGTCCTAATTGAAAGGGACATTCATGTAAAACCTACCTAAGCTGACCCCTATTAAAGAGGTGAAGAGGTCGGCTAGGGTTAGGTGGTTGTTTCTTAGAGAAGAATTAGGAGTTGTAAAGGAAAAGGAGTCTTGAGTAGGAGTCCTATTAGGAGTTAGTTAGAAGTATGAATCTTGAGTCGGAGTCCTATTAGGAGTTAGGGTTTAGAAGCCCTATAAATAGCCATATATTCCTCCTCTTTTTATAAGCAATAGATGAATCTTTTCTACAGCCTTTGAGTAGTAACTTGGAGGGAGGAACCCCTATAGAGTTCCAAGGAGGCCGATCCCTTAAAGTGATCAACCCCAAGTTTAGAATCTGCAAGGGTTCTAAAAGTCCCTAATAGAGTTGATGGGATTGCCTCTCAAATCAACTCTAATTATCATTCTAACTATGATTAAGGCAAGCATGGTCCGGTACGTTGATTTTTCACTTGGCGATCCTCCGACGAACTTCTCGGCGAGTCTTCCGATGAGCTTCCAGTGAACTCCTGACCAACTCTCGGTTAGTCTTCCGGTGTGCTTCCGGTGATCTCCCGACGAGCTTTCGGTGAGTCTTTCAGTGTGCTTCCGGTGATCTCACGATAAACTCTCGGTAAGCTCCCGGTATATCGTCCGAGTCTTCGACTCTGGCCCATCATCTGCTTTACGCCTTATTACTATCGTAGTTAGTCCTGCATACTTATCTCAACATATGGATTAGATCAAATAATTTTTCAATTGATTTCATCATCAAAATCTGAGATTTAACAGACATAGCTTGGGAGATTATGTTATGGTGGTACCTTCTAGTCATATGTGTCATACAAGCCAATCACATGAATGGTGACATGTGTGATACGATATGCACTCTTTTTTCTTATTATTATTATGATATTTTTTACTTTATATTGTTTGTTGCATATATATATATATATATATATATATATATATATATATATATATATATATATATATATATATATATATATATATATATATATATATATATATATATATATATATCTGTGTGTGTATATATATATATATATATATATATATATATATATATATATATACATATATATATGTATATATATATATGTGTGTATATATATATATATATGTATGTATATATATATATATGTATGTATATATATATATGTATATATTACGTGGGGGTGAATTAGTGTAGCGGTAAATATTACGTCGGTTTAAAACTTCGTTGCGATTAAATCTATTTCCGACGAAAAACCAATTTTGGAAACTTTACTAGAAACACGTATTTATAAATGTATTGAAGGTAGTAAGCAAGTAAAATGGTTTGCAGTAAAGTAAATGGCAACAATAGAAATACAAACCAGAGAACACGCCAATTTTATAATGGTTTGGTCGTCGTGATCTACATCCACTCCGCCGATTCCTCTTCCGTCGAGGCTACCGGCATCCATTATCGGTCTTCTTTCAATGGGCAAAGACCAACTACCCTTTTACACCTCTCTTCTCCTTTTCATAGGTTTAGAAGACAACCTTTTACAACCCTCTTTTACAAGGTATCCCTCTCGCACCTCCCTTTGAACTCTCTCTAAGCTTTGGGAGGAGGGAACTCAACTTTCTAACGTTTACAACTTTAGAATCATAGAGTTTTGCTCAATATTTCTTGCTTATCCATGCAGAAACTGTTGGGGTATTTATAGGCCCCAAATGGATTCAAATTTGGAGCCCAAAATTCAAACTCCTAAAATTTTAGGGTACGGGCGGTACCATCGCCTGCACTGGGTGGTACCACCTCCTGCAGCCTAACACTAGATGGTACCACCATCCAGACAGTCTCGGATATTGAGTCTGGGTGGTACCACCGCCTGACACAGTCTCGGAGACAGTGCCACGATAGTTTCAACTGTTTGGTCATTGTTTGGGCCTTTCTCTTGGCCCAACACAGCCCAAACTTAGCCCAACTGTCCCCTAATTGGGTTAGCCCAATTATAATCCCTATTATGTGCTAACTATAAATTTTAAGATATTTACTAAGCTAAACAAGTCCGTAAGTCTAGTTTCTTCTAGCGAGCTTCCGGCGAACTTCCGACAATCTCTCGATAATATTCTAGCGGACTCCCGGTAAGCTCTTGGGCTTCATGATGATCTTTTTGGCAAGTTCTAATAAGCTTTTTTGACATGCTCCTGGACTTCTTGATTAGTTCCGGCAGAACTTCCGACGAACTCTCGAACTCTCAACGAAATCACGTTCTTGACTCCGGGACTTCATTTTGCTTTATGCCTTGCTATCGTAGTTAATCCTGCACGCATAAAACATACTTCAATCTAGACAATTATTACTAAGCATGAATCATATTGTTCGGTATGTCATTGGTCCATCGATGCTTCGTCCGATTCTTCGGCGCATCATCCTCTCTTGTGGCCTATTGCCCAATCGGTCAGTTGACCTCTGCAACTCTAATATCCTTGACATAATATCCGTTCTTCTTGGCTCGATACCCGAACTCATAGCCCGAAGCCTTCTGTCGATATGTCGACTGATCCTCGGGCTCAACGTCCAATCTTCTGACATGTTTTCCTCTAGCACAACATGATTCTTTCTGCTTTAATTGTCTCATCCTGATCGAAGATTCCTATATTACTCAAAAGGTAGATTAAATCATAAATACTTATCAATTGATTTTCATCATCAAAATCCGAGATTAAATAATCTCTCTCTTTTTTATGATGACAACTAATTGATAACGGAGTTAAACTTAACTCCTGGAGTTTAAACAAACTCCCCCTATCAATATGTCATATTGATAGAACTCTTGGATTCAAAAATCCAAGCAACATATTATCATAAAATTATGCATAACATCATACTTCTCCCCTTTTGTCATCAACAAAAAGGAGAAGTGCAACTATCAAGTGTTTGAGATATAATGTCAAATCATTGCATAATAAACATAATTTCTAGTTTTATCATCATGCAAGCTAGCAAAAATTTGTATCATTTCAGGTTTGTAAATTTTGCTATATGTGCAAGTTTAGCATGCTTTACTTCTTGAGATAGGCAAGATAGCACAATTGCTTCTCTTGAGATTGCAAGCTAGCTAAGTCTTGGTGATGTTCAAGATAGCAAGTTCTACATCATGTTATAATATGCATGCTAGCAAATTTATATCATTTTATAGTATGCAAGCTATCAAATTTTACACATATTAAAGTTAGCAAAATTTTACATCTTTTGAGATGTTCAAGATAGACTATTTGTCCTCTTCTTGAAATGTGTAATTTAACAAACATTGCTTCATTTGAGATTTGCAAGATAGCACTTCTTGCTTCTCTTTTGAGATTAGCAAGTTAGCAAGTTTGCCTCTTTTCGTGATGTGCACGCTAGAAATTCTTTCTCCCCCTTTGTCATTGGAAAAAAGAGGGGAATAACAAAACAATGGTGCAATTCATCAATTTTCAAATTATGACAAAAATAGAGTGTCATTCTTATTTCAATATGTCATAATTGAGATAAACCTTGAATTTAAATTGAATTAAGTCAATGCAATTTTAATCATGATTCATATCATATGCAATACATCATGTACATCATTTTAATAAAATCATAAGTATTGCATGTATCATTTCAAATCATAAATATTTCATATCATGATGGTACCAATTTTGTCCAATTACATCCTAACATGAATGATCAAAACTTCTCCCAGTTTTATCATTGTAGACAAGAAAGAAGAAGGGAATAACATAATGGTAAAAAATATTTCAATCATTTCAAGGCGTACAAGACATAAATACAAAGAAATCATGAAAGATAAGATCATATTTCATTTTTGACAAATTTCTTCTTTTGTAAATAAAAAGCATGATAGGAAAAGAAGACTCAAGTTATAATTCTAAGAATTCACAAGAAAAATCATGTTTCATTTGACAAAAAGATTGTTGATTCATGCATTTGAATAAATATTTTTAAATCATCACTTCAACTCATTCAATTTGTCAAATCAACAAAGTCTCTTTTAAGAGATTCAAAATGAAATGAAGAGATTTATCGATCTCTTGAAATGCTAATGATTTCCTTTCTCCCCTTTGTCATTGTAAATAAGAAAGAAAAAGAGGGGAATAGCATAAAGGTATAAATATTCAAGTCATCACATGAAAGATATCAAGAAAAATTTAGTGATAAGATATACTTCATGAATACAAGAAATTTTACATAATAAAACTCAAGTCATAAACATTGATAAATGATTCGATTGGATATATCATCTTATTATTAAAATGAATCATACGAAAAGAAATCCAAAATCATCAAAATATTTTTCATAGTCCAAGAGATTCATAGGTTCATTATGATAATTTTCTTCTTTAGACGATAAAATCATATGAGAAAAAAAATGATTCATATAAAATATATCTCATGTCATAAACACGAATAAATTAAGTGTTTAGTTAAATAAGAAAACAAATTATCAAATCCAAAATGATCATTAAAATCACTTTTCAGATAATTTAATGAAAGCAACAGATTAAAAATAGCTCAAGTTCTTTTAGTTCCAAATTTTGTGATTGATTTCATGTTCAAGTTTTTCATACAAAGGCCATGCTTCATTATTTATAATCAAAAAATAATATGCAAATCATAGAAATCATCAAACTCAATAAACCCAAAAATCATCATTACTTCAAATCACCATGCATAATTATAAAATCATCAAATCAAAATCATTCTCAAGAGATTCACAAAAGTGATACAAATAGATTCATTAATCTCCCATTTGGAAAACTCGATAAAGTGGGAAAAAAGAAATCTTTCAAAAAGAAACCTATCCTCTTTTTAGTTGTTTCAATTCATGTAATTTATTTCATTTATACCAAGTAAATACATGCATCAACATTTAAAAACGAAAGTGCAAGATTTATTACATCAAAGATCAATAAGTCATAAATCACTAAAATCATCATGCATCATTTCTAAATCTCATGCATAGTATAAAATCACTAAGTATGGTACCAAAACTTTTAATATTTTCATTACATAATTACATCATTATGCATCATCGAAATTGATTTCATCAAACATAACGTATTTTCCATCAAGATCGTTTTGTTTGTTGTAGCCATGCATTTTTTTTTTGGTGAATCTAACTTTTCGTATTTACAACTACAAAAGCCATGCATCATCATTTATAATCCGAAGGCAATATGAAAATCATTAAGATATATATTATTGCTTCTTAAACACATATATAAGATTAATCATATTTGGTGTGCAAGAATTAGATTAACATTTTATTGTATTATCATAAAACGTATAATTTTCATGATCATTTTCAAAAAATTACTAGAAGGATAAGTATGATTCCTAATTTTTTACATTTTTATTATATTATTAAACATGTAATTTTCAAGAAAAATATTTTTTTAAACTAAATTAAAAATAACTCATGAAAAGCATTATGTAATTTCAAAGTAAACTAAGGGCATTTTGATTACCTCATCGTCGAAAGCCATTAAGGCATAGTTTGCCATCTCGCCTTTGTTGATTTTCTCCTTATCTTTGGATGAGCTCAATTCATCCTAATGTGCTTCCCTTTTCTTGCGTTCATAGCAAATAGTTGCATTCTTTTTGTTCTTTAATTTTTGTTTCATGAACTTTTTAAATTTCTTAGTTAAGAGTTCAAGTTCACTATCACTTAAGCTTATGCTTGAGTGATCTTCTTTTATTCGAAGTGCTAAATCCTTTCTGTTCTTTGGAATGTGGTTCTCATGTTCGTCAAGTGCCACATTAGTCACTTCATAGGTCATCAAAGAACCGATAAGTTCTTCGAGAGGGAAATAGTTCAAGTTTTTTTATTCTTGAATAACCGTTACTTTTGAATCCCAAGTTTTAGAAAGTGATCTTAAGATCTTACTAACGAGTTCAAAATCTGAAAAACTTTTACCACATGCTTTTAAAACATTGACGACATTCGTAAAACGGGTGTACGTGTCTCTAATGGTTTCGCTTAGTTTCATATGAAATAATTCAAAATCATACATTAAAATATTAATCTTAAAGTATTTTATTCTACTAGTGCCTTCATGTGTGGTTTCAAGAATGTGTCAAATATCGAAAGTCATTTTGTAAGTAGAAACCCGATTGAACTCAGTTTCGTCTAAGACGCAAAATAGAGCATTCATCGCTCTAGTATTTAAAGAAAAAGTCTTCTTCTCCAAATCATTTCAATGGTTCATTGGAAGAGAAGACCTTCGAAAATTATTTTTAATAATATTTCATAAATCAAGGTTTAATGAAAGTAAGAAAACTCTCATTCGAGTTTTCCAATAAGTGTAGTCTGTCCCATTGAACAAGGGAGGACGAATGAGAGAGTGACCCTTTTGAAAGCCGAAAATAGTTATTTCTCTTGGGTGTTAAACCAAATAAGAAATACGATGCTCTGATACCAATTGTTAGGAAAAGAGTAGGCACTAAGGGGGGGTGAATTAGTGTAGCGGTAAAAATTACGTCGGTTTAAAACTTCGTTGTGATTAAATCCATTTCCGATGAAAAATCGATTTCAGAAACTTAACTAGAAACACATGTTCGTAAATGTATTGAAGGTGGTAAGCAAGTAAAATAGTTTATAATAAAGTAAATGGCAACAATAGAAATGCAAACCAGAGAACATGCCAATTTCACACCCCTCTTTTCTTTTTCACACGCCAATAGAAATAGTTTACAGTAAAGTAAATGGCAACCAGAGTGGATATAGGTCAGTGGCCTCTTCCGTCGAGGCCACTGACATCCACTATCGGTCTTCTTTCAATGGGCAAAGACCAACTACCATTTCACATCCCTCTTTTTTTTTTCACAAGTTTAGGAGACAACCTTTTATAACCCTCTTTTACAAGGTATCTCTCTCGCACCTCCTTTAGAATTCTCACTAAGCTTTGGGAGGAGGGAACTCAACTTTCTAATGTTTACAACTTTAGAATCATAGGGTTTCGCTCAATATTTCTTGCTTATCCATGCAGGAATAGCTGGGATATTTATAGGCCACAAATGGATTCAAATTTGAAGCCCAAAATTCAAACCCTCGAAATTTTAGGGTATGGGCGATACCACCGCTTGCACTAAGTGGTACCACCGACTGTAGCCTGACATTGGGTGGTACTGTTAAATCTTAGATTTTGATGATGAAATCAATTGGTAAATTATTTGATATAATCTATGTGTTGAGATAAGTATGTAGGATTAACTACGATAATAGTAAGGTGTAAAGCAAATGATGGGCCGGAGTCGAAGACTTAGACGATATACCGGGAGCTCACCAAGAGTTCATCGTGAGATCACCGGAAGCACGTTAGAAGACTCATCGAAAGCTAGTCAGAAGATCGCTGGAAGCATGCCGGAAGACTAACCGAGAGTTGGTCGGGAGTTCGCTGGAAGACTCGTCGAAAAGTTCGCTGGAAGACTCGTCGAAAAGTTCGCTGAAAGATCGCCGAGTGAAAAATTAATGAACCATGCTTGCCTTAATCGTAGTTAGAACGATAATTAGAGTTGATTTGGGAGGTAATCCCATCAACTCTGATAGGGGCCAAGTGGGCTCGGAGTTGGGTTGGTTTGGGCCGGAATCAAGGCCTAATCAGGATGCTGAATTCCTGGCCGACAGTGGCATCGCTTGGAAAACAGCACCCCAGGTGGTCTGGGCAGTGGTACCGCCCAGACTGGGCGGTGGCACCACTGACAGTTATTACTGCTAGTAGTGGTACCGCCCTTGTCAGGCAGTGGTACCACCAGAGCTCGGTCTCCGAGCTTTGTCAAGCGATGGTACCGCCCAGATTGAGCGGTGGTACTGTCCAGTGTTAGATGTCATGCGGTAGTACCACCCACTAATGGCGGTGGTACCACCAGTACCCCAGAAATCCGGGATGATATACTTTTTAGCTCTATTTTTAAAAGTCATTGGAGCCTATAAATATCCCACCCTTTTCAGCATGAAATTACAACCAAAGTGTGATTATAATCTTGAGTTATTGGGGTGTACAAGTGTTGTAAACAAGTGCTAGAGTTCTCCTCCTCCTCCCTTTCTAAGTTTTGAGATCATTCAAGAGAGATGTGAGACTTATAAGGGTTCTCTACTAAACCAGTGAAAAGGAGAAAGCGCTGTAAAAGGTGGTTGGTCTTCACCTATTGAAGGAAGTGTTGAATCTCAGATTTTGATAATGAAGTCAATTGTCATTTGGTATCTAATCCATATGTTGAGATAAGTATACAGGATTAACTATGATGAAAGTAAGACATACAACAGGAGTTTCGTTGGAGTCAAGACCATGATCATATTGGGGGCTCGAGAGTTCAACGGAAGTCCGGACGATCGTCGGAGGTTCTACGGGAACAAATCCGAGAAGTCCAGGAGCTTGCCAAAGAAGCTTGTCGGAACTCGCCAAGTGGATCATCGCAAGTCCAGGAGTTTGTCGGAAGTCCGTTGGAGCATCGCCGAGGGTTCGTCGGATGTTCGCCGGAAGTTCGCCGGAAGCTCGCCGGAAGAAGCGATTGACGCACCAGAGCATGTTGCAGTATTAATGTCTTAAATATCGTAGTTAGTATGTAGATTAAGTTAGGAATGGGAGGTGATCCCATTAACTTAATCTAAGGGCAATTGGGCCCTTATTAGACCTAAATTGGGCCGAATGGATCAGCCCATTCTGACCCAGATTTCTTGGCCGGCGGTGGCACCGTTAGGGCCGGCGGTGGCACCGCCCAGGAGACTTGGTCTCCCAGGAATTATGGGCGGTGGTACCGCCAGTAGTTATTACTGCTAGTGGACGTCGGTGATCTCATCGGAGGAGGAAGCCGAAAGTGGATGTAGGTCAAGATTGACCGAACCATTCTAAAATTACAGTGCTCTTTGGTTTGCATTTATTCTTGCTATTTACCTTACTGCAAACCTCCATATGTACTTTACTTCCTCATTACTTTTGTTGCACTCCTTTATGAACTCGCTTTCAAGTTAAGTTTCCGAAAACGGTTTTACGTCGGAAACGATTTCATTGTACGAACGTCGTTTGAAATCGACGAAAGTTTTTCTACTGCACTAATTCAGCACCCCCCCCCCCCCCCCCCCCTCTCTTAGTGCTCTTGATCCTAACAAGAAGACCTTTAGTGGACGCTAGAGACCTCATCGGAGGAGGAATCTAATAGTGGATGTAGGTCACATTAACCAAACCACTCTAAATCTGGTTTGCATTTCATTTTGAGCAATTTTCTTTAACTGTAAATCATTTCATAGCAAAGTGCTTCTCCTCATCTTGCTTTCACTACACTTACACTCTCTTACGTTTTAAAGTTACTATCTTTCCGAATCGATTTCCTTTGAATGTATGAAATATTTTCTAAAATCACAAAAGTTTTTCGCTACACTAATTCACCCCCCCCACCTCTTAGTGCTGCTCTTAATCCTAACAAGTACTGACTGGTGGTACCACCACCCAGACAGTCTTAGAGACTGAGTCTGAGCGGTACCACCGCCTGACACAGTCTCGGAGATTATTCCACAACGGTTTCACCTGTTTGGTCACTGTTTGGGCCTTTCTCTTGGTCCAACATAGCCCAAACTTAGCCCAACTGTCCCCTAATTGGGTTGGCCCAATTCTAATCCCTATTATGTGCTAACTACAAATTCTATGATATTTACTAAGCTAAACAAATCCGTAAGTCTAGTTTCTTCCAGCGAGCTTCCGGCGAACTTCCGACGATCTCTCGGCAATGTTCCAGCGAACTCCCGATAAGCTCATGGGCTTCATGACGATCTTCTTGGCGAGTTCCAATGAGCTTTTTTGGCAAGCTCCTGGACTTCTCGATTAGTTCCGATAGGACTTCCGACGAATGTCCGGACTTCATGAAAATTCTGTAAGGGTTGTCTCCTAAGCCCGTTAAAAGGAGAAAAGGTGTAAAAGGTGGTTGGCCTTCGCCTATTGAAGGAAGGCCTCTAGTGGACGTCGGTGACCTTGTCGGATGAGGAAGCCAAAAGTGGATGTAGGTCAAGATTGACCGAACCACTCTAAAATTACGGTGCTCTCTGGTTTGCATTTATTCTTGCTGTTTACCTTATTGTAAACCTCCATATGTGCTTTACTTCCTCATTACTTTTGCGGCACTCTTTTACGAACTCGCTTTCAAGTTAAGTTTCTGAAAATGGTTTTACATCGAAAACGATTTCATCGTACGAACGTCGTTTGAAATCAACGAAAATTTTTCCGCTGCACTAATTCACACCCCCCCTCTTAGTGCTCTTGATCCTAACAATTGGTATCAGAGCGAGGTTAACTCTCAAATGGATTAAAACCCAAGAGAGATTACATATGCCGAAAACCAAGAGGGCCACTCTATTACACGTCCACCCATGTTCAATGGGATAGACTACACCTATTAGAAGACCCGAATGAGGATCTTCCTTATTTCAATGGATTTTGAACTTTAGAATCTTGTCGAAAATGGATTTTCAAATTCTTCTCTTCCAATGATCGATTGGAATGAATTGGAGAAGAAGACTTTCGCTCTTAATGCAAAGGCTATGAATGCCTTATTTTGTGCACTTGATAAAAATGAGTTCAATCGTGTTTCGGTTTGTGAAATCGCATTTGATATTTGACATACACTCGAAGTGACTCACGAAGGCACAAGTAGAGTAAAAGAGTCAAAAATCAATCTTTTGATACATTCTTTTGAACTTTTCCGAATGAAACCGAGCGAGACTATTGGCGACATGTACACCCGTTTCACGGATGTCGTCAATGGTCTAAAAGGACTCGTCAAAAGTTTTTCGGATTTTGAGCTCGTAAATAAGATTCTAAGATCCCTTCCTAAGAGTTGGGACCCTAAAGTTACTGCTATTCAAGAGGCTAAAGATTTAAACAACTTCCCTCTTGAAGAACTAATTGGGTCATTAATGACCTATGAAATGACTTGCAAGGCTCATGAAGAGCAAGAAGACATCCTTCCAAAGAATAGGAAGGATATGACACTTAGAACTTTAGATGACCACTTGAGAGAAAACTCAAGTGATGAGGACTGTGACGATGACTTAGAACTTCTAACAAGGAAATTCAAAACATTCATTAAGAGAAACAAGTTTAAAATGATACAAAAAATAAATTTGAACCCAAAAAGGACCAAGTTATTTGGTACGAGTACAAAAAGCCAAGACACTACAAAAGTGATTGTCCCAAAGCCAAGAAGAGAACATCAAAGAAGAAGGCGCTCAAAACAACATGGGATGACTCAAGTGCATCCGAAGAAGAGGAGTCCAACACCGAGCAAGTTGCTCACTATGCCCTAATGGCCATCGGAGAGGAGGTAACGAATTTAATTGATGTAGATTTATCATTTGATGAATTATTAAATGCTTTCCATGACTTATTTGATGAATGCAAAACAATTAGTAGAAAATATAAATTGCTAAAAAAGGAGCATGATAGTCTTATTAGTAATTTTGATAAATTAAAAACTGAATATCATAATAGTTTAGCTCCATATATAAAATGTCATGATCTAGAAACTCTCCAAAAGGAGAACTTGCTACTTAAGGACACCTTGAAGAAATTCGAGGTTGGTAGCAAGTCTTTGAATATGATCCTTACAAATAAGGGTCATATTCCTAAAAGAAGTGGAATCGGATTTATGAGAAGTCCTCACCAAAATCCAACCACCTTCATTAAAGGCCCTCTCTTACATGTTTGACACCAAAGCAAATGCAACTTTTGTTGCAAACATGGATATAGAACTTATCATTGTCCATTCAAGAATATTAGTCCGAACAAACTGATTTGGGTTCCTAAAGGAACCATGATAAATTCTATGCAACATGATAAACAATTTAGATCAGTTTTTGAGGCACCCAAAAGTAAATGGGTACCTAAAAATCATCCTTTCTTGTAAAAACATATACCATCACAAACTAGGAGCAAGAGATGGTACCTCGATAGTGGATGCTCAAGGTATATGACCGGAGATCCATCTCAATTCTCTAAGCTAACTAGTATAGACGAAGGTTATGTTACCTTCGGAGACAATAACAAGGGTAAAATCATTGGCAAAGGAACCATAGGTAACAAATCCAACTTCTTTATTGAAGATGTTTTATTAGTTGATGGTTTAAAATATAACCTCTTGAGCATTAGTCAACTATGTGATAAAGGATATATTGTCAAATTCGAATCTAATGCTTGCATCATTGAAAAACCACACAAAAACACATCTATGATTGTATTAAAACAAAATAACATATACACCATTCACATCAATGATCTTTGTAATGAAATGTGTTTCTCGGTTTTGAATGAGGATGCTTGGCTTTGGCATAGGAGATTAGGTCATGCTAGCATAAAACTAATCACTCAAATATCATCCAAAGAACTTGTAAGAGGAATTCGTCATATCAAGTTCATCAAAGATAATTTATGTGATGCTTGTCAACTAGGAAAACAAATTAAAGGTAGTTTCAAATCTAAGAATCAAATAAGCACCTCTAGGCCCTTGCAATTGATCCATATGGACTTATTCGGACCAATCTCTACATCAAGCCTAGGAGGTAGCAAATATGCCTTTGTTATTGTTATTGTAGATGACTATAGTAGATACACATGGACTTATTTCTTAAAATACAAAAATGAATGCTTTAGATATTTCACCAAGTTTTGTAAACTTGTTCAAAATGAAAAGGGTTTTATGATTTCATCAATTCGAAGTGATAACGGTGGCGAATTTCAAAACCGTAATTTCCAAGAATTTTGTGAATCTAATGGATACAATCACAACTTCTCTACTCCAAGAAATCCTCAACAAAATGGAGTAGTAGAAAGAAAGAATAGAAATTTACAAGAAAAGGCAAAGAACCATGTTGAATAAACATAGCCTACCCAAATATTTTTGAGCCAAAGCCGTAAACACTGCATGTTATATTTTGAATAGAGTTCTAGTAAGACCCTTACTCACCAAAACTCCCTATGAGTTGTGGAACAACAAAAAACTCAATGTTTTATATTTTAAAGTTTTTGGGTGTAATTGTTTTATCTTGAATGAAAAAGATGCCTTAGGAAAATTTGATGCTAAATCCAATGAAGAAATTTTTCTTGGTTATTCTTCAGTTTCTAAAGCTTTTCGTATCTTCAATAAAAGAACTTTAATTATATAAGAATCCATTCATATTGTTTTCAATGAGATTTTCGAAATCAAGAAAATTAATTTTGATAATGATGTTAATTTTGATTCTTTGAATTTAAATAAAACCCCTTCTCCAACTAGCAACTTGGATGCATCCACTTCCGAAATATCCTTACCCAAGGATTGGAAGTATGTAGATGCTCATCCTAAGGAGCTAATCCTAGGAGACACATATAAGGGGGTTCAAACACGTTATTATCTTAAAAAATTTTGTGTCAACTTCGCTTTTCTCTCCCAAATTGAACCTAAATGTATTGATGAAGCCATGAAAGATGATTCATGGATTATCGTAATGCAAGATGAGTTAAATCAATTTGAGAGAAATGAGGTGTGGAAGCTTGTTCCTAGACCAAATAACCATGTAGTTATTGGTACTAAATAGGTCTTTAGAAACAAGCAAGATGAATATGGTATCATGGTTAGAAACAAGGCTAGATTAGTGGCCAAAGGTTTCAACTAAGAAGAATGTATCGATTACGAAGAAACCTTCGCTCCTGTGGCTCGATTAGAAGCTATAAGGATGCTCCTTGCCTATGCTAGTAATAATAATTTTAAGTTGTTTCAAATGGATGTTAAAAGTGCTTTTCTTAATGACTTTATTTCCGAAGAAGTTTATATTGAACAACCTCTCGGATTTGAAAATAATAGCCTCCCTAATCATGTATTTAAATTAACTAAAACTCTCTATGGTTTAAAATAAGCCCCAAGGGCTTAGTATAAGAGATGCCAGCTAGGCCCATGTAATCACTATGTTGGGCCCAATAAGAAGCCCAAACAGTGTCCCAAGAAAACTCACCGTCGTGGCACAGTCTTCAAGACTGTGTCAGGCGGTGGTACCGCCAGTCTGGGCGATTGTACCACCCCTGGCAGGGTGCCAAGCGGTGGTACCACCAGTTTGGGCGATGGTACCGCCCAGCACTGCGCCCCAGGCGATGGTACCGCCCATGCCCGGGGAACTTGGGATGAGATGTTTTTAGGCTCCAAGTTTGAATCAACTTGAAGCCTATAAATACCCCTCTCATCCTTGGTTAAAGCACACAAGCACATAGAGTTTAAAAGTAAAGAAACGCTATAGAAATCCCTTATGAGAATCCTCCTCAAGTTCTAAGTGTTAGAATTCTATAAGAAGAGTGTGAGTACTTGTAAGAGTTGTCTCCTAAACCCGGTAAAAGGAGAATAGAGGTGTAAGAAGGAGAATGATCTTTGCCTAGTAAAGCAAGATCATTAGTGGATGCCGATGGCCTTGACGGAAGAGGAATCGGAGGAGTGGATGTAGGTCACGATTGACCGAACCACTATAAACTCCCATCTTCTCTGGTTTGCATTTTATTTCCTACTATTACCTTACTGCAAACCCCTTCAATAGCTTACTGCCTTCAATACATTTACGTACGCTTTCAAGTTAAGTTTCTGAAATCGATTTTACGTCGAAAATACTAATTCACCCCCCCCTCTTAGTGCCGACCCTGATCCTAACAATTGGTATTATAGCCTCATTTTTCATATTTGGTTCAACACCCAAATTGAAATGGCTCTTTTCAACAATCAAGAGGGTCACTCTCTCATTCGTCCTCCTTTTTTTAATGGGACAAACTATACTTATTGGAAAACTCGAATAAGAATTTTCTTATTTTTGTTGGATTTGAATTTATGGCACATTGTCGAATCCGGTTTTAAAATGTCTTCTTTTCCAATGAAAGATTGGAATGATTTGGAGAAGAAGACATTTTCTTTAAATGCTAGAGCTATGAATGCTTTATTTTGCGCCTTCGACAAAATCGAGTTTAATCGGGTTTCTACTTGCGAATCGGCTTTCGACATATGGCACACTCTTGAAATCACACACGAAGGGACAAGTAGTGTTAAGGATTCTAAAGTTAATTTTTTAATGCATGATTTCGAGCTTTTTCGAATGAAGCCGAGTGAAACTATTGTTGACATGTACACCCGTTTTACGGATGTCGTCAATGGTTTAAAAGCTCTTGGCAAATGTTTTTTGGATTTTGAACTTATAAACAAGATTTTACGATCGCTTTCTAAAACTTGGGACTCTAAAGTAACGGCCATACAAGAGGTTAAAAACCTAAACAACCTTCCACTCGAAGAACTAATTGGGTCTTTAATGACCTACGAAATGAACAATGTAGCAAAAAGGGAACTCGAGAACAACCTTCCAAAGAACATGAAGGATTTGGGACATAGAACATTTAAAGACCACTTGAGCATAAGCTCAAGTGATGGTGAACATTAACAACTCACTAAAAAATTTAAAAAGTTAATGAAACAAAAATTAAAGAACAAAAAGAACGAAACTACTTGCTTTGAACGCAAGAAGAATAACATAAATTGGGACGAATTGAGCTCCTCCGAAGATGAGGAGAAATTCAACAAAGGCGAGATGGCTAACTATGCCTTAACGTCATTCGACGATAAGGTAATCGAAACCCCTTTAATTTACTTTGAAATTACTTGATGCTTTCCATGATGCATTTTTTTTAGAATTATTTTTTCTTGAAAATTGCATGTTTAAAAATGAAAATACAAAAATTAGGATCATGCTAGTAATTTTGAAAATGATAATTACATATTTAATAACAAAATAATTTTGGTTGAAAATGCCTTATGCTCAATGAAACCATGATTGATGAATATACTTTATGCTTAATGATTTCTTTAGCTTGTATGCCTTATCATAATAAATGTTTGTATCATGCTTGATGATTTTTATGCATGAGGACTTGAAGTAATAATTTGAAATCATATGTCTTAGAATTGTGTTACACTTTTTGATTTTGATGATTTTTTATCTTTCCGTTTTAAATGTTGATGCATGGTTTTAACATAAGAACAAATATTTAAGCATACTAATATAAAATCTATCACACAAATTAAAACTAAAGAAGTTTAGATATCTTTAAGAATCATTCAACATTATATTCAACGAAACTAAGCTTTATGTCTTAATGAAAACGTAATGATGATTTGAAAGCATGCTTAACAAGTTTATATTTCGAACTTATGTATGATAGTTTTTGCGATCTTTGAAAGTTCTTTTTGTTTGGTGTTAATGAATGATGCATGGATTTGAAAGAAAAGAACATGCTTATATGAAATCAATCACTTAAAATGTATTACATAAAAAGGAAAATATATTATTAGATTTAAAATCATGAATCTAGTTATGTTATGAATTTTATGAACCATGAAATTGATTTTGATGGTTTAAATTTAATAGGTTTTATCGAAATCATGATCTTGATTTCTCGAGATTTATAAATTGAAATCTTTAATGAATCAAGATTTCTTACTTTTTATTCTCTTGCATTTTGAGAAAATTTTTAATATGAATCATAAAAGTTCTTATGCATAAATTGAAATCTTTTTCTCCTACGTTTCCTTTACGATTTACTAAAGAGAATATCTTTTTCAAAATTCATGACTTAAAATTTTATTTGAATATATTTTATTATTTGATCTCCTAAGATCTCTCTTTGAATATTTAAAGAGGAGAATTTTCTAGATGAATCATGATTTTGATGATTGAAGATTTGATATGCATGAATTGAGATCTTGCTCTCCTATTCTTTTTGCTATTCACTAAAAAGAAGACTAATTCTAATAAACAATGATATGCTATTTGACATCTTTTAAGGTTTATAATTTAAATTTTATTATGTAAAATTCCTTGTATTCATGAAATATTAATCTCATCACCTAACTAATTCTTCTTGATATTCTTTATGTGATGATATGAATGCATGAAATATTCATAAATTTGTAATGATGCATGCAATACTTATGATAATGATGTATTGCATATGATGTGTATCATGAATGCTTTAAATGATGAATGTTTGGCATCATCATCAAAATATTAATAAATGCTTAATATGCATGATATGCTCGTAATGATGTCTAATTTATTTGGTATCATGTATGAAAAATGAAATGTAAGATTTTTAAATTTGTATATATTTTAATTTGAATATATAATGATGCACAAACAAGATTGATACATACCTTTGTCATAATTTGAATGTATGAAATAAAGGGTCTTCCCTTCTTTTTGATAATGACAAAGGGGGAGCAAAACGTGCTAGAACGCAAACTTGCTAGCTTGCTAATCTCAAAAAGGAAGCAAGAAGTGCTATCTTCCAAATCTCAAGAGAAGCAATGTTTGCCAAGTTACACATTTCAAAAAGAGGCAAAATAGTCCATCTTGCACATCTCAAAAGATGTAAAATTTTGCTAACTTTTTTATGTGTAAAAGTTGATAGCTTGCATACTATAAATTTACATACCAAAAGTGCTATCTTGCCTATCTCAAGATGCAAAATATGCTAACTTGCACTTTGCAACGGAAGCAAAATTGATAGCTCAAACATTACAAAGGAAGCAAAAATTGCTAGCTTGCAACTTGCATATTTCAAGAAGCAAGTGTTGCTTTCTTGAACATCTTTAAATTTGCTAGCTTGTATGAAGTAGAACATGCTATCTTATTACCTTGCATATCTACAACTTGATAGCTTGAATGTTCTAAGCATGATGTTATACTCGAATTACATGATGATAAAACTTGATATTATGTTTTTCATGCAATAAGTTGAATTTATATCTTTCTAACACATGATAGTGGAACTTCTCCTTTTTGTTGATGACAAAGAGGGAGAAGTATGATCATGTTATGCATGATGACGTATTGCAAATATTCATGATGAATATTTGCAATGACTTGAATTCGGCTTGAATTCAAGGTTCTATCAATATGGCATATTGATAGAGAGAGTTTGTTTAAACTCCGAGAGTTAAGGTTAACTCCATCGTCGATTAGTTGTTATCATCAAAAAGGGGGAGATTGTTGAATCTCATATTTTGATGATGAAACCAATTGATATGTATTTATATTTTAATCTACGTTTTGAGTGACGCAGGATGCTTTGATTAGAATGAGATAATTAAAGCAGGAAAAATCATGTTGGGCCGGAGGAACATATCAGAAGATTGGATGTCGGGCTGGTGGATCGGTCGACATATCGACAGAAGGCTTCGGGCCGTGGATTCGGGCATCGGGCCAAGAAGAGCGGATATTGCACCAAGGATATCGGAGTTGCGGAGTCAACTGGCCGATTGGGTAATAGGCCACAAGAGAGGACGATGCACCGAAGAATCGAACGAAGCGTCGAGGGACCAATGACATGCCGGACAACTTGATTAATGCTTAGTATTAATTGTCTAGATCTGTGCAGGATTAACTACGAGAGCAAGGCATGAAGCGAACTGAAGTCCCGGAGTCAAGGACGCGACATCATTGGGAGTTTGAGAGTTCGTCAAAAGTCCGAACATTTGTCGGAGGTTCTGGCAGAACCAGCCGAGAAGTCACGGAGCTTGCCAAGAAGCTCGTCGGAACTCGCCAATAAGATCGTCATGAAGTCTAAGAGCTTGCCGGGAGTCCGCCGGAATATTGCCAAGAAATCGTTAGATGTTCGTTGGAAGATCGCCGGAAGCTCGCTGGAAGAACCAAGACTTACAGACGTATTTAGCTTAGAATATGTCTTAGGAATCATAGTTAGCACGTAATTGGGCTTGGATTTGGGCCAACCTAATTAAGGACAAGCTAGGCCCATGTAATCACTATGTTGGGCCCAATAAGAAGCCCAAATAGTGCCCAAAGAAGACTCATCGTCGTGGCACAATCTTCGAGATTGTGTCAAGCGATGGTATCGCCAATTTGGGCGGTTGTACCACCCCTGGCAAGATGCCAGGCGATGGTACCGCCCAGCACTATGCCTCAAGCGGTGGTATTGCCAGACCTGGGCGGTGGTACCACCTAGGACAGTGTCAGTCAAACTGACACTGGGCGGTGGTACCGCCTGTGCTCGGGGAACCCGAGATGAGATGTTTTTAGGCTCCAAGTTTGAATCAACTTGAAGCTTATAAATATCCCTCTCATCCCTAGTTAAAGTACACAAGCATAAAGAGTTTAAAAGCAAAGAAATGCTGTAGAAATCCCTTGTGAGAATCCTCCTCAAGTTCTAAGTGTTAAAATTCTGTAAGAGCAGTGTGAGTGCTTGTAAGGGTTGTCTTCTAAACCTGGTAAAAGGAGAAGATGGGTGTAAGAAGGAGGTTAATCTTCACCTAGTAAAGCAAGATTATTAGTGGGTGCCGGTGGCCTCGACGGAAGAGGAATCGGAGGAGTGGATGTAGGTCACGATTGACCGAACCACTATAAACTCCCATCTTCTCTGGTTTGCATTTTATTTCCTACTATTACCTTACTGCAAACCCCTTCAATAGCTTACTGCCTTCAATACATTTACGTACGCTTTCAAGTTAAGTTTCCGAAATCGGTTTTATCTCGGAAACAATTTTTATCATAGGAGAGATTTGACGAAGTTGACGTTTTTATCCGCTGCACTAATTCATCCCCCCTCTTAGTACCGACCCTGATTCTAACATACCAAGCACACCTTGCCAAGAGAAGTGCATTTAGTGTGAAACATATTTTTTCGCACCCAACTTTCATCATCGGCCATATAAGAAAATTGCAAGCTACGTTGCAATACAATAGACAAACCATGATCTGCATAAGTAACATCTTCCTCATCTTCATCATATTTTGGTTTGTCATCGGCTTCATCTTCTTCTCCATCACTATGATCTTCAACCAAAGTTACAATCCTCCTATTTGGACAATCTAAAGCAATATTACCCAAAACAATAACATTTGAAGCATTTTCGGTCACTTAGGATAGTAGAATTTGGTGTTTTTTTTGTTGCCAGCAGATTCTTCACCCTTTTCTTATACTTTTGATATTACCTTGCTTTGGACAGTAGGCTTGGAACTTTCTTATTTTATATAGCGTTCTTTTGAACTGTATTGAGAACTTTTTTCAAACTTTTGTTGCTTTTCAACTTTTAAAGCCAACTTGCTCATATCATTTAAAGACCAATATGGCTGCAGTTGAACCACTTTAGCAATCTCATATTTCATACCTCCTAAGTATCTTGCAATAGTTTGCTCTTCTAGTTCCACAAACTCTCCTTTTAACATCAGATTATCGAAATAGGCGGATTGTAACTTTGGTTGAAGATCATAGTGATGGAGGAGAAGATGAAGCCTACGACAAACCAAAATATGATGAAGATGAGGAAGAGGTTACTTATGCATATCATGGTTTGTCTATTATATTGCAACGTAGCCTGCAAGTTTCTTATGTGGCCGATGATGAAATTTGGGTGCAAAAAAACGTGTTTCACACTAAATACACTTCTCTTGGCAAGGTGTGCTTGGTGATCATCGATAGCGACAGTTTTGAGAACGT
The DNA here is from genome assembly GCF_036884655.1 of Musa acuminata AAA Group. Classification (NCBI taxonomy): domain Eukaryota; kingdom Viridiplantae; phylum Streptophyta; class Magnoliopsida; order Zingiberales; family Musaceae; genus Musa; species Musa acuminata. Next base: position 10,864,220 of record NC_088348.1, read on the forward strand.
GATTTCTTTGGAGATGGTGCAAAAGCTGAAGTTGGACACAATCCCTTATCCACATCCATACCAATTATGTTGGTTGCAAAAAGGAAATGACATCGAGGTAACTAAAAGATGTTTAGTTTCATTTTCTATTGGCAAGTATTATAAAGACGAAGTGTGGTGTGATGTTGCTCCTATGGATACTTGTCATTTACTATTGGGAAGACCATGGCATTATGATAAAAGGGTGTTGTATGATGGTTATAAACATACTTATTCTTTTAAAGTGAATGAAAAGAAGATTATCTTAGCTCCATTACAATCTTTCGAAATCAGTCCACCAAAAAAGGAAGTTAATGCTTTTATGTCTTATGGTAAATGCAAATGTGAATTAGACAAGGGTGGTCATGTTTTGGCCCTAATGGTAGTAGACGAAAATAAACAACATAAGGAGATACCAGAAATCATGAAACCAATCCTAGAGGAATTTCAAGATGTTATACTGGAAGAGATTCCACATGGCTCTGATACCAAACTGATACCGGTATGATGCATAATGGGGGGGGGGAGGGGGTATAGTAGAATAGAATTCGAAAAAAAATTGATAGTACAGCTTGTCGAATAGAAAAGGAGCGAATTAACGAAGCAACTTTGATAAAAACAAAAAGTAACTCACCACCAAGTTTAAAATCATAATGGGATACAGAAAGTTCACCACCCAACGAAAATTAAACAAGGATACAGAACTAGAAAATAAAAAACTCACCACTCAAGGACGCATCCAAGGGATACAGAGTTTATGGGAGCACTCCAAGAGAGCTTCTGCCAAAATATCATCAGTTTCTCGAATTCTGTAATGTACTCCTCCACACTAAGATCTTTTTGCTTGAAATCATGGATTTTGAGAAAGATCTTTTGCCTATAATTGTGAGGAAAATATTTTCTCTTCAGCTCCCTTTTCATTTTTTTTCCATGTCACGATTTTACTCTTCCCCTCACATTCTCTTTGTTTCTTCATATTTTTCCACCAAAAAGATGCATTCCGTCAAGTTTAAGGGCCACAAGTTTGACCTTCTTTTGTTCTAGAGGTTCATAAAAATCAAAAATTCTTTCTACTACATTAAGTCAATCGATAAAGTCATCAACATTTATTTTACCTTCAAACTCTTGAATCTCCAATCTTGGGTTATATTTATTCTACCACTTGTCTTGGACTATATTTCTTGTTCGACATCTTCTCGACTCCCTTGGAAGAGAAGGAGGTGTATCTTCACAAGAAGTATATTCATGGACTATATTTATTTTTCATGCTGGTTTTGTCTATTTGAAGTTCTTCGATTATTTCATTCTTTTCTTGTAGACTACGTAGCAATCTTCGTAGCTACATCCTCAATGTCTCAGCATCATCTTCATGGTCGCTACCTTCACCAACTATATCTTTTCCATTCCGCCTTACCATGATCTCTAACATTTAGCTTTGATACCGGTGTGATGCAGAATGAGGGGGGGTGTAGTAGAATAGAATTCGAAAAAAAATCGATAATACAATTTGTCGAATAAAAAAGGAGCGAACTAACAAAGCAACTTTGATAAAAACGAAAAGTAGCTCACCACCAAGTTTAAAATCACAATGGGATATAGAAAGTTCACCATCCAACGAAAATTAAACAAGGATATAGAACTAGAAAATAAAAGACTCACCACTCAATGATGCATCCAAGAGATACAAAGTTTATTAGAGCACTTCAAAAGAGTTTCTAAAGTCCTTTCTAAGCCCTAAACACCAACATAAGTACTAGTGCATGAAACAACCCTTCATGCATAGGGAATTTCGAAATTAAGTATTCACAGCTGCTAACCAACTCCTTTAATGCATTCCTTGATTATGAAGAAATTGTTCACAATTGCTAACCAACTCCTTTAATGCATTCCTTGGTCATGAAAAAAAGCACCTTGAAACAGCTTTAACTTTGTTGATGAGCTGTCATATTTGAGTGGGCTGAGTTGAAGATTATGAGGCATCATTGTTGGCTAAAAAACAATACCATATCATAATCAAGGTTCATATGATCAGATTGTATTAAATTAGACACTCCCGTGTCAGAAGAGGAGGCAAATGAGGCATCTCTTCCTCCTTCGTAGTCGTCAACAATGCAAATGCCTCACTTGCCTCTTATTCCTCCTCCGACGCCAATGTAGATGCAAAGCAACATCGAAGGAGAAAGAGGAGATAGAGCGATGCGACACCGACGCAAATGCTTCACCTCCCTCCTTTTCCTCCTCCGGTGTCACTGCAGATGCCTCACTGCTCTGTCGCCTCTTTCTCCTCCTCGTCGATGTTCGAATTGACATCAACAAGGCCAACCACCATGTCATTCTCATTGACCACCAGAAGAATAACCACCGACAACAATACCATCCACCACCATCGTTAAAATTATTTTTTTTCTCATTATTTTCCTGTCATTCATGCACGTGCTATTATATTTGTATTTTCCATCGATTTTACCGTTGATGTTAGGATAAATAGGATTAGATATTTTGCTTTTATAACTATAAAGATTTCAATATATATTTTTTAAATTTAGAGATTGAGATATTTAAGAGAACTAATTATATGAGATAAATTTTTAAAAGAAAATATTCTGATATCATACTCAATCAATATAATTTTTAAAAGATAATATTCTGATATCCTGAGGATCATAAAAAGATAATTCTCTAGATATGCGTTCATCTCTAAACTCTTCAAAATAGACTAATTAGACTAATTTCCTTATATTTTTCATTGATATAAACATTGAAGAAGCCTTATCAAATATATCCTAACATAATTTTGCACCAAAGTCTAGACACAAAGGAATAATAAAGTCTACAGAATAATAAATTCAAGCATTCTCGATGGACAATCAATTTTCAGAAACGACAATATGCACAATATTAGAGAAAGAGGTTAGGTTGTACAACGTTTGCTCCAATGACACTAACAAATTGTGCCATATATTATTCCTAAAGTCCAATGTTCTGAAGCACAAAAGTAGTCTGGATTATCCAATGATACAAATGAAATGAAGACACCAATTTAAACTTTAGAAAGACAAAACCTTCACATTAAGCCACATCTAAAAAGGATTTTTATTTGAATTATTCTTTTCTGTAGCTGATAAGAAACACCTCTCTCAACACAAAAAGAAGCTTAAGCAGACATCAAATCTTCCAATATTAGAACTGTGCAGTAATGACAGTACAAAGAACCTTAAGACTGAAGTAGAACACTCTGGATCTAACTTAGACAAAGATAGTTTAGTCATATGACACTGACAGCTCTCATTCATCAACCATTTTGGTAAGCTTAAAAACGGAGTCAATCTAAAACACAGACAACTCAAGGATGCTACAACTCAATAAAGAACTGGACAATTGCAGCATTGATGATAGCAATCATATCTGCAGCATCTCCATGTAGCAAACCAGAAAAGGATTGGACGGGCGCTATCAAAGTCTAATGGCAACGAACCAGACAACAAAGATGAAAATATGTATTAATGAAGCAAAAGGTTGAAAGGAGTGAATAGAGTCCATATTCCATAATCGTATTCCTAATGCACCAAGCAATCTCATCCCTCTGCTGACGAAGCTGAGCAAGTTAGTCAAATATTGGAAGCTCTGGTAAAGGCTAAACCGCCAGGTCCAAAGCACTACCAAATGTCCGACCAACTGCTCCTGTCAAAATAGACAAGCATCTGTCAGTTCATAAATATATTCAGCTCCATCTAGAACAATGTCATTAATGAATAAGCCATCAGGGCTAATTTTAACTCAACAGGGTTGAGAACTCCAGCTGCACCCAGGTTTAATTATATTCACTATGTCAGACTCATCCATAGTTTGGAAAAAAATCCTAAAAGAGGATGAAAGAGAAGCAACAAGTATGTTGAATTCTTTCAGGTGACAGAATAATTTCATCAAACATTTTTTATATGGTTTCTTTTCCATTTGTGCTCGTTGACTCACTCTTGCACTGCATAACACAAGCCCAAAGTTGGTCTAACCATATGTCAACACCCATGTCATGGATCAGTGGCACTTTCAAAACCTTTTTGGCAAGGTACATTGTTACATGTGCCAGCATTGCCAACCAGTATGACTATCCAAAATCCTAAAGAAAACTGATTACCACTTTGGCTTGCACTCAATCTGTTACATTCATAAAATGGATTAATTTCCCAAGTAAAACTATTGACATGAGAATACCAAGTTATAGTTACATTGAAACTTCATTTATTTCAAAATTGAAGCTCTAGCACATGAATATGAGTGTTCTATTCGTCAACCACAGCAAACAGCAAAACTGCTGTCAAATTAGTCCAGAATGATGCTTTGTACAATAAGAAATGGGAACTTACAAATAAGTGCAAGTTAGCCAATTTGTATTTCTCATCTTCACAGCCACAAGCAACCTGACAACCACACAAGCAATCTCAAATAAGTGAACTATCAAGTTAAGATTCACAGATGCTGTTCATTAATGTTTATTAACAGCAAGTCCAATAACTCGTTACAATATTCCAGCTCCTTGAAATGATGATTAATCTTCAGTTTTATAAGTATGACCAATTTCCTTGTTAAATCAAGGACTCTTATTGCTACCTGCGACGAATCAATAAATGTTTCCCTGAAAATTTTTCAATTAATATGACCATTGCCAAGAATTCTGGAGACAAATCTCTCAGGCCTTCTTAATTAACCATTCAGGTCATGTAATTCTTTTCTTGTTCATACTTCACAAATTAAAATGAATACCACGATGCCATTACCTAGCATCCCTCTGATATCATCTTATAAACAAAGTAAAAGCTTGATGGAGACAATTGGCTGAATCCCATGAAACCATTCCATAGAAGTTCACTTATACCTTCTTTCTATTAACTTCGATCTTTGAATGATCCAAATCAATTCTGGCTCTATTGAAACAAAAGATTTTTTTTAATGTGGAAAATATCCATATCAATAATTATGATCTTACATATGGATAATTTCTTACCATCTTGATCATTCGCAACAAAATATTTTCTTTTTGTGTTGGTAAAAAAACATTTTTTTGAAGAGAGGGAGTATTTCACTAATCAAGTCACAGGTATCTGACAAAAACACTTGCCTGCTGGTTTAAGTTCTTGCGTGAATGAAATATTGTCTCATCATCTCCAACAGAATCCTTAAGCCCTTGATAAATGCACCAACAGCTATAACCAGTAGCACCATACTGTTATCACAGTGTTGCAGACCAAAAATCTTCTTGTGGATGTAAAGGACCAGCCAATTGAGTGACTCAGCTGAGTAAACCTACCTTACTTTGGATATGGGTAAGATATGGGTAAAAGGGAGAAGGTTGTGAAGTGACTTTGACATCCACACACCCACTCAGATGAATGAAGGACCAACCTGGGTTTCAATAAGCATTTGCAGGTTATGGAGTACCCATCAAGGGTGCTAGTGCATACCCTAGGATGATCATAATCAGCTGCACCATACATCTTGGCACTGTGGAATGTGTAACCTGCCTGCCATCCAAGTCAACCACTTCATGTCCCATAATTCCTAGTGCCTAACAGAATATATCAGCAAGGACAACTATTTTTCTTTCAAAGCTCCCAAATCTGCACAAAAAGGAATTCTAAAATTTATCATCAGGCACAAAACCTCTCTGTAGCATTTCATCATGGAGACGAAATGCCTCTTTCAAGTTGTCAACTGCAACATGACCATTTATCAAGGTTGTATATGTAGATCCATCAGGTTGGACTCCTCTGCTGACCATTCTTTTAAATACAGAATCAGCCTCTTGCATCTCCCCTTGTTCACAAAATGCACTCAAAATTACATTATATGAGATAACATCAGGTGGCACCCCTTTGTTCTCCATCTTATTGATCAAATGAAGAGCCTTATGCATCTTCTCTTCTTTGACAAATCCATAAATGAGAGTGTTGTACGTAATTATATCAGGAATGACACTATCATCAATCATCTTTTCTAAGAACTTTTCAGCTTTTTTTGCATTGCCAGACCGACAATAACCTTTAATAATCGAATTATATGTCACAACATTAGGTGCAATTCTATTTTCTACCATTTCATCCAGGAACCTAAAGGCTTCTTCCACCTGTCCTTTACTACAGTGGTTGTCTATTAAAATGCTGTAGGTAATGTGATTAGGAAGCATTCCCCTTCGACACGTGTCGTCCCACAACTCATTTACTCTTTCCATATTCCCTTCTTTGCAACAACCATCAATCAAACTATTGTAAGTAACAATGTCTGGTTTCAAATTGCTTTCTAGCATTTTATCAAACAGTCTTAAAGCTTTCTCCACTAAACCACCCTTACAGTATCCATCAATGAGAGTAGTGAAAGTGCAAAAGTCAGGGGAAATTCCTCTTTCTACCATCTCATGAAAAAGTTTATCAGCATCCGACAACCTTTGTTCTTTACATATGCCATTCAAGATTGTATTGTAGGTGACAATATCTGGCAAACAACCATGATCTACCATCTCATCACGCATCTTCAGAGCTTCCGTTATCAAACCAATCCGACAAAATCCACTGATAAGCATAGTGTAGATGACATTGTCTGGAACCAAGCCAATGGTCTTCATGTCCCCAAAATATGCAAGTGCTCGATTCATATCACCTTTCTTCGAAAACAAGTCTATCACAGAGCTAAAGCTTACTATATCAGGAACAAATCCACTACCGACCATCTTATCATAAATCCTCATGGCTTCGCTTGTGTTACCAATCTTACAAAACCCACTGAGAAAAATGTTGAATGTAGAAGCATTCGGCACCAAACCAGCATCCAACATTTCCCCCAGCAATTCTTTTGCTTTGTCATATAGACCATTCTTGCAAAACCCATTCAGAACAGCATTATAAGTCACGACATCAGGCTTTAGTCCATTGTCGCCCATCGAGTTCAGCAATTGCAATGATTCTTCCAAATGCCCAGCGCGGCAGTGTGCATCAATTAAAGTATTATGCGTTACAACATCAGGAAAAATCCCTCTTTTTGCCATCTCCAACAAGAACGAATTTACCTGGTCAAACCTTCTATCCTTGCAGAAGGCATTCACCATGATGTTCAAAGTGTAGATATTCGGATGGACCCCCATTTCGACGATCTCACCATAGATGTCCCTCGCCATGTCGACCCAATCCATCCGGACCAATCCAGCAAGGAGCAAATTGCAGGCGTTGACGGAGACAAAGAGGCCCCGGGCCTTCAACAAGCGGAACGCCTCCGCTGCCTCCCTCGGCTTCCTCGCCTGCACGTAGGTGCGGATCAAGAGGTCGAACACGGCCGAGCCGGGGCCCTCGCAGCAGTCGTAGCTGGTGGCCAGCGCAGCGACGACCTCCGCACGGGAGGCACTACGCCGGCGGACCAGCCGGAGGACGAGGGCCTGGGCCTCGGCGATGCGGCGATTGCGGACGAAGTAGTGGATCATGGTGCCGAGGGTCTCGGCGGGAAGCCTGAGGCCGGGCTCGCGACGAAGCCGGCGGAGCTGAAGCGAGAGAGGAGGCTCCAGGAGCGAAGGTGCGGGCGGAGGCCGTTCGGGAGATGTTCGCAGGCGAGCCGGGCTCGGACAAGGGCTCGCGCAGATGGAGCAGTAGAGGCGGGACATGAAGGTGGGCGGAGGGAGGCGGCGACATGGCGAAGCGGGGGCCGGCTGCGTAATTGGTGGTGAGGACGAGAAGAGGGAGGATAGACGCGTCGGAGTGGAGGAGGTGGCGGTAGTGACGGCTTTGATTTGGATCGAGGGCTTCATGAGAGGAGAGAGAGAGAGAGCGTACCAAGCGTCTCGTCTTGTGCGTCAACCTGAGACCTATATATGGGCTTAAGCCTGGCTATCCTTATGGGCTTGCAATGGAAATATAATGGACTGGCTTTCTTTCGATACTTGGACTAGATTCCGGTTGGGTCACGACAACCAAGTTGAGTGCAATAAGCTTCAATTATCACGTCCCCATATCCATTCGTTCTTATCTCGAACCAAACTCACCTGTCATTAATGATTAAAGATTAATGAATAATTACTTTTATCAAGAACATTAGCCAATGATTCACAGAAACTGTTTATATGATTGCAAGGATAAGACTATACACAAAAGTGTAAAAGATTTTTCACATCATGATAATACAAAAACATTGCCAAAGACGAACAATTGAATCGTATACAGAATAATTGTGTTGAGCAAATTTGTTTCCTTTTTTTCACATAAAGTCTTATTTTATGATATTACAGCAGGAGTCATCCCCTGATCCCATAGTGCATCTTGATCACTAATATACATTGTCTCATTAAAGCTATCAGAGATGATTTCCTAAACCAACAACATCAAGTTTATATCTTTAAAGAAAAAGTGAAGGATCATGTCTGCATCTTCCGTCATGAAGTTGCGAAAACCTGGCAAGTCAGTAAGAGAGCAAATTGTTGAGAAATGTGAGGTGAAATAAGTTGGAAGAACAAGAGTGGAGGGGAGAAGGCTCACCAGTATTAGACCAAGAAAATTCATATTACTACCAGGGAGTTTTGCCTGTAGGGGAAGAATCATGCCTTTCCATCTTCTCCATGAGAGGTCCCATGTCATGAATAAATTTTACAGACTGAGAGAGTCGATTTAGAAGGTTAAACAGTGCGACGACTTCATTTCGTTGCAGCTGCAGCTAAATTTCCAATAAGCTGACATCAGAACACATTAGGAAAGTACCTTGATATCTATCTTCAGATACTTCGGAACATTTCATAAGGTAAAGAGAGAAAGACATATCAGGAAAAAAAATAGTTAAAAAAGAATTGTTTTGAGTGAATATATGGATTATTTCTTAAAGTTCAATTTACCATTTTGTTTTCGATTTATTTTCTATAGATTGACTCTTCCAAGACTCATACTATGGAAGCCACATATGCTGACCCACACGCTTTTCCAAGTTTAAGCTTCCGCCATGACTACTAGTATCAAATAATCAGACAATAGTAGTATGACTAGCTTCTCTCATGAAAAGATTCAAGAACCTAAAAGAATATATCTCAACTGTCAAGTTGCCAAACACAATAGTATAGGTTACCTTTAAAGAGATATAATTCATGTTTTTCAAGATGTTTAAACATATGCTTTAGAAATAAGAAGGCCGAAAGATAAAGAATAAACCAGTCATCACATAAGTCAATAGCAACCACGAGTAAGATCTAAAAATCATAAATATTAAATATAGATTCAACCACTGAGAGGATGCAGAAGATAATTCTTTTAGTTCAAGAAGAAAACAAACATATAAGCAAACAAACAGGAGAAAGAAATGTCATGGGGTTGAAGCTTCTAGAAAACCTTATATACACACAGACAAACAAATTAGATAAGTAAAAGTTGGCGAATAAAGGAAAGTAGCATACTGTCTTGTTTACATTGTTTTTGCCATCAACAAAGAATAGAACGTTCAAAGCTGTTGCTAGACCATTGACTTGAAGTTTTCCCCACAATCGGCATTTCTCACATCCCACACAGTTCATGATTGCACTGCAGCACAAAATAATTTGTTTAATTTAACAAGCAAGTCCTCATGGTTAACATGTCAAATTTGCAATGCAAACCTGATGTTTCTGAATTGGTTCTGAATCTGCTGCAGAAGATCAGGCCCATTTTGACCTTGCCAGATATTGACTTCATCAAAAGGTACCGGACAAGCAGATAGAAGTTTGTTATTGTAGAGTAGCTGTCTCATCAATGACTGAGTTTTCAAATCTTCCACATGATTGCCAGTGTTGTATTCAGCTTGTTCCAAGTAATCTGCAGCCTGAAGCATCATAAACACATGAACTAATCTCTCTAAATATGGATCATTTAATTCCGATATTGCAGCAAAATGAGATTGACTTACCTTTGTCACTGCCCGCAAAACAAAGAGAAATATAAAATACAAATTTCTGACCCGATCTGGGTGTTTCCATACTCGATCATAAAGCATCTGAACATTTTGCCCCCACTGGGTTCATTCAGAAGAATGAACATTAGAGATTCATGGCTAATAAAAAGCATATTAAGAAAAATGGTTTTCTTTTCTAGCTAACTTATCGTGAAAGGAAGTGTAAACAAAGATACCAAATTGGCAGATGAATCAAGGAGATACTCAGATGCTATGTGAACTGAAATTGAAGAATGCAACCCAGAGATTAATTTGTACATCACTTTCTTCTCATTGCACCATTCTTCAGAAGGATCTGGAAAAGAAAATTTTTGAGATAAAAAATATAGTACTAGCTAAAACTTATTTCAGTATGTAAACATTTTAACCAAAACTGAGCAATGCAACAAATTAGTTGATGAAAAATATGCATTCTCATGTTATATACAGAGAATTATCTAATTCATGAGAGTTTCTTCAGAAGCTTAAAATTTTTATAGAAGTTGAGGAATTCCCTAATTCAAGCAATTATTAAAGTTGAGTATGTACAGAAAAATAATGAAAAAAGGACTCGTAACTAATATCAGACAGAACATGATAAGTTCTACTTTATCTCGGTGTTAGCAAAATAAGATAACATTACAAAAATGCCAGGATACAGAGAAAAAAAGAGGACAGATGACTAACATTGTGGACAATTTTCCTTGTAAACAGTAGTCCATATCCTTTGAGCTGATGGACCTGCATAACCAGTGTATCTCTCAGGGTTCAGCTGGAGATTCACATATGTCATAGCTGCTGCAGAAAAATGCAATGCACCAACCAGATTCAAGTTCACAAAGTCAAATACCATGGAGGAGAACAACAACATCTAAAACAAAATGAAGTTAAGAGTAAACCAGAGCTGGTGGGTACCATCATCAGTTTCATCATCATATGTCCAAGGATTGTCAATCTGGATCCATCCTTTGAAAATTGTATCATCAAGGGTCCTATCCACAGCAGCCTGTGGTTTTCCCTCCTGACAAATCACATCGTCAGCAGAAAACAATCTGGATGATTTCTTAAAGGGCTCTGGAAACTCGCTTTCTGGACACTCGCATACAGTACAATCTCGGAGATAGCACATCCCATCATCAGGTCAGAATGGGCAATCGCACCACAATTTAACCTATCAAACCACCAATAAAACAACTTATTGAAGAAACAAGATTCAAGTTGCAAAACTTGAAGATATCGAAGTAGGGCATAACAACATTTTCCTCGGAAAAAAAGTACAGATGTAGAAAGTGATCAAAGAAAGATACTAGAAATATGAGGTCAAAGCTCGTCTACCAAATTAGACATCAGCAGTTTTGGTTGAAAAACGGTTTCCTATTATGCTCAGATCTAAGTGCAAAAATAGGAATCCATTTTGTTCATTCAAATAGCCAAAGAAGTTAATTACAACATCTAACAAGCAAAATGAAATCAAATGTGCATTTTATACTAATTAGCTACATAAGTTTTCTTATAAATTTTGGTATAAGAAAATGGAGATACAAAATGTTGTCAAATTACTGCAAAATTGAGTATATCTGCCACAAATTAGTTCCGTACCAAAGTATACCAGTGTTCTTTAGGCAATGTATGCAAAGGAAGAAGGTTATAGAAATCCCAAGTTGCATAGGAAACCTATAAAAGCACGATGCACCATTTTAACGAAATTTATCAACAGAGATAACTGAACTATATTGATGCATCTAAGGACCAGTTAGTGATATCCTTCCAATGCGGGGTTAGATGTGTCATGCAATTCCAATAAACAGTAGGTTTACCCACAAAATCAGCCTCCAATCTGTAACTACATCAGATATCCATCAATAATATCCAGGATAAGGCAGAAAAAGAAACAGAAGGATTATACAACAGTTAGGAATTCGGTGGAATATGCCTAATACAAGCCTAGTAACACTATGAGAAAGGTGAAAGCATGACTAAATAAAGCAAGTGGATAACAAGTATAGGAAAGCATGAAAGGAGGATGAAAGACAATTGTCTCATGAATACTATAGAGCTGTGTCGACTGGTGCTTGGCAACATCCATTTAAAGCTAATGCTTATAAGGTAGCTACAAGTCAAATTGTTGCAACCTTGACAACAATACATTGAAGAAAAAAAAATCTTTGAATGCCAAGAGAGATGAGTTTAATTTAGTGATTTAAAAAGCGCTAGATGATAAAAAGCGTCAAGGTCCAAAAACGCCCGAGACGCTAGGCGCTCGCCCGAGCGAAGCGAAGCGCTAAAATATTAAAATATATAATATAATTAATAAATATAATTATTTAACAGTATTAAAATTAAAATAATATATTATTAATCTAATAAATACAAATACTATTATTAGTATACTGTTAACAGTATACAAAAGGAGAAGAAGGAAGAGGAGTGTAAGGGGGTACTGACTGAGAAAAGAGGAAGCGGTAGCGGTAGCGAGAGTGGGAGTGTAAGGAGGCAACTGTCATGGATTTAGCTGGTTTTACCTAAGTTGTGTGGCACCCTTGCGTGTCCGTCCGTATAGATCAACCTCCCCGAAGCCTTCCATGGTCCCTTAGGACCTACAAAAGAGAAAACGGGTTAGAGAGAACGCCTCACTCGGGATCCACAAGCAAACATTCCAGGAAACACTTCATAGACAATGCAAATTACAAACAGACTTTACAAGCTCTGAATAGTTACACAACAAAGGGTCAAAATGGTCCACTACAGACCAAAAATCTCTCACAAGTGTCCACATGACACAACCTTTATTTACAAGCCTAAAGCGGCCACCAAACCCAACTAAAATGGGACTATTAAGCCTTCGACCGTCCCTCTACATGTTGTGCAAAGCATGAACATACCAAAAGACACGGACATACATAAGCATTACATCAAACATCCTGTTTAGAAGTTTGTCCGTGACATTCTCCCCCACTTATTCCTTCGACGTCCTCGTCGAAGCCTTTGCCGACACTGCAACTTCTTACCTTTGCTGAGTCTTTAATCTTCTGCTCCAACTGCAATGCGCCTCCTGGCTCCCAGCTGCTCTCCGTTGTTGATTTTGAGTAGTCGAACATTTGATCCGTCATGCTGCTTCAACTCGCCAATGACTCCGACTCTAGTGTGGGGTTGGCTGAGTTATGTTGATCTCTGTTGGTTCTTGCGGATCCTCCAGATGAAGGAAAAGATCATCCTTACTATGCGACAGTCTCTCAAATGCCTCATGTTGCTTGAACTGGGTGGATGCTTGTTGGAGCTTTAACGAGCATTGTCTCGCAAACTTCTGAAGTTTTGGGTCCTTCCTCCACAAAATTTGCCCATTGACTCTTCTTTCACTTAGTTATCACTTCCAAGTAGGTTCGCATCACTTCCTCTTTCAATTGGCATTTCGTTGGGAAATGAAGCGGACAATCTACTCTCAGTAGCACTGATCACCGTTGGTGAGGATTTGACAACTATTGCTTTCCATTATCTTCAAAGGGTCTTTGAACCTGTGCAGAGCTCCTCTGCTGGATAGATAAGAGAATTGGGGTACTCGGTTTCGCCCATTCTCTTAAGAGTTGAGAAGGCAAAGGTTACTCAACTTCGTCTGCTTCGTCGAGGTTGTACTCCATGCATCGAGTTGGTTACTGGCCTTCGCCTACTCTTTGCTCACACTTCTGAAGCACTTGAAGTGTTTGCACTCCTTGTGTTGAGTTAGTTATTGTGATTCACTTTCTCAATGCCATCGAACTTCTGGAATGCAAGAAGTTTTCACCCCAACTTGGAGTAATTCTCTAATAGATTTGGTCGCCTCTAGGATTGTACCGTCTTCTCCATCAACCTTGCCACCTACTCCATTGAGTAGCAAAGGTACAGCATCGCGTACTGCCTGCTTCGTTCCTTGGTCGTGCACTCTTGCATGACCCGAAGTCCTTCACTTTCGGCTATCTTAATGAGAAGCTCGTTGACACCGGTCTTACGAAGTTCCTTGGCCTCTGCCCTTCAACCTTGTCTCGGTACTTGGAGTTTGCCTCTGCATGCTCCACCTTCTCGGCCCCTTTCACGACCAAGCGCTCTCCCTCCATGAGAGCAAGGGATCAATGACTTTCACAAAAGTCCCACCTCTGTGGTACCATGGCGCTGCCATGCCCATGACCCTACTATCCGTCGCCTCGCATCTGCATCCCTTTTCTTCACGATCAGTAGATATGTCTCTATGGCACTCCTCCGAGTACACCTCAATTCTAACTGATGCTTGATTTTGGGTAGCTAAGTCCCTCTGAACTCGTCGTCGCTTCCTCGCTCCTTTCGACCCCCTACTTCAACACCTCTGTGTTCTCCAAGCAGCTCCCTTTGGTCGATGGAAAGACAGACTACAACTCTCATACATGGCCTCTGCCATCACGTTATAGGATTTACACCGATTCTGTCCTCCTTAGCTTCCTTGATAGCAACGTTCGCTTACTCGACCTTGTCCTCTGACTTGTCGGGTCCCTTAAGCGAATATGGGCTCTGGAGCAGTCCAACTCTCCAGCTGCTTCGATCATACCTCTGCATGATCAAGTCCCTCCCATAGGACTCACTGGTACATGCATTCAAACTTTTTCCTTGGTGGAACACAGCCCCCATATACTGATGACCAAGGCTTTCATCCGATGCAAAATTTGATACACGTATAGAAGACTCGCCTCTACGGTACCATGGCCTTCACTCCTTGAATCCATAGCCCTACTTGCCGTCGTGTTGTTCACCGAAGTACAGCTTCCAATAGCTCCCGATCATACCTCCATATGATATAGTCCCTCACGGGACTATGTCGTGTGTATCACATTGCCACGAACCGTTCCACCACGATCCGCTGCACCATGTCGCCTCCTGGTGACATCTCTATTGCATTCTGATCCTTGTGGGATGAACTCGGATTGTGATCCCTCCATGTGTGGCCTCTGTTAATACATCGTAGGGTCTCTTTCACCTTCGATTTTATTCGCTCCTTTGGCAATCAACCTTCATCCACCCACTCTTGGGTCACACCTAGATGAAGCACCGCTCTAGGACAGTCCATCGCCTAGTAGCTCCCGAAGTCCACCGACTTCGCTGAAAATGGTGCACCATTGTCTGAATCCCGGGCCTTTTCCCCTACCAGCACAATCTCCGCTGCGCACCGCTTCCTGCCTAGCAACTTGACTGGCAACACTGTGGCATATTGTTCAAGGCCTTCTGAACCCAACTTCGCCTCCGCAAGTTGAGTCGCCTTAGTTCCTCCATCAAATGCTTCTCCGAGGTAAGGTGCATATACCCAGAAACTCCCTTCGTCCTTGGCACTGTGCAAGATGAGTCTGCTCCGTCAAAATGAAGGACCTATGGAACAATATGATCCTGCTCTTGCCTCTGCAAGAGTTCATGTCCTTGACCTCTGTCCAAGGAAAGAATTGTGCCTCCGCTCCATGTTCCATCTTCTATGCTGGCTCTCTTCATGCGGCTTGGGTACTTCACCAAGTTACACCCAAGTTACTCCGCTCCTCTTTTTTGCATTGAGTTGATGGTGGCCCTCGCGCCCACCATTCCATGGGTCAGCCATCCCTTGAGTCCGATCTCCATATCGACTTCAAGTGTGCCTTCATTTGTGTTGCTTTGGGTCGCTCCCCCACTTAATCTCGCAATGCATCCACCAATGCATTCTCTCAAGCGAGATCATGCGACGACTCCTCGCCGCTTGCTCGGTCCATTGAGCTTCGTGTAGTTGTTGTTTGTTGAGGTACTCCTCCTCAACATGTGCGGTCTGTCCCACATAATTCTCCCTCTAGAGAGCCGGGACTTATCCCTCCTAGATAATTATCTCGTTGGAGCAACATCTCTCTTCATTTCGGAGACCACCATCCCCTTGGACTACTCCGATTTGCTAAACAAACTGTACATTGTTCTGCCTCCTGTAAACGCACTTGCTAGATTGCAACTCCACGTCAATATAGCCCCCGCTGTACCACTCAAGGCCTAGCAACATGCTGAACTCGTTGCACACTTCAGCCTCCTACGGACGTATCCTTCACATGCCGAAGAGAAAGTTTCAATGCTCCATAGCGCCGAGTTTCAGTCGCCTTAGGATGGCCGCGAACATTCCATCGTCCGCATACAAGCCCATACATGAGTACCGAATTCTTCGAGTTAGCAATTTCCCTCACTTCTGTGAGCTTTGCACAACTTTTTCGGTCGCTGAGCAACTCATTCTACCTTGCATATCCTCATCCTTTACCACACGCCTCGCTTGCCTTGAGCACCATCAAGTATAGTTGTCAACGTTGAGCCATAGCTCAAACTCAGCCATCCCAACCATTGTGCACTCTGCATACTTCCAAGCTTGCATGTTCTCGTGGTGCCTCTTGCGTAAAGGGTTGGCCATTCCTCTGAATGTCAATCTCAGATGTCCGCTCGTCCGAGCGACTCCTTTTCCCTATATCTCCATGCCCATTTTTCCCCCAAACGGTCGCGCGTGTGCTGACTGCCCTCAACGCAACCCGGCTAGGTCCCCCACGTTTGCATGCCAAGTGTTTCTATGAGTGCTTGTCCCGTTCTGATACCATCTGTCACGGACTTATCTAGTTTTGCCTAAGTCGTGCGGCACCCTTGTGTGTCCGTCCGCATAGGTCAGCCTCCCCGAAGCCTCCCATGGTCCCTTAGGACCTACAAAAGAGAAAACGGGTTAGAGAGAACGCCTCACTCGGGATCCACAAGCAAACATTCCAGGAAACACTTCATAGACAATGCAAATCACAAGCAGACTTTACATGCTCTGAATAGTTGCACAACAAAGGGTCAAAATGGTTTACTACAGATCGAAAATCTCTCACAAGTGTCCACATGACACAACCTTTATTTACAAGCCTAAAGCGGCCACCAAATCCAACTAAAATGGGACTATTAAGCCTTCGGTCGTCCCTCTACAAGTTGTGCAAAGCATGAACATACCAAAAGACACAGACATACATAAGCATTACATCAAACATCTTGTTTAGAAGTTTGTCCGTAACACAGCGACAGCGGGAGCGGGAGCGGCGACAACGGCAATAGTGGCAGCGGGAGCGGGAGTAGCGAGCGGCGACAGTGGCAGTGGCGAGCAGCGACAACGACAGCGGCAGCGGGAGCAGGAGCGGCGAGCAGCGGGAGCGGGGAGCGGCAACAGCGGTAATGAGTAGCGACAGCGGCGTGCAGCAGGAGCGAGAGCAACAGCGGCAACGAGCAGGGTTAGGGTTGGGCAACGACAGCTGGTATCGATTTTAGTTGGTTCGATTGAACCAACTAAAGCACTGGAGACCGGACTAGACCTAAAATCCTGGTTCGGTCGCCTGGTTTAACCCAGGCGCTCGCCCAAAGCGCCCAGCGCCTAGGCTCGGGCGAGCGCCTGGAAGTGAAGCGAGGCGCTCGGGCCTCGCCTCGCCTCGCCCGAGCGCCTAGGCAAGCGCCCGAGCACCTTTTTAAATCATTGGTTTAATTCAAAAGAAATTATAGCCTGCAATGAAATTTGTGGCAAGTTTCAATTAAAAAACTCATAATCCATGATAAGGTGAAAGATTTCACTAATACGGAAGAAAGGAAAAACCACCAAATACGTTTGCAAGGAGTGGTAATTGAATTCTCAAAGCAGAAAACCAACAAAGACTTGGTTATTCAATGAGAATGGGCATTATGATCCGACCCAGAGCATAATGAAGGCTCCACAATTTTTAGTCCTGACGACATGTAATTATGCTTAAGACATGGTGTTCTTCCTTTTGAATTAACATCACACATCTCATAAAGCAGCAACAGAACTAGTAATGTAGTTTCATTAGCACTTACGTATTGTTGTTGTCATGGATCAATAGCCACGATCCAGCCGGTTTAACAGACCCATTCACCTCGTTGAGTATGTACTAACATAACACAAAATCAAATTTAACAGACCCATTCACTTTGTTGAGTATGTACCAACATACTAACAAAATCAAATCATACACGTGAGATTCATCCAATGTTGACTTCATATTATGATGTGCTCTGTAGCCCCATCCATAAGTAATTCCATTTGGTCGAGCCCCTAACCCTATCAAACAATAGATCGACTCCTCTATTATTTGTCACGATCCAACCCGATGAGATAAGTAACCTATTAAATATGGTGATTCCGACCCAAAATGCACAAGCCAATTCATACTTTCACCCATTTCTGACATGGGACTAACCCAGGACGTTATATCAACCCTCACAACTCCAAGGGATCGGACCAAGAAATAAATGTACCTTGAAATAACGAAAGAAGGGAGTCTTCACGAGATCCTGTAGTATCGGATGCAGCACCTGCGCGTTCAGCGAATTCGCTGTCTCGTAATCGCAGCAACAATCCTCCACCAAGCCTGTGTAGCTTCTCGATCCCTACGACACCGTCGTCTCACACCAAATCAGCCCCAGTTGCAACAGAAGCCACCACAACCCACCAAAAGCCGACCTCCAACAGGGAAACATACCGGGGGGCATTAGCATGAATTGGTAACGGAGGCAGGGATCTCGAGGGCGTTCCTGGAGCCGACGAAGATCGCGAGCGCGACGGCGGTCAGGGCTCCGGCAGCCGCCCAGGCCCATCGCCGGCGGCTCTTCGCGCCCCCGCCATCGCCAGCGAAGGTGGCCTCGCCCCTTCCCATCTGAACTCAAATTGCTGCTGCTGATGACGATCTCGCGGAAGGAGGACGAGAGGATGGAAAACATCGCGCGTGGTACCGATCGAGAGGGCGTATATATGCATAGCAGAAGAGTCGATACAGATGGAGGAGGAAAACGACGGCGGAGGTGTTGGGTTTTCCGAATTGCTCCGAGTGGAAGTCGTCGAGGGAGAAAGGAGGCCGGGGGAGAGACTGAAAACCGGTGGCGGAGCAATCACAGTTTTCGTTTTGGAGGGCCCGAGGTCCGTTTAGGCGAATTTTAGGAAAAAGACCCTCTATTTCGATACTTTTCAAACAGAATCCCTTTTTATAATTTTCCGCATATTACTTCTCTTTTTCGTTATTTCAATATTATATTCATCTTCTATTTCTTTAGTCGATTATTTGTTGGTCTGATTCCGATTCAAGACATTGGAAAAGACATTATATGCCTTTTTTAAATAATAATTACTTATACACATATATTAAAAAATACATTTAAATATATATTAAAGAATCTTAAAAAAAGAATATTCTAGAAAGCATAAAAAGACTATCTCTAAATATTAAAAGGTAATATTTTTTGGTTTTAGGGTACTTTACTGTTCGGTTTAAAAACTTAAGATTTAGCAATTACACTATGTATTAAAGCCAATATAACTATCTCACTCTTGGGCTTATCTTAATCAAGGTGTATATTAACTACATCTATATCACGAACGTCGATCTCACAGAATTTGAGTAAAATTTAATCAAGTTACGATCAATTATAAGAATACTTGGAAACAATATAAGTACATTAATCAATCCTAAGTGTTTCTGTCCAAAAATATACCCCCAAATCTCCCTCTCAATAAGAATCTTGTAGAACATGAATAAATTTCCATCCGATCTAACTCAATTACATCAATTTTTTAATCTTATTTTCGAGTTTCTTTATGCAAAATATACTCAAATAACCTATTCATCATAAAGATTCTAATCATAAAAGACAGATAAAATTCCAGTATAAAAAACTCAGGACTGAATCGATACACTGTTTTTATAAATTAATCTATCATATGCAACACAAAAAAACTTAGAATTGCTTAGGAGCGACACATGCTTTTTCAATTAATTTTAAGTATATATTCTCTCCAAAATAGAAGTTTAGTGTGTGAAAACAAGAAAACTTAACACAATGAAAAAGAAAGGAAATAAAAATCAATGAAGTAATAAAGAAAACTAAAATATTTTAAAGTTCATTGGTGTAATTTATTGAAGGAATACTAATATGAGCAAGATGAATGTACGATCTAAATATTTGGAGGATGTAAAATTTAAATATTTGACTGGATGTATCAAATTTTAAAATGTTAACTATGATACATTTAAACTTTGAAAGGTAGATAAATAATTCCGTTTTATCTTACATTGGCATATATATTAAATCTAAACAATGTTCTCATCATAAACCACTAACAAGATATGAACTAGCCCCATTAAATGCACCGAGGATCTTATTTTAAATTTGGTGCTCTCAAACCTATTAAGGTAGATCTGATTGAATATTTGCAATATGAACCATTTAAGGGAATGGGAAATGATTTTACTTAAGGTACAATAAAATTCTTAATTTTTGTGCTCCTTATTGGTAAGAATTCTAGAAACACTGAGTTACTATTTTCTTTCACTAATATCACTAATGGAAGCTTCAATTCCTTAGGAAATTGATAAAAGAATACAATTATTACCTATTTACGTATATAAAAATACAACTATAAATTGGAAATTTTAGATCATTTTATTATTATCTAAGATTTGAACATGTTTAATCCGCACTTCATCTAACAGTAACAAATTTGTTGAAGCCAGTTATGACCTGAGAAGTGACCATGAGGTTTCACACTCTATAAACTATCATGCAGGAATAGAGCATTAGGTTTTAGACTCCACAGATAACATCAACAGTAATCCATGAAGTTGTAACAATAATGCTCGAGACAAGCTACAGTCAAAAGGATTCTGGATTGCTATCACATAATAATATATTATTCTTATTATGTTAAAGAAGTTCAGAACATGCTAAAGCAACAAAAAAGGCTCCAAATAATATTATTATGTTCTGCTGAAGGATTCTGGATTGTTATCACCAGACTGGACTAGATCAAGTTATCATCACTGTTATTTGAAATGTATACTAAAGCAGCCAAATGGTTTAGGAAAGTTGCACAGATTTTATTTCACTGAATTTAAAGTTTTAATGACACAATAAATGAATTCTCAGCTTGAAGGTAGAAAGGAAATTATTCCAGAACCTGAAGTTTCAGGGTTTTGGCCACGGAGCTGCATGAGACCTGCTCTAGGAAAAGCTCAGAAAAATGGTTCTGTTGCATCAAGGACAGTGTCCGAAGAAGCACAAAGGCTGCATTTTTCATACTGCAGTTCATTATTTTCGTAAGTAAGCTAAAAAGTAGGCACTTCGACACGGTCAAACCAGAGGACTCAAGCAGCTGCAGCCTCCAAGAGCTCTTTCTGCGCTCTCTCCTTGATCCTCCTTTCTAGTTCTGGCCTAAAATGCCTGATAAGCCCCTGCACGGGCCATGCAGCAGCATCACCCAGAGCACATATAGTGTGCCCTTCAATCTGCTTTGTGACTTCCTGAAGCATATCAATCTCCTCCAGCATGGCATTCCCCACCTTCAACTTCTCCATAATCATCCACAGCCATCCAGTCCCCTCCCTGCAAGGTGTGCACTGACCACAGCTTTCATGCTTGTAGAAGTAAGACAGCCTTGCTATTGCATCCACAACATCTGTGGACTTGTCCATCACGATCACGGCTGCCGTACCCAGTCCAGACTGAACAGCTTTGAGAGCATCATAATCCATCAGGACATCATCACAAATGTGCTTGGGAAGGAGAGGAACAGAGGAACCTCCTGGGATGACTGCCAAAAGGTTGTCCCAACCTCCTCTAACACCACCACAATGCCTCTCGAGCAATTCCTTCAATGGGATGCTCATCTCCTCCTCCACCGTGCAAGGTTTATTCACATGACCAGAAATACAGAATAGTTTTGTACCAGAATTATTTTTCCGGCCAAAGCTTGCAAACCATTCAGGCCCTCGCCGCAAAATTGTGGGAGATACAGCCACAGTCTCCACATTTGTTACAGTTGTTGGGCAGCCATATAATCCGGCATTAGCTGGGAAAGGAGGCTTCAGTCTTGGTTTCCCTTGTTTCCCTTCAAGGCTCTCCAACAATGCTGTCTCTTCACCGCAGATGTAAGCACCGGCACCATAGTGTATATGCACATCAAAATCATAACCTGATCCACAAGCATTCCTTCCCAACAATCCGGCTTGATATGCTTCTTTTCTAGCTTTCTCCAAAGTCAATCGCTCATTTACGTACTCCCCTCTAATGTATATGTAAGCAGCTGTTGCCTTCATACCAACTCCAGCAATCAAACACCCTTCAAGCAGTTTATGAGGATCATGGCGCATGATTTCTCTGTCCTTACATGTACCGGGTTCACTTTCATCAGCATTGACGACAAGATAAGAAGGGCGGCCATCAGATACCTTCGGCATGAAAGACCACTTAAGGCCAGATGGAAAACCAGCTCCTCCACGACCTCGTAGACCAGATTTCTTGATTTCATTAACAATCCAGTCACTACCCTTAATTACCAAATCCTTGGTTCTATACCAGTCACCCCGCTTCATGGCACCTTTGAGCAAAGGATCATGCAAACCATAAAGGTTGGTAAAAATGCGATCTTCATCCTTCAAACCACCAAAATGAGTCTTTTCTGGAGGTGGAGGTGGTGGTGGGGGCTGAGGTGTATTTCCTGTTGTTGCAGCTTGGGTGCTTAATGACCTAGAAGCAGAACTTAACCTCCAGCCACTGAAATGATGAACCAGTTCAGTCCTATATAGCAAACAAAGGTTCTTGATGGGTGCCTACAAAAAGCATTTGCACAAGTGAGGCAAAATATAACAAACTGCAATAGTGAATAAAAATAAAATGGTATTGCTGGAGAAAATGTACAACGATAGAGAGTATATGCATCACATAGCATCGCACGAAAATCTGCCTAGGATGTAAAGAATCATTGAGAACTTACATAGTTGCAAATAGTAAATTATTCAGAACATCTTTTTTAAATGCATATTGTATCTTCTTTTCCAATCAGGCAGCAAACAAGCATTCAGAAACTAACAGATTAAAAAGAAAGTGGTTAAAAATCACAACTACCAGTAAATACCAAGCACCGATTTCAGACTACGATGATGCATCCTCCCTGGCTCATAGTGTCAGCAAATGATTGGCGATGTAAATGGGTATTTGGCTAAAGCCAAATGTGCCATGGCGAGTGCTTGACCCAGGAAGGTGCATGATGATGTAACACATGGCAAATGCATCAACAGGCACATGCTTGCCCGGATAGGTGCACATGGAACAACACATAACAAATGCCTTGCTGAGTTGTGGCTCACTAAAGCTAGGCATGTGTCATGGCAATCATTGCAGGATACATTTATCTCGAATCATGATGTCAGCTCACTAGAGCTAGGCATGTGTCATGGCAATCATCGCAGGATACACTAATCTTCAATCATGAAATTATTAATGAAAGTACAATATCACAATAATTCAAGGTTAATTCACAAATACTTCATTCCTTTCTTTCTTATTCCCAAAATTCTAGTGATGCAGACCGTTTCAGAAGAATCAAAACGTATCATAAAATTGGTACACAGATCTTTCAAAGGTTCCTTTAATACATGCTGGGGCCATCATAAAATTGCCTCCTTTCTCCTGTTGTACTACCTCGTTAAATCTACTGTGAGTGAATTTATGACACTTTCAAGCAAGAAATAGAACAATAATACAATTTTGCATTCAAGTTAACCAAGCTCCTTCTTTGCAGAAGTCTTAATCAGTAGAAACCATAACCATTGCCTGAAAAACTTCATATAAGAATACTAAACTGGAACATAACTGGTCTAATTTTCAGTCAAAAAATACTGTGCTTGATCATTGCTTACAATACATAAAAAGATTAAACAAGATCAAGACCTACATTCCCAATTCCCTGTTGAGGCCAAATAACACCCTTTTTTTCCATATTACTCATCTGGATCATATCCTTCATATATAATAAAAGCCAATAACTCTTCCCTAATCAACCTAGTCTTAAAGTTCAACCATAAGCAAATCTTCCCCCACAAAAAAGGATACTGGAAGCAAGAATTGCCATTGGTGATGCTCCATAAAAAGAATAAGAATTCAATTATAGCATGTGGAAAAGGGCTACGGTGGCAAATCAATTAAAGCATGTGAAAATTCAATTATTGCATGTATGGGGTTCTCAAGAATTACATTCTTCATTAAGAATTTTCCTCCTCTGTTATGCACTTGATGATGATCAATTCTGTAGCAATTGATTTTTTTTTTTTTTTTTACAAACTCAAAGTGGCTCGCGTGAAGGATGGATGTTTTCATTTGATATTTTCTGTATCATATCCGAGAGGCTCTCTCATATTTTTGAGGAAAAAGATTATTTATGAAGGATACTCCAAATATAGATTTTCAGGTAAGGCCCTACAATCTCTCATATATGTTTGCAAATGATCTACTTCACTTTCATGAACCATATATTAGAAACTGAGATGACAAAAAAAAATGCTTTTCATTATAGCAGATGAACTGCTGATAATATTAAGAAATTTGAATTCATTTAAGTAAATTTATTCATTGATGACATTCAAAAGTTATTGCCAGCATTTTCAAGGTGAAAGATATGTGAACAACTGAGTATTATCTTCGGGCTCCACTTTCTGTTGGTAAATCAAAGTAACAACCTTTTTGATCTGTTGTTAATATAGCCAACAGTAATTTAAATGTAAAAAATCAAGTTACATATATATGGTTATTCTAGGAAACTGTAAAGTTGTCTACTTCACAAGTGCAACATTTTAATCCAATATGGAAATCACTATAAAAAAATTACAGGGATCAACAGTATATTCCTTTCTTTATCTATGGACAACTCATTAGAACAATCACTACAAATGCTGAAATTCATTAAAGGTTTCAGCGTTTAGGTCTGAATCAAAAAACATATAACAGCACTTCTTCAACTGAAAATGTTCAGTGATTTGCTACTCTAGAAAAGGATGGGTCGTCCATTCCTCAGCAATATAATCGTTTGGCAATTCTCTACGACAATGGCATCATTTAGTTATCAAGTGTCACTCTCCTTCCAAAATTACATCCAATTCATGTTTCAAATTCACCTTGTCATCTGAATATGCTTATCTTTCAGTAAAACCTTGCTGTTAAATCAGACTGCATTTCCATAAGGTTCTCTTTGTGCCTGTCCTTTCTTTTGCATATCCACAAGAAAGAGATCACAGTTATTGTACAAAGGAAAGTTGAAAGACACTGCCTACATGGTTATAACCATGAAAACAGTTTTTGATGTTTTAATATTCATGTTAATAAAAACCTTAAGTCATAGAATATTATAATATTTGTGTTGTTTTGTGTTCATAGAGTTAAGGAATGGCCTGCAAAATTTAGAGCAAGGTGAAGCATAGTGTGTCATCTTCATAAGCTATAGATGCATTATAGATACCGTTTTAACACTTCAAAAAGGCTTTCACTCTATATAATAACAATGCTAAAAAATCATTGACATTTTTTAAAACTAGTGACAAGTAGATTATAGCAGGATTAAGCAAGGCTTCAACTCAAGGTCATGAACCACATGAATTCTCTAAATAAAGTTTGGCGAAATAAAGACCCTACATAAAATTGATGAAAAATCTTTAGGGTTAAACCAAGACTTTAAAAAAAGTGAACAATATGATAAACATATATATCCATGGGCTGATACAAATTATCAAAAAATAATTAACTTATCTAAGTACAAAGGGCATTTTTGTACAAGCTCTACAATCATATTCAATACTATAAAGTGGAGTAAGATCCAACTAAGGGTTGTTATGAAAGGTTGTCTGCTGAAATGAAACAATATGCTAAATTCGACAGAAGTCCAATGATGACTATTACTCTAGTGAGAAAGAGGATGAACCTATGATGATCACGTGAGATGAAGAAAAAATTATTAATAGTTTTATAGTTTCAATCCTCTAATCTATCATGAAATAGACATTTGTTGACCTTTAAGTAAATATCATAAGATTCCACAATTCAAATTGGGATTTTGACAACCATGTTCTAGAAAATTAATCTTAATCGGTCTACTTACATGGATCCACCATTGCCATAATCATTCTTTCAACTTAAATAACTATGAGTTATATAAACTAACTAGAGGTTCATTCCAAGGAGACCTACTCTAAACTTTGCTTTTGTTGTTGTCTCAAAAATGCTGAATTCTAAACCTCATCGATCCATATTAAATTTAATAATGCACATAAAGCTTTTTGAAGTATTTCACTATGATTTTTATAACTTCCATAAATCTTTTCTGATTTTAATTTTTGCAAAAATACTGCATCTTTTCCTGTTAATTAATTTTGTTCGGCCTTTGTTTGCATTATCAGATCATACAAATCGAGCAAAATTACAAGGAGAAGGAATCAAGTCTCTTGCTCCATCATAAGGAAGAGCTGAAAAGGGTTCAGCTTCAGGCCGAAACTGAAGTGATAGATGTATTTGCAAGTTAGGCTTAATTTAATTGGTAGAGTAATATTAATTCATGCTCGTTGCTTTCTTACTAAGTGCACAATTGTCACCTTCATTTTAATCACATACAATAATTGAACATTTACTTTTAGATCTTATCTAATTTAAGTTATTTCCAACTATGCAATGCAGCAGTGCTACACTTTTTCATTTGCAGAATACAATGGTATTAATCTTGTTTCAATTGCATAGGGACATCTAATTTTAATTTCTTGGTCTGCACAATTAACAAACGATTACACACCAAATCCACTTGGCTGGTCGTCAACTACGATATTGCATCCAACCTTTGCAAGATCATTGTTTTTCAAATTTGGTCCACATGTACATAAGAAAAAAGGTCACGTCCTCTAGAACTTCCACAAAATATTTTATTATCCAAAAATTTATCACCTTAGTGTTCAATCATAAGTTGACATAAAACATATGCCTATTCCAATGGAGGCTACCTACTCAAAAACCTTTCCGTGTTTATGATTCATTATGAGGCTTAAAATCGCAGGTGGTTGATATTTTACAAGAAATGGCGCAAGCTAGATTAGATATTCTCAATCTCATCCAGGGCCGAGGGGTACCAATAGGGCTGTAACGGATCAGATAGCAGCTTCATCCACAAACTTGGCATTTACCGATCCTGTTGCTGAGGCAGAGAACAAAAGGGGGAAGAAACGTAAAGGCATCTCGGAAATGCCAAAAAATCTCATCAGATAAAGTAATTAGATCATTCCTGAACTACCAAAATTCCAACCAAAAACAAAAAAGGAACACACTGACTCAATCACATCAGAATCCCTAACTCCACCATCAACACCAAAAACCCGAAAATCTTCACAAAAACTCAGAACCTAGAACAGGATCAAGGAGCATCGCATCAGATTTTGAGAACAGAAGCAAAGGAATCAAAATCGTCAACCGATGTGATTCAAGTGAACCCAAAAAGAAACGAAACAGAAACAAAATCTGTGAGCCACTTACGGATCCACTTCCAATTGCCGACATGTTTGTCAAAAATAATGCGCTGCCCGCCTCACGCGATCAGTCGATCACTCCATGCAAAAGCGGATTGGCAATCGGAAGAGCGCAACTGGGATCGAAGATTGTCGTGACGTAGAAACGCCCGGAGCACTAAAAGCTTCGAGTCGACCTCTCCGGTCACAAGCCGCACCTACCAGCTGAACCCCGTTAAATTGAACCGATGAAGACAGTGCCGATCCGATCGAATCCGGTCGGTTTCATTTTTAATTAAAGATAGTTATTAAAAGACCACGTAGAAATTAATGAACTATGTGACGGTGATCGCCGAACCCATTAAGATTTTGGTTCATTTATCCAATCTTTGTTAGGAATGAGTATGCACTAAGAGAGAGGAGGGTGAATTAGTATAGTGGTAAAAACGTCAGTTCTAAAAATATTTCGTATAATAAAAACCAAACTCTGAAGATAACTTGAAATTCAATGCTTGTTCGTAAGCATAGGCGTACTAAAAGCACAATAAGGAGGAAAGACAGATTGCTATAAAAGTAAATTGCAAGAAGGAAACACAAATCAGATTTTTATAGTGGTTCGGTCATCATGACCTACATCCACTCTACTTATTCCTCTTCTATCGAGGCCACTAGCATCCACTATTGGTCATCCTTCAATAGGCGAAGATCAACTAACTTTTACAACTCGATTCTCCTTTTACCGGGTTTAGGAGATAACCCTTACATCCTCACTCACTCCTCTCTCAAACTATTCTAACACTTAGAACTTTTAGAGGAGTTCACACAATGTTATAGTAGCGTTTCTTTCTTTTTCACTCTCAAGTCTTGTGTATTTTAACCAGGGATGAGAGGAGTATTTATAAACTTCAAGTTGATTCAAACTTAGAGCCTAAAAAGGTCTCATCCCGGGTTTCCTGTGTACGGGCGATACCACTGCCTGTGCTGGGCGGTACCATCACCTGTGTTAGGCGGTACCACCACTAGTTTCAGTCTGACACTGGGCGGTACCACCGCCTGACAAGGGCGGTGCCACTGCCTGGCACTCTGCCACTGGGCGTTGCCACCGCTAAGTCTGGACGGTACCACCGCCTGTAGCCTCTCGGAGACTATCTGGGTGGTACCACCACCTGACACAGTTTGGGAGACTATGCCATGACGGTGTCACCTCTTGGGTCACTGTTTGGGCCTTTTCTTTAAGCCCAACACAGTTCATACATGGGCCCAACTAGCCCCTAATTGGGTTGGCCCAATTCTAATCCCAGTGCTAACTACGAATTTTAAGACATTTAATAAGCTAAAGAAGTCCGTAAGTCTAGTTTCTTCAGGTGAGCTTCCGGCGAACTTCCGACGATCTCTCGGAAATATTCCAGTGGACTCTCGGCAAGCTCCTAGACT
Organism: Musa acuminata AAA Group; assembly: GCF_036884655.1. NCBI lineage: Eukaryota > Viridiplantae > Streptophyta > Magnoliopsida > Zingiberales > Musaceae > Musa > Musa acuminata. The sequence continues at coordinate 10,892,920 of NC_088348.1, forward strand.
TCACGACGATCTTCTTGACGAGTTCCGACGAGCTTCTTTGGCAAGCTCCTGGACTTTTCGATCAATTTTGGCAGAACTTCCGACGAACGTCCAGATTTCTAATGAACTCTCGAACTCCCAACGAAATTACATTCTTGACTCCGGGACTTCATTTTGCTTTATGCCTTGCTATCGTAGTTAATCCTGCATACGTAAAACACACTTCGATCTAGACAATTATTACTAAGCATGAATCATGTTGTTCGATATGTCATTGGTTCATCAACGCTTCATCCGATTCTTCGGCGCATCATCCTTTCTTGTGGCATATTGCCCAATCGGTCGGTTGACCTCCACCACTCTAATATCCTTGGCACAATATCTGCTCTTCTTGGCCCGATGCTTGAAACCATGGCCCGAAGCCTTCTATTGATACGTCTACCAATCCTTCAGCGCGACATCCAATCTTCTGACATGTTTCTCAGGCCTAATATTATTTTTTCTGCTTTAAATGTCTCTCCCTAATCGAAGCATCCTGCATCACTCAAAATGCAGAGTAAATCATAAATACTTATCAATTGGTTTCATCATCAAAATATGAGATTCAACGATCTCCCCCTTTCTGATGATGACAACCAATTGATGACGGAGTTAACCTTAACTCTCCCTATCAATGTCATATTGATATAACCTTGAATTCAAGCTGAATTCAAGTCATTATAAATTTCATCATGAATATTTGTAACATGTCATCATGCATAACATGATCATGATGGGAAATCTTGGGGGCGACATCACATGCGCAGCGGAAGAACAAGAAAACAAAATCTCCGATTCCCAAAGAGATATTCATCGTCATGCGAAGATTGGTGCGCAAAATCCGCGAAACTTAAAACTACGTATAGAGTAGATTGTGTTACCTAGAGTGATCGTATATCCCTGTTTCCTTATAGATCTTTAGGAGAGGGTGAAGGAGGTCAAGCGTCCTCCTCTCTAGCGATGATCCACACAGCAGGGCTGCAACGATGCTCCTCAAAACTCCAGGCCTGCTCGGTGGAGAGGGGGAGGAGAATAGGAAAGGTAAGCAAAGGCTCTAGCTTATGAGGCTCTGAATCCCTCCTATTTATAGAGGTCCCCTGTCAAACCCTAATAGGTCCTCCCCTTGTGGGTATTGGATCTGCATCCAATAAGACAAGGGCTCCGTCGGATATCTCATATCCGAACCTCTACTCATCGCAATGCCTACCATATGTGTGTGACCCTCTAGGCCCAATATCGAGCTGGCCGTGAGTCATATCTATCAGAACTCCTTCTAACTCAGTGAATTATTATCTCTGTAATAATTCACTTGACTCATCGACTATGGACGTACTAGGCCACTACGCCGTAGTCCCCAGACGATATAGGGGAATCCAATCCATTGGACCTATCTGTCCTCAGTTACCGTGTACCTATAGTCCCTCATCCATCTAATATCCCAAAGACCGTATATTGAGCATGGTGTTGTCAGACCCATATGGTTTCTACTCGAGTCTCGCTCTAATCGGATTCTCTTAGAGAACTCTTTCTCTCTCAACCCGAATGACCCTGGCCAAGGATTTTTCTGAGCAAGAACACATGGATATTCCTCTCATGACACCGAGAGTGGATGATCCTCTATCGACACTCAATAGCCCTCGTAAGGTCTGTTGAATCTCGGATTTTGATGATGAAATCAATTGATGGGTTAATTGATCTAATCCATATTATTGAGTTAAGTGTGCAGGATTAACTACGATAACCAAAAAACACAAATCAAGAATACCGGAGTCAAGATCGATGGACGTTTAAGAGTCCGAAGAATCGTCGGAGATGCTGCCGGAACCAACCGAGAAGAAATCGGGAACCTATCGGAATTTTCGAAAGTTCGCCGAAGAGATCGTCGGACATTCACGGAGATCACCGAGAAGGCTCGGCTACTCGTTAAAGTCATCACAAGATCGGGAGCTTGATGGGAGTCCGTCGGAAGAAGTTCGTCGGAAAGCTCGCCGAAACAAGACTCGACGTTCGCGATTGAAAGCTTGCTTAGGATGTGTTTTTGTTATGTAGTTCACTTGTAATTAGGATTAGGATTAAGAGATAATCCTATATCCTGGTTAGGGGCCAACTGGGCCCAAAGTCAGATATGGTTTGGGCTAAAATTAAGCCAAACCAGTGAAATCGGAGAGCCAGGCGGTGGCACCGACACCTCCTGGGCTGGGCGATTGCACCTCCCAGCACCCGAACGCTGGGCGGTGGCACCGCTTGGCTGGGCGGTGGCACCGCCAGCATCGGGAACCCAAAGAGAATTCAAATTTTGGAGCCCAAAATTTGAATCCTCTTGAGGCCTATAAATACCCCTCAAATCTCAGTTGAGATTACAACTTTTGAGAAGCATTTGATTGAGCGAAAAGTCTTAGAAAGTCTTAGCAAGTCTTGTTTTCAATTTGCTAGAGAGTTCTCCTCCTTCTTTCTTATTGAAAACTTGTAAGAGGTTGAACTGCTTATAAAAGGTTGTAAGAGGGGTACTTACCCTTCCATTTCAAGAGATTTGCTAGTGGAAGGTGGGAGCCTCATCGAAGAGGGGCCTCGCAAGTGGATGTAGGTCATTTGACCGAACCACTCTAAAATCAGGCGTAATCTCTGGTTTGCATTTCATTATCGCTATTTACATTACTGTAAACCTTCTTACATACATTAGTTCCTTATTACCTTTGCTGCGCAACTCTAAGAATACGTTTTCAAGTTAAGCTTTTCAAGTTCCGTTTTTATCGTACGAAAGATTTTTCTAAAATCGAAGTTTTAATCCGCTGCACTAATTCACCCCCCCTCTTAGTGCCGCTCCGATCCTAACAAGTGGTATCAGAGCGAGGTTATCTCTCATATTTGGTTTAATACCCAAGAGAGATGGCTTACTCCCGCATGCAAGAGGGCTATTCTATTGCACGACCACCTTTGTTTAATGGGTCGGATTACACATATTGGAAGACTCGAATGAGGATCTTCCTCATTTCTATGGACTTTGAGCTTTGGTCTATTGTCGAGAATGGATTTCAAAAATCTTCTCTTCCGATGAGCGAATGGAATGAATCGGAGAAGAAGGTTTTTGCTTTAAATGCAAAGGCTATGAATGCCTTGTTTTGTGTACTAGACAAAAACGAATTTAATCGTGTTTCAATTTGTGATTCGGCTTTTGATATTTGGAGAACTCTTGAGGTCACTCATGAAGGCACTAGCCGAGTGAAAGAGTCCAAAATCAACATCCTTGTGCACTCTTACGAAGAGGACAGTGACAATGACATTGCACTTTTGACTCAAAAATTTAAAAAATATTTAAGAAAGAACAAATTTAAAAATAATATAAAAAATAAATTTGAACAAAAGAAGGACCAAGTGATTTGCTATGAATGCAAAAAACCGGGACACTACAAGAACGATTGTCCTCAAGCCAAAAAGAGGACATCAAAGAAGAAGGCGCTCAAGGCAACGTGGGATGATTCAAGCGCATCCGAAGAAGAGGAGTCCAACACCGAGCAAGTTGCTCATTACGCGCTAATGGCTTTAGGAGAAGAGGTATGTGATTTATTTAATGAAGATTTATCTTTTGAAGAACTCTCTATCGCTTTTCATGAATTATTTGATGAATGTAGAACTGTTAGCAAGAAGTTAAGTATCTTAAAGAAAGAGCATGCTTTGCTACAAGAAAAGTTTGATAATCTTCAAACTCCTCCATGCTCTAAGTGTGAGCATTTAGAAGCAATAAAAAATGAAAATTTGCTTCTTAAAGAAACCTTAAACAAGTTTAAGGTTGGTAGCAAAGGATTAGATATGATCCTTGCACACAAGGGTCACATCGCAAATAGAAATGGAATTGGATTTGTAAAAGGATTACATCAAAATCCTACCACTTTCATAAAAGGACCTACATTACATGTTTCCTCTTATATGAAATGCAACTTCTGTTGCAAATCCGGACATATTGCCTACAAATATCCATTTAGGAAAATGAGCTCACAAAAATTAATATGGGTTCCTAAAGGAACTATAAAGGATTCAATAATAAATAACAAAGTTAGTGGGTCAATTTTTGAGGCACCCAAAATCAAATGGGTACCTAAAAATCATCCTCTTTTATAGACAAACCCACAAGCTAGGAGCAAGAGATGGTATCTCGATAGTGGATGCTCAAGACATATGACTGGAGATCCATCTCATTTCTCTATGCTCACTAGCAAAGAAGAAGGGTATGTCACCTTCGGAGACAACAATAAAGGCAAAATCATTGGCAAGGGAACTATTGGTAACAAATTTAGTTTTTCCATTGATGATGTTTTACTAGTTGATGGATTGAAACACAATCTCTTAAGTATTAGTCAACTATGCGATAAAGGTTATATCGTTAGATTTGAATCAAATATGTGTATTATTGAAAAACTAAATCATAACATGACTATGATTGCGTTAAAACAAAATAATGTCTATACCATCAATCTTGATGAACTAAGTAATGAAATGTGTTTCTCCGCCGTAAATGATGATGCTTGGCTTTGGCATAGGAGATTAGGTCATGCAAGCATGAAAACAATATCTAAAATCTCATCTCAAGAATTAGTACGAGGGATTCCGAATATGAAGTTTATTAAGGATAAGGTATGCGATGCATGTCAACTAGGCAAACAAATAAAAACAAGCTTCAAACCAAAAAATCAAATTAGCACCACTAGACCATTACAATTGATCCATTTAGACTTATTTGGATCAATTGATACAACAAGTCTAGGTGGAAGCAAATATGCTTTTGTGATTGTGGATGACTACTCTAGATACACTTGGACCTATTTCTTAGCTCACAAAAGTGATTGCTTCAAGTGTTTCTCTAAATTTTGTAAACTCACTCAAAACAAAAAAGGCTTCATGATTTCATCAATTCGTAGTAATCACGGTGGTGAATTCTAAAACCGTGACTTTCAAAATTTTTGCGAAGTTAATGGGTACAATCACAACTTCTCAACTCCAAGAAATCCTCAACAAAATGGAGTAGTTGAAAGGAAAAATAGAAACCTACAAGAAATGGCAAGAACTATGTTAAATGAACATAGTTTACCCAAATATTTTTGGGCCGAAGCCGTAAATACGGCTTGTTACATCATAAATAGGGTCCTAATAAGATCATCTCTATCAAAAACTCCCTATGAATTATGGAATAACAAAAAACCAAATATTTCTTATTTTAAAGTTTTTGGTTGTAAATGCTTCATTTTAAATGAAAAGGATGCCCTAGGTAAATTTGATGCTAAATCCGATGAAGGCATTTTTCTTGGTTACTCCTCCGTTTCTAAGGCCTTTCGTGTCTTTAACAAAAGGACCTTAGTAATAGAAGAGTCTATTCATGTAGTTTTTAATGAAATTTCTGATTTAAAGAAAAATGATTTTGATGATGATCTTAGTTTTGATAATTTGAATTTAAACGAACCCCCTCCTCAAAATAGCCATTTGAATGCATCTTCTTCCGAAATTTCTTTACCCAAAGAATGGAAGTATGTAGATGCTCATCCAAAGGAGCTAATTATAGGAGATACAACAAAAGGGGTTCAAACTCGTTCTTCTTTCAAGAATTTTTATGCTAACGCCGCTTTCTTTTCTCAAATTGAACCTAAATGCATTGACGAAGCCTTAAAAGATGATTTTTGGGTCATTGCAATACAAGAAGAATTGAACCAATTTGAGAGGAATGAGGTATGGAAGCTTATTCCTAGACCAAGTGACCACTTAGTCATAAGTACTAAGTGGGTCTTTAGAAACAAGCAAGACGAAAATGGTATCGTGGTTAGAAACAAGGTTAGATTAGTGGCCAAAGGTTTCAACCAAGAAGAAGATATCGATTACGAAGAAACCTTCGCTCCCGTGGCTCGATTAGAAGCCATAAGGATGCTCCTTGCCTATGCTAGTAGTAATAATTTTAAACTATTTCAAATGGATGTCAAAAGTGCTTTCTTGAATGGTTTTATTTCCGAAGAAGTATATGTCGAACAACCTCCCGGATTTGAAAATTCTCTTCTTCCTAATCATGTATTCAAATTGACTAAAGCTCTCTATGGCTTGAAACAAGCTCCTAGAGCTTGGTATGAAAGGCTTAGTTCCTTTCTTATTTTAAATAATTTTACCAAAGGCAAGGTTGATACTACATTGTTTATCAAACATTTTGAAAATAATTTTCTTATTATGCAAATTTATGTTGACGATATTATTTTTGGCTCTTCGGATGAATCACTATGTGAATCATTTGCCAAATGTATGAGTCATGAATTTGAAATGAGTTTAATGGGTGAATTAACTTTCTTTTTAGGATTACAAATCAAACAACTTAGTGATGGTATATTTCTTAACCAATCCAAATATACATTAGAATTGTTAAAATGATTTAACATGGATAATTCAAAAGCAATAAACACCCCTATGAGTACTGCGACTAAGTTAGATATGGATGAAAATAGTGAAAATTTCGATCGAAAAACATATAGGGGAATGATAGGTAGTCTACTCTACCTTACCACGACTAGACCAGATATTATGTTTAGTGTAGGACTTTGCACTAGGTTTCAATCTAATCCTAAATTATCTCATCTGAAGAGTGTTAAAAGAATATTTAGGTATCTTAAAGGAACTCCAAATTTAGGATTGTGGTATCCAAAATCTGAAAAATTCGATCTAATAGCTTATGCAGATGCCGATTTTGGCGGATGCAGGATAGATAGAAAAAGTACATCCGGAACATGGCAATTTTTAGGACATGCACTTGTTTCTTGGACTTCCAAGAAACAAAATTCAGTTGCACTATCTACGATGGAAGCCGAATACATTGCTGCAAGTGCATGTTGTGCACAAGTCATTTGGATGAAAAATACATTAGAAGACTATGGAATTCACTTTAAAAACATTCCCATAAAATGTGATAATACTAGTGCCATATGTCTTACTAAAAATCCAATTCTGCACTCTAGAACTAAGCACATCGACGTTAGGCATCATTTCATACGCGATCATGTCCTTAACAATGATGTTGTTCTAGAATTCATTGACACAAAGCATCAATTAGCATATATGTTAAATTGTCCCTAAAATGAGCTTCACGAAAAATGACTCGTCCTTTTCCTTTCTTTTGTGGATTTGATTTCTTCCTTCTTCTTCAATTCAAAATGATCCATTAAAGTATAACTTATGATCTTGAGGGAAGAAGCTAAACAAAAGGGAGGAAGAAAAATTTTTTTTCTTTCCTCCGCGGGATGCCAGCGGTGGCACCGATCGAGCGACCCTTATTAACCCAAGGGGTTAGGGCCGGCGGTGACACCGCCCCCAACCCGAAAAAAAGGCTCTCAAAACCCTCTCCCATTCCCTCTAACCCTCATTCTAACTCTTAGAAGCATTGGAGAAGGATTCTTGGTGGTCCAAGCTTTCCATCTCTCAACATAATCTCCATAAGGTAACACTTGAAATCCTTCTTTTTGGTATCCCATTCCCTCTTTTCTCTTCTCTTTCCCTTGCTTATTTTTCACAATTTCATCATCATCTTGTCTAGATAATGGCTCCTAAGAGATCAAAAGGAAAAAAGATTGAAGGAGATTCATTTGACCATGATCTTTTTAGATCAAAAGAGGTAGCCCTTAGCTTTCTAAAATTTGAAACACGATGTATCCATAAGGGAAAATACGTTGATCTGGATGAACTAGAGGACTTAGAACCCATAAGGTGGTTTGCACACCTAGAAGCTCTACCTCTACTACAAATAGATGAACCAGTCTATCCGCGATTAGTTAGATTGTTCTATGCCAACCTATATGAGGACAACGATAGCCTAAGCACTTACCTTCTAGGAACACCCATTAGAATATTTGACAGCACTATTTGTGAGCTAATTGGCATAACTGAAAAAGATAGGGGATGCTATTTTAAAGGTAAATGGGACGTCAACACAATAGGAGCAACCTATACTGAAGCTGTAGAAACAATTTTTGCAAATCCAAACCTTGACTTCCTACCCAAGAGCTGTGAACACTTACTGCCTTTCAACTCTAAAATTCTTCATCACATTATCACAAGCATCATATTCCCCAAACAATTTCATCTTGACGAAATAAGTCAAATAGAGATAGGAACCATGTATTGGATTATGACCAGTCAACATAATTATTTTGGGTACTTAATTCGCCAAAACATGTAGGATATTATAGCTAAAGATACTATATTGCCATATGGGAGGTTAATCACTAGATTTCTTTATGCCTATAACATTTGCATTCCACCCGATGAAGAATCTATTCAAAATGATCGATATAACATAATAAATAAAAACCTACTGAAAAGACTTAGGTGCACTTATAGCAATGGCATATGGGTTAGGCAGCCTAGAAGGACGGATCCAATTCCTCAACCAATAGAACACCCCGAAACACCAATTCTTATGGGAAATGAATCTTCTCCTCCTAGTCCCTTTGGCACAACACCTTCAGCTCCTGTTTCCTCCTCTGAAGATCTCATTATGGCGGAACTGTCTCAGATCAAATCTCAGCAAGTACAAATTCAGAATCAACAAGTTAAAATTTTGAAGACACTACGACAAATGAATGAAAAAATAGATATCCTGTATCAGCACTGTGGATTACCTCCTAAGGATTAAATTGATGTATCTTTTTATTCTGTTCTGTTTGCTTTTAACAACAAGTTCAAAGTTTGTCATCAATTGAACGATAACTGATCCTTCCTTTTAGATAACTACTATTTTGATCTGCATAAATGATGATGTCTTTTGGATAAACTATTTCTGGCAAATTTGAATGATGAACTTTGGTTCCTATTAAATGCTAAACCTTTTTTCTATGATCATCAATTAGCTGGCTTGTCTCTTTTTGTTGATGACAAAGGGGGAGAAGTGATGACTTACACCATAACAATAGCATGACTTATATGAATTACAAAAACTTGTGTGATATGAATGTCTTATATGCCTTGCAAAATCCTTGAAAATATCGCAAGATTGATTGATCATATTGCAGGCATGCCTTACATTTACATCATGAAATTCATGTTGAAAATCTTTATCTTCTATCGTAGTAAAAATTGTCTCTTATCATGATTTTCATCGAAGTTTTGTATTTACTATTGCTTAATGAGAATGACGATAAGTTCTACGGTTAGAACTTATCGGTTTATGCTTGAATTCTATGGATGGAATTCAAGTGTTTTCATCTTCTCATAATATGGCATATAGATAGGGGGAGTTATGTTTAAATCCGTCATCAATTGATTGTCATCATCAAAAAGGGGGAGATTGTTGAATCTCGGATTTTGATGATGAAATCAATTGATGGGTTAATTGATCTAATCCATATTATTGAGTTAAGTGTGCAGGATTAACTACGATAACCAGAAAACACAAAGCAAGAATACCGGAGTCAAGATCGATGGACGTTTAAGAGTCCGAAGAATCGTCGGAGATGCTGCCGGAACCAACCGAGAAGAAATCGGGAACCTATCGGAATTTTCGGAAGTTCGCCGAAGAGATCGTCGGAGGTTCACGGAGATCACCGAGAAGGCTCGGCTACTCGTTAAAGTCATCACAAGATCGGGAGCTTGATGGGAGTCCGTCGGAAGAAGTTCGTCGGAAAGCTCGCCGAAACAAGACTCGACGTTCGCGGTTGAAAGCTTGCTTAGGATGTGTTTTTGTTATGTAGTTCACTTGTAATTAGGATTAGGATTAAGAGATAATCCTATATCCTGGTTAGGGGCCAACTGGGCCCAAAGTCAGATATGGTTTGGGCTAAAATTAAGCCAAACCAGTGAAATCGGAGAGCCAGGCGGTGGCATCGCCTGGCTGGGCGGTAGCACCGCCCAGCACCCGAGAGCTGGGCGGTGACACCACCTGGGCTGGGCGGTTGCACCTCCCAGCACCCGAACGCTGGGCGGTGGCACCGCCAGCAGGAACCCAAAGAGAATTCAAATTTTGGAGCCCAAAATTTGAATCCTCTTGAGGCCTATAAATACCCCTCAAATCTCAGCTGAGATTACAACTTTTGAGAAGCATTTGATTGAGAGAAAAGTCTTAGAAAGTCTTAGCAAGTCTTGTTTTCAATTTGCTAGAGAGTTCTCCTCCTTCTTTCTTATTGAAAACTTGTAAGAGGTTGAACTGCTTGTAAAAGGTTGTAAGAGGGGTACTTACCCTTCCATTTCAAGAGATTTGCTAGTGGAAGGTGGGAGCCTCATCGAAGAGGGGCCTCGCAAGTGGATGTAGGTCATTTGACCGAACCACTCTAAAATCAGGCGTAATCTCTGGTTTGCATTTCATTATCCCTATTTACATTACTGCAAACCTTCTTACATGCATTAGTTCCTTATTACCTTTGCTGCGCAACTCTAAGAATACGTTTTCAAGTTAAGCTTTTCAAGTTCCATTTTTATCGTACGAAAGATTTTTCTAAAACCGAAGTTTTAATCCGCTGCACTAATTCACCCCCCCTCTTAGTGCCACTCCGATCCTAACAAGGTCGACTACCACTCCCAATGACCAACTGTACTAGATCTGAGATAGCCAAACCTATAAGTCTGGTATCAAAGAGTGGAGCACTCATACAGGACATCCTTGGTGTCTCAAGTCTAAGGATCAGATACACCATTAGGACTATGGAATCGCTGTCTGACAATAAGGCATCATCAACCATCCAGCATTCCGTAAGCAGATCAATCAGTGAACTCATTCTCCAATGAGCACTTGTACTGTATCCCTAGTGTCCCTACACGAGCAACTATGAGACCAGCTGCATCCATCATATGGACGGGTATACAGCACACCAATCTGTCCGGTTATCACGATGTCCCTCTCGTGTAACCTATAATCGGGATTATTTAGGATATGTGTTTAAAGGTGAATCGATCTCATTATCATGATCTCATCACGATCCGATTCCCATTGCACAAATCCAAGGACATCACAATATATATATGCATATATGCAATAGTTATAAAGTGATATATGCCAAAATATAATAAACAAAAAGATTCTGTATCAAGTCACATGTGCCATCACTCACGTGATTGGCTTGCTGGGCACCTATGACTAGCAATCTCCCACTTGACATAAAGCCAATCACCTATATGTCTGATCCACATCAGACCCCTGTGATGCTCAAAGACAATCTGAGACAACGGCTTTGTCAATGGATCTGCAATGTTATCTCTGGTTGGAACTCTTTCTACTACTACATCTCCTCGGGTTACGATCTCTCTAATAAGTTGGAACCTCCTTAGAACACTTCTGATGAGACCCGAGTTCCCTTATTTGAGTAATCGCCCCATAGTTATCACAATATAAGGAAGTTGGCTCCTCGTTACTTGGCACGACTCCCAAATCTGTGATGAACTTCTTCACCCAGACTCCCTCCTTTGCTGCATCCGATGCAGCAATGTACTCCGCCTTTGTGGTCGAGTCAACAGTAGTATCTTGTTTGGAACTCTTCTAGCACACTGCTCCTCCATTCAAGGTGTACACATACCCTGAATTCGACTTGCTATCATCGACATCAGACTGAAAACTTGAGTTCGTGTAGCCTTTAACCTTAAGGCTATTACCTCCATATACTAGTAAAAGATCCTTAGTCCTTCTCAAGTACTTAATGATACACTTTACTGCTTTCCAGTGCTCCAAGCCTGGATCCGCTTAATACCTGCTCGTGACACTGAGAGCATACGCTATATCAGGCCTAGTATATATCATGACATACATGATAGACCCTATTATTGAGGCATAAGATATCATATCCATGTTCGCCCTTTCTTATGGAGTCTTTGGGGACATACTCATAGAAAGCGATATCCCATGTCTCATCGGTATGAGACCTCTCTTGGAATTTTTTATGCCAAACCATTTGACAATAGTTTCTATGTACCTGGACTGGGACAAGCCAAGCATCCTCTTGGATCTATCTCTATAGATTTTAATCCCCAAGATATAGGATGCTTCCCCTAAGTCCTTCATGGAGAAGTGTCTAGATAACCAAGCCTTTACTGTGGATAGCAATCCTACGTCATTCCCAATGATCAGGATGTCATCCACATATAACACCAAAAAGGTGATAGCGCTCCCACTTACCTTCCTATACACACAAGACTCATCTTCATACTTAACGAAGTCATAAGATCTGATTGTCTCATCAAATCTTATGTTTCGACTTCGGGAAGCTTACTTTAGTCCATAAATGGATCTAAGCAACCTACATACCTTATCTGGGCAGTTCTTGGACACGAATCCCTCAGGTTGCATCATATACACCTCCTCCTCGAGGTTCCCATTGAGGAATGCAATTTTCACATCCATCTGCCAGATCTCATAATCATAGTGTGCTGCAATAGCCAATAGAATTCTGATGGAATTTAGCATTGCTATGGGTGAGAAGGTTTTGTCGTAGTCAACACCTTGCCTTTAACGATACCCTTTAGCCACTAGCCTTGCTTTATAGGTCTCTACCTTTCCATCTACTCGAGAGAGATGTTTCTATGATTTGATCTCCTAATATGACATGTCACACATATACATATTTAATATATATCTACATCGCATGCAAATATATATACATATCTAGTATGTGTATAAGCAATCACACCAGATGATCATGGACCATAACCTAATGTGATTAGGCCCGAGCCAATAGGCCTAATCACTCACATCAAGATCTATGTGTGCAATGGTGCATCTCCATGCCCTGTGATCGTCCATCTCGTCCTCGTTGGTTCCGTCGACATCTTGATGCATCTTCATGCATCGCGATCATCCGTCTCGTGGGTCCCACTATTGCATCCACGCTCCCGCTGCGCCTCCTCATGTGATTACAACATAATCATAGACACGCAGGCCCGACAATAAACAAGAAATATAATGGAGGCTCGTAGACCTCAATAAGAATAATCACAAGTACACACATCACACGGTCCATAATTATCCGTCCACACATCATACATCACATGTATAAATAATCATCATTATGTAGGACTATTAGATAATGATAAAAACTAATAATCAATTAAACCTTTTAATTAATTAGTATTTTATGAAATCAGGGACATTAGAGAATTTTTGAATTCATAAGGGTATTTTCATAATTTGGACAAAAGACAGAAGCTGGAATTTCTCACATTCCGAGGGGCAAAACTATCTTTTTCCCATAAAACCCTAATGCCCTACTCCCCTTTGCTGATGTCGCCATCGTCACCTTGCCGGCGGCAGCTTGTGCGGCGGGGCGAGGGCGTTGCCCTCGCCTGCAGGCGGTGCTATCGCTGCGGGTGGGCGCCCCCGCGGGCGCCGCCGCCTCCGCGAGCGGTTCTGCCCATGGGGCAACGCCCGCAGGCGGTGCTGTCCCGCCGGGCGACCGCCCCTGTGGGGGGGTTTCGCCCGCGGGAGAAGCGGCCGTAGGCGCCTCTGCCCGCGGGCTGCTAGCCCCGTCGGACGCAAGCCTGCTGCAAGCAGGCCACCGGGCGGCTGTTGCAGACGCAACCCCTGTGCTGCCTGCCTGCGGTTGCGCTGCACGCACGTAGATCAAGGGCAGCAATTGTTGCTGCCCTTTCTCGCTTTTGACGTCAAAAGTTTTTCCTAAACACAACACACGTAGTTCAAAACCAATCATTCACACGAACAACCTGGCTCTTATACCACTGTTGGGAAATCTTGAGGGCGACATCACATGCGCAGAGAAAGAACAAGAAAACAGAATCCCCGATTCCCAAAGAGATGTTCGTCGTCGTGCGAAGATTGGTGCGCAAAATCCACGAAACTTAAAACTACGTATAGAGTATATTGTGTTACCTAGGGAGATCGTATATCCATGTTTCCTTACAGATCTTTAGGAGAGGGTGAAGGAGGTCAAGCGTCCTCCTCTCTAGCGGTGATCCACACAGCCGGGCTGCGACGACGCTCCTCAAAACTCCAAGCCTGCTCTGAGGTGGAGAGAGGGAGGAGAATAGGAAAGGCAAGCAAAGGCTCTAGCCTATGAGGCTCTGAATCCCTCCTATTTATAGAGGTCCCTTGTCAAATCCTAATGGGTCCTCCCCTAGTGGGTATTGGATCTACATCCAATAAGACAAGGGCTTCGTCAGATATCTCATATCCGAACCTCTACTCATCGCAATGCCTACCATATGTGTGTGACCCTCTAGGCCCAATATCAGTTGGCCGTGAGTCATACCTATCAGAACTCCTTCTAACTCAGTGAATTATTATCTCTGTAATAATTCACTTGACTCGTCGACTACGGACGTACTAGGCCACTACGCCATAGTCCCCAGACGATACAGGAGAATCCAATCCATTGGACCTGTCTGTCCTCAGTTACCGTGTATCTATAGTCCCTCATCCATCTAATATCCCAAAGATCGTATATCGAGCATGGTGCTGTCAGACCCATACGGTTTCTACTCGAGTCTCGCTCTAATCGGATTCTCCCGGAGAACTCTTTCTCTCTCAACCCGAATGACCCTGGCCAGGGATTTTTCTGAGCAAGAACACATGGGATATTCCTCTCATGACGCCGAGAGTGGATGATCCTCTATCGAAACTCAATAGCCCTCATAAGGTTGACTACTACTCCCAATGACCAACTGTATTAGATTTGGGACAGCTAAACCTATAAGTCTGGTATCAAAGAGTGGAGCACTCATACAGGACATACTTGGTGTCTCAAGTCTAAGGACCAGATACACCACTAGGACTACAGAATCGCTGTCTGACAATAAGGCATCCTCAACCATCCAGCATTCCGTAAGTGGATCAATCAGTGAACTCATTCTCCAATGAGCACCTGTACTATATCCCTAGTGTCCCTACACAAGCAACTATGAGACCAGCTGCATCCATTATATGGACGGGTATACAGCACACCAGTCTGTCCGGTTATCACGATGTCCCTCTCGAGTAACCTATGATCGGGATTATTTAGGATATGTGTTTAAAGGTGAATCGATCTCATTATCGTGATCTCATCACGATCCGATTCCTATTGCACAAATCCAAGGACATCACAATATATATATGCATATATGCAATAGTTATAAAGTGATATACGCCAAAATATAATAAGCAAAAAGATTCTGTATCAAGTCACACGTGCCATCACTTACGTGATTGGCTTGCTGGGCACCTATGACTAGCAGATCATACTTCTCTCTTTTTATCATCAACAAAAAGGAGAAGTGTAACTTTCAAGTGTTTGGATATTAATTCAAATCATCGCATACTAAACATAATCTTCAATTTTATCACCATGCAATTTGTAAGCTAGCAAATTTAGCAAGTGTTACATCATATTAGAATACACAAGCTAGCAGATTTTATGTCATTTAAGAGCATGCAAGCTAGCAACTTTTCAAAAACAAATGCAAGATAGCATTTTTGTTGAAATGTGCAAGCTAGCGATTTTTGCTTCCTTTTGCAATGTGCAAGTTGCAAGTTTTGCTTCTTGAGATCGGCAAGATGGCACTTTTGCTTTTAAGATGAGCAAACTAAAAAGTTTTGCCTCTTTTTGTGATATGTATATTTGTAATTTTTGCTTCTTTTAGATGTGCAAGTAAGTAAGTTTTTACATCTTCTTGACTTGTGCAAGCTAGCTATCTCCCCCTTTGTCATTGTAAAAAAGAAAGGAAGAATATAATTTTGTATCTCTTTTTCCTTTTACAATAATTTTCAAAGTATGACAAAGATAAGTAATCATTCTTATTTCAAAATATCATAATTGAGATAAACCTTGAATTCAAATCAAAGCAATTTTAATCATAATTCACATCATATGCAATACATCACATACATCATCATAATAAAAAGCATAAGTATTATATGCATCATTCCAAATCATAAATATTTCACATCATGATGGTATCAATTTGTCAAATTACATCTTACCATGCATAATCATAACTTTTTCCCCTTTTATCATTATAAACAAGAAAGGATAATGGAAGAACATAATAGTGTAAAATATTTCAATCATTTCAAGGCATACATGTCATAAATACAAAGAAATCATGTCATAAAAAATAAGACCACTTGAATACCAAAAGATATTATTCATGTAGTAAATCTTTTTCTTTAAATAAAATAACAAGAATAAAAAATTGTAGGTGTACAAAGAAGAGATCTTGATTGAAAAAATCTTAAGTAATTCCAAGTAACCAAGATTATGATTTTGATAAAACTTATTCAAATTCAAATCGTCAAAATCATCAAAATCTCAATATTTCTTTCAAGAGATTCAAAATGGCATAAATAATTTTATTGGTCTCTTAGTGAAAAATCGATAAGATAGAGAAAAAGAAAATTTCAAGAAAAATGCTTTCCTCCTTCTGTTCCAACTTATTGATTGATTTCATACATGCATGTTCTTTTCTTTCAAATCGATGCATCATTCATTAACACCAAAAAAAGAACTTTCAAAAGATTGTAAAAATTATCATGCATAAGTTTGAAATATAAACTCGTTTAGCATGCTTTCAAATCATCATTATATTTTCATTAAGACTTCAAGTATTGTTTCGTTGAACATAATGTTGAATGATTCTTAAATATATTTAAACTTCTTTAGTTTTAATTTGTGTGATTGACTTTATATTAGCATGCCCAAATATTTATTCTTATGTCAAAACCATGCATCAACGGAAAGATAAAAAATCATCAAGATCAAAAAGTGTAACGTATAATTCCAAAACATATAATTTCAAATCATTACTTCAAGTCCTCATGCATAAAAATCATCAAGTATGATACAAACATTTTTGTTCATTTATCATAAAATATGTAATTTTCATGATTATTTTCAAAATTACTAGAAAGATAAGCATATCCCAATTTTTTACATTTTCATTACATTATTAAACATGTAATTTTTAAGAAAAATAATTTTTTTAAAATAAATTAACAATAACTCATGAAAAGCATTATGTAATTTTAAAGTAAACTAAGGACATTTTGATTACCTCATCGTCGAAAGCCGTTAAGATATAGTTTGACACATCGCTTTTGTTGATTTTCTCATCGTCTTTGGAGGAGCTCGATTCGTCTTTTGGCAACTTCTTCTTGTTAGGACCGGAGCGGCACTAAGAGGGGGGGGTGAATTAGTGCAGCGGATTAAAACTTCGATTTTGATAAATCTTTCGTACGATAAAAAGCAATATCAATGGAAACCGATTTTAGAAGCTTGATAACTTAGAAACGTATGGAAGCGTAGTAACTAAGTAGAGAAGTTTGCAGTATGTAAATGGCAAGAGTAGGATGCAAACTAGATAACGCAGCATTTTTTAAAGTGGTTCGGTCAAAATGACTTACATCCACTTGCGAAGCCTTCTTCGAAGAGGCTTCCAACTTCCACTAGCAAATTTCTTGTAGGGGAAGGACTAATACCCCTCTTACAACCTTTACAAGTGGTTCACACTCTTACAATTCTTTTCAACAAGATGGGAGGAGGTGAACACTTAAGCAATATGAAAAACAAGGCTTGCAAAGACTATTCTAAGGCTCTACTCAAACTATTGCATTTCAAAAGGTTGTTGTCTCAGTTGAGATTTGAGGGGTATTTATAGGCCTCAAGAGGATTCAAATTTGAGCTCCAAATTTGAATTCTCTTTGGTTCCCGATGTTGGCGGTGCCATCGCCCAGCCAAGCGGTGCCACCGCCCAGCTCTCGGGTGCTGGGCGGTGCCACCACCAAATCTGGCGGTGCCACCGCCTACACTATTTCAGCTCACTGGTTGGGCTCCAAAATTGGCCCAAACCAGTCCGAACTATTGCCCAATTGGCCCCTACTTGGTTTATAGGATTAACAACTAATCCTAACCCTAAGTAACATGATAACTACGAATTTAAAGACATTTTCTAAGCTATTACAAAGTCCGTAAGTCAAGACTTCTTCTGGCGAGCTTCCGACGAACTTCCGACGGTTTTCCGATAAACTTTCGGAAACCATTCTACGGACTCCCGGCAAGCTCCTAGACTTCACGATTTGATCTTGATGAGTTCCAACGAGCTTCTTCGGCAAGCTCCGATCTTTCTCGGTGAGCTCCGCGAACTTCCAGCAAACCTTCCGGCGAGCTTCCGAAAAACCCTTTAGCAAGCTCCCTACTAATTCTCGGCTAGTTCCGGCAGCATTCCCGATGAACCTTCGGACTTTCGTCGAACTCTTGAACTCGCAAGAAATCCTTCGCGCTTGACTCCGACACTTTGTTTCTCTTTATGTCTTCATCGTTATCGTAGTTAATCCTGCACACATAAGTCAAAACTCTACTCCGATCTAGACAATTATTACAAAGCGAATTGACATTCTGTTGCCCGGCACGTCATTGGTTAGCGCTTCGTCCGATTCTTCGGCGCATCATCTGTTGAATCTCATATTTTGATGATGAAACTACTTGATATATGTTTATGATTTAATCTGCGTTTTGAGTGACGCAGGGTGCTTCGATCAGGATGAGACAATTAAAGCATGAACATCATGTTGTGCCGGAGGAACATGTCAGAAGATTGGACGTCGGGCCGGTGGATCGGTCGACGTATCGACAGAGGGCTTCGGGCCGTGGACTCGGGCATCGGGCCAAGAAGAGCGGGTATTGTGCCAAGGATATCGGAGTTGCGGAGCCAACTGGCCGATTGGGCAATAGGCCGCAGGAAAGGATGATGCGCCGAAGAATCGGACGAAGCGTCGAGGGACCAATGACATGCAGGACAACTTGGTTAATCGCTTAGGATTAATTGTCTCGATCGAAGTTTTTGTTTTGAGTGTGCAGGATTAACTACGATGAAAGTTAGACAAGCAGCAGGAGTTGCGCCGGAGTCAAGTTCATGATCACGTTGGGAGTTCGAGAGTTCGACGGTAGTTCGGACGGTCGTCGGAGGTTCTGCGAGAACAGATCCGAGAAGTCCAGAAGCTTGCCAAGCGAAACTCGTCGGAACTCGCCAAGTGGATCATCGCAAAGTCCAGGAGTTTGCCGGAAGTCCGCAGGAGCATCACCGAGGGTTCATTGGATGATCGACGGAAGTTCGCCGGAAACTCGCCGGAAGAAGCGATTGACGCACCGAAGCAAAGCTGCAGAAATTGTCTTAGATTTAATCGTAGTTAGCATGTTGATTAAGTTGGAAAATGGGAGGTGATCCCATTGGCTTAATCTTGGGGCAATTGGGCCCCTGAAAGACTGAAATTAGGCCGAATGGAGCTAACCATTCGGACCCTGATTGCACCAGGAGGTGCAACTGCCGAGGCCAGGAGGTGGCACCGCCTGGGCTAAGTCTCCCAGCGAGACTGGGCGGTGCAACCGCCCCAGCCAGGAGGTGGCACCGCTTGAGCTCAGTCTTCGAGCAAGACTGGGCGGTGCAACCTCCCTGATAGAGAGGTGGCACTGCCTGAGCTCGGTCTTCGAGCTCTGGCAGAGAGGTGCAACCGCCTCAGTCAAGAGGTGGCACCGCCTGGGGCTCACTCTCCGAGCCAGACTCAGGCGATGCAACCGCCCCTGACAGAGAGGTGCAACCGCCTGGGCTCAGTCTTCGAGCTCTGCCAAGCGGTGCAACCTCTCCAGCCAAGAGGTGCAACCGCCTTATCCCGAAATTCCGGGATTTGATCGTTTTGAGCTCCAAATTTGAATTGGGTTGGGGCCTATAAATACCCCACCCATTCAGCACTAAAAAGAGACAGACCTACACCGAAATCTTGATCTTTTCTGTGATTCTAAGAGCTCAAAAGTGTTGTAAAGCCTTTAAGTCTCCTCCTTCTGTTCTTCAAGTTTTGAGTTGTAAAGTAAGGAGAGAAAGGTCTGTAAAGGTCGTCTCCTGAGCCTGTCAAAAGGAGAGAAACTGTAAAAGGGCAGTTGGCCTTCGCCTATTGAAGGAAGGCCTCTAGTTGACGTCGGTGACCTCGTCGGTGGAGGAAGCCAAAAGTGGAGTAGGTCAAGACTGACCGAACCACTCTAAATCTCTGGTTTGCGTTTATTTTGAGCACTTTATCATTACGGCAAACCTCCTTCATAACTACTGCTCTCTGCGCTTTTACGAACAAGTTCTAAGTGCTGTTCTTTCTGAATCTGCATTCAGACGTAAATCGGTGTTTTCGTATATTACAGTTTATGTTTACGTTTTGATTCTGCAAAACTGTCTTCTGCGCCTTCACGAACAAGTTTCTAAGTGCTGATCTGTCCGAATCTGCTTTCAGACATAAACCAGTGTTTTCGTACGATATTTACATTGCAGTTTACGTTTACGCCTTGATTCTGCAAAACTGTCTTCTGCGCTTTTACGAACGAGTTTCTAAGTTCAGATCCCTTTGAAACTGCGTTTAGACGTAAAACTGCGTTTAGACGCAAACTGCATTTAAACGTAAATTGTGTTTAGACGTAAACTGCGTTTAGAAGTAAAACTGCGCTTAATCTTAAGTAATCTTAAAATCGGCTTTTACATCGAAATCGTTTTTATCGAACGAACGCAGCTTTCATTTTTAATCGCTGAAAGATTTCCGCTGCACTAATTCACCCCCCCCCTCTTAGTGCTCTCGATCCTAACACTCTCGATCCTAACAATTGGTATCAGAGCGGGGTATTTCTCATTTCGGATTTACACCCGAGAGAAATGGCTCTTCAAGAGGGCTTTTCGGTCTTTCGTCCATCGTTCTTTAACAGATTGGACTACACCTATTGGAAAACTCGAATGAGAGTTTTCTTGATTTCTCTAAATCAGGATTTATGGAATATCGTTGAAAACGGTTTTCAACTTCCCTCTAAACCGATGAACGAATGGTCGGATTTAGAGAAGAAGTATTTTTCTTTAAACGCAAAGGCTATGAATGCCTTATTTTGCGCTTTGGACAAAACTGAGTTCAATCGGGTTTCTTTGTGCGAAACGACTTTCAATATTTGGCGCACTCTTGAAATCACGCACGAGGGAACTAGTAGAGTCAAAGACTCGAAAGTTAATATTTTACTGCATGATTTCGGGCTTTTTCATATGAAACCAAGCGAAACCGTTGTTGACATGTACACCCGTTTTACGGATGTCGTCAATGGTTTAAAATCACTTGGTAAAAGCTTTTCGGATTTTGAACTTGTTAACAAAGTTTTGCGCTCACTTTCTAAAACTTGGGATTCAAAAGTAACTGCTATTCAAGAATCGGTAAACTTGAACCAATTTCCACTTGAAGAACTAATTGGTTCATTGATCACATATGAAATGACGTGCAATGCACGTGAAGAACTTGAGAACCACCTTCCAAAGAACAGGAAGGATTTGGGACATCGAACATTTGAAGACCACTCGAGCATAAGCTCAAGTGATGGTGAACTTAAACTACAAATGAAACAAAAATTAAAAAGTAAAAAGAACGGAACTACTTGCTTTGAACGCAAGAAGAACAAAAACTGGGATGAATCGAGCTCCTCCGAAGACGAGGAGAAAATCAACAAAGGCGAGGTGGCAAACTACGCCTTTACGCCTTTCGACGCTGAGGTAATCAAAATGCCTTTAATTTACTTTGAAATTACATGATGCTTTTCATAAAGCATTTCTCCTTTTTTAATTTTCTTGAAAATTGCATGTTTAACAATTTTATAATGAAAATACAAACAATTAGGAATCATGCTTATCATTCTAGTAATTTTGAAAATAATCATGAAAATTGCATGTTTATGATAAACAAAATGATTTTGATTAAAAATACCTTATGAAATCATGCTATATGTGGTTGAGAAGTAATAATGTGTATCATGTTGATTTCCATTGTTATTTCTCGATTTTGAGTATATGAAATTATGTTTAATTTGAAGTTATGATTAATGAGTATATATTTTGAAATTATGTATGATGATTCTTGATTATCGATTTTCATGATAATAACAGTGGCTTTAAAAAAATTGATGCATGTTTTCATAAATGAAAAGGCATGCTAACATGAAATCGACCACTTAAAATGAAACACTTAAAAAGGAAAAAATATATTATCAATGAAATCATGAATCTATTTATGTTATAAATTTTGTGAGCCATAAAAATGATTTTGATGATTCAAATTTGAAATGAGTTTTATTAAAATCATGATCTTGATTTTTCTCTTGAATGATTGTGACTTGTATTCCTTGATATGATTTTTATGCAATTCTTTGTATTTATGAAATATTTATCTCATCACCCAATTATTTCTTTTTCAATATTCCTCAAGTGATGATATGAATGCATGAGATATTCATGAATTTATTTTGATGTATGCAAATGAGAAGCTTCGATCATGCATGGTAGAATGCAATGTGACAAATTAATACCATGATGATTTAAAATATTTATGATTTGGAATAATACATATGCTTTTTTTTATGATGTGTATCATGAATGCTTTAAATGATAAATGTTTGGAATCATGATTAAACTGAAGTGATAAATACTTAAAACATATTGATTTAATGTTCGGTATCATGAATAATTCATTATCATACATTAAAATAGTGATAAATATTTTGAAAATAAATGATTGTATCATGTTAGATGATTTTATATATTGTGCATGATAAGCTATAAGTGGTGATTGAAACAATGATTGAAATAATATGAATAATGATTTGGAATCATGCATATAATAATGAGTTTATATGTTTTGAAAATGTGCATGTTTTAATTTGAAAATATAATGATGCACAAATGAGATTGATACTAACCTTTGTCATGATTTAAAAATTGATGTAAATGGTTTTTCCCATCTTTTTAACAATGACAAAAGGGGAGATAGCTAGCTTGCACAATTCAAGAAGAAAGCAAAAATTGCACTACTTAAAAGAGAAGAAATTGCTATCTTGAACATCACCAAGAAGTGCTATCTTGCAAATCTCAAGACACACAAATGCAATCATGCAAAATTTGTAATTTTGCACATCATTAAAATTTATGATGCTTTGGTGATTATGTATGTTCTAAAATGTTATAAAATTCACTAGCTTGCATGATGTAGAACTTAGCTATATTGAACATCACCAAGGAATGCTATCTTGCCTATCTCAAGAAGCAAAAAGTTAACTTGCACATCTAGCAAAACTTATATTTCAAGAAGCAAGAGTTGCTTTCTTGAACATCTCAAAATTGCTAGCTTGCGGGCCTTAAAATGTAGAAATTTTTTGCTAGCTTGAATATGGTAAACTTGCTATCATACTACCATGATGATGAGCATACCTTATCTTCATGATTATATTTGAAAAACTATGGCAAAAATCTGTCCGAATGATTAAACCTGTTAAAATTATTTTTCAGACTTTTTTGATTAAATGATCAAATCACTTGATTGCCATAATGATTTTATACAATTACTTGCCATGATTACATGTTGGAAATTATGTGCTTGAATACAAAAATTTCCATGATAATAAGCATGTTTTACCTTCATGATTGTAATTGAATATCTCTAGTAAAACCCTGTCCGAATGTATGAAAGTGTCAAATTTCATTTTCGGATTTTCTTGATCCTAACAATTGGATTTTCTTGATACATTATCCTCTTCCGAATTTAACAAGCATATGTCATATCAAGTGTAATTCACATCATTGATTTTTGACATATGGAATCATCTAGCAAATGCACTTATCATGTGAAAAATATTTTTCGAGAAACATATTTGATGATTCCCTCTTATAAAAGAAAGATATTTTTACATACAAGGATTTGACTCACTTACATATCTTAATCCTTGCAAAAATGAAGTATGCTTTAATATCTTATCAATTTGAACTTCATATATGGCTTTCCTCCTTCATGTAAAAAGATAACAAATAAAAAGGAAGAAGCAATAAAAGCTATCTCCATGTCATGTTTTCCTCGAGATGTTTGCATAATTGGTATCCTATCACTCACTGTTGGAAAATGACATGAACCAACTTATGGCATCGCACTTATATTTAAAATTTGCTTATATCGGTCTCCTTGTTGTTGATGACAAAGGGGGAGAAATATATAAATTGATACTATGAGTGCCATATTTGAAGAATATGAATAGATATTATGAATGCCATATTATGATGAGATATCAAAAGCAGCATTCATATGAATAGGTGCTATGAATGTCATATCATATTAAGATATCAAGAAATTGAATCGCAATTTTACATGTTGATATCTTACAATTTGATGATAGCAAACTTGCATGATGGTAACAATAGATATTATGTTTTTCATGCAATGAGTTAAAACTTACATCACAAACACTTGATTGTGGTACTTCTCCTTTTTGTTGATGACAAAGGGGGAGAAGTATGTTGATGACATGACATGTTATGCATAAGTTTATGATGACATGTTGCTTGGATTTTTGAATCCAAGAGTTTCTATCAATATGGCATATTGATAGGGGGAGTTTGTTTAAACTCTGGGAGTTAAGGTTAACTCCGTTTATGATGACATGTTGCTTAGATTTTTGAATCTAAGAGTTTCTATCAATATGGCATATTGATAGGGGGAGTTTGTTTAAACTCCGGGAGTTATGTTTAACTCCGTCATCAAGTAGTTGTCATCATCAAAAAGGGGGAGATTGTTGAATCTCGTATTTTGATGATGAAACTACTTGATATATGTTTATGATTTAATCTGCATTTTGAGTGACGCAGGGTGCTTCGATCAGGATGAGACAATTAAAGCATGAACATCATGTTGTGCCGGAGGAACATGTCAGAAGATTGGACGTCGGGCCGGTGGATCGGTCGACGTATCGACAGAAGGCTTCGGGCCGTGGACTCGGGCATCGGGCCAAGAAGAGCGGGTATTGTGCCAAGGATATCGGAGTTGCGAAGCCAACTGGCCGATTGGGCAATAGGCCGCAGGAAAGGATGATGCGCCGAAGAATCGGACGAAGCGTCGAGGGACCAATGACATGCCGGACAACTTGGTTAATCGCTTAGGATTAATTGTCTCGATCGAAGTTTTTGTTTTGAGTGTGCAGGATTAACTACGATGAAAGTTAGACAAGCAGCAGGAGTTGCGTTGGAGTCAAGTTCATGATCACGTTGGGAGTTCGAGAGTTTGACGGAAGTTCGGACGGTCGTCGGAGGTTCTGCGAGAACAGATCCGAGAAGTCCAGAAGCTTGCCAAGCGAAGCTCATCGGAACTCACCAAGTGGATCGTCGCAAAGTCCAGGAGTTTGCCGGAAGTCCGCAGGAGCATCACCGAGGGTTCATCGGATGATCGATGGAAGTTCGCCGGAAACTCGCCGGAAGAAGCGATTGACGCACCGAAGCAAAGCTGCAGAAATTGTCTTAGATTTAATCGTAGTTAGCATGTTGATTAAGTTGGAAAATGGGAGGTGATCCCATTGGCTTAATCTTGGGGCAATTGGGCCCCTGAAAGACTGAAATTGGGCCGAATGGAGCTAACCATTCGGACCCTAATTGCACCAGGAGGTGCAACCGCCGAGGCCAGGAGGTGGCACCGCCTGGGCTAAGTCTCCCAGTGAGACTGGGCGGTGCAACCGCCCCAGCCAGGAGGTGGCACCGCTTGAGCTCAGTCTTCGAGCAAGACTGGGCGGTGCAACCTCCCTGACAGAGAGGTGGCACCGCCTGAGCTCGGTCTTCGAGCTCTGGCAGAGAGGTGCAACCGCCTCAGTCAAGAGGTGGCACCGCCTGGGGCTCAGTCTCCGAGCCAGACTCAGGCGGTGCAATCGCCCCTGACAGAGAGGTGCAACCGCCTGGGCTCAGTCTTCGAGCTCTGCCGGGCGGTGCAACCTCTCCAGTCAAGAGGTGCAACCGCCTGATCCCGGAATTCCGGGATTTGATCGTTTTGAGTTCCATATTTGAATTGGGTTGGGGCCTATAAATACCCCACCCATTAAGCATTGAAAAGATACAGACCTACACCGAAATCTTGATCTTTTCTGTGATTCTAAGAGCTCAAAAGTGTTGTAAAACCTTTAAGTCTCCTCCTTCTGTTCTTCAAGTTTTGAGTTGTAAAGTGTAACATCCCCCATTTTTGAAAATTTAGTAAAATATTTGTTTGTAAAAATAAGGATTATTTAATAATTATTTTATATTAAATAATATTATATTAAAGTTTATGGCTAAGGACCTAAGAGTAAATATTAAAATTTTGATATGATTTATAGAATATTCAGAATTGAGTAAATAAAAATAAAATAAAATAAAAATTAGTGGACATGTGTCACTAGCTAGCCTAATGGTGCCACCTAAGTTTGCTCTAAGGATGACACCTAGCACTTTTCATGCATGCTTGCCACCTTGAAACTTTGCAACTCTTGTGTTAACAAAAAGTAATTAAGTAAGAGATTAAAGGAGAAACTAAATGTAACTTTCAGATGCTGCATCCAACGTGAGTTTAAGAAGAGAAGAGAAGGGAAGAAGAAGAAGAAGAGGAATTGAAGAAGAAGATTTGATTGAGGTTTTGCATCAACTCCCCCCATTTGGGAATCAAATTTGTTTAAGGCAAGTGTCCTAACCTCTTCCTACAGAATTCCTAATCTCTGTTTTCCTTTTAATTCTTCATAAATGCAAAAGATTTCAGCGTAGTACCAAACCGTTCTTTCCTTTTGATACAAAGCCATGAATCTGAAATTTTTCGGTAATCTGACTTCTGTACATTGTTTTCGATCTAACTTTTAGCACTAAACTCTGATTTAGGTAAAACCTATTCCATTTGAAAGTAGACTCAAATATCTTTATTTTGACACTAAGATTGAATGATTTGGAGTTTAAATGCCTACTAAGACTTCTGTTTCAATTAACCCTACAGATTCTGCAAAATAGAGACTGAAATTTCTGACCTCTTGTTGCTTAACTACTTATAACTTTCTGCTGTGAACTCAGATTCATACAAAGTATGATTTATTCGAAGCTAGACTCAAAATGCTTTCTTTATATACCTGATTTGAAATTTTCGGAGAATAATTGCTAACTAAAACATCTGCTTTCATCGACCCAATGAATTCAGTAAAACAGAGCAAATATTTTCAGACCTTTGGCTACGAAATTATCTGTAACTCCCTGTTGTAAATTCCAATTCTTGTCAAACTAAATTTTCCTAAAATTAGATTGATAAAGCTTTCTAATGACACATATTTTGCATAAATTGGAGCATAATTGGTTATCGAAATAGTTCATACAATGTCCCTATCAAATTTCTGCCAGAATCGAGCTTTGGTCGATTTCGGCTCTCCTTGTTTCTTCTCTTTGGAAATCGATTTCGGCAAACACTCTTCAGTTAAGCTTTACATTATTATCTTAAATTCCTGTATACTTTTGTCCTTTATTTATTTGTCTGCAGCTATCATCTAAAGTTCATGTTTTCAGCGTAATGATTCGGCACATGCATCCCATTGTTCCGCATTTGCTTTCGATATGTGCCTCTTCCAGTTTCATTTCTTTGGATATTGAATTCATCTAACTTTCTTATTTCAATTGAGCCATATGTGATTTCTTGAAATCCTTGTATACTCCTGCTTTTGTTTCCTTTTAAATCTGAATACATTTGTGAAAGATTCTGTTTGTATCGTATTGACTCGAAAGGCATATGTACATTTCATTGTTCCGCATGTGCTTCTGATATGTGTCAATGTTATTGTTCATACTACCCTTTTGTACTCTGGTGTCTTGTGGGATATTGTGAACCTTTGCCAGAAATGGTAAAGGGAGTTATGCTTAGAGCCCGCGATTGCTCTGCCGGCCCCATTGACTTCACTCAGACGTGGGTGGATGGAGCTCCCAGACGTGGGAGACTTATGCTTGGTGGTCATCCAGAAATGGATGGACCATATTATGTTATGATCCCACTTCACCTTCTATCTGTTTGATATAAAATTCAGAGCCGACCTAGCACTTGGGCAGGGTGAGAGGGCTCGAGTAGGAAAGGGCTACCCGTGGATGGAGTCGAGAACTCATCACGGCGTGGAGCCACCACTGAGTTAATCCTCACATGCAGTATGCTAGAGTACGACGTTTGAGCGTCTATTTCATATTTGTTCTTTGATATATTCTAAAATGCTTCTTATGCTTCCGAAATATTTCCATATGCCATTGATACGTTCCGAAGCATTTCATTCACCATTGATATGTTCCGAATATTTTCATATGCCATTGATATCTAAAATGCTCTTTACGTCCTTGTTATGCCTTGAAATTACCATATGTCATCGATATGCTCCTTATGCCAATGATATGCTCCAATTTCCTTTCTCCTATTGTTATGTCTAATGCCTGTTTTTGAACGAGGTAAACCTTTGTGATTTTATATCAAATGAGATGACTTCAAATGAAGACTTGTATTTCTACTTTTGTATCTTGATACTAAGCTTGCTTGAACTTCTCCTATCGCCATGGATATGTTAGACGCTTGCTGAGCTCTTTATGCTCACCCCGTTGCTATATAAATTTTTCAGGGTAGCTTGTCACGCACTGAAAAGCTAAAATTGGGTTAAAGCAATGAAAGGCTAGAAGATTTTTGAGCTAATCTTTGTTGGATGATGGTTTTTGTTGTATAGTAAACTTTACTTCTAATGTAATGTTAAGGATCTATTGATACTTATGTGTTGTAAAATGTCAAAGGACCGCTCATGTGTATGGAATGATAAGTTTAATATGTGTAAGGATAAGAACTTATGGTAAATAATTATCTTTTTGTGATTGTATATACTTCTATGATTATGGATTTGTGGTGTGGTTGATGTTTAGTTGAGTTGTCTTTGGATTTTGTGAATCTCTGAGTGAAGTGGATTATGATTATGTAATGTACAGGTTTATGAATTGTGAATAGAGATTTTTGAATGATTCTTAGTATCCTCAAATTGTTAGATTGGATCCTGGATTGAATTGATTGATGAATTATAATATTATTGATTTTTAGACAGGATCACACTTCCTGAATGTGATAATTCAGGGGGGGCGTGACATAAAGTGAGGAGAGAAAGGTCTGTAAAGGTTGTCTCCTGAGCCTGTCAAAAGGAGAGAAACTGTAAAAGGGCAGTTGGCCTTCGCCTATTGAAGGAAGGCCTCTAGTTGACGTCGGTGACCTCGTCGGTGGAGGAAGCCAAAAGTGGAGTAGGTCAAGACTGACCGAACCACTCTAAATCTCTGGTTTGCGTTTATTTTGAGAACTTTATCATTACTGCAAACCTCCTTCATAACTATTGCTCTCTGCGCTTTTACGAACAAGTTCTAAGTGCTGTTCTTTCCGAATCTGCATTCAGACGTAAATCGGTGTTTTCGTACATTACAGTTTACGTTTACGTTTTGATTCTGCAAAACTGTCTTCTGCGCCTTCACGAACAAGTTTCTAAGTGCTGATCTGTCCGAATATGCTTTCAGACGTAAACCAGTGTTTTCGTACGATATTTACATTGCAGTTTACGTTTACGCCTTGATTCTGCAAAACTGTCTTCTGCGCTTTTACGAACGAGTTTCTAAGTTCAGATCCCTTTGAAACTGCGTTTAGACACAAACTGCATTTAAACGTAAATTGTGTTTAGACGTAAACTGCGTTTAGAAGTAAAACTGTGCTTAATCTTAAGTAATCTTAAAATCGGCTTTTACATCGAAATCATTTTTATCGAACGAACGCAGCTTTCATTTTTAATCGCTGAAAGATTTCCGCTGCACTAATTCACCCCCCCCCTCTTAGTGCTCTCGATCCTAACACTCTCGATCCTAACATCTTCCTCTCTTACGGCTTGTTGCCCAATCGGCGGTTGACCTCCACAACCCCGATATCCTTGGCACAATTCCGCTCTTGGCCCGATGCCCGACGTCCGAAGCCTTCTGCCGTCCAATATCCTGACGTGATCTCCTCCGGCGCAACGTCAATTCCTCCTGCGTTAACTGTCTAATCCTGATCGAGTAGACCTGCATTGCTCAAAATGCAGTTAAACATCTAAACACAATCAATTAGTTTCATCATCAAAATCCGAGATTCAACAATCTCCCCCTTTTTGATGATGACAACTAATTGATGACTAACGGAGTTAACCTTAACTCCTTGGAGTTTAACCAAACTCCCCCTATCAATATGCCATTGATAGAACACTTGGATTATCCCAAATCCAAGTAACATTCATCACTTGTTCTGATAAACATTTAAACCATCATGCAAATATATAAAATATTCAATTTAATGCATGAAGTCATCAATATACTTCTCCCCCTTTGTCATCAACAAAAAGGAGAAGTTCCTACTCTTATGTGTTTAGAGAAAAAAAGTTTCATACATTGCATGAAAAACATAGTATCAAATTTTATCGTCATGCAATCTAGCAATTAAAGATGTGTAAGTTTAGCATGTTTGCTTTTCTTGAGATAACAACTAATTGCTTCTCTTTAGACTACAAGCTAGCAATTTTCATGATATGCAAGTTGCAAGCTAGCAAAATTTTGCTTCCTTTGCAATGTTTGAGCTAGCAATTTTGCTTCCGTAGCATGTTTTGTATTTTGAGATAGGCAAGATAGCACATTTGCCTTTTTTTGAGATAGCAACTCTTTTGAGATAGTGATCTTAGCAAATTTTACATCATGCAAGGTAGCAAATTTTTGTGATGTTCAAGATAATAAGTTCTTTCTTCTCTTTTGAGAAGTGCTATTTTCGCTTCCTTTACAAAGTACAAGCTAGCAAAGTGTTTGAAAAAGTGAGCAAGTTTTGCAACATACAAGCTAGCAAAAATTTCGAAAGCAAATACAAGATAGCTTTCTTGTGTAAGCTCATGATTCTTGCTTCCTATTGCAATGTACAAGTTGCAAGTTTTGCTTCTTGTGATAGGCAAGATAGCACTTTTGCAAATTTTTTGTTTCTTAAGATAGGCAAGCTTGTGATGTTTAAGATAACAAGCTCTTTCTTCTCTTTTGAGAAGTGTCATTTTTGCTTTCTTAGCAAAATGCTAAACTACCAAGAGACAATGTTTTACATGAGGCAAGCAAACAATTTGGCAAGTGTTACATTTGCATCTTCTCTTTAGATGTGCAGGAAAGTAAATATTTTTTTACATTTTCTTGACATTTCAAGCTAGCAATTTTCGGTGATGTTCAAGATATCAATTTCTTCTCTTTTGAGAAGTGTAATTTTTTGCCTTTTTCTTGAATTGTGCTAGCAATCTATCTCCCCCTTTGTCATTGTCAAAAAGAAGGGAGAACTCAATGGCTAAAAATTTCAACCATTCAACAAGCCAAATATGCAAAGAATTCATGAAAGATATCAATAAGGATCAATTCATGAATACCAAAGATATGATTCATGGTTCATTAAAATTCTTCTTAACAAGTTCACGATCAAGATTCATATAATTCATAATAAAGCAAATTGATGTACAATAATCACACAAGGCATACAAGGCAAAGAAATCTTGTTATTTCTATATTATGAAATATATGATATCAAGGCTCATGATTCATTTGAAAAGATATAGCACAAAGAGCAACTTGAAACATTCTTATCAAGATCACATTTTAAAATATTTGAAGTATCAAGATATCAATATGACACTTCATTGAATTCTTAGAAATCAAAAGACAAGTTACACTTCATTTGAAGAATTCCTTTTTGATAAATGGAGGGAGCATAATGAACGATCTTGATTTATAAAGAACTTCATGTTATAATTATCAAGATCATGATTTTAATAATTATTTTCTTTATCAAAGAATCACAAAAACAATTTATTTTTGCATAAGAAATCTCATTGTATTATGATTTATAAATTCTTTCTCTACACATGAATCATAGGAGATATAATAGCAATGATATCATGATTCATTTGGTAATAAATAGCAAGGAGAACAATTTGTTTCATGCATAAGAAATCTCAATAAGATCACATTTCACAAGAAATTTCAAGTATCAAATATCAAGTAATCATCATGTTTCTTCTTAAGTCAAGAAGTCAAGGGAAAGTTCATGATTCGGTTAAAACAAAATTTCATTCAAGTTAATTAAAAAAAATCATAATCAAATTATCATTTTTGAGATTCATAACATAATAACGTTATTACTATTTCATCAAAATCAATTTCGAGATTCACACAATATCATGAAAGCATTAATCTCGATAAGATAGGAAAAGCATTTTCTTTTTAAGTGATTCTTTTAACACATAAAAAAAAACTCATTCATAATTCAAGTGATTTACAAGATATCATAAATGAATTTATCACTTGTATTTCATCAAAATCGAGAACTCTAGAGATAGAAAATGATTGAAGCATTTAACATGATTGAAGCATGATTCATATTTAAAATGTATCTTATGTCGTAAATACGAATCAAGCATTTGTCAAATCTGAAATCATCCTCAAAATTTCATTCAATAAATTCATATATGACAAGCATAGATTTATTGAAAAATCAATAAGATAGAGGATTTTTATAAATTTCTATTCATGTGATTTGCTTCTTATGAGCATGCCTTTGCCCCCCCCCCCCCTTTTTTTTTAATGTTAACATTCAAAATAGAAGGGTAAATTTCGTAAAATAAATTATCAAGCATGATTCCATGATAACATTCTTTTAATATCTTGATATTCATTATCAAGTATGATTTCAAAAATTATGTTCAAGAGAAATCATTAAGACCAAATGCATGATACACTCATTTATTTTCAAAATATTCATCATGTTTATTTTCATGAGATTCACAAGATTGGTAAAATAAATTCATTAATCTCAATAGGATATAAAATTCATTTCTATTTCATACAATTGATTTCATGTGAGGGTATTCAAGTCTTTTTGTGAAAACATATATCATCATTTAAAATCAAAACATAAGTTTCGTCATTAAGCCATCAAGACCAAACACATCAAAAATGATATCACATCTATCATCAAAAGACTATCAAGAAATTCATACAAAGATGTAAATGCACTATGTCATCTTAATATGTTATGAGAATGTCATCTTAATTCGTCATAAAAATGATTAAACCAAAAACATGTTAATCCAATTGTTAATTTAAAATGAGAGTTTCAAATCAATATTTACTTCAAAAACTCATGCATGACATAAAATCATCAAGATACACATGCATAGATTAATCCTAAGCATTATCACATATCATATAGTTATCATCCCTAATGTTGCATACATCATTCAACATTTCAAAACATAACATGTATGAAACCTTAGCAATATACTTTTCATGATTAAATTTTTAATTTTTCAAAGATGCTAAAAATAAAAATAAATTTTTTATTTTCTATTCCTACTATTTAAATTAAGCACTCATGAAAAACTTCAAGTAATTTCAAAATAATTCAAGAGAGTTGAGTTACTTACCTTGTAGTCGAAGCCCGTCAAAGCCCAATTCGTCGTTTCACCTTTGGAAGTTCTTGATTCATCCTTGGTTGCCTTCCTCTTTTTTGGCCTCTTCCTTCGTTCAAGTTCATTGTCTATTTTAGATTTTTGTTTAATAAACTTATTAAGATTTAGTGTTCGAAGTTCAAGTTCATCATTGTCCTCATCACTTGAGTTATCGCTCAAGTGGTATTCATTTGTCCGGAGTTCCAAATCCTTCCTATTCTTTGGAAGGTGGTTCAAGTGTTGATTGTGTTCATCATATGCATTACACACTATTTCATATGTCATCAATGAGCCGATAAGTTCTTCAAGTGGAAAAATATTTAAATCTTTTGTTTCTTGTATTGCCGTTACTTTTGATTCCCAAGCTTTAGAAAGTGATCGTAAAACTTTACTAACAAGTTCAAAATTTGAGAAATATTTGCCAAGAGCTTGTAAACCATTAACGACATCCGTAAAACGGGTGTACATGTCAACAATGGTTTCGCTCGGCTTCATTCGAAAAAGCTCGAAATCATGCATTAAAATGTTAACTTTCGAGTCTTTGACTCTACTAGTTCCCTCGTGCGTGATTTCAAGTGTTCGCCAAATATCAAAAGCCGTTTTGCACGTTGAAATCCGATTAAACTCATTTTTGTCCAAAGCACAAAATAAGGCATTCATAGCCTTTGCGTTTAAAGAAAAATACTTCTTCTCCAAATCCGACTATTCGTTCATCGGTTTAGAGGGAAGTTGAAAACCGTTTTCAACGATATTCCATAAATCCAAATTCATAGAAATTAAGAAAACTCTCATTCGAGTTTTCCAATAAGTGTAGTCCAATCCGTTAAACAACGATGGACGAAAAACCGATAAGCCCTCTTGAAAGCCATGAAGAGCCATTTCTCTCGGGTATAAATCCGAAATGAGAAATACCGAGCTCTGATACCAATTGTTAGGACCGGAGCGGCACTAAGAGGGGGGGGGGTGAATTAGTGCAGCGGATTAAAACTTCGGTTTTGATAAATCTTTCGTACGATGAAAAGCAATATCAATGGAAACTGATTTTAGAAGCTTGATAACTTAGAAACGTATAGAAGCGTAGTAACTAAGTAGAGAAGTTTGTAGTATGTAAATGACAAGAGTAGGATGCAAACCAGATAACGCAGCAGTTTTTAAAGTGGTTCGGTCAAAATGACCTACATCCACTTGCGAAGCCTTCTTCGAAGAGGCTTCTAACTTCCACTAGCAATTTTCTTGTAGGGGAAGGACTAATACCCCTCTTACAACCTTTACAAGTGGTTCACACTCTTACAATTCTTTTCAACAAGATGGGAGGAGGTGAACACTTAAGCAATATGAAAAACAAGGCTTGCAAAGACTATTCTAAGGCTCTTAACTCAAACTATTGCTTTTCAAAAGGTTGTTGTCTCAGCTGAGATTTGAGGGGTATTTATAGGCCTCAAGAGGATTCAAATTTGGGCTCCAAATTTGAATTCTCTTTGGTTCCCGGTGCTGGCGGTGCCACCGCCCAGCCCAGGCGGTGCCACCGCCTGGCTCTCGGGTGCTAGGCGGTGCCACCGCCAAATCTGGCGGTGCCACTGCCTACACTATTTCAGCTCACTGGTTGGGCTCCAAAATTGGCCCAAACCAGTCCGAACTTGAGCCCAATTGGCCCCTACTTGGTTTATAGGATTAACACCTAATCTTAACCCTAAGTAACGTGCTAACTACGAATTTAAAGATATTTTCTAAGCTATTACAAAGTTCGTAAGTCAAGACTTCTTCCGGCGAGCTTCCGACGAACTTCCGACGGTTTTCCGATAAACTCTCGGAAACCATTCTACGGACTCCCGGCAAGCTCCTAGACTTCACGATTTGATCTTGACGAGTTCCAACGAGCTTCTTCGGCAAGCTCCGATCTTTCTTGGCGAGCTTCGTGAACTTCCAGCGAACCTTCCGGCAAGCTTCCGAAAAACCCTTCGGCAAGCTCCCTACTCATTCTCGGCTAGTTCCGGCAGCATTCCCAATGAACCTTCGGACTTCCGTCGAACTCTTGAACTCACAACAAATCCTTCGCTCTTGACGCCGACACTTTATTTCGCTTTATGTCTTCATCGTTATCGTAGTTAATCCTGCACACATAAGTCAAAACTCTACTCCGATCTAGACAATTATTACAAAGCGAATTGACATTCTGTTGCTCGGCACGTCATTGGTTGGTGCTTCGTCCGATTCTTCGACGCATCGTCCTCTCTTGCGGCTTGTTGCCCAATCGGTAGTTGACCTCTGCAACCCTGATATCCTTGGCGCAATTCCACTCTTGGCCCGATGCCCGACGTCCGAAGCCTTCTGTCGTCCAATATCCTGACGTGATCTCCTCCGGTGCAACGTCAATTCCTCCTACATTAACTGTCTAATCCTGATCGAATAGACCTACATTACTCAAAATGCAGTTAAACATCTAAACACAATCAATTAGTTTCATCATCAAAATCCGAGATTCAACACTTCTTGCATTCATAGCAAGTAGTTCAGCTCTTTTTAAGTCTATTTTTATTCTTTAATCATTATTTCATGAACTTTTTAAATTTCATGAAGAGTTCAAGTTCACCATCACTTGAGCTTATGCTTGAGTGATCTTCTTTTGTTCAAAGTGCTAATTCCTTCATGTTTTTTGGAAGGTTGTTCTCAAGTTCGTTTTGTGCATTATGCATCATTTCATATGTCATCAATGAACTAAAAAGTTCTTCAAGTAAAAAATTATTAGGATCTTTTGTCTCTTGTATTACGGTTACTTTCAGATCCCAACTCTTATTTAGAGAACGTAAAATTTTGTTTACAAGTTCAAAATCCGAAAAACTTTTACCAAGTGCTTTTAAACCATTGACGACATTCGTAAAATGGGTGTACATGTCAACAATGATTTCGCTTGGTTTCATTCGAAATAATTCAAAATCATGCATTAAAAGATTGACTTTAGAATCTTTAACTCTAGTAGTGCCTTCGTGTGTAATTTCAAGAGAGTGCCAAATATCGAAAGCAGTTTCGCAAGTAGAAACCCGATTAAACTCAGTTTTATCTAAGGCACAAAATATGGCATTCATAGCCTTTGCATTTAAATAAAAAGTCTTCTTCTCCAAATCATTCCAATGGTTCATTAGAAGAAAAGACCTTCAAAAACTATTTTCAACAATATTCCATAAATTTAAATCCAAGGAAAGCAAAAACACTTTCATTCGAGTTTTCTAATATATGTAGTCCTTCCCATTGAATAAGGGAGGACGAATGAGAGATTGACCCTCTTGAAAGTCGAAAAGAGTTATTTCTCTTGAGTGTTAAACCAAATGAGAAATAACGAGGCTCTGATACCAACTGTTAGGAACGAGTCGGCACTAAGAGGGGGAGTGAATTAGTGCAGTGGTAAAAATGTTGGTTCTAAAAATGTTTCGTACAATAAAAATCAAACTAGGAACATAACTTGAAATTCAGTGCTTGTTCGTAAGCGTAGGCATAGTAAAAGCATAGTAAGGAGGAAAGGCAGTTTGCTATAAAAGTAAATTGCAAGAAGGAAATGCAAACCAGATTTTTATAGTGGTTCGGTCGTCGTGACCTACATCCACTCTACTGATTCCTCTTCTGTCGAGGCCACCGGCATCCACTATCGGTCTTTCTTCAATAGGTGAAGACCAACCACCTTTTACAACTCGATTCTCCTTTTATCAGGTTTAGGAGATAACCCTTACACCCCCACTCACTCCTCTCTCAAACTATTCTAACACTTAGAACTTTGAGAGGAGTTCACATAATATTACAGCAACGTTTCTTTCTTTTTCACTCTCAAGTCTTATGTATTTTAACCAGGGATGAGAGCGATATTTATAGGCTTCAAGTTGATTCAAATTTGGAACCTAAAAATGTCTCATTCCGGGTTTCCTAGGTACTGGCGGTACCACCGCTAGTGTTAGTCTAACACTAAGCGGTAACACTGCCTGACAGAGGCGGTACCACCGCATGGCACCTTGACACTGGACGGTACCACTGCCTGCAGCCTTTTAGAGACTGTTTGGGTGGTACCACCACCTGACACAGTCTTGGAGACTGTGCCACGACGGTGTCACCTCTTGGGTCACTATTTGAGTCTTTTCTTTGGGCCCAACACAGTTCACATATGGGCCCAACTGGCCCCTAATTGGGTTGGCCCAATTTCAATCTTAATTATGTGCTAACTATGAATTCAAAGACATTTACTAAGCTAAACAAGTCCATAAGTCTAGTTTCTTCCGATGAGCTTCCGACGATCTTCTAGCGAACTTCCGATGATCTCTCGTCAATGTTTTATCGGACTCCTAGCAAGCTCCTGGACTTCACGATGATCTTCTTGGTGAGTTCCAATGAGCTTCTTTGGCAAGCTCCTAGACTTCTCGATCAATTCCGACAGAACTTCCGACGAACTGTCACGGACAAACTTCTAAATAGGATATTTGATGTAATGCTTATGTATGTCCGTGTCTTTTGGTATCTTCATGCTTTGCACAACATGTAGAGGGACGACCGAAGGCTTAATAGTCTTATTTTAGTTGGGTTGGTGGCCGCTTAAGACTTGTAAATAAAGGTTGTGTCATGTGGACACTTGTGAGAGATTTTCGGTCTGTAGTGGACCATTTTGACCCTTTGTTGTGCAATTGTTCAGAGCTTGTAAAGTCTGTTTATAATTTGCATTGTCTATGAAGTATTTTCAGAAATGTTTGCTTGTGGATCCCGAGTGAGGTATTTTCTCTAACCCATTTTCTCTTTTGTGGGTCCAAAGGGACCATGGGAGGCTTCGGGGAGGCTGACCTTTGCGGACGGACACGCAAGGGTGCTGCACGACTTAGGCAAAACCAACTAAGCCTGTGACAGATGGTATCAGAGTCGGACAAGCACATATAGAAACACTTAGCATGCAAACGTGGGGGACCTAGCGGGGCTACATTGAGGGCAATCAGCACACGCACAACCATTTGGGGGAAAACGAGCATGGAGGTGTAGGGAAAAGGAGTCGCTCAGAGGAACGGGCATCTAAGATTGGCATTCAGAGGAATGGCCAACCCTTTATGCAAGAGGCACCACGAGAAAAGGCAAGCTTAGAAGAATGTGGAACGCACAAAGGTTGGGGTGGCTGAGTTTGAGCTACGGCTCAACGTTGACAACAATTCTTGATAATGCTCAAGGCAAGTGAGGCGCTTGGTAAAGGATGAGACCATGCAAGGTGGAATGAGTTGCTCAACGACCGAAAGAGTTGTGCAAAGCTCACAGAGGTAAGGGAATTGCTAACTCAAAGAATTCGGTACTCATGCATGGGCTTGTGTGTAGACGATGGAATGTTTGCGACCATCCCAAGCCGACCGAAACTCGATGCCATGGAGTATTGAAACTTTCTCTTCGACATGTGAAGGATACGTCCATAGGAGGCTGAAGTATGCAGCGAGTTCAGCATATTGCTAGGCCTTGAGTTGTACAGTGGGGGCGTATGGATGTGGAGTCACAATCTAGCAAGTGCGTTTGTAGGAGGTAGAACAATACGCAGTTTGTTCAGCAAATCGGAGTAGTCCAAAGGGGATGGTGGTCTCCGAAATGAAGAGAGATGTTGCTCCAACGGGATAGATATCCAAGAGAGATAAGTCCCGGCTCTCTAGAGGGAGAATCATGTGCAACAGACCGTACATATTAAGGAGGAGTATCTCATCAAACAACTACCCCATGAAGCTCAATGGACCGAGTAAGCGGCAATGAGTCGTCGCATGATCTTGCTTAAGAGAATGCATTAGTGGATGCATTTCGAGATCAAGTGGGGGAGCAACCCAAAGCAACACAAATGAAGGCATACTTGGAGTCGATATGGAGATCGGACTTAAGGGAGGGCTGACCCGTGGATGGTGGGCGCGAGGGCCACCATCAACTCAATGCAAAAACGAGGAGTGGAGTAACTTGGGTGTAACTTGGCGAAGTACCCAAGTCGCATGAAAGGAGCCAGCATAGAAGATGGAATATGGAGCGGAGGCATAGTGCTTTCCTTAGACAGAGGTCAAGGACATGAACTCTTGCAAAGGCAAGAGCAAGATCATGTTGTTCCATAGGTCCTTCATTCTAATGGAGCGGACTCATCTTGTATTG
Organism: Musa acuminata AAA Group; assembly: GCF_036884655.1. NCBI lineage: Eukaryota > Viridiplantae > Streptophyta > Magnoliopsida > Zingiberales > Musaceae > Musa > Musa acuminata. Next base: position 10,932,360 of record NC_088348.1, read on the forward strand.
TGCTAAAGACGAAGGGAGCTTCTGGGCACATGCACCTTATCTTAGAGAAGCATTTGATGGAGGAACTAAGGCGACTCAACTTGCGGAGGCGAAGTTGGGTTCAGAAGGCCTTGGCATGGGGCAAGAGGACGCAAAGGCGAGTACTCTTGAAGAATATGCCACAGTGTTGCCAGTCAAGTTGCTAGGCAGGAAGCGGTGCACAACGGAGATTGTGCTGGTAGGGGTAGAGGCCCAGGATCTAGACAATGGTGCACCATTTTCAACAAAGTCGGTGGACTTCGGGAGCTACTAGGCGACGAACTGTCCTAGAACGGTGCTTCTTCTAAGTGTGACCCAAGAGTGGGTGGATGAAGGTCGATTGCTAAAGGAGCGAACAAAATCGAAGGTGGAAGAGACCCTGCGATGTATTGACAGAGGCCACACATGGAGGGATCACAATTCGAGTTCATCCCATAAGGATCAGAATGCAATAGAGATGTCACCAGGAGGCAACATAGTGCAGCGGATCATGGTGGAACAGTTCGTGGCAATGCGATACACATGACATAGTCCTGTGAGGGACTAGATTATATGGAGGTATGATCGGGAGATACTAGAAGCTCCACTTCGGTGAACAACACGATAGTAAGAAGGGCTGTGGATTCAAAGAGTGAAGGCCATGGTACCATAGACGCGGGTCTTCCGTGCGTGCATCGAATTTTGCATCAAATGAAAGCTTTAGTCATCGGCATATGGGGGGCTGTGTTCCGTCAAGGGAAAAGTTCGAACATAAGTACCAGTGAGTCCCATGGGAGGGACTTGATCATACAGAGGTATAATAGAAGTAACTGGAGAGTTAGATTGCTCCAGAACATATATTCGCTTAAGGGAGCCCGACAAGTCAGATGACAAGGTCGAGTAAGCGAACGTTGTTACCAAGGAAGCTAAGGAGAACAGAATTGGTGCAAATCCTACAACGTGATGGCAGAGGCCATGTATGGGAGTTGCAATCTGTCTTTCCATCGACCAAAGGGAGTTGCTTGGAGAACACAGATGTGTTGAAGCAGGGGGTCGAAAGGGGCGAGAAAGCGACGACGAGTCCAAAGGGACTTAGCTACCCAAAATCAAGCATCAGTTAGAATGGAGGTGGACTCGGAGGAGTGCCACAGAGACATATCTACTGATCGTGAAGAAAAGAGATACAGATGTGAGGCGACGGATAGTAGGGCCATGGGCATGGCAGGGCCATGGTACCGCAGAGGCGGGACTTCCGTGAAAGTCATTGATCCCTTACTCTCATGGAGGGAGAGTGCTTGGTCGTGAAAGGGGCCGAGGAGGTGGAGCGTGCAGAGGCAAATTCTAAGTACCGAGACAAGGTTGAAGGGCAGAGGCCAAGGAACTTCATAAGACCGGTGTCAACGAGCTTCTCATCAAGATAACCGAAAGTGAAGGATTTCAGGTCATGCAAGAGTGCACGACCAAGGAACGAAGCAGGAAGTACATGGTGCTGTACCTTTGCTACTCAGTGGAGTAGGCGGTCGGGTTGATGGAGAAGACGGTACAATCTCAGAGGCGACCAAAACTATTAGAGACTTACTCCAAGTTGGGATGAAAACTTCTTGCATTCTAGAAGTTCGATGGCATTGAGAAGGTGAATCACAATAACTAACTCAATGCAAGGAGTGCAAACACTTCAAGTGCTTCAGAAGTGTGAGCAAAGAGCAGGTGAAGGCTAGTAACCAGCTCGATGCATGAAGTACAACCTCAAGGAGGCGGATGAAGTCGAGTAACCTTTGCCTTCTCAAATCTTAAGAGAATGGGCGAAACCTGCTAGTTATAGGTGCCCAGCAAGCCAATCACGTGAGTGATGGCACGTATGACTTGATACAGAATCATTTTACTTATTATATTTTGGCATATATAACTTTATAACTATTGCATATGTACATATATATATTGTGATGTCCTTGGATTTGTGCAATGGGAATCAGATCGTGATGAGATCACGATAATGAGATCGATTCACCTTTAAACATATATCCTAAATAATCCCGGTCATAGGTTACTCAAGAGGGACATCGTGATAGCCGGACAGACTGGTGTGCTGTATACCCGTCCATATGATGGATGTAGCTGATTTCATAGCTGCTCGTGTAGGGACACTAGGGATATAGTACAGGTGCTCATTGGAGAATGAGTTCACTGATTGATTCGCTTATGGAATGTTGGATGGTTGATGATGCCTTATTATCAGACAGCGATTCCGTAGTCCTAGTGGTGTATCTGGTCCTTAGACTTAAGACACCAAGGATGTCTTGTATAAGTGCTCCACTCTTTGATACCAGACTTGTAGGTTTTGTTGTCCTAGATCTAGTACAGTTGGTCATTGGGAGTTGTAGTCGACCTTATGAGGGCTACTGAGTGTCGATAGAGGATCATCCACTCTCGGCGTCATGAGAGGAATATCCCATGTGTTCTTGCTCAGACAAATCCCTGGCCAAGGCCATTCAGGTTGAGAGAGAAAGAGTTCTCCGAGAGAATCCGATTAGAGCGAGACTCGAGTAGAAACTGTATGGGTCTGAAAGCACCATGCTCGATATACAGTCTCTGGGATATTAGATGGATGAGAGACTATAGGTATACGGTAAATGAGGACAGACATGTCCAATGGATTAGATTCCCCTATATCGTTTGGGGACTACGATGTAGTGGCCTAGTACGTCCGTAGTCGATGAGTCAAGTGAATTATTACAGAGATAATAATTCACTGAGTTAGAAGGAGTTCTGACAGGTATGACTCACGGCCAGCTCGATATTGAGCCTAAAGGGTCACACACATATGGTAGGCATTGTGATGAGTAGAGGTTCGGATATGAGATATCCGATGGAGCCCTTATCTTATTGGATGCAGATCCAATACCCACTAGGGGAGGACCCATTAGGGTTTGATAGGGGACCTCTATAAATAGGAGGGATTCAGAGCCTCATAGGCTAGAGCCTTTGCTTGCCTTTCCTATTCTCCTCCCCCTCTCCACCTCAGAGCAGGCCTGGAGTTTTGAGGAGTGTCGTCGCAGCCCTACTGTGTGGATCACCACTAGAGAGGAGGACGCTTGACCTGCTTCACCCTCTCCTAAAGATCTGCAAGGAAATAGGGATATACGATCTCCCTAGGTAACACAATCTACTCTATACGCAGTTTTAAGTTTCGCGGATTTTACGCACCAATCTTCACACGACGACGAACATCTCTTTGGGAATCGGGGATTTTGTTTTCTTGTTCTTCCGCTGCGCATGTGATGTCGCTCCCAAGATTTTTCAACAAAACCAAGTACCCCAATTCTCTTATCTATCTAGCAGAGGAGCTTTGCACAGGTTCAAAGACTCTTCAAGATCATAGAAGGCAATAGTTATCAAATCCTCACCAATAGTGATTAGTGCTATTGAGAATAGATTGTCCACTTCATTTCCCAATGAAATGCCAATCGAAAGCGAAAGTGATGCGAACCTACTTGGAAGTGACAACTAAGTGAAAGAAGAGTCAATGGGCAAATTTTGTGGAGAAAGGACCCAAAACTTCAGAAGTTTATGAGATGATACTCGTTAAAGCTCCAACAAGCATCCATCCAGTTCAAGCAGCATAAGGCATTTGAGAGATTGGCGTATAGTAAGGATGGTCTTTTCTTTTATTTGGAGGATCTGCAGGAACCAACAGGGATCAACACAACTCAACCAACCCCACACTAAAGTCAGAGTCATTGGCGAGTTGAAGCAGCATGGAGGATCAAAGGTTCGACTAATAAAAAACAGCAGCGGAGAGTAACTGGGAGCCAGGAGGCGCATTGCAACTGAAGCAGAAGATTGAAGACTCGGCAAAGGCAAGGAGTTGTAGTGTCGACAAAGGCTTTGACGAAGATGTCGAAGGAATAAGTAGGGGAGAATGTCATGGAAAAACTTCTAAACAGGATGTTTGATGTAATACTTTTGTATGTCTATGTCTTTTGGTATGTTCATGCTTTGCACAATATGTAGAGGGACGACCGAAGGCTTAATAGTCCCATTTTAGTTGGGTTGGTGGCTGCTTTAGGCTTGTAAATAAATGTTGTGTCATGTGGATGTTGAATCTCGGATTTTGATGATAAAATCAATTGATGGGTTATTTGATCTAATCCATATTATTGAGTTAAGTGTGCAGGATTAACTACGATAACCAGAAAACACAAAGCGAGAATACCGGAGTCGAGCTCGATGGACGTTTAAGAGACCGAAGAATCATCGGAGATGCTGCCGGAACCGTCCGAGAAGAAATCGGGAACGTGTCGGAAGTTCACCGAAGAAATCGTCGGAGGCTCGCGGAGATCACCAAGAAGGCTCGGCTACTCGTTAAAGTCATCACAAAGATTGGGAGCTTGCAGGGAGTCCGTCGGAAGAAGTTCGTCGGAAAGCTCGCCGGAACAAGACTCGACGTTCGCGGTTAAAAAACTTGCTTAGGATGTTTTTTTTTATGTAGTTCACCTGTAATTAGGATTAGGATTAAGAGATAATCCTATATCCTGGTTAGGGGCCAACTGGGCCCAAAGTCAAATTTGGTTTGGGCGAAAAATAAGCCAAACCAATGAATCGGAAAGCTAGGCGGTGGAACCGCCTGGCTGGGCGGTGAAACCGCCCAGCACCCGAGTGCTGGGCGGTGACACCTCCTTGGCTGGGCGGTTGCACCGTCCAGCACCCGAGCGCTGGGCGGTGGCACCGCCTGGCTGGGCGGTGGAACCGCCAGCACCGGGAACCCTAAGAGAATTCAAATTTTGGAGCCCAAAATTTGAATCCTCTTGAGGCCTATAAATACCCCTCAAATCTCAGCTGAGGTTACAACTTTTGAGAAGCATTTTGATTGAGAGAAAAGTCTTAGAAAGTCTTAGCAAGTCTTGTTTTCAATTTGCTAGAGAGTTCTCCTCCTTCTTTCTTATTGAAAATTTGTAAGAGGTTGAGCTGCTTGTAAAAGGTTGTAAGAGGGGTGTTTACCCTTCCATTTCAAGAGACTTGCTAGTGGAAGGTGGGAGCCTCATCGAAGAGGGGCCTCGCAAGTGGAGTAGGTCATTTGACCGAACCACTCTAAAAATCGGCGTAATCTGTGGTTTGCTTTTTATTATTGTCATTTACATTACTGCAAATCTTCTTACTGCTTTAGTTCCTTATTACTCTTGCTGCGCAACTTTAAGAATACGCCTTCAAGTTAAATTTCTCAAGTTTCATTCTTAACGTACGAAAGAGCTTGTTAAAATCAAAGTTTTAATCCGCTGCACTAATTCACCCCCCCCTCTTAGTGCCGCTCCGATCCTAACAAGTGGTATCAGAGCAAGGTTATCTCTCATATTTGGTTTAATACCCAAGAGAGATGGCTTACTCCGGCATGCAAGAGGGCCATTCTATTGCACGACCACCTTTGTTTAATGGGTCGGATTACACATATTGGAAGACTCGCATGAGAATCTTCCTCATTTCTATGGACTTTGAGCTTTGGTCTATTGTCGAGAATGGATTTCAAAAATCTTCTCTTCCGATGAGCGAATGGAATGAATCGGAGAAGAAGGTTTTTGCTTTAAATGCAAAGGCTATGAATGCCTTGTTTTGTGCACTAGACAAAAACGAATTTAATCGTGTTTCAATGTGTGATTCGGCTTTTGATATTTGGAGAACTCTTGAGGTCACTCATGAAGGCACTAGCCGAGTGAAAGAGTCCAAAATCAACATCCTTGTGCACTCTTACGAACTTTTCCGAATGAAACCAAGTGAGTCCATCGGAGACATGTACACCCGGTTTACGGATGTCATCAATGGACTCAAAGCTCTTGGTAAAGATTTTACTAACTTTGAACTAGTAACTAAAATCTTAAGATCCCTCCCTAAAAGTTGGGATCCAAAAGTTACGGCCATTCAAGAGGCCAAAGACCTTAAAGCATTCCCTCTTGAAGAACTCATTGGGTCTCTAATGACCTACGAAATGACATGTCAAGCTCATGACGAGCTCGAGAACCCCCTTCCAAAGAACAGGAAGGATATGGCACTCAAATCACAAGAAGACCACTTGAAAGGAACATCAAGTGATGAGGACAGTGACAATGACATTGCACTTTTGACTCAAAAGTTTAAAAAATATTTAAGAAAGAACAGATTTAAAAATAATACAAAAAATAAATTTGAACAAAAGAAGGACCAAGTGATTTGCTATGAATGCAAAAAACCGGGACACTACAAGAACGATTGTCCTCAAGCCAAAAAGAGGACATCAAAGAAGAAGGCGTTCAAGGCAACGTGGGATGATTCAAGCGCATCCGAAGAAGAGGAGTCCAACACCGAGCAAGTTGCTCATTACGCGCTAATGGCTTTAGGAGAAGAGGTATGTGATTTACTTAATGAAGATTTATCTTTTGAAGAACTCTCTATCGCTTTTCATGAATTATTTGATGAATGTAGAACTGTTAGCAAGAAGTTAAGTATCTTAAAGAAAGAGCATGCTTTGCTACAAGATAAGTTTGATAATATTCAAACTCCTCCATGCTCTAAGTGTGAGCATTTAGAAGCAATAAAAAATGAAAATTTGCTTCTTAAAGAAACCTTAAACAAGTTTAAGGTTGGTAGCAAAGGATTAGATATGATTCTTGCACACAAGGGTCACATCGCAAATAGAAATGGAATTGGATTTGTAAAAGGATTACATCAAAATCCTACCACTTTCATAAAAGGACCTACATTACATGTTTCCTCTTATATGCAATGCAACTTCTGTTGCAAATCTGGACATATTGCCTACAAATGTCCTTTTAGGAAAATGAGTTCACAAAAATTAATATGGGTTCCTAAAGGAACTATAAAGGATTCGATAATAAATAACAAAGTTAGTGGGTCAATTTTTGAGGCACCCAAAATAAAATGGGTACCTAAAAATCATCCTCTTTTGTAGAAAAACCCACAAGCTAGGAGCAAGAGATGGTATCTCGATAGTGGATGCTCAAGACATATGACTGGAGATCCATCTCATTTCTCTATGCTCACTAGCAAAGAAGAAGGGTACGTCACCTTCGGAGACAACAACAAAGGCAAAATCATTGGCAAGGGAACTATTGGTAACAAATTTAGTTTTTCCATTGATGATGTTTTACTAGTTGATGGATTGAAACACAATCTCTTAAGTATAAGTCAACTATGCGATAAAGGTTATATCGTTAGGTTTGAATCAAATATGTGCATTATTGAAAAACCAAATCATAACATGACTATGATTGCTTTAAAACAAAATAATGTCTATACCATCAATCTTGATGAACTAAGTAATGAAATGTGCTTCTCCGTCGTAAATGATGATGCTTGGCTTTGGCATAGGAGATTAGGCCATGCAAGCATGAAAACAATATCTAAGATCTCATCTCAAGAATTAGTACGAGGAATTCCAAATTTAAAGTTTATTAAGGACAAAGTATGCGATGCATGTCAACTAGGCAAACAAATAAAAACAAGCTTCAAACCAAAAAATCAAATTAGCACTACTAGACCATTACAATTGATCCATTTGGACTTATTTGGACCAATTGATACAACAAGTCTAGGTGGAAGCAAATATGCTTTTGTGATTGTGGATGACTACTCTAGATACACTTGGACCTATTTCTTAGCTCACAAAAGTGATTGCTTCAAGTGTTTCTCTAAATTTTGTAAACTCACTCAAAACGAAAAAGGCTTCATGATTTCATCAATTCGGAGTGATCACGGTGGTGAATTCCAAAACCGTGACTTTCAAAATTTTTGCGAAAGTAATGGGTACAATCACAACTTCTCAACTCCAAGAAATCCTCAACAAAATGGAGTAGTTGAAAGGAAAAATAGAAACCTACAAGAAATGGCAAGAACTATGTTGAATGAACAAAGTTTACCTAAGTACTTTTGGGCCGAAGCTGTAAATACGGCTTGCTACATCATGAATAGAGTCCTAATAAGACCATCCTTATCCAAAACTCCCTATGAATTATGGAATAACAAAAAACCAAACATCTCCTATTTTAAAGTTTTTGGTTGTAAATGCTTTATTTTAAATGAAAGGGATGCTTTAGGAAAATTTGATGCTAAATCCGATGAAGGCATCTTTCTTGGTTACTCTTCCGTTTCTAAAGCTTTTCGGGTTTTTAATAAAAGAACTTTAGTAATTGAAGAGTCTATTCTTGTAGTTTTTAATGAAATTTCCGATTTAAAGAAAAATGATTTTGATGATGATCTTGGTTTTGATAATTTGAATTTAAATGAACCCTCTCCTCAAAATAGCCATTTGAATGCATCTTCTTCCGAAATTTCTTTACCAAAAGAATGGAAGTATGTAGATGCTCATCCAAAAGAGCAAATTATAGGAGATACATCAAAAGGGGTTCAAACTCGTTCTTCTTTCAAAAATTTTTGTGCTAACGCCGCCTTCCTTTCTCAAATTGAACCTAAATGCATTGACGAAGCCTTAAAAGATGATTTTTGGATCATTGCAATGCAAGAAGAATTGAACCAATTTGAGAGGAATGAGGTATGGAAGCTTGTTCCTAGACCAAGTGACCACTTAGTCATAGGTACTAAGTGGGTCTTTAGAAACAAGCAAGACGAAAATGGTATTGTGGTTAGAAACAAGGCTAGATTAGTGGCCAAAGGTTTCAACCAAGAAGAAGGTATCGATTACGAAGAAACCTTCGCTCCCGTGGCTCGATTAGAAGCCATAAGGATGCTCCTTGCCTATGCTAGTAGTAATAATTTTAAACTATTTCAAATGGATGTTAAAAGTGCTTTCTTGAATGGTTTTATTTCCGAAGAAGTATTTGTCGAACAACCTCCCGGATTTGAAAATTCTCTTCTTCCTAATCATGTATTCAAATTGACTAAAGCTCTCTATGGCTTAAAACAAGCTCCTAGAGCTTGGTATGAAAGGCTTAGTTCCTTTCTTATTTTAAATAATTTTACCAAAGGCAAGGTTGATACTACATTGTTTATTAAACATTTTGAAAATAATTTTCTTATTGTGCAAATTTATGTTGACGATATTGTGTTTGGCTCTTCGGATGAATCACTATGTGAATCATTTGCCAAATGTATGAGTCTTGAATTTGAAATGAGTTTAATGGGTGAATTAACTTTCTTTTTGGGATTACAAATCAAACAACTTAGTGATGGTATATTTCTTAACCAATCCAAATATACATTAGAATTGTTAAAACGATTTAACATGGATAATTCAAAAGCAATAAACACCCCTATGAGTACTGCGACTAAGTTAGATATGGATGAAAATGGTGAAAGTTTCGATCAAAAAACATATAGGGGAATGATAGGTAGTCTACTCTACCTCACTGCGACTAGACCGGATATTATGTTTAGTGTAGGACTTTGCGCTAGGTTTCAATCTAATCCTAAATTATCTCATCTTAAGAGTGTTAAAAGAATATTTAGGTATCTTAAAGGAACTTCAAATTTAGGATTGTGGTATCCAAAATCTGAAAATTTTGATTTAATAGCCTATGCGGATGCCGATTTTGGCGGATGCAGAATAGATAGAAAAAGTACATCCGGAACATGCCAATTTTTAGGACATGCACTTGTTTCTTGGACTTCCAAGAAACAAAATTCAGTTGCACTATCTACGGCAGAAGCCGAATACATAGCTGCAAGTGCATGTTGTGCACAAGTCATTTGGATGAAAAATACATTAGAAGACTATGGAATTCACTTTAAAAATATTCCCATAAAATGTGATAATACTAGTGCCATATGTCTTACTAAAAATCCAATTCAGCATTCTAGAACTAAGCACATCGACGTTAGGCATCATTTCATACGCGATCATGTCCTTAACAATAATATTGTTCTAGAATTCATTGACACAAAGCATCAATTAGCGGATATATTCACAAAAGCCTTGAATGAAGACCAATTTGAATTCATTAGAAGGGAATTAGGTATGTTAAATTGTCCCTAAACAATAAACTTGTTTGATTGGATTTTCCGTAAAGTTTTTCATCTTCTTTCCATCTCTCATTCCATATGACATGTTGTGAAATCTCGAAATCGACTTTGATGACTTGATAATGAATTTCAAGTTAGCGATTTGATTTAAATAAGTTTTATCTAAATCATAATCTTGATCTTGCAAAATTGGAATCACAAATAATATCTTTTGGCATTCATGAATTGATACTTACAAATATGAAAGTATTGGCATTCATGACTTGAATTTGATTGAAACATTGTATGCTTAAATTAATCATTCTCCTATGTTTCAAAAATTCTTTAAATGCCTTATGTGATGATTAAAAAGTAATGTTGAGATTTTCATGAATTTGACGATTTGAATGAGTTTGTATTCGAATTATGATCTTGACTTCGTGAAATTACTACTTGAATTTTTTTATCCCAATCTCTCTCTTATACATCTACAATTTCTGTTATTCATAGGAAGAAGAGATTAGATAATATGAATGCATGTTGAATTTTCCTCTAAAATGAACTCTGCGTAAATATTTTTGCATACTTAATTTTCAATGATAAAATCGTTGTATGACAAAATATGTGCTTCAAGTCTCATTTTCCTTTTTGTTGATGACAAAGGGGGAGAAAAGTGATGACTTATATCATTCTTAATAGCATGACAAAATATGAATTGCAAAATCCTTGAGAAAAGTGATCGATCGATGATTATCTTATATGCCTTGCAAAATCCTTGAAAATATTGTAAGATTGATTGATCATATTGAATGCATGTCTAAAATGTATAATCATGCAATTCAAGTTGAAAATCTTTATCTCTTGTCATAGTAAAATTTGTCTCTTATCTTTCGACTTGAAAAAGATTTTCATCAAAGTTTCGCATTTACATTATGCTTAATGAGAATAACGATAAGTTCTACGGTTAGAGCTTATAGGTTTATACTTGAATTCAATGATGAAATTCAAGTGTTTTATCTTCTCATAATATGGCATATAGATAGGGGGAGTTACGTTTAACTCCGTCATCAATTGATTGTCATCATCAAAAAGGGGGAGATTGTTGAATCTCGGATTTTGATGATAAAATCAATTGATGGGTTATTTGATCTAATCCATATTATTGAGTTAAGTGTGCAGGATTAACTACGATAACCAGAAAACACAAAGCGAGAATACCGGAGTCGAGCTCGATGGACGTTTAAGAGATCGAAGAATCATCGGAGATGCTGCCGGAACCGTCCGAGAAGAAATCGGGAACGTGTCGGAAGTTCACCGAAGAAATCGTCGGAGGCTCGCGGAGATCACCAAGAAGGCTCGGCTACTCGTTAAAGTCATCACAAAGATTGGGAGCTTGCAGGGAGTCCGTCGGAAGAAGTTCGTCGGAAAGCTCGCCGGAACAAGACTCGACGTTCGCGGTTAAAAAACTTGCTTAGGATGTTTTTTTTTATGTAGTTCACCTGTAATTAGGATTAGGATTAAGAGATAATCCTATATCCTGGTTAGGGGCCAACTGGGCCCAAAGTCAAATTTGGTTTGGGCGAAAAATAAGCCAAACCAATGAATCGGAAAGCTAGGCGGTGGAACCGCCTGGCTGGGCGGTGAAACCGCCCAGCACCCGAGTGCTGGGCGGTGACACCTCCTTGGCTGGGCGGTTGCACCGTCCAGCACCCGAGCGCTGGGCGGTGGCACCGCCTGGCTGGGCGGTGGAACCGCCAGCACCGGGAACCCTAAGAGAATTCAAATTTTGGAGCCCAAAATTTGAATCCTCTTGAGGCCTATAAATACCCCTCAAATCTCAGCTGAGGTTACAACTTTTGAGAAGCATTTTGATTGAGAGAAAAGTCTTAGAAAGTCTTAGCAAGTCTTGTTTTCAATTTGCTAGAGAGTTCTCCTCCTTCTTTCTTATTGAAAATTTGTAAGAGGTTGAGCTGCTTGTAAAAGGTTGTAAGAGGGGTGTTTACCCTTCCATTTCAAGAGACTTGCTAGTGGAAGGTGGGAGCCTCATCGAAGAGGGGCCTCGCAAGTGGAGTAGGTCATTTGACCGAACCACTCTAAAAATCGGCGTAATCTGTGGTTTGCTTTTTATTATTGTCATTTACATTACTGCAAATCTTCTTACTGCTTTAGTTCCTTATTACTCTTGCTGCGCAACTTTAAGAATACGCCTTCAAGTTAAATTTCTCAAGTTTCATTCTTAACGTACGAAAGAGCTTGTTAAAATCGAAGTTTTAATCCGCTGCACTAATTCACCCCCCCCTCTTAGTGCCGCTCCGATCCTAACAGTGGATACTTGTGAAAGATTTTCGATCTGTAGTGGACCATTTTGACCTTTTGTTATGCAACTGTTCAGAGCTTGTAAAGTCTGTTTGTAATTTGCATTGTCTATGAAGTGTTTTCAGAAATATTTGCTTGTGGATCCCGAGTGAGGCATTTTCTCTAACCCGTTTTCTCTTTTGTGGGTCCAAAGTGACCATGGGAGGCTTCGGGGAGGCTGACCTTTACGGACGGACACGCAAGGGTGCCGTACGACTTAGGAAAAACTAGCTAAGCCCGTGACAGAATGTCTGGACTTCCGACGAACTCTCGAACTCCCAATAAAATCGCGTTCTTGACTCCAGGACTTCATTTTGCTTTATGCCTTGCTATCGTAGATAATTCTACATATGTAAAACACATTTCGATATAGACAATTATTACTAAGCATGAATCATGTTGTTCGGCATGTCATTCATTCATTGACGCTTTGTCCGATTCTTCGGCGCATCATCCTTTCTTGTGGCCTATTACCCAATTAGTCAGTTGATCTCCGCAACTCTGATATCCTTGGCACAATATCCACTTTTCTTGGTCCGATGCCCAAAACTGTAGCCTGAAGCCTTCTATCGATACATCGACCGATTCTTCGGTGCGATGTCCAATCTTCTAATATGTTTCTTTGGCCCAACATAAATTTTCTTGCTTTAAATCTCTCCCTGATCGAAGCATCCTACATCACTCAAAACGCAGATCAAATCATAAATACTTATCAATTGGTTTCATCATCAAAATACGAGATTCAACAATCTTCACATAAACTAACCCTCGCTGCTTAAGCTTCAGCATTGGATTTTGGCTTAGTTTGGGCTATATTTTGACTCAATCAATCCATGCATGATTTAAATGAGGCTCAACTCTGATTCAAAACCCCATCTTAGTTTGAGCTATATTTTGGGGATAAGGCTCGCATTAGGTTCATCGACATGTCTCAATTGATAATAAAAAGATTTAAATTAATTATATATTTATTTAAATTAATTATTTTTAATATTTAAAAAGTTTATACTTTCTAAAATTATTTTAGAATATTTATATTTATGAAAGTAAAATATTTAATATCATTTCTCTCACATCGACTTTGTTGAAATTGAGTTAACATATACTCAGTGATAAATTCTACGGTATTTTCGTTAATAGAGTTGACGACGTGAAGAAAAATAAGATTAAATATTTTACTTTCATAATTATATAGATTTTAATTTAAAAATATAAAAATCAAGATACTAAGAATAATTAATTATTAGAGAGAATATATAATTAACAGATAAAATTTTGTTAGTAACATGTCAATAATTTGGATCGTCCAACCTCTGAGTGATTCCACCCATTAAAATAGCTCTCCATCCCCTTTTTCATTCTCTCACTCACATGACTTTCCCGTTGCCTTTCTCGCTCACTCTCTTGTTCACTCTTTCTCTCTCTTTCTCAATTAAACATCTTAATTGATGATTAGAGTTCCAACAAGTCATTTAGTGAAAGATTTCTTTAATTAAAGATATTTATATTATTTCTATGTTTTAGTTCTCATTTAATATGATTAGGATCCTTAGTAGTGTCTTATTATAAATAATTATAGTTGATTAATATATTTTTCTTGATTTTAGAGATAATTTTTATAATTATAATTTGTTGATGGTGATTAATATATTTCTATTATAGGCACAATTAAGACAATTATCTAACTTAATTTTTAGGATCAATCATAACATATGAAGGGTGAATAGTGTATCTCACTCTAAAATCTATACCAAATTTGATCCATTATCTTGTTTTTAAGGCCTATAATAGATACTTTTAAGGTCAATTGTTAACCAAGCTTAGTCACATCTTCCTAACATATGATTAATGTGTCTTTCTTGAGTTTGAATACTATTAAGGTCATTAGATACTTTTGTTAGGATCGAGTCGGCACTAAGAGGGCGCGGGGGGTGAATTAGTGCCGCGGATAAAAACATCATTTTGAAAAACTTTCGTTTCGATTAAACCTATTTCGGAAAGATATTAACTTGAAAACGTACGAAAAAGTGTAATGAGAAAGTAAAGCACGTGTCACGCCCCCCGAATTTATTATCAACCACAATCCATTCCAGGATCCAATCACACATTTGAGGACACTGAGAAAACATTCAAGTCAGTTTATAATCGTACCATCATATCATGTAATGATTCACAAAATCCAAAACCCACTCAACTAAACCATAACCACATCATAAATCCATAGTTGTGGGAATCTATACAATCACAAAAACTAATGTTTACCATATTTTCATATCATTACAAAAATTAGCTTAACATTCCCAAAATTGAGGGGTACTTTTCAAATATTTACAAGATACAACAATCTAGATTTGTCATTGATACACACAAAAGGAACTTATACAATATCAACTTATCAAGTACGAAAGATTTGCCCAAAGCCTTCTAGCTTTCCACTATCGTAGCTCAATTTAAACATTCTAGCAAACGACAAGCTATCCTGAAAAATTTATATAGCAACAGGGTGAGCACATAGAGCTCAGCAAGCGACTAACGATTAATGGCATATAAATCATTTCGGAGCATATCAATTGCATATGAAGTATATCCATGACATATGGAATATTTTAAAGTATATCAAAGATGTAAGGAGCATTTCAGATATCAATGACATATGAAATATTTCGGAGCATATCAAGGAACAAATACGAAACAAAAGCTCAAACATCACATATGACGTTGCATACATTTCATTCTTATCCAAAGCACAAATAGAAGTATATAACCAAAGCTTTGAATATCATATCAAGCAATTAGAAAGTGAAGTGGGATCCCAAACATAATATGGTCCATCCATTTCTGAATGACCATCAAACATAATCTAAAGCATCGCGGGCTCTAAGCACATACCTTTTACCATTTCTGGCAAAGGTCTAGATAATCCCTTTACCATTTTTGGCAAAGGTCCATATAATCCCTTTTACTATTTCTAGCAAAGGTCCAAATGATCTCACAAACACCAGAGTATAAAAGATATTGTGAATAATAAATTGGGGTATATCGGAAACACATGTGGAACAACGAAATGCATGTGCCTATACGAAATATTACGATACAAACATGAAGTTTTCATAACAGATTAAGGTATACAAATACTCATAGGACAAGAGTATACATGAATTTGAAGCAATAATGTAAAGCTCAACTAAAATAAGGATTTTAGCTGAAATCAATTTCCAAAAATATGAAACAAGAATAGGCGAAATCGATCAATGCTCAATTCTGCTAGAATTTGAGAGACACATTGCATGAATTATTTGGATGATCAATTATGCTCCAATTTGCATAAAATAGGAGTCACTCGAAGATGTACCAATCTAGTTTTTGATAACTTAAGTTTCGCATGAATCTGAGTTTTCAGCAAGGAGTTATAAAAAATTTAGTAACCAAATGTCAGAGAACATTATCTCTATTTTATAGAATTTATAGAGTTGACTTGAACAGATGATTCAATAGGTAATTGTGCTCCAAATCATTCAAATCAGATATCTACAGAAAGATTTATGAGTCTAGTTTCCAATAGATCATACTTTATATAAATTGAGTTCCCAACAGAAAGTTATAAGCAGTTAAGCAACAGGAGGTTAGAAATTACAGTCCCTGTTTTACAGAATCTATAGGGTTAATTGAAACAGAAGTCTTAGTAGGCATTTAAACTCTAAATCATTCAATCTTAGTATCAAATTAAAGATCTTTGAGTCTATTTTCAAATGGATTAGGGTTTGCTTAAATCAGAGTTTATTGCTATAAGTTAGGTCCGAAACAGTACATAGAGGTCATATTACTAAAAAATTATAGATTCATGGCATTGTATCAAAACGAAAGAAAGGTTTGGTGCTAAGCTGAAATCTTTCAAATTATGAAGAATTAAAATGAAAACAAAGATTAAAATTTATATAGGAATGGGTTAGAACACTTGCCTTAAACAAATTTGAGTCTCAAAGGTGTGGAATTGATGCAAAACCTCAAGCCAAAGTAAAGCTTTTCTTCTTCTTCTTCTTCTTCTTCTTCTCTTCATCTCAAACCAACGTTGGCTGCAGCTTCTTAAGTTTTCATCCTTTTATTTCTCCTCTAATATATTAGATTTAGCTAATATAAGGATTGCAATGTGGCAAGCATGCATGAAAGGGGCTTAGGTGTCATCCATAGAATAAATTTAGGTGGTATTATTAGGTTAGCTAGTGACACATGTCCACCATTTTTTTTCTTTAACTTAAATCTGAATCTTTCATAAATCATATCAAACTTCTAATATTCATATTTAGGTCCCTAGCCATAAACTTCTAATATAAAATAATTTAATATAAAAAAATTATTAGATAATCCTCAAATTTACAAATAAATATCTATAATTTTTTTTTAAATGGGGATGTTACAGCACGTAAGGTAGTTTGCAGTAAAGATAAATTGTAGGAAGTAAATGTAAATTAAGTTTTATAGTGGTTCGATCGTCGTGACCTATATCTACTCCGGATTCCTCCTCCGTTGAGACCACTAACATTCACTATCAGTCTTTCTTCAATAGGTGAAGACCAACTACCCTCTTACAACACTTTCTCCTTTTCACAGGTTTAGGATATAACCATTACAAGTCACCCTTTTACAAGTATTCCTTAGGATTAACTCTAAGCATTAGGAGAAGGGAACTCAAAGTTTTGGCAGAGTTTACTCAATTTTTTCTCTAGAATTCTTGTTCCTTTCTTGCTGTCCAAGTGAGATATTTATAGGCCCTAAATAGTTTCAAAAATGGAGCCAAAAATTTAAACTTGCGAGTCTTCCGGTTACGGGTGGCACTTGGCGGTACCACCGCCTGACACACTATCACTGGGTAGTACCACCGCCAAGTCTAGCAGTACTACCGCCTGATAGCCTCAGAGACCGAGTTTTTTGAGTTTTCTAACTCATAGGCGGTTCTACCACTTGTTCTGGCAGTGCCACTACCTAGTCCAACATTTGGGTCATTGAATTGGCCTCCCAGTGAGCTTAAATCACTCCCAATTTAGGCCTAATTGACCCCTAATTGAGTTAGCCCAATTTCAACCCAATTATGTGCTAACTATAAATTTTAAGACATTCACTAAGCCTAGTCTAGGTTTCATCCGACGAGCTTTCGGTAATCTCTCGGTAATATTCCAACAGACTCCCAGCAAGCTCCTGGACTTCACAACGATCTTCTTGGCAAGTTCCAACGAGCTTCTTTGGCAAACTCCTGGACTTCTCGGTCAATTCCGATAGAACTTCTAACAAACATCCGGACTTCCGACGAACTCTCGAACTCTCAACGAAATCTCGTTCTTGACTCCGAGACTTCATTTTGCTTTATGCCTTGATTGCTATTATAGTTAATCCTACATACTTAAAACATACTTTGATCTAGATAATTATTATAAAGCAAATCAAATGTCGTCCGGCATGTCATTGGTTCATCGACGCTTTATCTGAATCTTCGACACATCGTCCTCTCTTGCGGCCTATTTCCCAATCGGCTAGTTGACTTCGGCAACTCTGATTTACTTGGCATAATTTCTGCTCTTTATGGCCCGATGCCCGAACCCATGGCCTGAAGCCTTTTGCCGATACATCGACCGATTATTCGGCTCGACGTCTAATCATTTGACATGTTTCTCTCTGACCCAACATTATTCTTCTTGCTTTAATTGTCTCACTCTGATCAAAGCTTCCGGCGTCACTCAAAATACAGATCAAATCATAAATATTATTAATTAGTTTTCATGATCAAAATCCAAGATTCAACAATCTCCCCCTTTTGATGATGACAACCAATTGTTGATGACGTTAACCTTAACTCCCCTTCTCAATATGCCATATTGATAGAACCTTGAATTCAAGTCAAGGCAATGAAAATTTGTAACATGTAATTATAAAATCATGTATAATCAAATTTTTAATACATCATTCCATGCATGATTATCATAATAACTTCTCCCCCTTTGTCATCAACAAAAAGGAGAAGTACATTTAGCAAGTTTCAAATCATTGCATTATAAATGCAAGCAAGTAATTTTCTTTCTTCTCTTTTGAGAAGTGTAATTTTTGCTTCCTTAGCAAAGCACAAGCTAGCAAAATTTTACATCATTTCACATGCAAGCTAGCAATAATTTTGAGTTTTGCAAGTTTGTAAATTTTGCTAGATGTGCAAGTTAGCATGTTTTGCTTCTTGAGATAGGTAAGATAGCACCTTTACTTCTCTTGAGATTACAAGCTAGCAATTTTTTGTGATGTTCAAGATAGCAAATTCGACATCATGTAAACTAACAAAGTTTTACATCATTTTTAAAAAATATAAGCTAGCAATATTTTAGATGTTCAAGAAAGCAACTTTTGCTTCTTGAAATATATAAATTAGTAATATTTGCTTCTCTTTTGAGATGAGCAATCTAGCATGTTTTTGCATCTTCGTAAATTATGCAAGCTAGCAAATCTTTCTCTTTTGAGATGTGTACACTAGCAATTCTTTCTCCCCTTTTGTCTTTGGCAAAAAGAGGGGAATAACAATACAATAATATAATTTATTCCTCTTCAATCTTTAAATCATAACAAGGATAAATAACAAAGATGAATTTACATCAATATTTAAAAAAAAAACAAGTCATGAATGTTAAAAGACTATATATCACTTTTGACCAATTTTTTCTTTTGTAAATAGAAAGAATGATAGGAAACGATCTTGATTCATAAAAAAAGACTCAAGTCATAAAAATCAAGAGGTCAAGAATGCACACTAGTAATTCTTTCTCCCCTTTTGAGATTTAACAATTTGCTTAAATTTAACATTCAAACTAGCAATTTTGGTCCTCTTGATATGCTAGCAATTTTCTTTCTCCCCTTTGTTATTGTAAACAAGGAAGAAGTAGAGTGGAAGAATACAAAGATATTAATTTTTACATCAATGCTCTACTTATAACATAAGGTTTACAACCACAAATGCAAAGGAATTTACATATCATGTCATGAAAGATAATATCAAAGATCATGTGAATACTAAAAGACATGATTCATTTTGATAAATATTCTCTTTCATAAAATATAAGAAATCATTCGAGAATAAAAGTAAGGGATCTTGATTTATACAAAGAAATTATCAAGTTTTGATTCTGAGAATTCAAGATCGATGATATAGAAAAAGATTTTTCTATAGCAAATAGAGTCATGGGAGAACACATAAAAGATTTTGATTCATGTATAATAATTCTCATGATTCATATAGTAAATATCCTCTTTAAATAAAATACCAAGAAAAATCGTAGGAGTACAAAAAAGAGATCTTGATTCAAAAAAAATCTCAAGTAATTCCGAGGAATCAAAATCATGATATAAGTAAAAATTCATTCAAATTTAAATAATCAAAATCACTTTCAAGAAAATTCAATGAAGGCAACGTAAATAGATTCACACGAGAACTTGAATCATGCATAATGCCTCAATTTTAATGAATTATAAAAAAATTAGAGTATCTAGTGAAGGAATCATGATTCGTGTGACAAAAAAAATTATCGATTCATGCATTCAAACCATTATTACTTCAACTTATCATGCATAGTTTCAAAATATAAACTCATAAGCAGAATCATCAAATATGATTTCATAAAGCATTTTCAATCAAAATCGGAAATCAATGTGGAAATCAACATGATACACATTATTGCTTCTTAAACACATACATAAGATTAATCTTACTAGGTGTACAAGCATTAGATTAATATTTTATTGTATTTTCATAAAACATACAATTGTCATGATCATTTTTTCAAAATAGCTAGAAAACGAAGCATGATATAATTTTTTTAAATTTTTTTTTACTAACTAATTTAAAAACAACTCATGAAAAATCATCAAGTAATTTCAAAATAAAGTAAAGGAGTTTTATTTAAGTTGTTTACCTCATTATCAAGGGTCATCAAAGCGAAGTTCGTCGTTTTGTCTTCATCGATTTGCTCCTCGTCATCGGATGAGCTCGATTCATCCCAAGCCACCTTGAATACTTTCTTCTTTTTTGATAACTTTTTTTTAAGTTTATTTTTATTCTTTAATTCTTGTTTCATGAACTTTTAAATTTTATAGTGAAAAGTTCAAAGTCATCATCATCATCACTTGAGTTATCACTCAAGTTGTATTCTAGTGTTCGAAGTGCCAAATCCTTCTTGTTCTTTGGAAGGTTGTTCTTGTTAAATCTCGGAATTTGATAATAAAGTCAATTATAAATTGTTTGATCTAATCTATATATTAAAAAAAGTGTGCAGGATTAACTACGATAGCAGTAAGACATAAAGCAGGTGTTGTGCAAGAGTCAAGATCAAGATCTCATTGGGAGTTCGAGAGTTCGTCGGAAGTCCGAACATTCGTCAGAAGTTCTGTCGGAACCAACCGAGAAGTCTAGGAGCTTGCCAAAGAAGCTCATCGGAACTTGCCAAGAAGATAATCGTAAAGTCCAGGAGCTTGCCGGGTGTCTGCCAGAATATTGCCGAGAGTTCGTCGGAAGTACGCTGGAAGCTCGCCGGAAGAGCAATTGACGCACCGGAACAAGAAGCACTGTAATTATGTCTTAATTATTGTAGTAGAGCATAAATTAAGTTAGAATTGGGAGGTAATCCTACTAAATTAATTAGGGACCAATTGGACCCTTAACAGGGCTGAATTGGGACAAAGTGATCAGCCAATTCAGCCCCTAAATTCTTGGCCGGCGGTGGCACCACCTGGAAAGCAATGCACCATAGGATATATGGGCGGTGGTACTGCCCAGATTGGGTGGTGGTACCACCGGTAGTGAATGCTGCCAGCAGTGATATCGCCCCTATTAGGCGGTGGTACCGTCCAGTATTAGATCAGCGACGGTAGTATCGCCCAATAACGACGGTGGTACTGCCAATATCTCAGATTCCAGGGATGTGACACTTTTTAGCTCCAATTTTGAAGCCATTGGGGTCTATAAAAATCCTACTCTTTTCTGCATGAAAGGGCACGAAAGCATTGGCTTAATCTTGAATTCTTGAGTCATAAAAGTGTTGTAAAAGTTAGAGTTCTCCTCCTTCATCCCTTAGCCTTATAACCATCCAAGAAAGATGAGTGAGACTTGTAAGGATTATCTCCAAAACCCGAGAAAAGGAGAAAGCACTATAAAGAGGTGTTTGGTTTTCACCTATTGAAGGAAAGCCTTTAGTGGATGCCAGTGACCTTGTCGGAGGAGGAATCCGAAAGTGGATGTAGGTCATATTGACCGAACAACTCTAAATTTTGGTTTGCTTTTCATTTGTGTAACTTACATTACTGCAAACCTCCTTAATACTCTCTTGCACTTTTACAAAAGCTTTCAAGTTCGACTTCTCTCCGAAACAGATTGAATCGAAACCATTTTCGTCGGAATTAGTTTTAATCGAAACGAACATTTTTTTGAAATTGCCAAAGTTTTTCACTGCAATAATTCACCCCCCCTCTTAGTGCTGCTCTTGATCCTAATAGTTAGTATCAAAGCAAGGTTCACTCTCATTTGGTTTTAAACCTAAGAGAGATGGCATTTGCCAACAACCTAGAGGGTCATTCAATTACACGTCCGTCTATGTTCAATGGGACGAATTACACATCATAGAAGACTAGAATGAGGATCTTCCTAATTTCATTGGATTTCGAATTATGGAATATTGTAGAAAATAGATTTCAAAAGTCTTCTCTTCCAATGAACAATTGAAATGAATTGGAGAAGAAGACTTTCGCTTTAAACGCAAAGGCTATGAATGCATTGTTTTGTGCCTTAGATAAAAATGAGTTTAATCGTATGTCTATTTATGAAACAACATTTGATATTTGGCACTCACTCAAAGTGACTCATGAAGGCACTAGTAGAGTGAAGGAGTTAAAAATCAATCTTTTAATCCATAATTATGAGTTGTTTCGAATGAAACAGAGTGAGACTATTAGAGACATGTACACCCGATTTACAGATGTCGTCAATGCTCTAAAATAACTTGGTAAAAGTTTCTCATATTTTGAGCTTGTTAATAAAATTTTAGGATCCCTTCCAAAGAGTTGGGACCAAAGTCACGGCCATTCAAGAGGCCAAAGATTTAAATAACTTTCCTCATGAAGAACTAATCAGGTCACTAATGACCTATGAGATGACTTGTAATGCTCATGAAGAGCTAAAGAATAACCTTCTAAAGAATAGAATGGATATGACTCTAAGAACTCAAGAAGACCACTTGAAAGAAAATTCAAGTGATGAGAACTTTGATGAAGACTTGGCACTATTAACAAAAAGGTTCAAAAATTTTATAAAAAAATAAATTTAAAAATAATACTAAAAATAAAATTGAACCTAAGAAAGAACAAGTGATATGTTATGAATGCAAGAAGCCGGGACATTACAAGAGTGAATGTCCCCAATCAAAGAAGAAGAATGTTCTTAAAGCAACATGGAACGACTCAAGTTTATCCAAAGAAGAGGAGTCAACCAACACCGAGCAAGTTACTCACTATACACTAATGGCCATTGGAAATGAGGTAACAAGTTCATTTGATGAAAATTTATCATTTGATGAACTTTTAAATACTTGTCATGATTTATTTGATGAATACAAATCAATTAGTAAAAAATATAAATTATTAAAAAAGGAGCATGATTCTCTTATTAGTGATTATGATAGATTAAAAGTTGAGCACAATGATAGTTTAGCTTCATGTACAAAATATGATGAACTAGAATTACTTCAAAAGGAAAACTTGCTACTTAAGAAAACCTTAGAAAAGTTTGAGGCTTGTAGTAAATCCTTGAACATGATCCTTGCCAATAAGAGTCACATTCATAGAAAAGGCAGAATCGGATTTGTGAGTAGCTCTCACAAAAATCCAACCACCTTTGTTAAATGCCCTACTTTGCATGTTTCACCTCGAAAGAAATACAACTTTTGTTACAAATTTGGGCATATAGCTTATCATTGTCCATTTAAGAAATATAGTCCACACAAATTGATTTGGGTTCCTAAAAGAACCTCAAATGACTCAATGCAATATGATAAGCTATGTAGATCGATTTTTGAGACACCCAAAGTTAAATCGGTACCTAAAAATCATCCTTTTTTGTAGAAACGTTTACCATCACAAGCTAGGAGCAAGAGATGGTACCTTAATAGTGGATGCTCAAGGCATATGACCGAAGATCCATCTCAATTCTCTAAGCTCACTAGCATAAACGAAGGATATGTCACCTTCTAAGACAACAACAAGGGTAAAATCATTGGCAAATAAACCATATGTAACAAATCCACCTTTTCTATTGAAGATGTGTTATTAGTTGATGGCTTAAAGCATAACCTTTTGAGCATTAGTCAATTGTGTGATAAAGGATACATCATTAGATTTGAATCCAATGCTTGCATTATTGAAAATCCATTCAAAAACATATCCATGATTGCTCTAAACAAAATAATATATACACTATCAACATTAATGATCTTTGTAATAAAATATATTTTTTGGTTTTGAATGACGATGTTTGGCTTTGACATAGGAGATTAGGTCATGCAAGCATGAAACTAATCTCTCAAATTTCATCTAAAGAACTTGTGAGAGGAATTCCTCACATTAAGTTCATCAAAGACAATGTATGTCAACTAGGAAAGCAAATAAAAAGTAGTTTCAAACCAAAGAACCAAATAAGCACCTCTAGGCCATTGCAATTAATCCATATGGACTTATTCGGATCAATTGCCACATCAAGCCTAGGAGGAAGTAAATACATATTTGTCATCGTGGATGATTATAGTAGATACACATAGACTTAATTTTTGGCACACAAAAGTGATTGCTTTATGTGTTTCTCTAAGTTTTGTAAACTTGTTCAAAACGAAAAGGGTTTTATGATTTCATCAATTTGAAGTGATCACACTGATGAATTTCAAAACTG
The DNA here is from genome assembly GCF_036884655.1 of Musa acuminata AAA Group. Lineage (NCBI taxonomy): Eukaryota > Viridiplantae > Streptophyta > Magnoliopsida > Zingiberales > Musaceae > Musa > Musa acuminata. The sequence continues at coordinate 10,956,610 of NC_088348.1, forward strand.
TAATTTTTAAGAATTTTGTGATTCTAATGGATACAACCACAACTTCTCTACTCGAAGAAATCCTCAACAAAATAGAGTAGTAGAAAGAAAGAATAGAAACTTACAAGAAATTGCTAGAACCATATTGATGAACATAGCCTACCCAAATATTTTTGGGCCGAAGCCATAAATACGACATGCTATATCATGAATAGAGTTCTAGTAAGATACTTACTCGCCAAAACTCCTTATGAGTTGTGGAACAATAAAAAACCTAATGTTTCATTTTTTAAAGTTTTTGGGTGTAAGTGTTTTATCTTGAATGAAAAAGATGCCTTAGAAAAATTTGATGCAAAATCCGATAAAGAAATTTTTCTTAGCTATTCTTTTATTTCTAAAGCATTTCGTATCTTTAACAAAAGAACTTTAATTATAAAAGAGTTCATTCATGTTGTTTTTAATGATATTTCCGAAGTTAAGAAAAATGATTTTGATGATGATGTTAATTTTGATGCTTTGAATTTAAATGAAACCCCTTCTCCATCTAGAAACTTAGATGCATCTTCTTCCGAAACATCCTTACCCAAGGAATGGAAGTATATAAATGCTCATCCTAAGGAGCTAATCATAGGAGATACATCAAAAGGGGTTCAAACTCGTTCTTCTCTTAAGAATTTTTGTGTCAACGTTGTTTTTCTCTCCCAAATTGAACCAAAATGCATTGACGAGGCTTTGAAAGATGATTCATGGGTTATCGTAATGCAAGAAGAGTTGAATCAATTTGAGGGAAATGAGATGTGGAAGCTTGTTCCTAGGCCAAATGACCATTTAGTTATTGGTACTAAATGGGTCTTTAGAAACAAGCAAGATGAATTTGGTATCGTAGTTCAAAATAAGGTTAGATTAGTGGCGAAAGGTTTCAACCAAGAAGAATGTATCGATTATGAAGAAACCTTCGCTCTTGTAGCATGATTAGAAGCCATAAGGATGCTCTTTGCCTAAGCTAGTAGTAACAATTTTAAGTTATTTCAAATGGACGTTAAAAGTATTTTTCTTAATGGATTTATTTCCGAAGAAGTTTATGTTGAACAACCTCCTGGATTTGAGAATGATAATCTCCCTAATCATGTGTTTAAATTGACTAAAGCTCTCTATGGATTGAAACAAGCCCCAAGGGCTTGGTATGAGAGACTTAGCTCATTTCTTATCGAAAATAATTTTTCTAAAGGCAAGGTCGATACTACATTGTTTATCAAAAATTTTAAAAATAATTTTCTTATTGTTCAAATTTATATTGATGATATTATTTTTGGTTCTACGAATGAATCTCTATGTGAATCATTTGCTAAAAGTATGAGTCTTGAATTTGAAATAAGTTTGATGGGGGAATTAACTTTCTTTTTAGGTTTATAAATCAAACAACTAAGTAATGGTGTTTTTCTTAGTCAAACAAAATATGCTTTAGATTTACTAAAAAGATTTAATATGAATAGCTCAAAGGCTATCAACACTCCTATGAGCATCTCCACTAAGTTAGACATTGATGAAAGTGGAGAAAGCTTTAATCAAAAAGCTTATAGGGGTATGATAGGAAGTTTACTATACCTCACCGCAACTAGACCGGATATCATGTTTAGTGTAGGACTATGTGCTAGGTTTCAATCTAATCCTAACATATCTCATATTAAAGCAATTAAGAGAATACTTAGATATCTTAAAGGAACCACAAATCTAGGATTATGATATCCAAAATCCGAGAACTTTGAGCTAATTGCTTATGCTGATGTGGATTTTGCTGGATGTAGATTAGATAGAAAAAGCACATCTGGAACATGTTAATTTTAGGAAACACACTTGTTTCGTGGTCTTCCAAGAAACATAACTCGGTTGCACTATCTACAACCAAAGCTGAGTACATTGCAGCTAGTGCATATTGTGCACAAGTTATGTAGATGAAAAACACTTTAGAGGATTATAAGATTCATCTTAAAAACATTCCCACAAAATGTGATAACATAAGTGCAATATGTTTAACAAAAAATCTCATTCAACACTCATAGAACTAAACATATTGATATTAGGCATCACTTTATACGAGATCATATCAATAATCATGATATAATCTTAGAGTTTATTGATGCAAAACATCAATTAGCCAATATTTTTACAAAGCCTTTAAGTGAAGAACAATTTGATTTTATTAGAAGAGAATTAGGAATGTTAATTTGTCCGAATGCATGAATTTGTTAAATTTTATTTTCGGACTTTCTTGATTCTTTGGATCAATCACTTAAATTTTCTCCTCTTATGATGTGAATTTTACATGATGATGTAAATAAGGTTGTATGCTTCACGATAATAAGATGTTTACTTTGATGTTGGAATTCTATGTTTTAGTGCTGGAAATTTCTATGATGTTGTGATCTCTTTAAATGCTGAGCATATTATCATATAATGATACAATATCGTGTTTACTTTGATGCTGAAAATTTCTATAATGATTATGATCTCTATTGAATATTGTGAAGTTTTAATCATACATCGGATTCTTAACTTTTGAGTGCTACAAGCACTAATGATATTACCTCATGCAAGTAGTGATGAAAGGCTATAACAAAATATTTTATAAATACATGAAGTGTTTATACATTTCTTGATGTTTGATACATGGAAGTAATTGACAAATGCATCTCTTACGGATTTCACTCTTATGAAATTTTAATGAGAAATGTATTTGATGTAATTCTCTTCTCACTATGAAGTTTTATTCGTGAATTTCTCCTTCATGTGATACTCCTCTCCCATGAATTCTTCCCATGAAAATTGAAGGAATTCCAATGGATATCTTAATCCTTGAAAGATGAATTTTCGTGTGTGATAATGAAAGCATGTATTAACGAATCCCTTCTTGTGTGTGATAATGAAAGCATGTGTGTGATAATTTTCGTGGGGATTTGATTTCATATGGATATCTTGATCCTTTTCATGAATCCCTTCTCTTTGTCAAAATCAAAGCATGTTTTAATAAAAACTTATTTATCATTTTTGACTTGATTCAAATCATTTCACAAATTTAGTTCTTAATAGATTCCCTCTTTACCTTCTTTCCTCCTCTTCGTGCAAAATTGTGATGACAAAGGGGGAGTTGTTGTTGGAATCTATCGCTTTAATGTTGATAACATTTAATGATGAGAACTTTTGAGTGTGAAACTTGCTTGATTTTTTTACCACACTTGCATTGTTGAATTGTTCTCCTTGTTGAATCTCGTATTTTGATGATGAAACTACTTGATATATGTTTATGATTTAATCTGCGTTTTGAGTGACGTAGGATGCTTTGATCAGGATGAGACAATTAAAGCAAGAACATCATGTTGTGCCGGAGGAACATGTCAGAAGATTGGACGTCGGGCCGGTGGATCGGTCGACGTATCGACAGAAGGCTTCGGGTCGTGGACTCGGGCATCGGGCCAAGAAGAGCGGGTATTGTGCCAAGGATATCGGAGTTGCGGAGTCAACTGGCCGATTGGGCAATAGGCTGCAGGAAAGGACGATGTGCCGAAGAATCGGACGAAGCGTCGAGGGACCAATGACATGTCGGACAACATGATTAATGCTTAGTATTAATTGTCTCGATCGAAGTTTTGCTTTAAGTGTGCAGGATTAACTACAATAAAAGATAGACAAGCAGCAGGAGTTGCGCCGGAGTCAAGTTCATGATCACGTTGGGAGTTCGAGAGTTCGACGGAAGTTCGGACGGTCGTCGGAGGTTCTGCGAGAACAGATCCGAGAAGTCCAGAAGCTTGCCAAGCGAAGCTCGTCGGAACTTGCCAAGTGGATCGTCGCAAAGTCCAGGAGTTTGCCGGAAGTCCGCAGGAGCATCACCGAGGGTTCATCGGATGATCGACGGAAGTTCGCCGGAAACTCGCCGGAAGGAGCGATTGACGCACCGAAGCAAAGCTGCAGAAGTTGTCTTAGATTTAATCGTAGTTAGCACGTTGATTAAGTTGGAAAATGGGAGGTGATCCCATTGGCTTAATCTTGGGGCAATTGGGCCCCTGAAAGACTGAAATTGGGCCGAATGGAATGAACCATTCGGACCCTGATTGCACCAGGCGGTGCAACCTCCCCAGCCAAGAGGTGCAACCGCCCAGGCTAGGCTTTCCAGCGAGACTGGGCGGTGCAACCTCCCCAGCCAAGAGGTGCAACCGCCCAGGGCTCAGTCTCCAAGCGAGACTGAGCGGTGCAACCTCCTCTGTCAAGAGGTAGCACCGCCAGAGCTCAAGTTTCGAGCTCTGCCAAGAGGTGCAACCACCGAGCTCGGTCTTCGAGCTCTGGCAGAGAGGAGCAACCTCTTTGGACAGGAGATGCACCACCCGAGCTCGGTCTTCGAGCTCTGGCAGAGAGGTGCAACCACCTCTGGCAGAGAGGTGCAACCACCTCTGGCAGAGAGGTGCAACCTCTCTGGTCAGGAGATGCACCGCCTGAGCTCGGTCTTCGAGCTCTGGCAGAAAGGTGCAACCACCCCTGACAGAGAGATGCATCCGCCTGAGCTCAGTCTTCGAGCTCTGCCAGGCGGTGCAACCTCTCCAATCAAGAGGTGCAACCGCCTGATCCCGGAATTCCGGGATTTGATCATTTTGAGCTCGAAATTTGAATTGGGTTGGGGCCTATAAATACCCCACCCATTCAGCATTGAAAAGAGCAAGAACTCAAGCCGAAATCTTGATCTTTTCAGTGGTTCTTAGAGCTCAAAACTGCTAGTTTTCCTCCTCCTTCTGTTCTTCAAGTTTGAGTTGTAAAGAGAGGAGAGAAAACATTTGTAAGGGTTGTCTCCTAAGCCCATCAAAAGGAGTGAATCTGTAAGAGGGTAGTTGGCCTTCGCCTATTGAAGGAAGGCTTCTAGTTGACGTCGGTGACCTCATCGGTGGAGGAAGCCAAAAGTGGAGTAGGTCAAGACTGACCGAACCACTCTAAATCTCTGGTTTGCGTTTATTTTGAGCACCTTATCATTACTGCAAACCTCCTACTTAGCCTCTGCTCTCTGCGCTTTTACGAACGAATTCTGTGCGGTTTACGTTTACGTCTTGATTTTATTTACAACTGCAAACTGTCTTCTGCGCTTTTACGAACAAGGTTCTGTGCAGTTTACGTTTACGTCTTGATTTCATTTACAACTGCAAACTGTCTTCTGCGTTTTTACGAACAAGGTTCTGTGCAGTTTTCGTTTACGTCTTGATTCCGTTTAGACGTAAAACTGCGTTTAGACGTAAATCTGCGTTTAGACGTAAATCTGCGTTTAGACGTAAATCTGCGTTTAGACGTAAAACTACGTTTAGACGTAAATCTGAGTTTAGACGTAAATCTGCGTTTAGACGTAAAACTGCGTTTAGACGTAAATCTGCGTTTAGACGTAAAACTACGTTTAGACGTAAATCTGAGTTTAGACGTAAATCTGCGTTTAGACGTAAAACTGCGTTTAGACGTAAATCTGCGTTTAGACGTAAAACTGCGTTTAGACGTAAATCTGAGTTTAGACGTAAATCTGCGTTTAGACGTAAACTGCGCTTAGACGCAAAACTGCGCTTAGACGCAAACTGCGCTTAGACGCAAACTGTGTTTAGACGCAAACTGCGCTTAGACGCAATCTGCGCTTAGACGCAAACTGCACTTAGATACAAACTGAGAATTAGCTTTTGCATCATAATAGTTTTTATTGAACGAACGCAGCTTTTGGTTTTAATCGCTGTAAGATTTCCGCTGCACTAATTCACCCCCCCCCCTCTTAGTGCTCTCGATCCTAACAATTGGTATCAGAGCGGGGTATTTCTCATTTCGGATTTACACCCGAGAGAAATGGCTCTTCAAGAGGGCTTATCGGTTGTTCGTCCACCGTTCTTTAACGGATTGGACTACACTTATTGGAAAACTCGAATGAGAGTTTTCTTGATTTCTCTGAATCTGGATTTATGGAATATTGTTGAAAACGGTTTTCAACTTCCCTCCAAACCGATGAACGAATGGTCGGATTTGGAGAAGATGTATTTTTCTTTAAACGCAAAGGCTATGAATGCCTTATTTTGCGCTTTGGACAAAAATGAGTTCAATCGGGTTTCTTTGTGCGAAACGGCTTTCGATATTTGGCGCACTCTTGAAATCACGCACGAGGGAACTAGTAGAGTCAAAGACTCGAAAGTTAATATTTTACTGCATGATTTCGAGCTTTTTCATATGAAACCAAGCGAAACCGTTGTTGACATGTACACCCGTTTTACGGATGTCGTCAATGGTTTAAAATCACTTGGTAAAAGCTTTTCGGATTTTGAACTCGTTAACAAAGTTTTGCGCTCACTTTCTAAAACTTGGGATTCAAAAGTAACTGCTATTCAAGAAGCTAAAAACCTAAACAACTTACCACTTGAAGAACTAATTGGTTCATTGATGACATATGAAATGGTGCACAATGCACATGATGAACATGTTGAACACAATCACCTTCCAAAGAACAGGAAGGATTTGGAACTCTGGACGAATGAATGCCACTTGAGCGATGACTCAAGTGATGAGGACAATGATGAACAAAACAACCTTCTAAAGAACAGGAAGGATTTGGGACATAGAACAGTTGAAGACCACTCGAGCATAAGCTCAAGTGATGGTGAACTTAAACTACAAATGAAACGAAAATTAAAAAGCAAAAAGAATGGAACTACTTACTTTAAACGCAAGAAGAAGAACAAAAATTGGGATGAATCGAGCTCCTCCGAAGACGAAGAAAAAATCAACAAAAGCGAGGCGGCAAACTACGCCTTAACAGCCTACAACGTTGAGGTAATGCCTTTGGTTTATTTTGAAATTACTTGATGCTTTCATGATGTAGTTTTCTTTTTTAGTTTAGAATTAATTTTCTTGAAAATTACATGTTAAAAAAAAAAATTACAAAATTATGAAAATGATAATATTGCATATTTTATGATAAACAAACAAAATTATTTTGATTGAAAATATGAAATCATGGTTAAGAAGTAATAATGTGTATCATGTTTGATTAACATTGTTGAATGAAATCACGTTTGATTTAAAGTAATGCATAATAATATTAAATGGTTATAAACAATTTTATGCATGAGATTTTAAGTTATCCATGATCATGAGCTTGTTTGATCTTCTTGATTTAATTTCAAGATCTATAGCAAAAATCATGAAAGTGTTAATTTCATTTTCGGATTCACTTAACAATTGGTATCCTAACAATCATATTTTCTCATACACTTATGAAAAATATTTTTCTAAAATGGATTTGATGAAATGATTCCTGCTTATAAATTCCATCTTGAAATATGAATGATAGTGTTTTTGCTTGCAAAGATTTGTTTCACATTCATATCTCCTATGATTCATGTGCAGAAAAAGAATTTATAAATCATAATACAATGAGATTTCTTATGCAAAAATAAAGTGCTTTTGTGATTCTTTGCTAAAGAGAATAATCATAATCATGATCTTGATAATTATAACATAAAGCTCTTTATAAATCAAGATCGTTCATTATGCTCCCTACATTTATCAAAAAGGAGTTCTTCAAATGAAATGCAATTCAATGAAGTGTCATATTGATATCTTGAAACTTGGAATATTTTAAAATGTGATCTTGATAAGAATGTTTCAAGTTGCTCTTTGTACTATATCTTTTCGAATGAATCATGAGCCTTGATATCATATATTTCATAATACAAGATTTCTTTGCCTTATGTCTTGAACTTTCATGCTTATCTTAATTTGGCATATAAAGACTAAGGCATGCTTAGATGAAAAAGAATCTCTTAAAAAAAAAATGCTTTTCCCATCTGATCGAGATTAATGATTTCATGATATTTTGTGAATCTCGAAATTAATGACTTGACTATGAATTTCAAGTTAATGATTTGATTTGAATAAGTTTTATCTAAATCATAATCTTGATCTTGCAAAATTGAAGTCACAAATAATATCGTGTGGTATTCATGGATTGAAACATTGTATGCTTAAATTAATCATTCTCCTATGTTTCAAAAAATTCCTTAAAAGCCTTATGTGATAAATGAAAACTAACTTGCTTTATGATGAATCACGAATCATGACTTGATCTATGATGTAAATGCCTTGAAATGATTAAAATATTTAACACTTTTATGCTTGTTTTCAATGATAAAATGGGGAGAAGTTTTGATCATGCATGGTATGATATAATTTGACAAAATTGATACCATCATGATATGAAACATTTATGATGTACAATTATGCATGCAATACTTGTGCTTTCTAATTATGATGTGATGTATTGCATATGATGTAAATCATGATTTAAAATGCTATGAGTGCCGAGTTACACATTTTGAGAAGAAATTGTTATATTGAAACATTAATGTAATTATGAATGGTGATATGATATCATGCATGTAATACTTCAATCTATGATAATGATGCATGCAATGATAAAATATTCATGATGAAAAATTGTCTTGACATTCATAACTTGATTATTCATCATTTGTCATGATTTTGAAATCGTTGTAAAAGAGAACTACAAAACTATATTCTCTCTTTCTTTTTTACAATGACAAAGGGGAAGATAGCTAGCTTGTACAAGTCAAGAAGATGCAAAAACTTGATTGCTAGCTTGCCTATTTTAAGTAGCAAAGATTGCTAACTTGCTTATTTCAAGAAGAAAAATTGTCTTCTTGAACATCACTATCTTGAATAATCTCAAGAAGCAAAACTTGCAATTTGCACATTGCAATAGGAAGCAAGAATCATGAGCTTACACAAGAAAGCTATCTTGCATTTGCTTTCGAAATTTTTGCTAGCTTATATATTGTGAAACTTGTATATCGTAAAAATTGCTAGCTTGTTGGTCTAAAGAGAAGCAAAAAGTTGCTATCTCAAAAGAAGCAAATGTGCTATCTTGCCTATCTCAAGAGGCAAAAATGCTAACTTGCGCATCTAGCAAAGTGAGCAAAATTTTCAAGAAGCAAGAGTTGCCTTCTTGAACATCTCTAATTTGCTAGCTTGCATGATGTAGAACTTGCTATCTTGAACATTACCAAAAGTGCTATCTTATATGCTATAAAACTTGCATATCTAAAACTTGATAGCATGAATGTTCTAAGCATGATGTAACACTTGCTAAATCTTCTAGCTACAAGATTGCATGATGATAAAACTTGATATTATGATTTTCATGCAATGAGTTGAACCAATATCACACACAAACACTTGATTGTGATACTTCTCCTTTTTGTTGATGACAAAGGGGGAGAAGTATGTTGATGACATGACATGTGATGCATAAGTTTATGCATATGTTCATGTTGACGTGTTGCAAGTATTCATGATGAATATTGCAATGACTTGAATTCAGTTTGAATTCAAGGTTCTATCAATATAGCATATTGATAGGGGGAGTTTGTTTAAGCTCCGGGAGTTAAGTTTAACTCCGTCATCCAGTAGTTGTCATCATCAAAAAGGGGGAGATTGTTGAATCTCGTATTTTGATGATGAAACTACTTGATATATGTTTATGATTTAATCTGCGTTTTGAGTGACGCAGGATGCTTTGATCAGGATGAGACAATTAAAGCAAGAACATCATGTTGTGCCGGAGGAACATGTCAGAAGATTGGACGTCGGGCCGGTGGATCGGTCGACGTATCGACAGAAGGCTTCGGGTCGTGGACTCGAGCATCGGGCCAAGAAGAGCGGGTATTGTGCCAAGGATATCGGAGTTGCGGAGTCAACTGGCCGATTGGGCAATAGGCTGCAGGAAAGGACGATGTGCCGAAGAATCGGACGAAGCGTCGAGGGACCAATGACATGTCGGACAACATGATTAATGCTTAGTATTAATTGTCTCGATCGAAGTTTTGCTTTAAGTGTGCAGGATTAACTACGATAAAAGATAGACAAGCAGCAGGAGTTGCGCCGGAGTCAAGTTCATGATCACGTTGGGAGTTCGAGAGTTCGACGGAAGTTCGGACGGTCGTCGGAGGTTCTGCGAGAACAGATCCGAGAAGTCCAGAAGCTTGCCAAGCGAAGCTCGTCGGAACTTGCCAAGTGGATCGTCGCAAAGTCCAGGAGTTTGCCGGAAGTCCGCAGGAGCATCACCGAGGGTTCATCGGATGATCGACGGAAGTTCGCCGGAAACTCGCCGGAAGGAGCGATTGACGCACCGAAGCAAAGCTGCAGAAGTTGTCTTAGATTTAATCGTAGTTAGCACGTTGATTAAGTTGGAAAATGGGAGGTGATCCCATTGGCTTAATCTTGGGGCAATTGGGCCCCTGAAAGACTGAAATTGGGCCGAATGGAATGAACCATTCGGACCCTGATTGCACCAGGCGGTGCAACCTCCCCAGCCAAGAGGTGCAACCGCCCAGGCTAGGCTTTCCAGCGAGACTGGGCGGTGCAACCTCCCCAGCCAAGAGGTGCAACCGCCCAGGGCTCAGTCTCCAAGCGAGACTGAGCGGTGCAACCTCCTCTGTCAAGAGGTAGCACCGCCAGAGCTCAAGTTTCGAGCTCTGCCAAGAGGTGCAACCACCGAGCTCGGTCTTCGAGCTCTGGCAGAGAGGAGCAACCTCTCTGGACAGGAGATGCACCACCCGAGCTCGGTCTTCGAGCTCTGGCAGAGAGGTGCAACCACCTCTGGCAGAGAGGTGCAACCACCTCTGGCAGAGAGGTGCAACCTCTCTGGTCAGGAGATGCACCGCCTGAGCTCGGTCTTCGAGCTCTGGCAGAAAGGTGCAACCACCCCTGACAGAGAGATGCATCCGCCTGAGCTCAGTCTTCGAGCTCTGCCAGGCGGTGCAACCTCTCCAATCAAGAGGTGCAACCGCCTGATCCCGGAATTCCGGGATTTGATCATTTTGAGCTCGAAATTTGAATTGGGTTGGGGCCTATAAATACCCCACCCATTCAGCACTGAAAAGAGCAAGAACTCAAGCCGAAATCTTGATCTTTTCAGTGGTTCTTAGAGCTCAAAACTGCTAGTTTTCCTCCTCCTTCTGTTCTTCAAGTTTGAGTTGTAAAGAGAGGAGAGAAAACATTTGTAAGGGTTGTCTCCTAAGCCCATCAAAAGGAGTGAATCTGTAAGAGGGTAGTTGGCCTTCGCCTATTGAAGGAAGGCTTCTAGTTGACGTCGGTGACCTCATCGGTGGAGGAAGCCAAAAGTGGAGTAGGTCAAGACTGACCGAACCACTCTAAATCTCTGGTTTGCGTTTATTTTGAGCACCTTATCATTACTGCAAACCTCCTACTTAGCCTCTGCTCTCTGCGCTTTTACGAACGAATTCTGTGCGGTTTACGTTTACGTCTTGATTTTATTTACAACTGCAAACTGTCTTCTGCGCTTTTACGAACAAGGTTCTGTGCAGTTTACGTTTACGTCTTGATTTCATTTACAACTGCAAACTGTCTTCTGCGTTTTTACGAACAAGGTTCTGTGCAGTTTTCGTTTACGTCTTGATTCCGTTTAGACGTAAAACTGTGTTTAGACGTAAATCTGCGTTTAGACGTAAATCTGCGTTTAGACGTAAAACTACGTTTAGACGTAAATCTGAGTTTAGACGTAAATCTGCGTTTAGACGTAAAACTGCGTTTAGACGTAAATCTACGTTTAGACGTAAAACTACGTTTAGACGTAAATCTGAGTTTAGACGTAAATCTGCGTTTAGACGTAAAACTGCGTTTAGACGTAAATCTGCGTTTAGACGTAAAACTGCGTTTAGACGTAAATATGAGTTTAGACGTAAATCTGCGTTTAGACGTAAACTGCGCTTAGACGCAAAACTGCGCTTAGACGCAAACTGTGTTTAGACGCAAACTGCGCTTAGACGCAAACTGTGTTTAGACGCAAACTGCGCTTAGACGCAATCTGCGCTTAGACGCAAACTGCACTTAGATACAAACTGAGAATTAGCTTTTGCATCATAATAGTTTTTATTGAACGAACGCAGCTTTTGGTTTTAATCGCTGTAAGATTTCCGCTGCACTAATTCACCCCCCCCCCTCTTAGTGCTCTCGATCCTAACACTCCTTTTTGTTGATGACAAAGGGGGAGAAATAATACCAAAATGTGATAAATTGATGACAAATGTATGCAATGTATTTCATCATATATACTTGAAATGTTTACTTGATAAATTTCTTTCATTATGATAAGATATCTAGAGCTTAACTTGCTATTTTACAATTGATATATTGCCATAGAATGATGAATTGCTATCTTTGTTATCTTTCATATTTGAAATATCATACTTGAAAATGGATATCATGCCTTAACATCATTTTGAGAAATACTTGGCATCGTATTTTTAGAATGTTAGATTATGATAGGAATCATTATGTGCATGTTGATAAGTTTAATGAACTTATCTTATCAATTTGTTTCATGAATTCAAAGGCCTTGAATTCAAGAATATCTTTTATCAAGTATGACATATAGATAGGGGGAGTTAAGGTTAAGTCCGTCATCAATTGATTGTCATCATAAAAAAGGGGGAGATTGTTATCTCGGATTTTGATGATGAAGTCAATTATAAATTGTTTGATCTAATCTATATGTTTAGAAACAATAGCAGTAAGATATAAAGCAGGTGTTGCGCCGGAGTCAAGATCGAGATCTCATTGGGCGTTCGAGAGTTCGTCGGAAGTCCAAACGTTCGTCGGAAGTTCTACCGGAACCAACCAAGAAGTCTAGGAGCTTGCCAAAGAAGCTCATCGGAACTCGCCAAGAAGATCGTCGTAAAGTCTAGGAGCTTGCCGGGGGTCCGCCGGAACATTGCTAAGAGTTCGTCAGATGTTTGTTGGAAGTACGCCGGAAGTTCGCCGGAAGAGCAATTGACGCACTAGAACAAGAAGCGCTGTAATTATGTCTTAATTATCATAATTAGAGAATAAATTAAGTTAAGATTGGTAGGTAATCCCACTAACTTAATTAAAGGCCAATTTGGCCCTTAATAGGGCTGAATTGGGTCGAATTGATCAGCCAATTTAGCCCTTGAATTCTTGGCCGGCGATGCCACCGCCAGGGCCGGTGCATCGCTTGGAAATTAGTGACCCCCAGGATATCTGGGTGGTGATACCGCCCAGTATCAGGTCAACGGTGGTAGTACCACCCAATAACGGCAGTGGTATTGCCAATACCCCGGATTCTGGGGATGTGACACTTTTTGGCTCCAATTTTGAAGCCATTGGGGTCTATAAAAACCCCACCCTTTTCTACATGAAAGGGCATAAAAGCATTGGCTTAATCTTAAATTCTTGAGTTATAAAAGTATTATAATAGTTAGAGTTCTCCTCCATCTCTTAGCCTTATAACCATCCAAGAAAGAGGAGTGAGGCTTGTAAGGGTTATCTCCTAAACCCGGAAAAAGGAGAAAGTATTATGAAGAGATGTTCGGTCTTCATCTATTGTAGGAAGACCTTTAGTGGACACCGATGACCTCGTCGGAGGAGGAATCCGAAAGTGGATGTAGGTCACATTGATCGAACCACTCTAAATTCTGGTTTACTTTTCATTTATGCAACTTACATTACTACAAACCTCCTTAATCTTCTCTTGCACTTTTACGAAAGCTTTCAGGTTCAACTTCTCTTCGAAATAGATTGAATCGAAACCATTTTCGTCGGAATCAGTTTTAATTGAAACAAACATTTTTTTGAAATCGCCAAAGTTTTCCGCTGCACTAATTCACCCCTCCTCTTAGTGCCGCTCTTGATCTTAACAGTTCTCATGTTCATTTTGTGTCATATAAGTCATTTCATAGGTCATCAAAGATCCAATAAGTTCTTCAATCGGAAAATAGTTTAAGTCCTTTGATTCTTGTATTGTCGTTACTTTCGAATTCCAATTTTTAGAAAGTGATCGTAAAACTTTATTCATAAGTTTAAGATTTGAAAAACTTTTACCAAGAGCTTTTAGACCATTGATGACATCCGTAAAACGGGTATACATATCTCTAATAGTCTCGCTTGGTTTCATACGAAATAATTCAAAATAACGGGTTGAAGACCAACTACCTTCTAACAACACTTTCTCCTTTTCATAGGTTTAGGAGATAACCTTGACAAGTCACTCTTTTACAAGTATTCCCTCATACACCTCTCTTAGGATTAACTCTAAGCACTAGGAGGAGGGAACTCAAAGTTTTAGCAGAGTTTACTCAGTTTTTTTCTCTAGAATTCTTGCTCCTTCTTGCTGCCTAAGTGGGGTATTCATAGGCCCTAAATGATTTCAAAAATGGAGCCAAAAATTTAAACTTCTAGGTCTTCTGGGTACGGGCGATACCACCACTTGCATTGGGCGGTACCACTGCCTGCAGCCTGACACTGGGTAGTACCACCACCCAATTTAGTGGTACCACCGCCTGATAGCCTTGGAGACTGAGTTTTTCGAGTTTTCCAACTCACAAGCGGTTCTATCGCTTGTTCTAGTGGTGCCACCGCTTAGTCCAACATTTAGGTCATTGAATGGACCTCCCAATGAGCCAAAATCAATCCCAATTTAGGCCCAATTGGTCCCAAATTGAGTTAGCCAAATTCTAACCCAATTATATGCTAACTACGAATTTTAAAACATTCACTAAGCTAAATAAGTTCATAAGTCTAGGTTTCTTCTAGCGATCTCTCGACAATGTTCCAGTAGACCCCCGGCAAGCTCTTGGACTTTATGAGGATCTTCTTGGCGAGTTCCGACGAGCTTCTTTGGCAAGCTCTTGGACTTCATGGTCAATTCCGATAGAACTTCCGATGAACGTCCGGACTTCCGACGAACTCTCGAACTCCCAACGAAATGTCGTTCTTGACTCCGGGACTTTATTTTTGCTTTATACCTTAATCACTATTATAGTTAATCTTATACACTTAAAACCTACTTCGATCTAGACAATTATTACAAGCAAATCAAATATTGTCTAGTATGTCATTGGTTCATCGGCACTTTGTCCGAATCTTCGACGCATCATCCTCTCTTGTAGCCTATTGCCCAATCGGCGAGTTGACCTCTGTAACTCTGATTTACTTGGCCCAATTTTCGCTCTTCATGGCCCGATGCCTGAACCCATGGCACGAAGCCTTCTACTGATACGTCAACTGATCTTTCGGCTCAACGTCCAATCATCTGGCATATTTCTCTCTAGCCCAATATGATTCTTCCTACTTTAATTATCTCACCCTGATCAAAGCTTCTTGTGTCACTCAAACACAGATCAAATCATAAACACTATCAATTGGTTTTCATCGTCAAAATTCGAGATTCAATAACTTTTTGACTCAATTTGAGGGCAATTGGCCTAATTATATATTATAATTACTTATCGGATTTTAAATTTAGTTTTTCTTTAAAGTTAATTTCTTATGCCACTATATCTATTGAATAATAAGATTTAAGTAAAATATAGTTAGATAAATGATTTTATCAATATCAGATGTTAATGTTGATTATTTAAAGTTGAATATAGCAACAACATATCCTATTCCATATGATATGTTATGTTGCTATATTCAATTATTGATTTTTATATATTTTAGAGTTAAAAGTTAATTTTAGCCATTATGATTTTTATCATGGACCTCTTAAGTCCTTCTGGTTTATTCGTATCTAAAATAACCCTTATATTTTTAAAAATGTAACATATAAGCCCCTCCCATTGAGTTTTAGTTAACAGATGTTAAAGTCTACTTACGTGATATGCTAACTCACAATGAATCAATAATATAATTACAAGTATAATTTAGGGTTAAAGTATATTTTTTAGCCCTTGTGGTTTTGGACATGGACCGTTTAAACTCTTATGGTTTACTTGTATCTAAAGTAATCTCTACATTTTAAAAAATATAGCATACAAGCCCCTTCCGTCAAGTTTGAGTTAATAGATATTAGAATCTACTTACGTGGTATGCTAACTCAATAAATCATTAATATAATGACACATGTAATTTAGAGTTAAAGTCCATTTTAGATCCTATGGTTTTGGTCATAGACCTCTTAAGCCCTTATAATTTACTTGTGTCTAAAACAACCTTTATATTTTTAAAAATATAGCATATAAGCATCTTCTGTCAAGTTTGAGTTAACAGACGTTAGAGTTTGCTTACGTAGTATGTTGACTCATAATAAACTATTAATATAATAATACGTGTAATTTAAGTTTTAAAAAAAATAAGACCTTTATCAATGACAGGAGGAAATATCGTCGTGGAAGCGACCACCACCAACAGTAGCACCGAGCCACTACTGCTTGGAAGGGTGTCGTATGTATGCAGCCTCTCCCACACTGATGACAAGCTTAAGAGCTTCTAATCTTGCCTTAGGTGGAGAGTGTTGACTAGTCCGACGCTAGGCACGTAGTGGTCTCTTGGTCCCTCTTCCTCCTTTTAGGCATCTTCGTCCCCACTATCTCTCACTTCGTCCTCTAACGTCTGTTAACTTAAACTTGGCGAGAGGGTTTATATACTACATTTTAGAAAATGTAGGGATTGTTTTTGCTAGTCATAGGTGCCCTGTAAGTCAATCACGTGAGTGATAGCACGTGTGACATGACACAGTCTTTTTGCTTATTATTATTATAGTATTTTTTTCACTTTATATTGCTTGATTTATAAATATATTATGATGTCTATGGATCTGTGCAATGAGAATTGGATTATGCTGAGATCATGATAATGAGATCGATTCACTTTTAAACACAAACCATAAATAATCTTGGTCATAGGTTACTCGAGAGAGACATCGAGATAACCGGATAGACTAGTGTGTTGTATACCCATTCATATGATGGAGGTGGTTAGTCTCATAGTTGCTCGTATGGAGACACTAGGGATACAATGCAGGTGTTCATTGGAGAATGAGTTCAATGATTGATCCACTCATAGAATGCTGGATGGTTGATGATACCTTATTGTTAGATAGCGATTCCATCATCCCAAAGGTGTACTTGGTCCTTAGACTTGAGATACTAAGGATGTTCTATATGAGTACTCCACTCTTTGATACCAGACTTATAGGTTTGAAAGTTTTAGATCTAGTACAACTAGTCATCGAGAGTGGCAACCAACCTTACGAGAGCTATTAAGTGTCGATATAGGATCATTCGCTCTATGTATCATGAGAGGAATATTCTATATGTTCTTACTCAAATAAATCCTTAGGCAATGTCATTCGAATTTAGAGAAAAAGAGTTCTTCGGAAGAATTCGATTAAAGCGAGACTCAAAGAGAAATCATATGGGCTAGATAATATCATGCCTGGTATATGGTCTTTGGGATATTAGATAGATGAGGGACTAGCCTAGTACATCCGCAGTCGATGAGTTGAGTGAATTATTATAGAGATAATTAGTACATCCGCAGTTTGACAGATATGACTCACGACCAACTCAATATTGGGCCTAGGGGACTAGACATATATGGTAGGTGTTACGATAAGTAGAGGTTCGGATATGAGATATTTGTTAGAGCTCCTATCTTATTGGATATCCAATAAGCCCATGAATTATTAGATCCTATGGATGAGATCCAATAAGAGCCAATGAGAGATTGTTGGATAAATATTCACTAATTTAAGAGGCTTGAGTAGTTGGATGGAAATCCAATACCCAATAGGGCAGGATCCATTAGGGTTAAGTTGATAGGGGACATCTATAAATAGGAGAGAACCAAAGGGTCATAGGCTAGGCTTCTTGGTTGCCACCTCCTATTCTCCTCTCCTCTTCTCCTCCTCAAATGCTGGTGTGGAGATTTGGGTAGTGATTCGAGGAGCATCTTCGCAGCCCTTGCTGTGTGGATCACCGCTATAGAGTAGGATGCTTGAGCTCCATCATCCTCTCTTGCAAATCTATAGGAATTCAGAGATATATGATCTCCCTAGGTAATAGAACTATCTCACATGTGGTTTTTAGTTTCATGGGTTTTTTCGTATAAATCTTCGCACAACAATGAACACCGTTTGAAAATTTAGGTTTTTGTTTTATGTTCTTCCACTATGCATGTGATGTCGCCCCTAGATTTTCCTATAATGATATCAGAGCCAGGTTTTTCGTATGAAAAATTAGTTTTGAACTACATCTGTTGTGTTTTAGAAAAGCTTTTGATGTCAAAATCATTGATAAAAAAATTGAGAGAGGACAGCAACTATTGTTGCCCTCGTAGGTTAGCCACAGCTTGCAGCCTTGCTGAGAGCTCCCAAGGGAGCTCTCAGCTTGGCCACTTGCTGCACGGGCGAGCGGCACTCGCAGTGATGCCTGTAGGTGCTACGCTTGCTGGCAAAACTGCCCGTGGGCAAAAGCACACTTGGGGGCAGCGCCGCCTACAAGCGCTGCGTTTGCTGGCAGAACCGCTCGCAAGGGCACTCACCCATAGGCACATGGCTTACTCGTGGGCTAAGTTCTATCTTTTCTATCTAAATTACTAAAATACCCCCTCATAATTCAGAAAATTCCCTATATATCCATAATTTAAGAAAATTATTAGTTAATTAAAAGATTTAATTAACTATTATTATTCATCTAGTATTCTAATATAATAGTATGTATATGTGATGTATGATGAGGATAGATGATTATGGACCGTGTGTTGTGTGTGTACATGTGATGTGATTATTATTATTATTGGGACCTACAAGCCTCTAATTTATTTCTCGTTTATTGTCGAGCCTACGTATCTATGATTAAATTGTAATTATATGAGGAGGTGTAGTGGGAGCGTGGAAGTGATAGCAGGACCCATGAGGTCGAGACGGATGATTGTGATGCATGGAAATGTGTCACGATGCCGACGGAACCGACGAGGACGAGATAGACAATCATAGGGCATGAAGATGCACCACTGCACGCATAGATCTTGATATGAGTAATTAGACCCACTAGCTCGAGCCTGATCACATTAGGCTATGGTCCATGATCATCGGGTATGATTACTAATGTAATGTGTGATTGCTTGTAAACCCATTAGATATGTATATATATTTGCATATGATGTAAATATATATTAAATATGTATGTGTATGACATGTCATATTAGGAGACTAAATTAAAATCCCCTCTCTTGACAATATTCAGTCGGTAAACGTGAGGTAATTAGATTGATCAACGTGGCCTTCCATCGTTATAGGTAGGGATCGATTCTCGATATAGGTTGAGTTGGTCGAGTCCCTCGAGGCTCACCTATATTGCAATTCGCTATCTTGCCTACGATATAGAGATATCACTGGTGACCTAAGGACATGGTATGCTTGGTCGAGTCCCTCGAGGGTATATCATCGAATCAGACTCATCTTGTAACGATGGTGTTGACTTAATCGAACATCATGGTTGGTCGAGTCCCTCGAGACCATGGTGGTTCGGAGGTTGAATAGGATGAGAATCACAAGAAGTTGTGATTGACAATTATTGCTTACCTTTTGGGTTTAGTGTGATTGGTCGAGTTCCTCGAGGTTACACTAAGACGCTGATTGGATCCCGATCCCAACTAGAAGTCTACCGGAGACTTTTGTTTCATGTGTTAAGGGTGTCGCATGATGCACTATTAAAATAGTGGTAGTAGATTAAGATAGAAGTTCATATCTTGATTGTTTATTTTTCTGTAAAATCTGCATATTATTTATTTCTACTACATCTTTATTTTCAGAAAATATTACTTTCAAATCCCTTACGTGACATACTTGATGTCAACCGCCTCACTTGTCCGAATTATATGGATTAGCTCCACAACTTGAGAATTGTTCTCACAATAGAGAAAATCATATACTTCCTTGATATAGTGATGCCCATGCTTGAGGAAGGGGCAAGCAAGGATGAGATTGCTCACTACGTCAAGTACATAGATGACTCCACTTTTGCTCAGTGTTACATGTTGGGCTCTATGACACCTGAGTTATAGAGGCAGCATAAAAAGATGGATGCCAGATTCATTCTCCTACATGTCCACAAACTGTTTAAGGAACAAGAAAGGACTCAGCGATTTTAGATATCCAAGAGCCTCTTCTGTGTTAGGATGACTAATGGGACACCAGCTCAGAACCATATCCTAAAGATGATTGAGTAGATAGAGAAACTCACAGGTCTAGGAATGGTCGTAGAGGATAACCTATGTGTGGATCTTGTACTTCGGTCCCTATCAGATTCTTTTTCATAATTCATAATGAATTTTAATATGAATAAGCCTGATCTGACTCTCCCTGAGCTCCTCAATATGTTGAGGGAGGCAGAGAGCACTATCAAGAAAGATAAGCCAGTTCTCTATATTAGTGAGGCCAGAAAGAAAAGAAAAGCAGAAAAGTCCCTTAAGAAAGGCAAGAGCAAGGGCATACCGGGTAAAGCAAAGGTTGCTAAGAAAGACTCGGTAAAGGACAAAGGTCAGTTCTTACATTACGGCAAAGATAGGCACTGGAAGAGGCACTGTAAAGAATACCTTGCAGAAAGAGCAAAACAGAAGCTTGGAGAAGCTTCAGGTACATTCATGATCAGTCTCTATTTGTCAAACTCTTATTATAACACATGGGTATTAGATACCGATAGTGCTTATCACATTTGTAATTTATTGCAGATTCTGGCAAAACCTAAGAGATTAATGAGAGGAACATTGTATAATTATTTATTTATGCTAGACACTGCTCTATATATCTTGAATGTAAGTCTGTCCAAGAGGAATCGAGATAAGGTGAATAGTGCATACCTATGGCACTATAGGCTAGGTCACATCTATGAGGGAAGGATTCAAAAATTGCTAAAGGACGGATATCTAGATCCATTCGACTATGAGTCATATGCAACTTGTGAGCCTTGCCTTCGTGGAAAACAGACCAACTCTCCTTTTAGTGAAACTGGAGAGAGAGCCACTAAACTATTGAAACTTATACATAGTGATGTAGGTGGACCTATGTCAACTTATGTCATAGGTGATTACTCCTACTTTATTACTTTTACTAATTATTTCTTAAGGTATGAATATGTGTACTTCATGAAGTACAAGTACAAGGCCTTTGAGAAATTAAGAGAGTATAAGAATGAAGTGAAAAACCAAATTGAAAAGAGTATCAACTCTTCGATCAGATCGAGTAAGTGAGTACTTGAGTACAGAGTTCACCTAGTTCCTCAAGGACCTTAGGATTCTCTCCCAATGGACACCTCCTTATACACCTCAGCTCAATGGTGTATTTGAAAGGAGGAATAGTACATTATTAGACATAGTTCGATCCATGAGTTTCGCTAACCTATCCATCTCATTCTGGGGATACGCCCTAGAGACCGCAGCTTTCCTTCTGAACAGAGTTCCAACTAAATCGGTAGTGTGTCTACACCATATAAGATATGGAAAGGGAAGAAACACAATCTTAAGTTTGTTAAGATTTGAGGTTGTCCTGCCTACGTTAAAAGACACTACTAAGATAAGTTGGAATCGATGATGGAGCGGTACAAGTTCGTGGGATACCCCAATTAAACTTATGGGTACTATTTCTATCATCTCAAGGACCAAAAGGTCTTTGTAGCTAAGAGAGCGGTATTCCTCGAGAAGGAACACATTCTTGGTGGAGATAGTGGTAGCATGTTAGGAACCTTTTTATGAGATTTTAAATAATGTTTATTGAGTCTGTTTAGTCCAATTGATTATTGAGTCGGTTTGGTTCAGTTAGAGTCAAGTAGAGGTTTATTTAATATTTATTTATTATTAGAGTTCAAGTCCTGATGGACCCTGAGTGGAACTCTATAAATAGGGATGTAACTACTTCTTTTCGATAATCTATGAAAAATATTATTATGTCTTTGGACAACCCTAGGAGGCCGATCCCCTCGAAGTGATCAAGGAGGGAGGCCGATCATTATCATTCGACGATAAGACTTTAAGATCTTATCATTTGGTATCAGAGCGGCGCCCCTTGGCGTTCTCGCTGCAGCCACGAACGTCGATCCTTCTCAACCGAGAAGGAAACTATCGTTGTCGCTTCTCCACCGTCGTCGCTGCTGCCCAGCCAGTAGCCACCACCATCGCTGCTGCCCCCTTGCTGCAGTTATCTTCGTCTTAGGAAAAAAAAAAAAAAAAAAGAAAGAAAGGAAGAAAGAAAGAACGAAGAGAGAGAAGAAAAGAAGCCGCAGCCACGCACCCCTGCTTCTCTCGCTTGCGGCCAGCACACCGCCGGCCGTCGCTGTTCCTCGGCCAGCGACCGACCCTGCCCCGCTTCCGGCCAGAGTCCACCGTGGCCGTCGCCTCCCACTCTAGTCACCACCGCTGCCAGGAGACGACGCTGCCAGCGTCCCACTCCGCCGAAGCCCAGCTCCTCTTCTCTACCGCCGCTGCAGGACAACTCCTTCTCCACTGCCGCCGCTGCTTCCCGGCCGATCGATCACCGCCGCCTGCCTCCCAGCCGCAACCCTAGCTGTGCCCCCCCCCCCCTTGGGTCGCAGCCGCAGCGGCCGGTTGCCGCAGGCCCTCGTTGCAGCGTATGCAGAAACAGAGCTTCCTCTGTTGCCGCAGCCCCTCGTCGATCGCAGCCGCGCCTCGAGCGCCGTCGCCTTCCAGCCGACCCACCACCACTGCCAGCCACCGTGCGGCGACCGCTGCTCGCCTCCCAGCCGCCGCTTCCCCTGGCTCGGGCGAGAACGACCGCCGCCACTCCCCCTTGCTCTGCCCCCTTGTGACCGAGAAACAGGGCAATCCTCTTGCTGCTGCTGCGAACGCCGGTTGCCACCACCGTCGCCACTGCTGCCCAGCCAGCGACGACGCCGCTCGCCGCCCAGCCTGCCACGACTGCTGCTGCCAGCCACCGCAGCCTTCACCTCAACCCCCTCGATCTGCACCGTTGCTGCAGCCCCCTTGCTCTGCATCTTTGCTGCAGCCGCCGGTTGCCACCGCTGCAGCCTCAACCCCGGCCGCTTCAACGCCACCTCCCTCTTGTTCTGCCTCCGCTGCTGCAGTTGTTGGTTGGCATCACCGCAGCCTCAACCTGGCTGCTCGGCGATTGCTTCCTTGGGTCACAGTAGTCACAACCGTCGCCTTTCAGCCTCGACGCTCTCATCTCACACGGTGACAAAAACACAGGGCAGCAACTCTTCCTCATCGCAGCCACCGTAGCGGCGAGTCCTTGTTGGCGCTGCCCCCAACCACATCACCATCGCTGCCTCCCAGCCCTCAGCAGCAGTGATCCCTCCACGCAGCGACTGCAACAAGCATTGTTGTCTCTCACTAGCGCCTCCTTCCGCAGTGTGACAGAAACAGAGCAACACTGCCTTCCATCCGCGCTGTCGCAGCCATCGCAGCGGTGAGCCCTTGGCGATGCTGCCCTAGCCGCACCACCATCGCTACCTCCAAGCCCTCAGCAACAGCGATCCCTCTACGTAGCGACCGCAACAAGCATCGCTGCCTCCCACGCGACGACCACAACTACATCCCCGCAGCAACCCTTCATTCCCACAGTTTTGCCACCAATTGCATCACAACAGCAGCACCGAATAGGGTAGTGATTGATGCCCTTGACCAACACCAAAAATAGGACTTGAGATTACAGATTTGCAGTCTTACGAAATGGCCATCGATAACTCAGTGAAAGCACAAATGGAAGCATTGGAAATTAGAATTGAGAACCGGTTACAAGAAGTACTTAATGATTTCAAAAACGATTTACTGGAGAGCATTAGTAAATTTCAACAAGGTGGGAGCTCAAGTTCTACATTGCATAGATCTGGAAATACTAGAAAAGGGCCCCAAGATTGTGACACAATCTACTCATACATGAAGGTGGATGGACAGCTCTCAAAAATTTGTCAGACTTCTACAGTGTTGGAATATCAGAGTAGGTTTGAAAGATTATCAAATCAAGCTAGAGATTGGTCGAAACGATAACTTCTGGATACATTTATTGAAGGTCTTATTCCAGAGATCCGGTGTGAAGTTAAGGCTCGTCAACCTCGCACTATGATAGCTGCGATCTCATTCACACATCTACATGAGAAAAAAATCAACAGGGAAAATCATGGAAACAGAAGTGATAACCACCAGATGATCAATATGCCACCCACCATATCTATTCCCAACCAAAGCCTTGACACCCGATGACTAACCCAAGAAGAACTCAAGAAAAATTCAGCAAAGGGTTTGTACTATGATGAAAAGTGGAGTATGGAGCACCAATGTAAACAAGGGCAGCATATGATGATTGAGCCAATTGGAGAGGAACCGAAAGCAGAAGAGTTGGACTCCGATCATGAAGGTATAAATTATAATAAAGACATTGAACCTACCGTATATACAATGCATATATTAGCCGACTACTCTAACCCGCAAATTATGGAAGTTGCCGGAACTCTAGAGCATCAGCCTATTATAGTTTTGATTGATACTGGTAGCACTAACAATTCTATGGACAGTGAGACTGTTGACCGATTGGCCCACCACATTGAAGACTATGACAGTTTCGAAGTAAAGATCATTGATGGACAGATTTTCACTTGTGATAGCAAAGGTTCAAAAATAAAATTGATTATACAGGGCCAGAAGTTTCATACAACGATTACTACACTGAAAGATCGACCTGTTGCTTACACTCTCAAAAAGTGGAGACCATACTTCCTTGATCAACAGGTTATGATGCGTTGCAGATAGTCTATGGCTAAAGTGCTGAAAGAGAAGCTCCCCGAGATTGATGCTGCTCAGCCTCGAGGACAAGGCTGATTTGAAGAGGGAGGGACTGTTAGGAACCTTTTTCTGAGCTTTTAAATAATGTTTATTGAGTCTGTTTAGTCCAGTTGTTTATTGAGTCAGTTTGGTTCAGTTAGAGTCAAGTAGATGTTTATTTAATATTTATTTATTATTAGAGTTCAAGTCCTGATGGACCCTGGGTGGAACTCTATAAATAGGGATGTAACTACTTCTTTTCGTTAATCTATGAAAAATATTATTCTGTCTTTGGACAACCCTAGGAGGTCGATCCCCTCGAAGTGATCAGGGAGGGCCGATCCCCTCGAAGTGATCAAGGAGGTCTAGATCCATTCGACTATGAGTCATATGCAACTTGTGAGCCTTGCCTTCGTGGAAAACAGACCAACTCTCCTTTTAGTGAAACTGGAGAGAGAGCCACTAAACTATTGGAACTTATACATAGTGATGTAGGTGGACCTATGTCAACTTATGTCATAGGTGATTACTCCTACTTTATTACTTTTACTAATGATTTCTTAAGGTATGAATATGTGTACTTCATGAAGTACAAGTACAAGGCCTTTGAGAAATTAAGAGAGTATAAGAATGAAGTGAAAAACCAAATTGAAAAGAGTATCAACTCTTCGATCAGATCGAGTAGGTGAGTACTTGAATACAGAGTTCACCTAGTTCCTCAAGGACCTTAGGATTCTATCCCAATGGACACCTCCTTATACACCTCAGCTCAATGGTGTATTTGAAAGGAGGAATAGTACATTATTAGACATAGTTCGATCCATGAGTTTCGCTAACCTATCCATCTTATTCTGGGGATACGCCCTAGAGACCGCAGCTTTCCTTCTGAACAGAGTTTCAACTAAATCGGTAGTGTGTCTACACCATATAAGATATGGAAAGGGAAGAAACACAATCTTAAGGTTGTTAAGATTTGAGGTTGTCCTACCTACGTTAAAAGACACTACTAAGATAAGTTGGAATCGATGATGGAGCGGTACAAGTTCGTGGGATACCCCAATGAAACTTATGGGTACTATTTCTATCATCTCAAGGACCAAAAGGTCTTTGTAGCTAAGAGAGCGGTATTCCTTGAGAATGAACACATTATTGGTGGAGATAGTGGTAGCATGTTAGGAACCTTTTTCTGAGATTTTAAATAATGTTTATTGAGTATGTTTAGTCCAGTTGTTTATTGAGTCGGTTTGGTTCAGTTAGAGTCAAGTAGAGGTTTATTTAATATTTATTTATTATTAGAGTTCAAGTCCTGATGGACCCTGGGTGGAACTCTATAAATAGGGATGTAACTACTTCTTTTCGATAATCTATGAAAAATATTATTATGTCTTTGGACAACCCTAGGAGGCCGATCCCCTCGAAGTGATCATTAAGATCTTATCATTTGGTATCAGAGCGGCGACCCTTGGCGTTCTCGCTGTAGCCACGAACGTCGATCCTTCTCAACCGAGAAGGAACCAACCTCTGCGTCTTGGTCAACGACTATCGTTGTTTTTTCTCCACCGTCGTCGCTGCTGCCCAGCCAGTAGCCACCACCATCGCTGCTGCCCCCTTGCTGCAGTTATCTTCGTCTTAGGAAAAAAAAAAAAAAAAAAAAGAAAGAAAGGAAGAAAGAAAGAACGAAGAGAGAGAAGAAAAGAAGCCGCAGCCACGCACCCCTGCTTCTCTCGCTTGCGGCCAGCACACCGCCGGCCGTCGCTGTTCTCCGGCCAGCGACCGACCCTGCCCCGCTTCCGGCCAGAGTCCACCGTGGCCGTCGCCTCCCACTCGAGTCACCACCGCTGCCAGGAGACGACGCTGCCAGCGTCCCACTCCGCCGAAGCCCTGCTCCTCTTCTCTACCGCCGCTGCAGGGCAACTCCTTCTCCACTGCCGCCGCTGCTTCCCGGCCGATCGATCACCGCTGCCTGCCTCCCAGCCGCAACCCTAGCTGTGCCCCCCCCCCCTGGGGTCGCAGCCGCAGCGGCCGGTTGCCGCAGGCCCTCGTTGCAGCGATTGCAGAAACAGAGCTTCCTCTGTTGCCGCAGCCCCTCGTCGATCGCAGCCGCGCCTCGAGCGCCGTCGCCTTCCAGCCGACCCACCACCACTGCCAGCCACCGTGCGGCGACCGCTGCTCGCCTCCCAGCCGCCGCTTCCGCTGGCTCGGGCGAGAACGACCGCCGCCACTCCCCCTTGCTCTGCCCCCTTGTGACCGAGAAACAGGGCAATCCTCTTGCTGCTGCTGCGAACGCCGGTTGCCACCACCGTCGCCACTGCTGCCCAGCCAGCGACGACGCCGCTCGCCGCCCAGCTTGCCACGACTGCTGCTGCCAGCCACCGCAGCCTTCACCTCAACCCCCTCGATCTGCACTGTTGCTGCAGCCCCCTTGCTCTGCATCTTTGCTGCAGCCGCCGGTTGCCACCACTGCAGCCTCAACCCCGGCCGCTTCAACGCCACCTCCCTCTTGTTCTGCCTCCGCTGCTGCAGTTGTTGGTTGGCATCACCGCAGCCTCAACCTGGCTGCTCGGCGATTGCTTCCTTGGGTCACAGTAGTCACAACCGTCGCCTTTCAGCCTCGGCGCTCTCATCTCACACAGTGACAAAAACACAGGGCAGCAACTCTTCCTCCATCGCAGCCACCGTAGCTGCGAGTCCTTGTCGGCGCTGCCCCCAACCACATCACCATCGCTGCCTCCCAGCCCTCAGCAGCAGCGATCCCTCCACGCAACGACTGCAACAAGCATTGTTGTCTCTCACTAGCGCCTCCTTCCGCAGTGTGACAGAAACAGAGCAACACTGCCTTCCATCCGCGCTGTCGCAGACATCGCAACGGTGAGCCCTTGGCGATGCTGCCCTAGCCGCACCACCATCGCTACCTCCAAGCCCTCAACAACAGCGATCCCTCTACGTAGCGACCGCAACAAGCATCGCTGCCTCCCACGCGACGACCACAGCTACATCCCCGCAGCAACCCTTCATTCCCACAGTGTTGCCACCAATTGCATCACAACAGCAGCACTGAATAGGGTAGTGATTGATGCCCTTGACCAACACCAAAAATAGGACTTGAGATTACAGATTTGCAGTCTTACGAAATGGCCATCGATAACTCAGTGAAAGCACAAATGGAAGCATTGGAAATTAGAATTGAGAACCGGTTACAAGAAGTACTTAATGATTTCAAAAAGGACTTACTGGGGAGCATTAGTAAATTTCAACAAGGTGGGAGCTCAAGTTCTACATTGCATAGATCTGGAAATACTAGAAAAGGGCCCCAAGATTGTGACACAATCTACTCATACATGAAGGTGGATGGACAGCTCTCAAAAATTTGTCAGACTTCTACAGTGTTGGAATATCAGAGTAGGTTTGAAAGATTATCAAATCAAGCTAGAGATTGGTCGGAACGACAACTTCTGGATACATTTATTGAAGGTCTTATTCCAGAGATCCGGTGTGAAGTTAAGGCTCGTCAACCTCGCACTATGATAGCTGCGATCTAATTCACACATCTACATGAGAAAAAAATCAACAGGGAAAATCATGGAAACAGAAGTGATAACCACCAGATGATCAATATGCCACCCACCATATCTATTCCCAACCAAAGCCTTGACACCCGAGGACTAACCCAAGAAGAACTCAAGAAAAATTCAGCAAAGGGTTTGTACTATGATGAAAAGTGGAGTATGGAGCACCAATGTAAACAAGGGCAGTATATGATGATTGAGCCAATTGGAGAGGAACCGAAAGCAGAAGAGTTGGACTCCGATTATGAATGTATAAATTGTAATAAAGACATTGAACCTACCGTATATACAATGCATATATTAGCCGACTACTTTAACCCGCAAACTATGGAAGTTGCCGGAACTCTAGAGCATCAGCCTATTATAGTTTTGATTGATACTAGTAGCACTAACAATTCTATGGACAGTGAGACTATTGACCGATTGGCCCACCACATTGAAGACTATGATAGATTCGAAGTAAAGATCATTGATGGACAGATTTTCACTTGTGATAGGAAAGGTTCAAAGATAAAATTGATTATACAGGGCCAGAAGTTTCATACAACGATTACTACACTGAAAGATCGACCTGTTGCTTACACTCTCAAAAAGTGGAGACCATACTTACTTGATCAACAGGTTATGATGCGTTGCAGATAGTCTATGGCTAAAGTGCTGAAAGAGAAGCTCCCCGAGATTGATGCTGCTCAGCCTTGAGGACAAGGCTGATTTGAAGAGGGAGGGACTGTTAGGAACCCTTTTCTGAGCTTTTAAATAATGTTTATTGAGTCTGTTTAGTCCAGTTGTTTATTGAGTCGGTTTGGTTCAGTTAGAGTCAAGTAGAGGTTTATTTAATATTTATTTATTATTAGAGTTCAAGTCCTGATGGACCTTGGGTGGAACTCTATAAATAGGGATGTAACTACTTCTTTTCGGTAATCTATGAAAAATATTATTCTGTCTTTGGACAACCCTAGGAGGTCGATCCCCTCGAAGTGATCAGGGAGGGCCGATCCCCTCGAAGTGATCAAGGAGGTCGATCCCCTCGAAGTGATCATTATCATCCCCATTTCTCCCCTTTCTTCGACGATAAGACTTTAGGATCTTATCATAGCATGATAGAATTGAGTAAGGTTGGAGAACCTAGCTCAAGCATCATTCCACAGTCCAAGTTTATTCAGGTACCTAGCACATAAGTTTCGACTTTACGTAGGTCCGGTAGAGTATCTCATCCTCCTGAGAGATATGTGAAACATATTAAAGGAGAGGATATTGAGGATATTGATCCTCAAACCTGCGAGGAGGCTATTAC
Organism: Musa acuminata AAA Group; assembly: GCF_036884655.1. Taxonomy (NCBI): domain Eukaryota; kingdom Viridiplantae; phylum Streptophyta; class Magnoliopsida; order Zingiberales; family Musaceae; genus Musa; species Musa acuminata. The sequence continues at coordinate 10,986,085 of NC_088348.1, forward strand.
GAGTATAGACTCCGAGAAGTAACAAGAAGCCATGAATTCTGAGATGGATTCTATGTACTCCAACAAGATTTGGAACCTAGTTAATGCACCCAAGGGTATTGTACCCATTGGTTGCAAGTGGATCTTTAAGAAGAAGATCGAAGTAGATGAAAAGGTATAGACCTATAAAGCAAGGCTAGTGGATCACCCGTAGTCATGCTAAAATCCATCCGAATTATATTGACTATTGCAGCACACTATGATTATGAGATACGGCAGATGGACGTGAAAACTGTATTCCTCAATGGCAATCTCGAGAAGGATGTGTATATGAAACAACCTGAGTGATTCATGTCTAAGGACTGCCCAGATAAGGTGTGTAAGGTTGCTTAGGTCCATTTATGGACTCAAGCAAACTTTCCAAAGTTGGAACATAAGATTTGACGAAGCAATAAGATCTTAGGACTTTGTTAACAACAAAGATGAGTCTTATGTGTGCATGTAGGTAAGTGGGAGCGTTATCACCTCTTGGCGTTATATATGGATGACATCTTGATAATTGGGAATGATATAGGAATACTATCCACAGTAAGACTTGGTTATCTAGACACTTCTCCATGAAGGACTTAGGAGATGCATCCTATATCTTGGGGATTCAGATCTATTGAGATAGATCTAAGAGGATACTTGGCTTTTCCCAATCTTGATACATAAACACCATTGTCAAAAGGTTTAGCATGAAAAATTACAAGAGATGTCTTATATAGATGAGACATGGGATATCGCTTTCTAGGAGTATGTCCCAAAGGCTCCTAAAGAAAGGGTGAACATGGATAGGATACCCTATGCCTCAGCTATATACCAAGCCTGATATGGTGCATGCTTTGAGTGTCACGAGTCGGTATCAAGCGGATCGAAGCTTGGAGCATAAGAAAATAGTAAAGTGTATCCTTAAGTACTTGAGAAGGACTAAGGATTTTTTACTATTATATGGAGGTAGTAGCCTCATGGTTGAAAGCTACACAAACTCGAGTTTCTAGTCTGATGTCGATGATAGCAAGTCGAATTCGGGATATGTGCACACATTGAATAGAGGAACAGTGTGCTGGAAGAGTTCCAAGCAAGATACTACTATTGACTCGAACATAGAGGCAAAGTATATTGCTGCAGCAGAGGTAGTAAAGGAGGGAGTTTGGATGAAGAAGTTCATCATAGATTTGGAAGTCATGTTAGGCAATGAGGAGTTAATTCCCTTATATTATGACAACAATAGGGCGATTGCTCAAGCAAAGGAACCTAGGTCTCATTAGAGGTCAAAGCACATTATGAGGAGGTTCCACCTGATTAGAGAGATCATGACATGAGGAGATGTAGCAATGAAAAGAGTTTCATTCAAAGATAATATCGCAGATCCACTAATAAAGTCGTTGTCTCAAATTGTCTTTCAGCGTCACAGGGGTCTGATGGGGATCAGACACATAGGTGATTGGCTTTAGGTCAGTGGAAGATTGCTAGTCATAGGTGCCCTACAAGCTAATCACGTAAGTGATGGCACGTGTGACTTAACACATAGTCTTTTTACTTATTATATTTTAGTATTTTATCGCTTTATACTGATTGTTGCATAAACATATGTATATATTGTGATGTCCTTGGATCTATACAATTGGAATCGGATCGTAATGAGATTATGATAATGAGATCGATTCACCTTTAAACACAGACCCTAAATAATCTCGGTCATAGGTTACTCGAGAGGGACATCGAGATAACCGGATAGACTGGTGTGTTGTATATCAGTCCAACTGATGGATGCAGCTAGTCTCATAGTTGCTCATGTGGGGGCACTAGGGATACAATATAGGTGCTCATTTGAGAATGAGTTCACTGATAGATCCGCTTACGGAATGTTGGATAGTTGATGATGATTTATTGTTAGATAGAGATTATGTTGTCCTAGTGGTGTATCTAGTCCTTAAACTTGAAACACTAAGGATGTCCTGTATGAGTACTTTATTCTTTAATACTGGACTTATAGGTCTAGAGATTCCAAATCTAGCACAGTCGGTCATCGGGAGTGGTAGTCAACCTTACGAGGACTATTGAGTGTCGATAGAGGATCATCCACTCTCAGTATCATGAGAGGAATATCTCATGTGTTCTTGCTCAAACAAATCTCTAGCTAGGGTCATTCGGATTGAAAGAGAAAGACTTCTCAAGGATAATCCGAGTATAGCAAGACTCGAGTAGAAACTGTATGGGTCTAACAACACAATTCTCAGTATATGGTCTTTGGGATATTAGATGAATGAAGGACTATAGGTATATGATAATTGAGGATAATTAGGTCCAATGGATTGGATTCTCCTATTTCGTTTAGGGACTACGGCGTAATGGCCTAATACGTCCGCAATCGATGAGTCGAGTGAATTATTATGGAGATAATAATTCACTGAGCTAGAAGGAGTTCTGACAGGTATGACTCACGGCCACCTCGATATTGGGCCTAGAGGGTCACACACATATGGTAGGTGTTGCGATGAGTAGAGATTCAAGTATGAGATATCCGTCGGAGCCCCTATCTTCTTGGATATTCAATAAACCCCTGAATTATTGGATCCTATGGATGAGATCCAATAAGAGCCAATGAGAGATTATTGGATAGAGATCCACTAATTTAAGAGGTTTGGGTAGTTGGATAGAGATCCAATACCCAATAGGGTAGGATCTATTAGGGTTAAGTTGACAGAGGACCTCTATAAATAGAAGAGAACCAATGATTCATAGGCTAAAGCCTTTTTAGGTTGTCTCTCCTATTCTCCTCCCCTTCTCCTCCTCAGATAATAGGCTTGAAGTTTTGAGAAGCATCATCATAGCCCTATTGTATGGATCATTGCTAGAGAGGAGGACGCTTGACCTCCTTTACCCTCTCCTTGAGATTTGTAGGGATTCAGGGATATACGATCTCCCTAAGTAACACAATCTTTCATATACATAGTTTTAAGTTTCAAGATTTTTGCGTACCAATCTTCACACAACAATAAACACATCGATAGGAAATTTGGGGATTTTATTTTTATGTTCTTCCATTGTGCCTATGATGTTGCCCCCTAGATTTTCCTATAATCATTGGTTCATCCAATGCTTCGTGCGATCTTTCGACGCATCGTTCTCTCCTTCGACGTATTGCTCATTTGGTATGTTGACCTCCCACAACTTCTAATCTCCTTGGCGCAATGTCTAATCCTTCGGCCCAATGCCCAAACACACGGCACGAAGTCCTTCTACTAACACATTGACCGATCCTCCGATCAACATCCAATCTTCTAATATGTTCACTCCGGCACAACATCCAATTCTTCATGCTTTAATTGATTTGTCTTTTATGATCGAAGTTAGTCCTGCATCACTCAAAACACAGATTAGATCGTAAACTCATCAATTGATTTTATCATCAAAATCTGAGATTCAATATTGTACCCATTGGTTGCAAGTGGATCTTTAAGAAGAAGATCGAAGTAGATGGAAAGGTGGAGACCTATAAAACAAGGCTAGTGGCTAAGGGGTATTATCAAAAGCAAAGTATTGACTATGACGAAACCTTCTCACCTGTAGCCATGTTAAAATCCATTTGAATTCTATTGGCTATTGCAGCACACTATGATTATAAGATATGGAAGATAGATGTGAAAACTGTGTTCCTCAATGGCAACCTCGAGGAGAAGGTGTATATGATACAACTTGAGGGATTCATATCCAAGGATAGTCCAGATAAGGTGTGCAGGTTGCTTAGGTCCATCTATAGACTAAAGCAAGCTTCTCGAAGTTAGAATATAAGATTTGATGAGGTGATCAGATCTTATGACTTCGTTAAGAATGAAGATGAGCCTTGTATGTACAGCAAGGTAAGTGGGAGCGTTATTACCTTTTTGATACTATATGTGGATAACATCTTAATCATTGGGAATAATATAGGAATGCTCTCCATAGTAAAGGCTTAGCTATCTAGACACTTCTCCATGAAAGACTTAGGGGAAACATCCTACATATTGAGATTTAGATCTATAGAGATAGATCTAAGAGGATACTTGGCTTGTTCCAGTCTAAGTACATGACACCATTGTCAAAAGATTTGACACAAAAATTTTTAAAAGATGTCTCATACCGATGAGACATGAGATATCACTTTCTAAGAGTATATCCCCAAAGACTCCCGAAGAAAGGGCAAACATGGATAGAATACCCTATGCCTTAGTGATAGGGTCTATCATGTATGCATGCTATGTACTATGCCTGATATAGTGCATGCTCTGAGTGTCATGGGTAGGTATTAGGTGGATCCTGGCTTGGAGTACTGAAAAGTAGTAAAGTGTCTCCTTGAGTACTTGAGAAGGACTAAGGATCCTTTATTAGTATGTGGAGGAAGTAACCTTAAGATTGAGGGCTACACGAACTCGAGCTTACAATCTGATATCGATGATAGTAAGTCTAATTCAAGATATGTATTCACTTTGAATGAAGGAGTAGTATGCTGGAAGAGTTTTAAGCAAGAAACTACTACTAACTCGACCATAGAGATGAAGTATATTGCTACGACAGAGGCAGCAAAGGAGAGAGTCTGGATGAAGAAGTTCATCATAGATTTGGGAGTTGTGTCGGGCAGCGAGAAGCTGATTCTCTTGTATTGTGATAACTATGACATGATTACTTAAATGAGAGAACTCAAGTCTCATCATAAGTGTTATGAGGAGGTTCCAACTTATTATAAAAATCGTCACCCGAGGAGATGTAGCAATGGAAAGAGTCCCATCCGAAGATAACATCGCAGATCCACTGACAAATCCATTGTCTCATATTATCTTTGAGTGTCATAGGGGTCTGATGAGAATTAGACACATAGGTGATTGGCTTTAGGTCAAGTGGAAGATTGCTAGTCATAAGTACCCTACTAAGTGGTGGCACGTATGACATGACACGTAGTCTTTATTATTATTATTATTATTATTATTATTATATTTTCTTATGCTTGACTCATAAATATATTATGTTGTCGATTGATTTGTGCAATAGGAATTGAATCGTGATGAGATCACGATATTAAGACTAATTTATCTTTAAATATAGACTCTAAATAATTCTGGTCATAGGTTACTCGAGAGGGACATCAAGATAACTGAACGGACTAATATGCTGTATACTCATCCTTATAATGGAGGCGGCTGGTCTCATAGCTGCTCGCATGGAGACACTAGGGCTACAGTGCAAGTGCTCATTGGAGAATGAGTTCACTGATTGATCCGCTCATGGAATGCTAGATGATTAATGATACCTCATTATCAGATAGTGATTTCATCGTCCCAGTGGTATACCTGGTCCATAGACTTGAGACATCAAGGTTGTCTTGTATGAGTACTCCACTCTTTGATACTGTATTTATAGGTTTGAAAGTTCCAGATCTAGTATAACTGGTCATCAGGAGTGGTAGCCAATCTTACGAGGGCTATTGAGTGTTGATATAGGATCATCCACTCTCAGTATCATGAGAGAAATATCGCATGTGTTCTTGCTCAAACAAATCTTTAGCCAAGGTCATTTAGATTGAGAGAGAGAAAGAGTTTTCCGGAAGAATCTGATTAGAGTGAGACTCAAGCAAAAACTATATGGGTTTGACAACACTATGCTCGATATACGGTCTCTAAGATATTAGATAGATGAGAGACTATAGTTACGTGATAACTAAGGATAAATAGGTCCAAAGGATTGGATTTCTTTGTATCATTTGGGAATTACAACGTAGTGGCCTAGTACGTTCGTAGTCGATGAGTCGAGTGAATTATTATGGAGATAATAATTCATTGAGTCAGAAGGAGTTCTGACATATATGACTCACAGTCAGCTTGATATTGGGCCTAGAGGGTCACACACATATGGTAGGTGTTGCGACGAGTATATGTTCGGATATGAGATATCTACTAGAGCCCCTATCTTATTGGATATCCAATAAACCTTTGTATTATTGGATCTTATAGATGAGATCCAATAAGAACTAATGAGAGATTTTTGGATAGAGATTCATGATGGAGATCTAATACTCAATAGGGTAGGATCCATTAGGGTTAAGTTGATAAGGGGCCTCTATAAATAGGAGATAACTAAAGAGTCATAGGCTAGGCTTCTTAGTTGTCACCTCCTATTCTCTTCTCCCTTTCTCCTCGTCATATAGTACGTGTGAAGATTTGGGTGGCGATTCAAGAAACATCTTCGTAGCCCTTGCCGTGTGGATCATCGTTAGAGAGGAGTACGTTTGACCTCTTTCATCTTCTCCCACAGATCTATAAGAATTTAGGGATATACGATCTCCCTGGGTAACATAATTATCTCATATATGATTTTCAATTTCATGGATTTTTTATGCATAAATCTTCGCATGACAATGAATACCTTTTGAGAAATTTGAGTTTTTATTTTATGTTCTTCCACTGCACACGTTATGTTGTCCCTAGATTTTCCTACGATTTTAAATATTAGTAAACTATAAGGGCTTAAGAGGTCTATAATCAAAATTACATAGGTTAAAAATGGATCTTATTCCTAATGTCTGTTAACTCTTCGTATGTATGTATACTCATCAACCTTTCAATAATCATATAATGTTTTCTTAATCTCCTCTCTAATCATAATCAAACTCTTGTTATAATTTTATGGACCAAATATCAAAATCTAGTTGATAGAATGCTCTTCACTTTTTTCTTTTTTTTTCTCATATGTTGATTTCGAGTAGTAGGAATCACTCCATGTGATATGATGGTAGCCTTTAGACCATGTTTTGTCAACAGATGGGAAAAAGTGAAACATTCTGTCAGCTAGATTTTAATACTTGGTCCTTGAAATTATAACAACGATCGACCCACTATTTTATTCTCTACAAAAGTTGATATAGAGAAACATCCGTAGATGACAAACCTAAAATGTATATTGATTATAACTAAGAGGAGGTTAAGAAAGTGTTGTATAGTGATTGGAAGGCTGATCAATGTATAATGCAGTTATACTAATCATCCATATACATACAGATATATACAAATCATTTGTGGATGATTGAATATAATAGGACAATAGCCCATATGGACTAAGATATTTATAATATAGGTATATTTAAATTTTATTAAGTTTGGATACTGAATAATCAACATTTATAATATGCTATATTAATAAAATCATTAATGTTGTAGCATATTACCTAAATCCTACTATCGTTATAGTCAACTCGATCAATTTTGTTATGAGCGTTAAGGAATGTTATTTATAGACTCTCACTACAAAGTAATAAGACAATCAACACTATAATGGAGGGTTGATATTCTATGAATATGTTAGCTCAGTCTCCAGTTATATAGCTATATCGTGCTATTATTGTATGGATCCTGACAATATACTCTTATTTGATTATAAATTCAAATGATTAGTAATGATTTTTATAATAATAAAATAATATATATTTTTTTTTATAATTGAGTGTGGCTATAATTTGGAGGGCATACCTAATTAAAAAAGATGTAATGTGTGTACTTTCATACGACATTGATTGGATATGAACATAATTAGTCAATATTCTTATATTTACAAAAGACTATTATATAGATAGATGAAGAAAGTTGCATATGTACCTATAATATATGTGTAAGGTTGCAATATGTCAAACTTGATAAGAAACAAAAGATTAACTCCTTTAGCCCTAGAATACTATTACGAAGTTTTTTTACAAATGAAATGAGTTAAAGCAATAGAGAACCAAGGGTATCCTTTGCTTGAAGAGACATGATAATTTTAGGATGGGATATGGAGAGAGAGTAGTATTTTTTACATGTCACAAAAGATTCAGACCATGAAATTTGAGGATCGGCACATAAAGTTTATATTCACAAGGATTAAAAAAATGAGAAAGTATTCGATAACTTCCAGCAAATACAATTGAGCCTAAATGATACAAACACAAAGTGAAAGTCGTTATATTAGCAAATTTCATAGAGGATCCTACGATTAGTAGATATAAAATGATAATTAATTTTTTTGTTTCCTTAGGTCGATGGTTCTTATAATATAGAGTAGTAGGTCAAATGACGATAGCAGTTTCAATATACTCTGACCTCTCCATCCATACATGTCATAATCATATATGCCTCAAAGAGGTTTTTTGAACACTTTTCTTTGATAACAATTAGGCAACAATTATTACCACACTTATGTATCAATAATACATAATTTATTAATATACTATGTTATCATAATTGTTTTGTGTCGGATGAATATTCGATATATAAATTTATAGGATCAAGAATTCTAATCGGAATTCCATTCTTTTTAATGATAAAACTATATATATATATAATTTGCTTTTATGTATTACTTAAGTTATTAAAATATTTAAGTTCGATACATAATTTAGCATCTCAACTCGTATCATCTTTTTAATAATTCAAGATCAACGGAAGACTTGACCTTTTCCCAGTCGCTTCAAGCCGAAGGCGAAACCAAAGTCCCGCTACCGCCGGCCAGTTCCAGAAAGCTGGTCATCGCCTGCCGCCTTTCGGGTCTCTCAAGCCAGCCTTCGACGATGAGCCACCCTCCTCCGGTTCTCAAGCCTTAGCTGTCGTTGCCATTGCGATCCTGCTGCAGCAGCACAGCCGCCTCCCTCTGGTACACTTTCCTCTCCTCTCCCTTCTCTGTATAATAGCCACTCTCCCAGTGCCTTCCCTTTTCCCTCTCTGTGATCGTTGTACAACCAACCTCTTATTCCCAGCCACTTCCTTCTCCTCTCTTTATAATCGAAGAACAACGATCTCAGAAAGGGAAACTTCAACGTTTAGTTACTATTCTCAAGCCTTCGACATTGTTTGTTGATTCTGCTAGTTGCGTTATTGTTGGAGCAACAAAATCGAGATATACATGTGAGAAGAAGGAAAAGAAAACATATTAAAATGATACAGAAAATACTGATTCATTATTGATTCTGAGATTCCTTTTGTTTATCTCTTATAGCTTCATTTAATTTGGGATAAGAATCGAGTTCAAACTTCAACTTTAGAAAACTAGGCATGGATAATTGGGTTCAAATTAAGAATTTATAGATCCATGCGCATTAACTAGCCACTTCTTCAAGCAGTTGTTGCATATGCAGCAGTAGCAAATAATCATCGACACATGGATGCTTGAATCTTGATGATATTGATATGGACCTCACTCCTTTCAAGTTGGATGCTGATGAACTTCTAGATGAGTTCACCGAGGTAATTTCTTCTTCTCAAATCTTGTCTGCTTTCTTGATCTTCTTCAAACCAAAATGCATGTTTTAGTTTATAGAGAGCTTACATCGTCGTCTCTTGAACTGGCAGGGTAACTATACCACACTGGCAGATATGAAGAGGGTGTGGATGGCCAAGAAGTTCTCTTATATTTATGAGGCTAAACCTACTTCTAATGAAGCCTTCTTTATGCAGTCACTTTACTCCTATTCTATTCGTATGTCTTATCACCATAATTCCCATTCTAGTTTTTATATGCTTGTTTTTATGAATAGAGACAATTAGTGATGAATGTCTATATGGTGTCTACAGGTGCATTGTTAAGGAGATTGGGTGGTCTCTATTGCCTTTACTGCCTCTATGAGACTCAACCATATAAACCTGCCTTCAAAATTTATTATCTCTTTGTATGCTCCAACGCTATTTGATTCTTAAGCTCATTTTTAATGTCTTAGATATCAGTTCCATGGGTCTTTTGGTGATTTTGGCACTGTTTAATTGCCTTTGCTGCATCTTTCATGTTTATTAGCAACTTTCCTTACATATTTACACATTTGGTTCTCATAAGTTATTTATCGAGCAAAATAGTGCATTTGCCACAACTAGACCCTAAGCATCTTAGTCAAGTCATTTAGGCTTGATGGTGAGATGTGCATTGCGTGCCTTGTATCAAATTTTCAACTTGTTGAGGAGCTTGTATTTATCACTGAAGAAAATCTATCTCTTCTATCTTTTCCTGATTGTTGTATAAGGAAAGTACTCATCATTTTTGTCTTTGGAGGCACTATATTCTAGTTAATAAACTGGATCATTAGTCTGCCAAGCTAAAATTACTCTTGAACAATAAATTTAGAGTCTATCTTATGATTGTTTCAATTATAAGCATAATAGGACATACACCTCTATTCTATGACTGTTAAAAAGGTTAAACTCAGGCCTAGGAATTGCTCAATTTTCAGTCAGATTTACTAACTAAATGTGGGAAAGCTCTGGAGTAGTATTTTAAAATGAGGAAATTAAGGGTAAAAGAGTTATCTGTTAATCGAACAATTTGCTTTTTATCTATCAAACCAATTATGAAATGGGAACTTTATGCTGGGTGCTGTCATTATAATTACCTTAATGTCTGTTCTTTGAGTTAAGTTAAAAGGGTTAACTTCATTATAATTACCTTAATTAACTTTAAGCTGGTGCTTTATAGAGTATCTGTGGTCAATTGGTTAAGAGGAATCAATATAATTTGTTTCTAGAAGGTAAATTATTGATTATTGCCAACTCAAGTGACTTTTTTTGCATTATTTAGGCAAATATCTAGACTAGAATTGATTTCCATGTCAGTTAGGCATGTTTTAGAAGCATGATTTATCTATCCTAGGATATCAGGACATTTGCTTCAACATTTTGAAATTTGTCATGTTAGTATTCTTGTGTTTTCTTCAGCCTTTTGGCATATTGACTAAATATCTTTCACCGTTAAAATATAGCTCAACGTCTATCTTTCAGTGTGATACCATGTTCATTCTAGAAAATTTTTAGTTTCTTATTCTTGTGTTTACCTTCACTGAAAAAGTTTTCTTCTCTTGTCATTCTTTTTTCCTATAAAAGAAGCTACTGATACGATGGATATCGAGGATGCAAAACACATTATAGAAGACAATAAGTTGGTGGGAGACATGGTAGATGATATCGTGAAAGACTGGGATGCTCAAAAGGAGACATTTTATAAGCAGACTAGCATTATTATCCACAACGAATTAGGTGGCGATCGATGATTTTGATGAGTTGGAACACCTCTTAAACGAGTGACATACATCTCAATATTGACAACCTTTGAACATGCTTTTGCTGCCAAAATATTGGAGTTTCCATTCTCCTCAGGTATCTGAACTTCTAGAGAATTTTGTTGATACTCTGCTGCTTATATGGCATTCCTTACATTCCTTGATTTTTCATCTCTTGCTTATATTCTTGAATGCAATTATAAGTTTCTCTGAAGGTATGCATATTGTTTAAGATTTGTGGCTCTTCTAAATTATATCCATTATGTCCCCTTACACCTACCCCCGCCTCAATTCCGGGGTGCACATTCTTGCTAACATAGGGTGGGTCAGAGGTCATACTCATTTTTTTTGGAAGCTCATGGCTCCACTCCCATTGATACTTCGGCTTAATGAATAGTTTTTCCTCTTTTCAAAAAAAAGAAGAAAATATTAACAGAAAAAGAAAACGAACCAAAATTTCCTGTACTCAAATCTTTACAATCCCTCACACAACTCAAGATATGTAAGTAAATAAAAATAATAATATCAATGCCAAAAAGGGCTGCTTGAAAGTTTATATTATGCTGTCAGTGAGATTGCCATGGACTTTAATGCATTGAGTAGGTAACAGAAAGCACCATGACTTGAATCTAAACTGCAGGCTCCGTCTGCAATGCGCATCATAGACATTCCTTAGAGCTTAACAGGGCAGGAATGTTCATAGAGCATTCAACCTTTACTCTCAGAAGATTATGCCAAAATTACTTGAATCTTGTCCTAATCATTTATCTTACAAGAAAAAAAATCATAGAGCGAGACAACAAGCAAAGATAATTGAAATTGATGATTACGACTGACAGTAATTTTATTGAGACTTACCGTTTTATTGTTATTGTATGACTGACAGTTCATTTCTCAAGCTGTTCTGAGGATCTGCAGCAAATGACTGCTATAAATCGAAAGCATATGATCCGTAATGGAAACTTGAAAACAAATTCTCAGTAATTGAAACTATAATGTGCTACAGAGATGTCTGAGCAAAATGTTCATCCTCAGAGAAGGCATTTCGAAGAGGAAGGAACTCCCTGAGACACTCTCAGTCCACAAAAATCAATTGTCTCAAACTTAAAATTCCAAGAAATTTCTAATATAAGAATTCCATAACATTCTCTTGCTCAAAAATATCCTCAAAAAAATCAGTATTTTCTCTGTTGCCATAACTGAGAATCTCAGCGTGACTCTGTTTTCTGATCTGTATACTTCAGTTGACTTCTGACCTCCAGTAGATCAATGCTTCACAAAGAGAGACTACATACAGTGCAGGATTCGTCCTCATCGACAAACAATTGGTTCTGTCCACGAGCTGATGCTCATGAACTCGGTTTAAGTGATGAGCCAACATGACATTCCAGGTCTCACAAAATCAGCAATTCCTCATTCCGCTGTATGATTCATCTTGTTTGGTGGGCTTCATGTCATCATCTTGTTCATATCTCTACGAGCAATCCTCCACCTCATAACTCATCCTCAGAGCAGGGGCGCATATGATCTGCCAACACCTCCAACATCAGGCATATCTCCAGCCGCTGAGGGTGCACTTGATCCCCTGCCACAAATGAGCTCACATTCCCATCCACCTCAATCGCGCTGCATGCAGGCGTCTTCTTGATCCCTCTGCTACCGATCAGCTTGCGAATCCTGCGTGCGTCCTCCTTCCTGTCAGCATTGAGATAGATGTTCGACAACTGGACATAAACACCTTCATCATCTCCGTCGCCAGCCGCAAAGCTCTGCAGCTCTGCAACAGCAACCTCGGCGAGTTCCGTGTTCCCATGTATCCTGCATCCTGTGAGCAACGAGCCCCACACTGATGCCAGAGGCCTCATCGGCATTTCACGTACGAGATGTAGTGCCTCGTCCAGCCGACCCGCTCTGCACAGCATATCGACAGCGCAGCTGTAGTGCTCGTGCTCGGGGATCACCGAGTGTCGAGCCTCCATTTCGGCCAGAAGCTGTAGGCCGTCCTCCACCAGGCCAGCATGAACGCAGGCAGCGAGCGCCCCAAGCAGTACAATCCCATCCGGGCGCAGGCCATCCTCCTCCTGCATCCGCCGCAAGCAAGCCATTGCCTCCTTGGAGAATCCATGCATGGCGTACGCGCCGATCATGGTGGCCCACATGTGGGTATTCCTCTCAGGCATCGCGTTGAACACGTCGACGGCATTCTTTATGCACCCACACTTCGCGTACATGCTCACGAGAGCCGACCCCAGGAAGGTGTCCCTTAGGAATGAGGGTCCCTTCCCCTCGACGAGCTTGTGAATTCGAACGCCCTGATTGAGAGCACCGGCGTGTGCACAAGCCGTGAGAGCGGTGGTGGCGGCGAACTCGTCCGGCTCGATGCGGGAGATCAGCAAATGGTCGAACAGTCGCACCGCCTCGGAGGGTAGACCGGCGCGGATGAACGCGTTCATGAGGACGTCGTAGTGGACGGCGTCTCGCACGGAAATTTCGTCGAATACTTTGGCGGCCTCGTCAGTGGCGTTGCAGTAGAGCCGCAATACGGCGGTCTGGACGTAGTGGTCGGCGGAAAAGAGGCCGTTCTTGACGACGAGGGCGTGGATCTGGGCGCCGGTGGCGAGGGAGCCAGAGGCACCGCAGGCGGCGAGGGCGAAGGGGAAGGAGTGGTGGTCAGCGGCGGCGGAGGCGGGCGGGGCGCGGAGGAGGAGGCGGAAGAAGGAGAGGGCCGCGGCGGGGTCGGGGCCGCGGGCATGGGCGCGGATGAGGGCGTTGTGCATGAAGGAGTTGGGAGGGGAGGGGGAGCGGTGGAAGAGGAGGGAGGCGTAGGCGAGGGCAGGGGGGCGGAGGGAGCAGGCGGCGAGAATGAGGCGGCTGAGGGCGAAGGGGTGGCGGTGGAGGCCGCCGGAGACGAAAAGGGCGTGGGCGGCGCGGAGGTGGCGCTCGGAGGAGCAGCGCCGGAGGAAGGCCATGCAGCGGTTCCATGCGCGCGGCGGGACGGGGACGGGGACGGGGCCGTGCGCCGGGGCCTCCGCCACCATGTGGGTTCGACTTGGGTCCGTTCCATCGAAATCGACGGGATCGGCCGGCTCATGTAGAAAGACATGAGAAGGGTGGAAATTAATGCAAATTGAATTAGTAGATTTGAGGATGCAAATAGTAGTATATTTACTTATGGGCAAATTCTAAAAAAAATATTAGTCTTGCCAAATTCTCATATAGCGCTCATTGGTTGTCATCCATCGTCACTTCTTCCCTTGCCAACCTCCGCAATGGGGCACCTCCTTCCTATCCTTCGCTCATTGCTCTTGCCTCTATCCTGTTATCGTCACCTTCGCCCCATTTCTCCCACCCACCTTGCCTGTCATCTTTGTCTCATCATTCTCGTCATTCTTATCATCACATTTGCAGGGGGCTATAGGCAAGGGGGCACAAGCACCCCCCTTGGTGTCTCCATCGTTTCTATCGTCGATCTCGGTGGAGGAGGTTACGAGTGAGGACGATAAGTGTGAGGCGTGCAGGCGATGATGGTAGAGGAAGAGGGGAGGGAAGGTGAGGGCGATTGTACGAGGCGTAGTGTTATAAATGAAACTATAAATAAAATATTCGATGTAATATTTGTGTATATCTGTGTCTTTCGGTTTTGTTCATGCTTTCACAGTATGTAGGGGGTTTGTAGTAGACTTGACAGCCCTATTTTGGTTGGCTTTTATGATCGTTTCAAGCTTGTAAATGTATGTTGTATATAATTATTGCATAGAGATAAAACTGCTCAGAAATAAGCCATCCAAGTAGTCATTTTAAGAGTTTTTTAGCTCCACAACATAGTGTAGAGTGTCAACTAGCATATCACCTAGGAGCTACATGGGTGGCACATGGTTGAATGGGCCTTTAGGGTAGTGTCTAAGGATGGTTCGCTATCATGTGAGCACTCGTAGAGACTTTTGATCATGACGAATCATCTTGGACCTTTTATCGCATAACCGTTCAGAGCTTGCAAAATTTATATTTATAATTTACATCAATTATCAAGTATTTTTGAAATGGCTGCTTGTGAGATCTTAAGTTAAATGCTTCATTTAACCCATTTTCTCTTTTACTAGTATTTAAAGGATCATAAGAGGTTTCAAGGAGGCTGACTTTTTACAAACAAACATGCAAAGGTGCTGCACAATTGAGATAAAACTAGCTAAGTCCATAATAAATGGTATCAAAGCGAGAAATGCATATTTAGAAACACATGATATACAAACGCGGGGAACCTAATACGGCTGTATTAAGATTAGTCAGCACACATGATCGTTTGAGGGAAATAGGTGTTGAGATATAGAGAAATTACTTCCTCAGAGGAGTAGGCATTCGAGATTGGTATTCAGAGTAATAGTTAACCCTTTGTACTAGATGCACCACGAGAACAAGCAAGCTAGGAAGAATACATAGCGCATAAAGGTTGGGATGGTTGAGTTCGAGTTATAACTTGATGTTGACAACCAAACTTGATTATACTCAAGGCAAGTGGGTTGCTTAGCAAAGGATAAGACCATGCAAAGAGGGATGGGCTGCTTGATGACTAAAAAAGTTATGCAAAGCTTATAGAAGTGAGGAGAACTACTAACTCGAAGAATTTGGTACTTATGCAAGGGCTTGTATGCGGACGATGACCTATCCATGGCTATCCCAAGTCGACCAAAACTCAACACCATAGAGCATTAAAATTTTCTCTTTAGCATGGGAAGGATATCTCTTAAGAGAATAAAGTTTATAATAAGTTTAGTATATTGCTAAGCCTTGAGGGGTACAATAAGGGATATATTAACGAAAAGTCATAATCTAACGAGTTATAGGGGCAGAATAGTACATAGTTTATTCAGTAAGGTGGAGTAATCCAAGAGGATGGTGGTCTTCGAAACTTCCAAATGGAAGGATGCAAAGAGAAAAGTTTCTCCAACGGGATAGATATCCAAGAAAATAAATCCCGCTTCTCAAGAGGGAGAATCATGTGCAACAGACTAAATGCTAGTTATAGATGCCCTATAAGCCAATCACGTGAGTGATGACACGTGTGTGACACATATTGCTTTTGTCTATTGTATTATATAATTTTTTTGTTCATATATATTATGATGTTCATGGATCTGTGCAATGGGAATCAGATTGTGATGAAATCACGATAATGAGACCAATTCTCATTTAAACACATACCCTAAATAATCATGGTCATAGGTTACTCGAGAGGGACATCGAGATAGCCGGACAAATTGGTGTACTGTATACTCATTCAAATGATGGAGGCAGCTGGTATACAGATTGGTGTACTATATACCGTCCATAGGGATACAGTGTATGTGCTCATTGAAAAATGAGTTCATTGATTGATCCGCTTACATAATGTTGGATGGTTGATGATATCTCATTGTCAGATAATGATTCCGTCGTCCTAGTAATGTATTTATTCTTTAGACTTGAGACACCAAGTGTTGTGGGAAACAACTTTTTAAGCCGTGGCCTCGAGGCCGACGCGGCTCGGTTCGAGGGTCCGGATGTTGGGGGTCCGGATGTCGGGGATCTCAAGCGACGTCCCTCGGGGTCTCCCGGCGGCCGAGCACGGTGGTTCGGGTCGGAAGGTCGGGTCGGTAGGTCGGGTCGGGAGGAAGCTCCGCCGTAGCGCCGGGAAGAGGCGGCACCGTCTCGCACCTGCACACAGGTCGGGTCGGGAGCTCGGCCCGACCTCTCCGACGATCAAGTTAGTGATGTGGAGAGGGTTTTGGAGGAAGAGATGCCTCCATACAAGTGTTGTGTGTGAGTTCGTCCTCCCCCCTGTTCGTTTAGAACTCTGGGGTATTTATAGATGAGTTTGATGTTACCTGATGTGGCTGCCTACAGGAGGCAGGCTGATAGCGTCTGACATGGGGTTGGCGTGGCGTGAAGAACCAAGCCTGAGTTAGGTGTTAATGCGCCTCGACCAGAGTTCCGACTCGGTTAATCGAGTGCAGTTACGCCGATCGAGGCATGAGGCGTCGGCTGACGTCATGGTGTGTCACATCGCCATTTTTACCCTTATCACCAAGGATATCTTATATTAGTACTATACTCTTTGATACCGGATTTATAGGTTTCGAAGTTTCAGATCTAGTATAGTCAGTTATTGGGAGTGGTAGCCAACCTTACGAGGGCTATTGAGTGTCGATAGAGGAATATCTCATGTGTTCTTGCTCAAATAAATCTCTAGCCAAGGTCATTTGAATTGAGAGACAAAGAATTCTTCGGGGGAATTCGATTAGAGTAAGACTCGTGTAGAAACTAAATAGGCCTGATAACACCATGCTCGGTACATGGTCTATAAAGTATGAGATAAATGAGAATTATAGGTACATGGTAACTGATGACAGATAGGTCCAAATGATTGGATTCCCTTATATCGTCTAGGGACTATGGCGTAGCAGCCTAGTACGTCCGTAGTCGATGAGTCGAGTGAATTATTATGGAGACAATAATTCACTAAGTTAGAACGAGTTATGACAGGTATGACTCACGGCTAGGTCGATATTGGGCCTAAAGGGTCACACACATATGATAGGTGTTGCGATGAGTAGAGGCTCGGATATGAGTTCTCCGTTAGAGCCCCTATCTTATTGGATATCCAATAAGCCCCTAAATTATTGGATCATATGGATGAGATCTAATAAGAGCCAATGAGAGATTATTGGATAGAGATCTACTAATTTAAGAGACTTGGGTAGTTGGATGAAGATCCAGTACCCAATAGGGCTAGATCCATTATGGTTAAGTTGATAGGAAGCATCTATAAATAGGAGAGAACCAAAGGGCAATAAGCTAGACCTCTTAGCTACCACCTCATATTCTCCTCTCTCCCTCTCCTCCTTAGCCAACAGCCCCTATTTGGGGCGTGTGGATAGCAAGAAGGGTTGACCCCTTCTTAATTATGTGATGCATGTAAGGAGGAGATTTAAGCAGCGATTTGAGGAGCATCTTTACAGCCCCTACCGTGTGGATCACCGCTAGAGAGGAGAAAAATTGACCTCCTTCATCCTCTCCCAAAGATCTATAAGAATTCAGGGATATATAATCTCCCTAGGTAATACAATCTTCTTATATACGTGGTTTTTTGGTTTCACCGGTTTTTACGCACCAATCTTCACAAGACGACAATAAACTATTTTTTATAGAAATTTAAGAATTTTATTTTCTATTCTTCTATTGCACATGGGATGTCATCCTGTTAGAACCCTTGCAGATTCTAAACTTGGGGTTGATCTCTTTAGGGGATCGGCCTCCTTGGAACTCTATAGGGGTTTCTCCCTCCACATTGCTGCTCAAAGGCTGCAGAAAAGATTCATCTATTGCTTATTGAAAGAGAAGGAATACATGGCTATTTATAGGGCTTCTAAACCCTAACTCCTAATAGGACTCCTACTCAAGACTCCTATTCCCTTACAACTCCTAATTCTTCTCTAAGAAAAAACCTCCTAACAGAATGTCCCTCTCAATTAGGACTCTCCTAGCTAGAGTCCTAATAGAGTCCTAACAGAATATCCCTCTCAATTAGGACTCTCCTAGCTAGAGTCCTAACAGAATGTCCCTCTCAATTAGGACTCTCCTAGCTAGAGTCCTAACATACCCGCCCTCTTCAAATCAGCCTTGTCCTCAAGGCTGAGATTCCATGAACTCAGGGAACCGGGTCTTCAGCTCCTTATATGGTTCCCATGTGGCGTCTTCAAGTGGTAGATTATTCCAATGCACTAGTACTTCAATAGAGGGATGTCGGCGACGCATCATGATCCTACGATCGAGGATGGCTTGTGGTTGGGCTTGAATAACTCCATCCTCCGTTGTGTTGGGCAGTTGGATCTGGGGTGACTCGTGTTCTCCCAACTTGGGCTTTAGGCATGATACGTGGAAGACAGGGTGAATTTTGGCATCCTCAGGTAATTTAAGTCTGTACGCCATGGCTCCAATACGCTCTGTGATCTGATAGGGCCCATAAAAACGTGGGGATAGCTTCATGGAGGCTCGAGTGTTGATAGAGAGTTGCTTGTATGGTTGTAGGCGAAGATAAACCCAATCTCCTACTGAAAATTCTCTCTCGCTTCGTCGTGTGTCGACTTGCTGCTTCATTCTGGCTTGAGCGGTAGAGAGATTATCTTTTAACAGTTGTAAGAGTTTGTCCCTATCAATCAATTCTTGGTCAACCTGATCTACCTTGGCTGAGCCAATTACATACTTTGGAATCACAAGGGCTGGTCGACCATACAATGCTTCATAAGGGGCGCATTTTGTAGATGAATGATATGTAGTATTATACCACCATTCGGCCCAGGGAAGCCATTTCGCCCACTATTTTGGTCGGTCGCTAGCAAAACACCGGAGGTACGTCTCTAAGCACCTATTTACCACCTCTGTTTGGCCGTCAGTTTGTGGATGATACGCTGTGCTCATCTTGAGTTTGGTGTCTTGTAACTGAAATAACTCGGTCCAAAATTTACTGGTGAAGATCCTATCACGATCACTTACGATGGACCTTGGCATCCCATGTAGTTTAACAATATTTTCTATGAAAATCTGGGCAATACTAGCAGCAGTGTAGGGATTTCTCACAGCACAAAAATGAGCATATTTCGTAAGTCGATCAACCACCACGAGAATCGTGCTTTTACCTTTGGAAGATGACAGCCCTTCAATGAAGTCCATGGAGATGTCAGTCCACACTGAGTCTGGTATGGGCAGTGGTTGTAGCTTCCCTGGATTTGCCACAGTTTCACCCTTGTGTCGTTGACATACATCACATTGTGCCACATATTCAGCAATAATTTTTTTCATCCCTCTCCAATAAAAATTTTGCTTCACTCTTTTGTAGGTTCTTAGGAATCCAGAGTGCCCTGCTGAAGGTATGGAGTGCATTTCATGCAAAATGATTGTGATGCAAGGGGAGTTCGGTATAAGCAAAATGTGACCTTTGTAGCATAGATCCCTCGAATCCCAGGTGTAGTGGGTTATTGCACTTGGATCCTCCTCCAATTTTTTTATGATGTTGCTGATCTCTCGATCCTTCTTCCATTCTTCCCTAATATCCTCGAGGAGACCGGTGGTAGGAAGGGAGATGGCTGAAACCTTAGCTTGTTCAGGTAGCCGTGAGAGTGCATCTACAACAACGTTTTCTTTCCCCTTTTTATAAATAATTTCATAATCAAATTCAAGAAGTTTGGTTACCCATTTTTGCTGCTTAGGGGATGATATCTTTTGCTCCAAAAAGTACTTGAGGCTTTTATGGTCAGTTTTAATTTGAAATCGCCGGCCGATCAGGTAGGGTCTCCACCTCGTTACTGCGTGTACAATGGCAAGCATCTCCTTATCATATACTGACATGTTTTGATGGGAGGGAGATAATGCCTTGCTAGTGTATGCGAGTGGTCGACCATTTTGCATGAGGACGGCTCCAATTCCGACTCCAGATGCGTCGGCCTCAATGATGAAGGGTCTATTGAAATCTGGTAGCGCAAGCACCGGCGTCGTTGTCATAGCTGCTTTAAGTTTGTCGAAGGCAGTAGAGGCTTTGTCCGACCATTGGAAAGCATCTTTTTTCAGTAAAGAAGTGAGTGGTGCACTGATCTTCCCATAGTCCTTAACAAATTTTCGGTAGTAGCCCGTTAGTCCAAGGAACCCTCGCAGTAATTTCACGTTTGTAGGTTTCGGCCAGCCTTGCATTGCCTCAATTTTTGTTGGGTCTACCGCCACTCCTTCTGATATTATATGCCCAAGGTACTCTACTTTTTGCTGGAGAAAGCTGCACTTTGGTTGCTTTACAAAAAGAGTATTCTCCCGAAGGATCGTCAAAACAATCCGTAAATGCTGAAAGTGAGTCTCAAGAGAAGGGCTGTAAACGAGAATATCATCGAAAAATACCAGCACAAATTTACGAAGAAAGCTTCGAAAAATATCGTTCATGAGACTTTGAAAGGTTGAAGGAGCATTAGTGAGTCCAAAAGGCATTACCAAGAATTCATAATGGCCATTATGTGTGCGAAATGCAGTTTTTGGAATGTCATCGTCACATACCCGAATTTGGTGGTAACCGGATCGGAGGTCCAACTTCGTGAAGACTCGAGCTCCTTTTAATTCATCAAGAAGTTCATCCACCACTGGTATTGGGTACTTGTCCTTGACGGTGATGCCATTTAAAGCTCGGTAGTCGATGCACATCCGCCAAGTTCCGTCCTTCTTACGTATAAGTAGCACTCGTGAGGAATAGGGGCTGCAACTTGGCCGAATCACCCCTGTTTCAAGCATCTCCTTTATGATCTTTTCAATTTCATCTTTCTGGAGGTGAGGATATCGGTATGATCGAGTGTTCGCTGGTGGCTTGCCCGGAAGGATTGGAATTCGATGGTCATGTTGCCGAGAAGGAGGAAGACCGCGCGGTTCAGCAAATATGTCGGCAAATTCAGTAAGCAATTGGGCAAGATTTTGATCTTCAATTTCTATTTTCTTCTCTTCTTGTTGTGGCTGGAGATGCATCAAAAAGTCACTATTTACCTTGTGCAAAACTTTCTCCATTTGTTGGGTCGAAACAGTGGTAACGTTGCTTCCGCGCTTCCCGCGTAGGATGATCTGTTTGCCCTTATAGTAGAATTTCATAATTAATTTAGAAAAGTTCCAAGAGACATCACCTAGTGTAGTCAGCCATTCTATACCAAGCACTGCCTCATAGTCATCGATTGGTAGGAGGAAGAAATCGGTGATAATTTCTTGGTCTTGCAGTAATAGTTTCACCTGCGGGCATCTTTGGTCGCACTTTAGGATTCTGCCGTCGGCAACCTTTACATCGAACTTGCTGCAACCTTCAATATGCAGTGTCATCCGAGCAGCAACCTTACTATTTAGGAAGTTATTAGTGCTACCCGTGTCGATGAGAACAGTGATCGGCTGTTGTTTGAGAAGGCCTCCAACTTTCATCGTTTGCGGATTTGAGTAGCCAGCTAGTGCGTGTACTGTAATGTCGGTCGGCTGTGGCTCTTCTTCCATATCTTCTTCTTCATGTTCATGGCTCTCTTCTAGATGTTCAATGACCTCTTCTTCTACTAGTTCAATCATAAGAACTCTACCTTTTTTACAGCGATGCTCGCGGCTCCACGGCTCGTCGCAATGCCAACATAACCCCTTCGCAGATCGCTCCCGAAGTTCTTCTCTTGTTAACCTTTTCGGTGCAGGGACTCGGTTGATAGTAGGGGGGGCTGAGGGCTTTAGTATTGTAGGTCGTGGAGTGATCCTAGTCCTCTGGGCTTCATGGTTCAATCGCTCCTCTTGTAGTCGTGCGAAAGAGATGGCTGCCATAAGCGTGTAAGGTTGTCGCGCCTTAACTTCTCCCCGGATCTTCGGCTTTAAGCCCTCAATAAAGGTCCCCAATAACTGTTTTTCAAACCAATCACGAGTTTGATTAGATAACCTTTCAAACCTGGTCTGGTACTCCTAAATGGTGGAGGTTTGTCGGATCTTTGCTAGTTGTCCGTCAATGTTCTCGTAATAAGTTGGTCCGAAGCGGATCAGTAGTCCTTCTTTGAATTGTCGCCATGAAAGGACTCCATAAGTGTGTTCAAACCAGTCAAACCATTGTATAGCATCACCTTCAAGATGTATAGCTGCAATTTCCACCATGGATGCATCCGCAGTTTTATGGTATCGAAAATATCGCTCCGCGCGCGAGATCCAACCAATTGGGTCTCCTTCTTCCCATCTAGGGAAGTCCACTCTCATGCGCGAATAGTTGGGGTCGGTCATAGAGCCTCCCCTCTCTTGGAAGTCATCTCTTTGGGCATGATGTGATTGGTTAAAGCTCTCTCCTTGATGTGATTTCTTTGGGCTTGGTGGTCGGCCCAAACTGAATTCGGTAAAGAGAGTCTGAATCTTATCCTCCATTCGTGCCTCAAAGGCTTCAAATTTTGCATTGATTGCCTCCTCAGATGCCATAGTATATGACTCCAAATCTATGATATTAAGATCTCTCTTTTGTTGACGAGTTAAAGGCATGTATGTTGAATCTCGTATTTTGATGATGAAACTACTTGATATATGTTTATGATTTAATCTGCGTTTTGAGTGACGCAGGATGCTTTGATCAGGATGAGACAATTAAAGCAAGAACATCATGTTGTGCCGGAGGAACATGTCAGAAGATTGGACGTCGGGCCGGTGGATCGGTCGACGTATCGACAGAAGGCTTCGGGTCGTGGACTCGGGCATCGGGCCAAGAAGAGCGGGTATTGTGCCAAGGATATCGGAGTTGCGGAGTCAACTGGCCGATTGGGCAATAGGCTGCAGGAAAGGACGATGCGCCGAAGAATCGGACGAAGCGTCGAAGGACCAATGACATGCCGGACAACTTGGTTAATTGCTTAGGATTAATTGTCTCGATCGAAGTTTTGTTTTGTTGTGCAGGATTAACTATGATAACGATGAAGACATAAAGCGAAACAAAGTGTTGGAGTCAAGCGCGAAGGATTTGTTGCGAGTTCGAGAGTTCGACGGAAGTCCGAAGGTTCGTCGGGAATGCTACCGGAACTAGCCGAGAATGAGTTGGGAGCTTGCCGAAGGGTTTTTCGGAAGCTCGCCGGAAGGTTCGTTGGAAGTTCGCGGAGCTCGCCGAGAAAGATCGGAGCTTGCCGAAGAAGCTCGTTGGAACTCGCTAAGATCAAATCGTGAAGTCTAGGAGCTTGCCGGGAGTCCGTAGAATGGTTTCCGAGAGTTCATCGGAAGACCGTCGGAAGTTTGCCGGAAGCTCGCCAGAAGAAGTCTTGACTTGCGGACTTTGTAATAGCTTAGAAAATGTCTTTAAATTCATAGTTAGCACGTTAATTAGGGTTAGGATTAAGTGTTAATCCTATAACCCAAGTAGGGGCCAATTAGGCCCAAGTTCGGACTGGTTTGGACCAAGTTTAGAGCCAAACCAAGTGAGCTGAAATAGTGAAAGAGGTGCAACCGCCCAGGCTAGGAGGTAGCACCGCCCAGGCTAAGTCTTCCAACGAGGCTGGGAGGTGCAACCGCCCCAGCCAGGAGGTGCAACCGCCCAGGCTCAGTCTCCGAGCGAGACTAGGCGGTGCAACCTCTTCTGTCAAGAGGTAGCACCGCCAGAGCTCAAGTTTCGAGCTCTGCCAAGAGGTGCAACCACCGAGCTCGGTCTTCGAGCTCTGGCAGAGAGGAGCAACCTCTCTGGATAGGAGATGCACCGCCCGAGCTCGGTCTTCGAGCTCTGGCAGAGAGGTGCAACCTCTCTGGTCAGGAGATGCACCGCCTGAGCTCGGTCTTCGAGCTCTGGCAGAAAGGTGCAACCACCCCTGACAGAGAGATGCATCCGCCTGAGCTCAGTCTTCGAGCTCTGCCAGGCGGTGCAACCTCTCCAGTCAAGAGGTGCAACCGCCTGATCCCGGAATTCCGGGATTTGATCATTTTGAGCTCCAAATTTGAACTGGGTTGGGGCCTATAAATACCCCACCCATTCAGCACTGAAAAAGCAAGAACTCAAGCCGAAATCTTGATCTTTTCAGTGGTTCTTAGAGCTCAAAACTGCTAGTTTTCCTCCTCCTTCTGTTCTTCAAGTTTGAGTTGTAAAGAGAGGAGAGAAAACATTTGTAAGGGTTGTCTCCTAAGCCCATCAAAAGGAGTGAATCTGTAAGAGGGTAGTTGGCCTTCGCCTATTGAAGGAAGGCTTCTAGTTGACGTCGGTGACCTCATCGGTGGAGGAAGCCAAAAGTGGAGTAGGTCAAGACTGACCGAACCACTCTAAATCTCTGGTTTGCGTTTATTTTGAGCACCTTATCATTACTGCAAACCTCCTACTTAGCCTCTGCTCTCTGCGCTTTTACGAACGAATTCTGTGCAGTTTACGTTTACGTCTTGATTTCATTTATAACTGCAAACTGTCTTCTGCGCTTTTACGAACAAGGTTCTGTGCAGTTTACGTTTACGTCTTGATTTCATTTACAACTGCAAACTGTCTTCTGCGCTTTTACAAACAAGGTTCTGTGCAGTTTACGTTTACGTCTTGATTTCATTTACAACTGCAAACTGTCTTCTGCGTTTTTACGAACAAGGTTCTGTGCAGTTTTCGTTTACGTCTTGATTCCGTTTAGACGTAAAACTGCGTTTAGACGTAAAACTGCGTTTAGACGTAAATCTGCGTTTAGACGTAAAACTGCGTTTAGACGTAAATCTGCGTTTAGACGTAAAACTACGTTTAGACGTAAATCTGAGTTTAGACGTAAATCTGCGTTTAGACGTAAAACTGCGTTTAGACGTAAATCTGCGTTTAGACGTAAAACTGCGTTTAGACGTAAATCTGAGTTTAGACGTAAATCTGCGTTTAGACGTAAACTGCGCTTAGACGCAAAACTGCGCTTAGACGCAAACTGTGTTTAGACGCAAACTGCGCTTAGACGCAAACTGCGCTTAGACGCAAACTGTGTTTAGACGCAAACTGTGCTTAGACGCAATCTGCGCTTAGACGCAAACTGCACTTAGATACAAACTGAGAATTAGCTTTTGCATCATAATAGTTTTTATTGAACGAACGCAGCTTTTAGTTTTAATCGCTGTAAGATTTCCGCTGCACTAATTCACCCCCCCCCGTCTTAGTGCTCTCGATCCTAACAATTGGTATCAGAGCAGGGTATTTCTCATTTCGGATTTACACCCGAGAGAAATGGCTCTTCAAGAGGGCTTATCGGTTGTTCGTCCACCGTTCTTTAACGGATTGGACTACACTTATTGGAAAACTCGAATGAGAGTTTTCTTGATTTCTCTGAATCTGGATTTATGGAATATTGTTGAAAACGGTTTTCAACTTCCCTCCAAACCGATGAACGAATGGTCGGATTTGGAGAAGAAGTATTTTTCTTTAAACGCAAAGGCTATGAATGCCTTATTTTGCGCTTTGGACAAAAATGAGTTCAATCGGGTTTCTTTGTGCGAAACGGCTTTCGATATTTGGCGCACTCTTGAAATCACGCACGAGGGAACTAGTAGAGTCAAAGACTCGAAAGTTAATATTTTACTACATGATTTCGAGCTTTTTCATATGAAACCAAGCGAAACCGTTGTTGACATGTACACCCGTTTTACGGATGTCGTCAATGGTTTAAAATCACTTGGTAAAAGCTTTTCGGATTTTGAACTCGTTAACAAAGTTTTGCGCTCACTTTCTAAAACTTGGGATTCAAAAGTAACTGCTATTCAAGAAGCTAAAAACCTAAACAACTTACCACTTGAAGAACTAATTGGTTCATTGATGACATATGAAATGGTGCACAATGCACATGATGAACATGTTGAACACAATCACCTTCCAAAGAACAGGAAGGATTTGGAACTCTGGACAAATGAATGCCACTTGAGCGATGACACAAGTGATGAGGACAATGATGAACAAAACAACCTTCCAAAGAACAGGAAGGATTTGGGACATAGAACATTTGAAGACCACTCGAGCGTAAGCTCAAGTGATGGTGAACTTAAACTACAAATGAAACGAAAATTAAAAAGCAAAAAGAATGGAACTACTTGCTTTAAACGCAAGAAGAAGAACAAAAATTGGGATGAATCGAGCTCCTCCGAAGACGAGGAGAAAATCAACAAAGGCAATATGGCAAACTACGCCTTTACGCCTTTCGACGCTGAGGTAATCAAAATGCCTTTAATTTACTTCGAAATTACATGATGTTTTAAATGATGCATTTTTCTTTTTCTTTAAATTTTCTTGAAAATTACATTTTTAATTTAATAATGAAAATGCAAAAATATGATCATGCTTGTAATTTTGAAAATGATAATGAAAATTGCATGTCTTATGTTAATGCAAGATCGAAATCTAATGATTGTACACCTAGTGAGATTAAATCTTATTTATGTGCTTGAGAAGCAAGAATGTATATTTTGATGATTTTCATATTGCTTTTCAATGACGATACATGGCTTTTGTCTGGAAGGCTTGATATTTTTTTGTCTTTGTTTGTTAAATATGATGTATGATTTTGACATAAGAATAAAGATTTAAGATTTTAAAGTTATACATGATGATTTTTGTGATTGATGGTTTTATGATGAAATCCATTTCACGATCCTAAACGTTGATGCATGTTTTCATTTGACATAAATGAAAAGGCATGCTAACATGAAATCGATCACTTAAGATGAAACACTTAAAAAAAGGGGAGAAATATATGAATTGATGCTATAAACACTATGCTATGATTATCCCATGCTTGCATCACCAAGAAATATATGATTGCTATCATTGCTATATGCCCTGTATCAAGATATCAAACAAAATCTTGCTTCACAGTTTTACGCATTGATATCTTACCATATGATGAAATGCTACAATTGATGAACACTTGAAATGTAATCCTCTATCTTATTGATTTTTCAATGCTTGTCATACATGAATTTATTGAATATAATTTTGAGGATGATTTCAGATTTGACAAATGCTTGATTCGTATTTACGACATAAGATACACTTTAAATATGAATCATGCATCAATCATGTTAAATGCTTCAATCATTTTCTATCTCTAGAGTTCTCGATTTTGATAAAATACAAGTGATAAATTCATTTATGATATCTTGTAAATCACTTGAATTATGAATGAGTTTTTTTTTTTTATGATGTGTTAAAAGAATCACTTAAAAAGAAAATGCTTTTCCCATCTTATCGAGATTAATAATTTCATAATATTGTGTGAATCTCGAAATTGATTTTGATGAAATAGTAAGAACGTTATTCAAAAATGATAATATGCTTCATGTGATAATATGAATACACGAAACACTTATGATATGATTTTTATACAATTCCGTGTATTCATAAAATATTTATCTCCTCATCCAATAACTTTTCTTGATATTCCTTATGAGATGAAATGAAATAATGCATGAAATACAAATGAGGAGTTATTGATCATGCATGGTAGGATATAATTTGACAAAATTGATACCATCATGATATGAAACATTTATGATTTGCAATTATGCATGCAATACTTGTGCTTTCTAATTATGATGTGATGTATTGCAAATGATGTAAATCATGATGAGTGCTAAGTTACACATTTTGAGAAGAAATTGCTATATTGAAACATTAATGTAATTATGAATGGTGATATGAAATTATGCATGTAATACTTCAACCTATGATAACGATGCATACAATGATAAAATATTCATGATGAAAAATTGTCTTAACATTCATAACTTGATTATTCATCCTTTGTCATAATTTTGAAATCGTTGTAAAAGGAAAAAGAACTACAAAACTGTATTCTTCCTTTCTTTTTGACAATGACAAAGGGGGAGATAGCTAGCTTGCACAAGTCAAGAAGATGCAAAAACTTGATTGCTAACTTGCTTATTTCAAGAAGTAAAAATTGTCTTCTTGAAAATTACTATCTTGAATATCTCAAGAAGCAAGACTTGCAACCTGCACATTACAATAGGAAGCAATAATCATGAGCCTACACAAGAAAGTTATCTTGCATTTGCTTTCGAAGTTTTTGCTAGCTTGTATATTGCGAAACTTGTATATCGTAAAAATTGCTAGCTTGTAGTCTAAAGAGAAGCGAAAAGTTGCTATCTCAAAAGAAGCATATGTGCTATCTTGCCTATCTCAAGAGGCAAAAATGCTAACTTGCACATCTAGCAAAACTTGACAAATTTGCATATCTCAAGAAGCAAGAGTTGCTTTCTTGAACATCTCAAAACTGCTAGCTTGCATGTTCTAAAAGTGCTATCTTGTATGCTGTAAAACTTGCATATCTAAAACTTGATAGCCTGAATATTCTAAGCATGATGTAACATTTGCTAAATTTTCTGGCTTCAAAACTGCATGATGATAAAACTTGATAATATGTTTTTCATGCAATGAGTTGAACCAATATCACAAACACTTGATTGTGATACTTCTCCTTTTTGTTGATGACAAAGGGGGAGAAGTATGTTGATGACATGACATGCGATGCATAAGTTTATGCATATGTTCATGTTGACGTGTTGCAAGTATTCATGATGAATATTGCAATGACTTGAATTCAGTTTGAATTCAAGGTTCTATCAATATGGCATATTGATAGGGGGAGTTTGTTTAAACTCCGGGAGTTAAGTTTAACTCCGTCATCAAGTAGTTGTCATCATCAAAAAGGGGGAGATTGTTGAATCTCGTATTTTGATGATGAAACTACTTGATATATGTTTATGATTTAATCTGCGTTTTGAGTGACGCAGGATGCTTTGATCAGGATGAGACAATTAAAGCAAGAACATCATGTTGTGCCGGAGGAACATGTCAGAAGATTGGACGTCGGGTCGGTGGATCGGTCGACGTATCGACAGAAGGCTTCGGGTCGTGGACTCGGGCATCGGGCCAAGAAGAGCGGGTATTGTGCCAAGGATATCGGAGTTGCGGAGTCAACTGGCCGATTGGGCAATAGGCTGCAGGAAAGGACGATGCGCCGAAGAATCGGACGAAGCGTCGAAGGACCAATGACATGCCGGACAACTTGGTTAATTGCTTAGGATTAATTGTCTCGATCGAAGTTTTGTTTTGTTGTGCAGGATTAACTATGATAACGATGAAGACATAAAGCGAAACAAAGTGTTGGAGTCAAGCGCGAAGGATTTGTTGCGAGTTCGAGAGTTCGACGGAAGTCCGAAGGTTCGTCGGGAATGTTACCGGAACTAGCCGAGAATGAGTTGGGAGCTTGCCGAAGGGTTTTTCGGAAGCTCGCCGGAAGGTTCGTTGGAAGTTCGCGGAGCTCGCCGAGAAAGATCGGAGCTTGCCGAAGAAGCTCGTTGGAACTCGCTAAGATCAAATCGTGAAGTCTAGGAGCTTGCCGGGAGTCCGCAGAATGGTTTCCGAGAGTTCATCGGAAGACCGTCGGAAGTTTGCCGGAAGCTCGCCAGAAGAAGTCTTGACTTGCGGACTTTGTAATAGCTTAGAAAATGTCTTTAAATTCATAGTTAGCACGTTAATTAGGGTTAGGATTAAGTGTTAATCCTATAACCCAAGTAGGGGCCAATTAGGCCCAAGTTCGGACTGGTTTGGACCAAGTTTGGAGCCAAACCAAGTGAGCTGAAATAGTGAAAGAGGTGCAACCGCCCAGGCTAGGACGTAGCACCGCCCAGGCTAAGTCTTCCAACGAGGCTGGGAGGTGCAACCGCCCCAGCCAGGAGGTGCAACCGCCCAGGCTCAGTCTCCGAGCGAGACTGGGCGGTGCAACCTCTTCTGTCAAGAGGTAGCACCGCCAGAGCTCAAGTTTCGAGCTCTGCCAAGAGGTGCAACCACCGAGCTCGGTCTTCGAGCTCTGGCAGAGAGGAGCAACCTCTCTGGACAGGAGATGCACCGCCCGAGCTCGGTCTTCGAGCTCTGGCAGAGAGGTGCAACCACCTCTGGCAGAGAGGTGCAACCTCTCTGGTCAGGAGATGCACCGCCTGAGCTCGGTCTTCGAGCTCTGGCAGAAAGGTGCAACCACCCCTGACAGAGAGATGCATCCGCCTGAGCTCAGTCTTCGAGCTCTGCCAGGCGGTGCAACCTCTCCAGTCAAGAGGTGCAACCGCCTGATCCCGGAATTCCGGGATTTGATCATTTTGAGCTCCAAATTTGAACTGGGTTGGGGCCTATAAATACCCCACCCATTCAGCACTGAAAAAGCAAGAACTCAAGCCGAAATCTTGATCTTTTCAGTGGTTCTTAGAGCTCAAAACTGCTAGTTTTCCTCCTCCTTCTGTTCTTCAAGTTTGAGTTGTAAAGAGAGGAGAGAAAACATTTGTAAGGGTTGTCTCCTAAGCCCATCAAAAGGAGTGAATCTGTAAGAGGGTAGTTGGCCTTCGCCTATTGAAGGAAGGCTTCTAGTTGACGTCGGTGACCTCATCGGTGGAGGAAGCCAAAAGTGGAGTAGGTCAAGACTGACCGAACCACTCTAAATCTCTGGTTTGCGTTTATTTTGAGCACCTTATCATTACTGCAAACCTCCTACTTAGCCTCTGCTCTCTGCGCTTTTACGAACGAATTCTGTGCAGTTTACGTTTACGTCTTGATTTCATTTACAACTGCAAACTGTCTTCTGCGCTTTTACGAACAAGGTTCTGTGCAGTTTACGTTTACGTCTTGATTTCATTTACAACTGCAAACTCTCTTCTGCGCTTTTACAAACAAGGTTCTGTGCAGTTTACGTTTACGTCTTGATTTCATTTACAACTGCAAACTGTCTTCTGCGTTTTTACGAACAAGGTTCTGTGCAGTTTTCGTTTACGTCTTGATTCCGTTTAGACGTAAAACTGCGTTTAGACGTAAAACTGCGTTTAGACGTAAATCTGCGTTTAGACGTAAAACTGCGTTTAGATGTAAATCTGCGTTTAGACGTAAAACTACGTTTAGACGTAAATCTGAGTTTAGACGTAAATCTGCGTTTAGACGTAAAACTGCGTTTAGACGTAAATCTGCGTTTAGACGTAAAACTGCGTTTAGACGTAAATCTGAGTTTAGACGTAAATCTGCGTTTAGACGTAAACTGCGCTTAGACGCAAAACTGCGCTTAGACGCAAACTGTGTTTAGACGCAAACTGCGCTTAGACGCAAACTGCGCTTAGACGCAAACTGTGTTTAGACGCAAACTGTGCTTAGACGCAATCTGCGCTTAGACGCAAACTGCACTTAGATACAAACTGAGAATTAGCTTTTGCATCATAATAGTTTTTATTGAACGAACGCAGCTTTTGGTTTTAATCGCTGTAAGATTTCCGCTGCACTAATTCACCCCCCCCCCCTCTTAGTGCTCTCGATCCTAACAATGTATAGGTTTGATAGAAATCCGTGAAAGTTTGCTGCAGAATTGTGTTGTCTTATAAGAGCAGAATTATCATCGAAGAAACAGCGGTTTCTCGACGAAATCTCCACAAAAATTTGAGAGATTTGAGGAGGGAATTGACAGCAATATCTCAGTTTATATGACAGCAAGGATGTCCAATTTAATCAAGAAAATTTCGGCAGTAACAGCAAGAAAATTGGTGTAATTTGCGATAGCAGAATTCTCGTCAAAAAATTTCAGCAACTTACGATGAAAATTTGCAGCAATATAGGAACGAATTTTTTTTTTTTTGGATTTTCGGATAGGGATAACTAAATTGCAGCAGTAGTAAGGTAGGAAACCAGAACCTGTTGCAATTCACGGGATGATCCGCGGTGGTGGAGATGATGGCGGAAATTTGGCAACGATCTCTTAAGCAATTGTGGGAATTGCTTTGGGCGGTTGTGGAGGGTTGATGGATGGCAGTGGAAGGGCAGCGAGATGCCAAGAACGCTACTCTGATACCAGGTGTTAGAACCCTTGCAGATTCTAAACTTGGGGTTGATCTCTTTAGGGGATCGACCTCCTTGGAACTCTATAGGGGTTTCTCCCTCTAAGTTACTGCTCAAAGGCTACAGAAAAGATTCATCTATTGCTTATTGAAAGAGAAGGAATACATGGCTATTTATAGGGCTTCTAAACCCTAACTCATAATAGGACTCCTACTCAAGACTCCTATTCCCTTACAACTCCTAATTCTTCTCTAAGAAAAAACCTCCTAACAGAATGTCCCTCTCAATTAGGACTCTCCAAGCTAGAGTCCTAACAGAGTCCTAACAGAATGTCCCTCTCAATTAGGACTCTCCTAGCTAGAGTCCTAACAGAATGTTCCTCTCAATTAGGACTCTCCTAGCTAGAGTCCTAACACATCCCTGTTAGGATCGAAATCGGCACTAAGAGGGGGGGGAGGGGGTGTGAATTAGTGCTTAAAGAAAATTTTCGTCGATTCAACAAAATCTCATTCGATGAAAACCAATCTCGAGTGCGCTTGGCTTAAAGTAGGTGCAAGGTAGAGTGAGCAACAAAATAAGTAAGCAATAAAGATAAATAGCAAAGATGAGAGCACACTGGATTTATAGTGGTTCGGTTGTCATGACTTACGTCCACTCCTGATTTCTCCTCCGTCGAGGCCACCGACGTTCACTAACGATCTTCCTTCGATGGGCGAAGACCAATTACCCTCTTACAACTCTTTCTCATTTTCACAGGTTTAGGATACAACCTTTACAAGCCTCACACCTCTCTTAGAATGATCATAAATCTTAAGAAGGAGGAGGACACTTAGTACTTTTTCAAGACTTTTATAACTCAAAATCTCAAGATTTTTATTCAGTTTTTGTGATTAGGCAAGCAAGAAAGATTGGGGTATTTATAGGCCCCAATGGCTTCAAAAATGAAGCCAAAAAGTGCCTCATCCCTGGTTTCTGGGGTATTGGCGGTACCACAGCTTGATTATCACGAACGGTCATCGCGCACCCGCAACAACTTCGTTCAGCGAATCGTTCGTCGCTTTTGCATGCTTGTACTGAGATATGGCAACATGTTTTGTCTTAGTTTTGTGTGTTTTTGCTTATAAAAATACATGTTCGAATAGGTTGCAGCGCTGTAGTGCGACCGCTCGCCGCGTCGGGCTGAAATGGCCAAAACAGTCCCGTTTTCGCTTGCCACAGCTTGTTTTCTGCAAGCCGCAGTTGCGCGCGAAACGTCAGCCATCTCAGCACCTTGGAACTCCCCGGGTGGCATAGGGATGGATGGGGCTTCGGTATATTATCGGGCATTGAAAAACTCTTCACAAGTTTGCAGTTAACTTGACGGGAACTTGCTTTCGCGCCCGACACCCGGTGAGTAGTTGTTTGTGGACTTGCAACTATTTGTTCTACCTTCTAAAGTCCTTGTTTTCCTCTTTTCTCTCTTTTCTCCTGTGCACACAAGGTGCTTGTTGAATTGCTTGTAAAGCTTCCCTCTTTCGAGACGTCAGGACTTGCCCGTCGCTCGTTTCCAATCTAATCAACTTTTTGTTTTACAGGTCCTTCGGGACTTGTACGAGGTTGCAACTAGGCTGATCCTTTGCGGACGCGTATATCGCAAGGGCGCCTCATGACTTAGGCAATCCCAACTAAGTCTGAGGAGTTAGCGCAAGGGTGCTTTGCGACTTAGACAACTCAAGCTAAGTTCATGTCTTGACCGCAAGGGTGCCTCATGACTTAGGCAATTCCAGCTAAGTCCATGGCATGATAACCTTGCTCTAACAGTACTACCGCTAGTCTGAGTGGTACAAATGCTTGACATAGCCTCAAAGATTAGGCTCGGGCAGTACCACCGCCTGACAGCATTAACTACCGACAGTATCAACGCCCAAATAGTGCATGGGAGGCCGAGTCTTAAGTGGTTCCACCGCCAGCTCTAGCGGTGCCACCGCCTGACGTGGCTCCAAATCACTGAATGGGCCATCCGTCCGACCCAATTCAGTCCTGATTCAGGTCTAGTTGGCTCCTAATTGAGTTAGTATGATTACTCCTCAAACTAACTCAAATTGACACCTAACTATTATAATTAAGACTAAAACAATTATAATACTAGCAATCTCAATTGTCAGGCATGTCAAGTGTTCATCCGAACTTCCGGTAAACTTCCGACAAACTCCCGATGAACTCCTAGCGAGCTTTTGGTGCATCATCCGAACCTTCGGCATAACGCCTAATCCATCTATTCTCGGCATATTGTCTGATTCTTTCGACCCGATGCTCGATCTTTGACTCTAACCCAACGTTTAATTCTTTAATTGTTTTGCATTTTCATGATCGTAGTTAGTCCTGCATCACTTTTCTCAACACATGTATTAGATCATAAATCAATTAATTTCATCATTAAAATTCGAGATTCAATAATCTCTTCCTTTTTTATAATGACAATCAATTAATGACGGAGTTAATTTTAACTCTCCCTATCTATATGCCATATCGAAATAAGGCAAACTTGAATTTAAAAGAAAATTTAACTTTTGAATTCAAGTGAAACAATTTTGATCATATTGCATCATATCAAAATTTCATACATTATGCATCATAGTTTCAAATTATCAAAATTAAGATGCACAATTTCAAAACATTATAACTAATCATCACTTCATGCATGATACCAAAAATAAGTCAACATTACTTTGGGCATAACATACATGATATCAAAACATTAAAATTTTTAATCATTCATCATTACTTATTACTTCTCCCCCTTTGTCATTAACAAAAAAGAGAAAAGTGTGAGCTAACAAGTTAGTGTTTGAGTAAGTTTTACACCACTTTAGAATATGCAAGCTAGCAAGTTTTTGAGATATAAAGTTAAACAAAATTTTTGCTTCTTGAGATGTGCAAGACAGCAACTTTTGCTTCTTGATATGAGAAAGCTAGCACTTCTCTTTATATGTGCAAGCATTTTTTATTCTCTTGAGATGTACAAGCTAGCATTTTTGCATTCTCCCCTTTATCGTAAAAAAAAAAAAGAATAAGAAGAAGAAGGAGGAGGAGGGAGGAATTCATTCATCACATAAAGAAAAGAATCAAGTCGTAAGTTCTGAAAGTCCATGAATCAAAGTTCTACTTTTGTAAATAGAAAGAGGAAGGATTCATAGGAAATAATCATCATATAAAAGATCAAGTATACCAAAAGTCCATGAATCAAATCTCTTTTTTAGCACATTGCAAGAAGAAGGAATGATAGGAAATGATCTCAATTTAAAAAGAAAACTCAAGTTATAAAAATTGAGAAATCCAAAAATTGTATAAGAGGAACTCACACGTTAGGAAGATTTAATATGTCTAATTATCTTCTAATAAAATCAAATTATTCTTCATTCAATGGTTTTGTAAAAATATCAACTAATTGATATTTTGTATCAATAAATTCTAAAGATATATCATGGTTATCAATATGATCTCTAATAAAATGATGTCTAATGTCAATATGTTTAGTTCAAGAGTGTTG
Source organism: Musa acuminata AAA Group (assembly GCF_036884655.1). Lineage (NCBI taxonomy): Eukaryota > Viridiplantae > Streptophyta > Magnoliopsida > Zingiberales > Musaceae > Musa > Musa acuminata. Next base: position 11,022,031 of record NC_088348.1, read on the forward strand.
AATGCTATTTTTTTTTAAACATATTGTACTAGTATTATCACATTTTATAGGAATATTTTTCAAATATAATCCATAATCTTTTAAAGTGTTTTTCATCTAAATAACTTGAGCATAACATACATCTACTACTACATATTCAGCCTCGGTTGTAGATAATGCAATTGAATTTTATTTCTTGAATGACTAAGAAACAAGTGAATAACCTAAGAGTTGACATGTTTCAGATGTACTTTTTTTTATCTATTCTATATCCAGCAAAATCAACATCGGCATAAGCAATAAATTCAAGATTTTTAGTTTTTGGATATCATAATCCTAGATTAGGTGTTCCTTTTAGGTATTTTAAAATCCTTTTAACAGCTTTTAAGTGAGATTGTTTGGGAATATATTGAAATCTAGCACATAGTCCAACACTAAACATATTATCAGGCCTAGTTGCTATGAGGTATAGTGAACTACCACCTATCACACCCCTACAAGTTTTTTGATCAAAACATTCTCCATCAATGTCCATATATATCTTTGTGGAAGTGCTCGTTAGTGTATCAATAACCTTAGCACTATGCATATTAAATCATTTTAATAGATCTAAAGCATATTTAGTTTGATGAATAAAAGTTACATCACTTAATTACTTAATTTATAATCCTAAGAAGAAAGTTAATTCACCCATTAAGCTCATTTCAAATTCTTGACTCATACTCTTGACAAACGATTCACACAAGGATTCATTTTAAGAACTGAAAATGATATCATCAACATAAATTTGAACAATAAAAAAATTATTTTTAAAATATTTAATAAACAATGTAGTATCGACCTTGTCTTTCATAAAATTATTTTGAATAAGGAATTAACTAAGCCTCTCATACCAAGCCCTAGGGGCTTGTTTTAACCCATAGAGAACCTTAGATAACTTAAAAATATGGTTAGGAAAGAGAGCATTTTCAAATCCGGGTGGTTGCTCAACATAAACTTTTCGAAAATAAAGCCATTTAGAAAAGCACTTTCGACATCCATTTGAAATAACTTCAAATTATTACAATATGCATAGGCAAGGAGAATTCTTATAGCTTCAAGTCTAACCACAGGAGCAAAAGTTTTTTTATAATCGATAATTTCTTCTTGGTTGAAACCTTTGGTCACTAATCTAGCCTTGTTTCTAACCACAATACCAAATTCATCTTGCTTGTTTCTAAAGACTCATTTAGTACTAATTACTAAATGGTCGCTAGGTCTAGGAACAAGCTTCCATACCTCATTTCTTTCAAATTGATTTAACTCCTCTTGCATTGCAATAACCTAGGAATCATCTTTTAGGCCTTCGTCGATGCATTTTTGTTCAATTTGAGACAAGAAGGTTATATTCGCACAAAAAATTTTAAAAGAATAATGAGTTTAAACACCTTTTAATGTATTCCCAATGATTAGCTCCTTAGGATGAGCATCTATATACTTTCATTCTTTAGGTAAGGATTCTTTGGAAGAAGATGCATCCAAGTTGCTTGAGGGAGGAGAGTTTTTATTCAAATTTAAAGCATTAAAATCAAAATCATCATCAAAATCTTTTTTTTTTAATTCGAAAAGCTCATTAAAAACAGCATGAATGGATTCCTCTATAACTAAGGTTCTTTTATTAAAGACATGAAAAACTTTAGAAATAGAGGAATAACCAAGAAAAATGCATTCATCGGATTTTGCATCAAATTTTCCTAAGACATCTTTTTCATTTAAAACAAAATAATTATAACTGAAAATTTTAAAATATGAAATATTGGGTCTTTTATTGTTACACAATTCATAGGGAGTTTTGGAAAGTAATGATCTTACAAAAACCATATTCATGACATAGAATGTCATCTTAATAGTTTCAGCCCAAAATTATTTTAGTAGGCTATGTTCGTTTAACATAGTTCTTGTCATCTCTTGTAAGATCCTATTTTTTCTCTTAACTACTCCATTTTGTTGTGGATTTCTTGGAGTAAAGAAATTATGGTTATACCAATTTGACTCACAAAAATTTTGAAAATCATAGTTTTGAAACTCACCACCGTGATCACTACGAATAGACGAAATCATAAAACCGTTTTCATTTTGAACAAGTTAATAAAATTTCAAAAAATATTTAAAGCAATCACTTTTGTGTGTCAAGAAGTATGTCCAAGTGTATCTACTATAATCATCAACAATTATATAAGCGTATTTACTACCTTCTAAACTTGTTGTATCAATTGGTCCAAATAAATCTATATGGATCAATTGTAGTGGTCTAAATGTGCTTATTTAATTCTTTGATTTAAAACTACTTTTTATTTATTTTTTTAGTTGACATACATCATAAACTTTATCTTTGACAAACTTGATGCTAGGTATTTCTCTTACTAAGTTCTCTAGTTGAAATTTAAGATATTAGTTTCATACTAGTATGACCTAATCTTCTATGTCAAAGCCATGCATCATCGTTTAAAGCCGAAAAACACGTTTCATTACAAAAATCATTAATATTAATAGTATACACATTATTATAATTTAAGGCAATCATAGATATATTTATCCTTTATCATATAATTGACTAATGCTTAGTATATTATATTTTAAAGCATCTACTAATAATACATCTTTAATCAAGAGGCTTGACTTGTTACCTATGGTTCCTTTACCAATAATTTTTTCATTGTTGTTGTCTCCGAATGTGATATATCCTTCATCTTGGATAGTGAGCTTAGAGAAGTGTGTTGGATTTCCGGTCATGTGTCATGAGTATCCACTATCAAGGTATCATCTCTTGCTCCTAGCTTTTGATTATAAACATATCTACAAAAAAAGGGTGTTTGCTTTTAGGTACTCATTTAGCTTTGGGTCCCTCATTAATGTTAGAATAGTTTTAACACTAAGAGAGGGGGTAAATTAGTGCTTGTGTAAAAATCTCGGTTTGAAAAACTATGTTCAATGAAAATCGATATCGGAAAAGAGTTTAACTTGAAACGTTCGTAAAGTAGTGAGCAAATAAATTAGTTAGCAATATGAGAATGAAAAGCATAATAGAAATGGTAAATCAATTTATAGTGGTTCGATCGTCGTGACCTATGTCCACTCCTGATTCCTCTTCACTCGAGGCCAACGGCTTCCACTACCGATCTTTTTTCCAACGAGCAAAGATCAACTACCCTTACAACTCTTTCTCCTTTTTACAAGCTCAAGAGAGAACTTTTACAAGTTTCATACCTCTCTTAGAATGAACTCTAAACTCTAAGAGGTGGAGGGGAACACTCAACACTTTTTAAGCTTTTTCAACTATTTTTCGTCAAGGATTCTTTCCCCCTTTCTACCCTTTTTTTTACGCTTACCCAAGCAAGAAAGAGTGAGGTATTTATAGACCCAAAATGGCTTCAAAAATGGAGCCAAAAAAGGTCTTATCACAGGTTTCCTAAGTCCTGGCGGTACCACTGCTTGTGCTAGGCGATACTACCGCCTACAGCACTGACACTGGACAGTACCATCGCTTAGACTAATGGTATCACCAACTGACATAGTCTAGGAGATTGTGTCTGGACAGTACCACCGCTTAGTCTAGCGGTGCCACCGTTTAGGCCAACTATGGGTCATTGAATGAGCTTTCCACTTAGCCCAAAATAGCCCTTATTGTTGGTGCTTAATTGAGTTAGCATTGTTTCACCCTAATACTGACTTAATTAGACCTAAACTAACTCGATCTAGACATAATTGATTACAAGCATGAATTATATATTGTCCGGCATATCATTGGTTCATTCAGCGCTTCGTCCAATCCTTCGGCACTTCGTCCTCTCCCTCAGAGTATTGCCCAATCGGCATGTTGACACCCGTAACTTCCTATCTCCTTAGTACAATGTCTGATCCTTCGGCCTGATGCCCGAACTCATGGCACAAAAAACTTCTGTTGGTATGTCGACCAATCCTCCGGCTCGACGTCCAATCGTTTGACATGTTTAACTCGGAACCAACGTTTGATTCCTCATACTTTAATCAATTTGCCTCTACTTGATTGAAGCAAGTCTTGCGTCACTCAAAATGCAAATTAGATCACAAACTCATCAATTGATTTTATCATCAAAATTCGAGATTTAACAATTTCTCCCTTTTTGATGATGACAATCAATTGATGACAAAGTTTAAACTAAACTCCCCCTATCAATATATCATATTGATAGAACCTTTAAATTCATAAAATCATACAGTGTTTAAAAATATAAAAGTACATCCTACCATGCATGATTCAACTCATCATCATATCTTCTCCCCCTTTGTCATCAACAAAAAGGATAAGTGCATCTAGCAAGTTTTTGAGATGTGTAATTTTTATAATATACAAGCTAGCAACAATTTTGAGTTAGTGCAAGTTTGTAAATTTTGCTTCTTGAGATGTGTAAGTTTGTACTTTTGCTTCTCTTGAGATGTGTAAGCTATCAAATTCTTCTCCTTGAAATGTGCAAGCTAGCAAGTTTTTCTCCTTAAAATGTACAAGCTAACAAGTTTTACATCATTTTAAAACATGCAACCTAACAATTTTATCTCCCCCATTGTCATTGTCAAACAAAAAGGGAAGAATATAATTTTATAATTCTTTTCCCTTTACATCAATTTTCACATCATGATAAAGATAAATTTAAATCAAATTTAATGAGGTATATAATTTATGAATACAAGAAAGTAACATAAATAAATCATGACATGAAAGATATAATAACAAATATCATTTGAATATCAAAAGACATGATTCATTTTGACAAATCTCTTCTTTTGTAAATAACAAAAAAAACATAGAAGAATAGAATGATAAAATATCTTGATTCATGCATAAGAAATCTCATAATTCATATAGAAAATCTCTTAAATAAAATCCAAGAATCATACAAGAATAAAAAGTAAGAGATCTTGATTCATAAAAGAAAATCTCAAGTTATAATTCCAAGAATTCAAGATCATAATATAGATAAAACTCATTCAAATTTAAATTGTCAAATCATTAAAATCACTTTCAAGAGATTCAAAATGACATAAATAGATTTATCGATTTCTTATTGAAAAATTTAATAAGTTTTTGGGATAGAGTCATTTTCAAGAAAAATAATGCATTCCTCTATGTGATTGATTTCATACAAGCATGTTATTATTTTCTAAACCAAAATCATGCATTATCGTTTAAACTCAAAAAACAAGCATTATCATGGTCAATAGTATGACATATTAAAACATCTTCAAACAAAAGATTTAATTTGTTAATAATCATTTTAATTCCAATGATCTTTCTTTTATTGTAGTTAACAAAAGATTCCTAGGGTCGTATCATCCTTCTTAAGTGAATCTAACTTTTCATACTTAGTGTAATGAATTAACATACAATAGTTATGCTCATTAATTATTATTTTTTAATTCTTCAAAATCACTAGAAAGAGAAGTATGATTTTTTTATATTTTTTATTTCTTACTAACTAATTTAAAATATATTTTTTTATTTCTTACTAACTAATTTAAAAACAACTCATGAAATGTGCCAAGTAATTCCATAGTAAGGTAAAGGAGTTTTGGTTGACTTACTTACCTCGTTGTTGAAGGCCACCAAGGCGTGGTTCGTAACCTCATCTTCGGATGCACTTGATTCGTCCCATGTAGCCATGAGTGCTTTCTTCTTCTTTTGTAGCTTCTTCTTCACTTACGAACATTCGCTTTTTAAGTGCCTCGACCAATTGCATTCATAGCAAGTTGTTTTGTCATTTTTAAGTTCATTTTTATTCCTTAATTATTGTTTTATGAACTTTTTAAATTTTATTGTTAGGAGTTCAAGGTCATCATCATCATCATTTAAGTTTTCTCTCAAGTGATCTTTTATTGTTCAAAATGTCAAATCCTTCATGTTCTTTGGAAGGTTGTTCTCATGTTCATCAAGTTTGATACAAGACATTTCATATGTCATTAAAGACCCGACAAGTTCTTTAAGAAAGAAATTGTTGAAGTCCTTGTCTCTTATATTGCCGTCACTTTTGGATCCTAATTTTTTGAAAGGGATCTTAGTATTTTGTTAATAAGTTCAAAATTAAAAAAATATTTACCAAGACTTTTTAAACCATTGACGACATCCGTAAAACAAGTGTATATGTCAACAATGGTTTCGCTTGGCTTCATTCGAAACAATTCAAAATCATGTATCAAAAGATTGATTTTAGACTCTTTAACTTTATTCGTGTCTTCATGAGTTACTTCTAGTATGTATCAAATCTCATATGCAGTTTTACATAAAGAAATATGATTAAACTTATTTTTGTTCAAAGCACAAAATAAAGCGTTCATAGCTCTAGCATTCAAAGAAAAAGTTTTCTTCTTCAAATCATTTCATTTGTTCAAATTGATTAAAAAAGACTTTTAAAAATTATTTTCAATTATATTCCATAAATCAAAATTCATAGAAAGTAAAAAAACTCTCATTCGAGTTTTCCAATACGTGTAGTCCATCCCATTGAACATAGGAGGATGAACGATGGAAAGACCATCTTGATTGCTTGCAAAAGTCAATTCTCTTTAGTGTAAAACCAAATGAGAAAATTGTGGCTCTGAAAATAACTGTTAGTACCATTTCGGTACTAAGAGGGGGATGAATTAGTGCTTACGTAAAAATCTCGGTTTGAAAAATTATATTCAATGAAAACTGATATCAGAAAATAGTTTAACTTGAAATGTTCATAAAGTAGTGAGCAAGTAAATTAGTTAGAAATACGAGAATGAAAAGCATAATAGAAATGGCAAATCGATTTATAGTGGTTTGGTCGTCATGACCTATGTCCACTCTCGATTCCTCTTTACTCGAGACCATCGGCTTTCGGATGAACGATGGAAAGACCATCTTGATTGCTTGCAAAAGTCATTTCTCTTTAGTGTAAAACCAAATGAGAAAATTGTGGCTCTGAAAATAACTGTTAGTACCATTTCGGTACTAAGAGGGGGATGAATTAGCGCTTACGTAAAAATCTCGATTTGAAAAATTATGTTCAATGAAAACTGATATCAGAAAATAGTTTAACTTGAAATGTTCATAAAGTAGTGAGCAAGTAAATTAGTTAGAAATACGAGAATGAAAAGCATAATAGAAATGGCAAATCGATTTATAGTGGTTTGGTCATCATGACCTATGTCCACTCTTGATTCCTCTTTACTCGAGACCATCGGCTTTCACTACCGATCTTCTTTCCATCGGGAGAATATCAACTATCCTTACAACTATTTCTCATTTTTACAAGCTTAAGAGAGAACATTTACAAGTTTTACACTTTTCTTAGAATAAACTCTAAACTCTAAGAGGTGGAGGGGAACACCCAACACTTTTCAAGCTTTTTCAACTCTTTTTTCGTCAAGGATTCTTTCTCCCATTCTACCCTTTTTTTATATTTACCCAAGCAGGAAAGAGTGAGGTATTTATTGACTCAAAATGACTTTAAAAATGGAGCCAAAAAATATCTTATCCCGGATTTCCTAGGTCTTAGCGATACCACCGCTTGTGTTGGGTGGTACTACCGCCTACAACACTGACACCGGGCGGTACCATCGCCTAGACTAGCGATACCACCGCTTGACACAATTTGGGAGATTATGTCTGGGCGGTATCACTGCCTAGTCTAGTAGTGCCAACGCTTGGGCCAATTGTGGATCATTGAATGAGCCTTCCACTTGGCCCAAAACAGCCCTAGTTCGGACACAGTTGGCCCCTAATTGAGTTGACATTGTTTCACCCCAATATTGACTTAATTAGGCCTAAACTAACTCGATCTAGATACAATTGATTACAAGCATAAATCCTATATTGTCCGGCATGTCATTGGTTCATCCAACGCTTTGTCCGATCCTTCGGCGCATCATCCTCTCCTTCGGAGTATTGCACAATCGACATGTTGACTCCCGCAACTTCCGATCTCCTTGGCGCAATGTCTGATCCTTCGGCCCAATGCCCGAACTCATGGCACGAAGACCTTCTACCGGTATATCGATCGATCCTCTAGCTCGATGTCCAATCGCTTGACATGTTCAACTCCGGCCTAACATCCGATTCCTCCTGCTTTAATCAATTTGTCTCTCCTTGATCGAAGCTAGTCCTACGTCACTCAAAACACAGATTATAGATATAAACTCATCAATTGATTTCATCATTAAAATTCGAGATTCAACAATCTCCTCCTTTTTATGATGACAACCAATTGATGACAGAGTTTAAACTAAACTCACTCTATCAATATGTCATATTGATATAACATTTAAATTCATAAAATCATATAATATTTTAAAATATAAAAATACATTCTACAATGCATGATTCAACTCATCATATATGTTCTCCCTCTTTGTCATCAACAAAAATGAGAAGTACATATAGCAAGTTTTTAAGATATATAATTTTTACAACATACAAGCTAGCAACAATTTTGAGTTGTGCAAGTTTGTAAATTTTGCTTCTTGAGATGTGCAAGTTTGCACTTTTGCTTCTTTCGAGATGTGCAAGCTTACACATCTCCTTAAAATGTGCAAGCTAGCGAGTTTTTCTCCTTGAAATATATAAGCTAACAAGTTTTACATAATTTTAGAACATGCAAGCTAGCAATTTTATCTCCTCCTTTATCATTGTCAAAAAGAAGGGAAGAATACAATTTTATAATTCTTTTTACTTTACATCAATTTTCACATCATGACAAAGATAAATTTAAATCAAATGTGAGGAGGTATATAATTTATGAATACAAGGAAGTATCATAAATAAATTATGACATGAAAGATATAAAAACATAGATCATTTGAATACCAAAAGACATGATTTATTTGATAAATCTCTTCTTTTGTAAATAACAAAAAGAAATATAGGAGAATAGAATGGTAAAATTTCTTGATTCGTGCATAAGAAATCTCATGATTCACATAGAAAATCTCCTCTTAAATAAAATCAAAGAATCATATGAGAATAAAAAGTAAGAAATCTTGACTCAAAAAAGAAAATCTCAAGTTATAATTCCGAGAATTCATCATGATATAGATAAAACTCATTCAAATTCAAATTGTCAAATCATAAAAATCACTTTCAAGAGATTGAAAATGAGAAATAGAGTTATCAATTTTTTATTAAAAAAATTTAATAAGTTTTTAGTGATAGAGTCATTTTTAAGAAAAATAATACATTCCTCAATATGATTAATTTCATATAAGCATGTCATTGTTTTCTAAGCCAAAACTATGCATTATCGTTTAAACTCGAAAAACAAGCATCATCACAAAAAATCATCATGATCAATAGTATGATATATTAAAACATTTTCAAACAAAAGATCCCTACATGTCTATAAAATATTTGCTAAATAGGGAATGACTCAATGATATGAGATATCCAAGAGCCTCTTCCATGCTAGGATGATTGAGGGGACACTGGTTCAGAACCATATCATAAATATGATTGAGTGGATAGAGAAACTCACAGGTCTAGGAATGGTCCTAGAGGATAATCTATGTGTGGATCTTATGCTTCAGTCCCTACCATATTCCTTTTCACAGTTCATAATTAATTTTAATATAAACAAAATTTAGATGACTCTCCTTGAGCTCCTCAATATGTTGAGGGAGACAAAGAGTACTATCAAGAAAGAGAAGTCAATTCTCTATACTAGTAAGACCAGAAAGAAAAAGAAGGCAGAAAAGTCCCTTAAAAAGGGCAAGGGCAAGGGCAGACCGGGTAAAGCAATTGTTGCTAAGAAAGATCCGATAAATGACAAAGGCCAATGCTTCCACTATGACAAAGATAGGCACCGGAAGAGGAACAACAAAGAGTACCTTACAGAGAGAGCGAAACAAAAGCTTGGAGAAACTTCAAATACATTCATGATCAGTCTTCATTTGTCAGACTCTTATGATAACACATAAGTGTTAGATGTTGATAGTGTTTATCATATTTATAATTCATTGCAGGTTCTGGCAAGACCTAGGAGATTGTCGAGAGGCGAGATGAACCTCAAGATGGGCAATAGAGCAAAAGTTACTATAGTAGTTGTTGGTGAGGTCACCCTACATCTACCTGATATAGCTATTATTGCATTGGATGCATGCTATTTTGTTCCTTCTATTATCAAAAACATTTTTTTCATTTCTTGACAGTTAGTGGATATAAATTAGTTTTTGAGAACAATGGTTCTTCAATATTATTAGATGATAAGATAAACAGTACATACTTATGGCTGTTAGGATCGGAGCGGCACTAAGAGGGGGGGGTGAATTAGTGCAGCGGATTAAAACGTCGGTTTTGATAAATCTTTCGTACGATAAAAATCGGAATCGGAAGTGCTTAACTTGAAAGCGTATTCGCAAAGTTGTCCAGCAAAAGTAATGAGGAAATAAAGCAAGTAAGAAGGTTTGCAGTAATGTAAATAGCAGTAATGAAATGCAAACCAGAGATTGCGCCGATTTTAAAATGGTTCGGTCAAATGACCTACATCCACTTGCGAGGCCCCTCTTCGATGAGGCTCCCACCTTCCACTAGCAAATCTCTTGAAAGGGAAGGGTAGATACCCCTCTTACAACTTTTTACAAGCGGTTCACTCTCTTACAGATTTTCAGCAAGAAAGAAGGAGGTGAACACTAACAAATTGAAAACAAGACTACCTAAGACTTTTCTAAGGCCTTTCTCTCAAACAATTGCTTCTCAAAAAGTTGTAATCTCAGTTGAGATTTGAGGGGTATTTATAGGCCTCAAGAGGATTCAAATTTGGGCTCCAAAATTTGAATTCTCTTTGGTTCCCGATGCTGGCGGTGCCACCACCCAGCTCTCGGGTGCTGGGCGGTGCCACCGCCAGACCCTTCGGTTCACTGGTTGGGCTTCAAATTTAGCCCAAACCAAGTCTACTTTTGGGCCTAGTTGGCCCCTAACCAGAATATAAGATTATCTCTTAATCCTAATCCTAATTACAAGTGAACTACATAACTAAAAACATCCTAAGCAAGTTTTCAACCGCGAACGTCGAATCTTATTCCGGCGAGCTTTCCGACGAACTTCTTCCGACGGACTCCCAGCAAGCTCCCGATCTTGTGATGACTTTAACGAGTAGCCGAGCCTTCTCGGTGATCTCCGTGAACCTCCGACGATCTCTTCGGCGAACTTCCGAAAATTCCGACAGGTTCCGGCAGCATCTCCGACGATTCTTCAAACTCTTAAACGTCCATCGAATTTGACTCCGGTATTCTTGCTTTGTGTTTTCTGGTTATCGTAGTTAATCTTGCACACTTAACTCAATAATATGGATTAGATCAATTAACCCATCAATTGATTTTATCATCAAAATCCGAGATTCAACAATCTCCCCCTTTTTGATGATGACAATCAATTGATGACGGAGTTAAACATAACTCCCCCTATCTATATGTCATATTATGAGAAGATAAAAACACTTGAATTCCATCCCATTGAATTCAAGCATAAACCGATAAGTTCTAACCGTAGAACTTATCGTTATTCTCATTAAGCATAAATAAATGCGAAACTTTGATGAAAATCATTTTCAAGTCGAATGATAAGAGACAATTTTTACTACGACAGGAGATAATGATTTTCAACATGAATTTCATGATATAAATGTAAGGCATGCTTTCAATATGATCAATCAATCAATCTTGCGATATTCTCAAAGATTTTGCAAGGCATATAAGACATTCATATCACACAAGCTTTTGTAATTCATATTAGTCATGTTATCGATGCGCATAAGACATTTTCATTAAGTCATGCTATCGAAATAGTATAAGTCATCACTTAGTCATCACTTCTCCCCCTTTGTCATCAACAAAAAGGAAATGAGACTTGAAGCACATAATTTGTGATTATAACATCAGTAATTCAACATTGATCATACAAAAATTCATCATTCAAAATTAAGTATGCTAAAATATCTACGCAGAGTTCATCTTAAAGGAAAATTGAGCATTCATCCATTTTATTAAATCCCTTCTTTCTATAAATAACAAAAATTATAGGTGTACAAAGAAGAGATTGTGATTAAAAAATTTCAAGTAGTAACTCCAATAAGTCAAGATCATAATTCGAAAACAGACTCATTCAAATTCAAATTGTCAACTTGAAACTCATAATCAAGCCATCAAAATCAATTTCGAGATTCACAGAATGTCATAAAATCATTCTTGATCAGATGGGAGCGGTGTTTGACTCAAGATAGGATAAGATAATTTAACGTTTCATTTAGAATCGAAAGAGAAGGATCAAAGTCACCGCGGAACAGAGAGAGGATGAAAACCTTTACGGAAAATTCATTCAAACAAGTTTATTCTTAGGGACAATTTAACATACCTAATTCCCTTCTAATGAATTCAAATTGGTCTTCATTCAAAGCTTTTATAAATATATCTGCTAATTGATGCTTTGTGTCAATGAATTCTAGAACACCATTATTGTTAAGGACATGATCGCATATGAAATGATGCCTAACGTCGATGTGCTTAGTTCTAGAGTGCTGAATTGGATTTTTGGTGAGACATATGGCACTAGTATTATCACATTTTATGGGAATATTTTTGAAGTGAATTCCATAGTCTTCTAATGTATTTTTCATCCAAACAACCTGTGCACAGCATGCACTTGCAGCAATGTATTCGGCTTCCGCCGTAGACAGTGCAACTGAATTTTGTTTCTTGTAAGTCCAAGAAACAAGTGCATGTCCTAAAAAATGACATGTTCTGGATGTACTTTTTCTATCTATCCTGCATCCGCCAAAATCGGCATCTGCATAAGCTATTAAATCAAATTTTTCAGATTTTGGATACCACAATCCTAAATTTGGAGTTCCTTTAAGATACCTAAATATTCTTTTAACACTCTTAAGATGAGATAATTTAGGATTAGATTGAATCCTAGCGCAAAGTCCTACACTAAACATAATATCCGGTCTAGTCGCGGTGAGGTAGAGTAGACTACCTATCATTCCTTTATATGTTTTTTGATCGAAATTTTCACTATTTTCATCCATATCTTAGTCGAAGTACTCATAGGGGTGCTTATTGCTTTTGAATTATCCATGTTAAATCGTTTTAACAATTCTAATGTATATTTAGATTGGTTAAGAAATATGTCATCACTAAGTTGTTTGATTTGTAATCCTAAAAAGAAAGTTAATTCACCCATTAAACTCATTTCAAATTCATGACTCATACATTTGGCAAATGATTCACATAGTGATTCATCCGAGGAGCCAAAAATAATATCGTCAACATAAATTTACATAATAAGAAAATTATTTTTAAAATATTTAATAAATAATGTAGTATCAACCTTACCTTTGGTAAAATTATTTAAAATAAGAAATGAACTAAGCCTTTCATACCAAGCTCTAGGAGCTTGTTTCAAGCCATAGAGAGCCTTAGTCAATTTGAATACATGATTAGGAAGAAGAGAATTTTCAAATCCGGGAGGTTGTTCGACATATACTTCTTTGGAAATAAAACCATTCAAGAAAGCACTTTTGACATCCATTTGAAACAGTTTAAAATTATTACTACTAGCATAGACAAGGAGCATCTTTATGGCTTCTAATCGAGCCACAAGAGTGAAGGTTTCTTCGTAATCGATACCTTCTTCTTGGTTGAAACCTTTGGCCACTAATCTAACCTTGTTTCTAACCACGATACCATTTTCGTCTTGCTTGTTTCTAAAGACCCATTTAGTACCAATGACTAAATGGTCACTAGGTCTAGGAACAAGCTTCCATACCTTATTCCTCTCAAATTGATTAAATTCCTCTTGCATTGCAATAACCCAAAAATCATCTTTTATGGCCTCGTCAATGCATTTAGGTTTGATTTGAGAAAGGAAGGCGGCGTTAGCACAAAAATTCTTGAAAGAGGAACGAGTTTGAACCCCTTTTGATGTATCTCCTATAATTAGCTCCTTTGGATGAGCATCTATATACTTCCATTCCTTGGGTAAGGAAATTTCGGAAGAAGGTGTATCCAAGTTGCTATTTTGAGGAGGGAGGTCATTTAAATTCAAATTATCAAAACCAAGATCATCATCAAAATTATTTTTCTTTAAATTAGAAATTTCATTAAAAACTACATGAATAGACTCTTCTATTACTAAGGTTCTTTTGTTAAAAACCCGAAAAGCCTTAGAAATGGAAGAGTAACCAAGAAAGATGCCTTCATCGGATTTAGCATCAAATTTTCCTAAGGCATCCCTTTCATTCAAAATAAAACATTTACAACCGAAAACTTTAAAATAGGAAATATTTAGTTTTTTGTTATTCCATAATTCATAGGGAGTTTTTGATAGGGATGGTCTTATTAGGACTCTATTCATGATGTAGCAAGCCGTATTTACGGCTTCAGCCCAAAAATACTTAGGTAAACTATGTTCATTTAACATCGTTCTTGCCATTTCTTGTAGGTTTCTATTTTTTCTTTCAACTACTCCATTTTGTTGGGAATTCCTTGGAGTGGAGAAGTTATGATTGTATCCATTAACTTCACAAAAATTTTGAAAGTCACGGTTTTGAAATTCGCCACCGTGATCACTCCGAATTGATGAAATCATGAAACCTTTTTCATTTTGAGTGAGTTTACAAAATTTAGAGAAACACTTGAAACAATCACTTTTGTGAGCTAAGAAATAGGTCCAAGTGTATCTAGTATAATCATCCACAATTACAAACGCATATTTGTTTCCCCCTAGACTTATCGTGTCAATTGGTCCAAATAAGTCCAAATGAATCAATTGTAATGGTCTAGTGGTGCTAATTTGAGTTTTTAGTTTGAAACTAGTTTTTATTTGTTTACCTAGTTGAGATGCATCGCATACTTTGTCCTTAATAAACTTTATATTTGGAATTCCTCACACTAATTCTCTAGATGAGATCTTAGATATTAGTTTCATGCTTGCATGGCCTAGTCTCCTATGCCAAAGCCAAGCATCATCATTTAAAGCGGAGAAGCACATTTCATTACTTAGTTCATCAAGGTTGATGGTGTAGACATTATTTTGTTTTAATGCAATCATAGTTATGTTATGGTTAGGTTTTTCAATAATACACACATTTGATTCAAATCTAACGATATAACCTTTATCGCATAATTGACTAACACTCAAGAGATTATGTTTCAATCCATCAACTAGTAAGACATCATCAATAGAAAATTTTAATTTGTTACCTATGGTTCCCTTGCCAATGATTTTGCCTTGGTTGTTGTCTCCGAAGGTGACGTACCCTTCTTCTTTGTTAGTGAGCATAGAGAAATGAGATGGATATCCAGTCATATGTCTTGAGCATCCACTATCTAGATATCATCTCTTGCTCCTAGCTTGTGATGGTGTATGTTTCTACAAGAAGGGATTATTTTTAGGTACCTATTTTCTTTTGGGTGCCTTAAAAACTGATTTAACTTGTTCATTATATTGCATAGAATTGATCATGGTTCCTTTAGGAACCCAAATTAGTTTGTTCGGACTAATTTTCTTAAGTGGACATTTATAAGTTTTATGTCCATATTTGCAACAAAAGTTGCAATTGCTTTGGTGCCGAACATGTAAAACGGGGCCTTTAATGAAGGTGGTTGGATTTTGGTGAGGACTTATCACAAATCCGATTCCACTTCTTTTAGGAACGTGACCCTTAATTGTAAGGATCATGTTCAAAGATTTGCTACCAACCTCGAATTTCTTCAAGGTGTCCTTAAGTAGCAAGTTCTCCTTTTGGAGAGATTCTAGATCATGGCATTTTATACATGGAGCTAAACTATCATGATATTCAGTTTTTAATTTATCGATATCACAAGTGAGACTATCATGCTCCTTTTTTAGCAATTTGTATTTTCTACTAATTGTCTTACATTCATCAAATAACTCATGGAAAGCATTTAATAATTCATGATAAGGTAAATCTACATCAATTAAATTTGTTACCTCTTCTCCGATGGCCATTAGGGCGTAATGAGCAACTTGCTCGGTGTTGGACTCCTCTTCTTCGGACGCGCTTGAATCATCCCACATTGCCTTGAGCGCCTTCTTCTTTGATGTTCTCTTTTTGGCTTGAGGACAATCGTTCTTGTAGTGTCCCGGTTTTTGCACTCATAGCAAATCACTTGGTCCTTGTGTTCAAATTTATTTTTTGTATTATTTTAAATTTTGTTCTTTCTTAAATATTTTTTAAATTTTTGAGTCAAAAGTGTAATGTCATTGTCACTGTCATCATCACTTGATGTTCCTTTCAAGTGGTCTTCTTGTGATGTGATGTCATATCCTTCCTATTCTTTGGAAGGGGGTTCTCGAGCTCGTCATGAGCTTGACATATCATTTCATAGGTCATTAGAGACCTAATAAGTTCTTCAAGAGGGAATGTTTTAAGGTCTTTAGCCTCTTGAATTGTCATAACTTTTGGATCCCAACTTTTAGGGAGGGATCTTAAGATTTTAGTTACTAGTTCAAAGTTAGTAAAATCTTTACCAAGAGCTTTGAGTCCATTGTTGACATCCGTAAACCGGGTGTACATGTCTCCGATGGACTCACTTGGTTTCATTCGGAAAAGTTCGCAAGAGTGCACAAGGATGTTGATTTTGGACTCTTTCACTCGGCTAGTGCCTTCATGAGTGACCTTCAGAGTTTTCCAAATATCAAAAGCCGAATCACAAATTGAAACACGATTAAATTCATTTTTATCTAGTGCACAAAACAAGGCATTCATAGCCTTTGCGTTCAAAGCAAAAACCTTCTTCTCCGATTCATTCCATTCGCTCATCGGAAGAGAAGATTTTTGAAATCCGTTTTTAACAATAGTCCAAAGCTCGAAATCCATGGAAATGAGGAAGATCCTCATACGAGTCTTCCAATAAGTATAATCCGACCCATTAAACAAGGATGGACGTGTGATAGAATGACCCTCATGTATGCCGGAGTAAGCCATCTCTCTTGGGTATCAACCAAATATGAGAATGAGCCTAGCTCTGATACCAATTGTTAGGATCGGAGCGGCACTAAGAGGGGGGGGGTGAATTAGTGCAGCGGATTCAAACATCAGTTTTGATAAATCTTTCGTACGATAAAAATCGGAATCGGAAGTGCTTAACTTGAAAGCGTATTCGCAAAGTTGTGCAGCAAAGGTAATGACGAAATAAAGCAAGTAAGAAGGTTTGCAATAATGTAAATAGCAGTAATGAAATGCAAACCAGAGATTGCGCCGATTTTAAAGTGGTTCGGTCAAATGACCTACATCCACTTGCGAGGCCCCTCTTCGATGAGGCTCCCACCTTCCACTAGCAAATCTCTTGAAAGGGAAGGGTAGATACCCCTCTTACAACTTTTTACAAACGGTTCACTCTCTTACAGATTTTCAGCAAGAAAGAAGGAGGTGACCACTAGCAAATTGAAAACAAGACTAGCTAAGACTTTTCTAAGGCCTTTCTCTCAAACAATTGCTTCTCAAAAAGTTGTAATCTCAGTTGAGATTTGAGGGGTATTTATAGGCCTCAAGAGGATTCAAATTTTGGCTCCAAAATTTGAATTCTCTTTGGTTTCCGATGCTGGCGATGCCACCGCCTGTCAGTGTCTGACACTGACAGAGGACTGGCGGTGCCACCGCCCAGCCAAGCGGTGCCACCGCCCAGCTCTCGGGTGCTGGGTGGTGCAACCGCCCAGTCTGGCGGTGCCACCGCTAGACCCTTCGGTTCACTGGTTGGGCTTCAAATTTAGCCCAAACCAAGTCTACTTTTGGGCCCAATTGGCCCCTAACCAGAATATAAGATTATCTCTTAATCCTAATCCTAATTACAAGTGAACTACATAACTAAAAACATCCTAAGCAAGTTTTCAACCGCGAACGTCGAATCTTATTCCGACGAGCTTTCCGACGAACTTCTTCCGACGGACTCCCAGCAAGCTCCCGATCTTGTGATGACTTTAACGAGTAGCCGAGCCTTCTCGGTGATCTCCGTGAACCTCCGACGATCTCTTTGGCGAACTTCCGAAAATTCCGACAGGTTCCGGCAGCATCTCCGACGATTCTTCTAACTCTTAAACGTCCATCGAACTTGACTCCGGTATTCTTGCTTTGTGTTTTCTGGTTATCGTAGTTAATCCTGCACACTTAACTCAATAATATGGATTAGATCAATTAACCCATCAATTGATTTTATCATCAAAATCCGAGATTCAACAATGGCATTGTAGGCTAGGTCACATCCATGAAGGAATGATTCAAAAGTTGCTAAAGGATGGATATCTAGATCCATTCGACTATGAGTCATATATAACTTACGAGGTTTGCCTTCGTCGAAAACTAACAAACTCTCCATTTAGTGGAACTGAATAGAGAGCCACTTAGCCATTAGAACTTATACATAGTGATGTATGTAGACTCATGTCAACTCATGTCATAGGTGATTACTCCTACTTTATTACTTTTACTAATGATTTCTTAAGGTATGAATATATGTACTTGATAAAATACAAATCCGAGGCCTTTGAAATCCAGAGAGTATAAGAATGAAGTGGAGAACTAGACTAGAAAGAGTATCAAGACACTTTGATCAGATCGAGGAGGTGAGTACTTGAGTATATAGTTCACCCAAA
Source organism: Musa acuminata AAA Group (assembly GCF_036884655.1). NCBI lineage: Eukaryota > Viridiplantae > Streptophyta > Magnoliopsida > Zingiberales > Musaceae > Musa > Musa acuminata. Next base: position 11,040,653 of record NC_088348.1, read on the forward strand.
TCTTCGAGGATCATGAGATTCTATAACAATGGACACCTCCTTATACATCTTAACTCAATGGTGTATCTAAAAGGAGGAATCGTACACTGTTAGACATGGTGCAGTCTATAATGAGCTTCACCGATCTACCCGTCTCATTCTGGGAATATGCCATAGAGACCGCAGCTTATCTTTTGAATAAAGTTTCAACTAAGTTGGTGGTGTCTACACCATATGAGATATGGAAATGGAAGAAGTCTGATCTTAATATTGTTAAGATTTAGGGATGCCCTACTCACGTTAAAAAATACAACTCCGATAAGTTGGAATCCAAGACAAAACGGTGCAAGTTCGTGGGATATCCCAAGAAAACTTATGGGTATTATTTCCATCACCCTAAGGACCAAAAGGTCTTTATAGCCAAGAGAGCGGTGTTCCTTAAGAAGAAACACATTCTTGGCGGAAACAGTAGGAGAGTGAAAGAGTTGAGCAAAGTTGGAGAACCTAGCTCAAGCACCACTCCATAGCCCGAGTTTATTCAAGCACCTAGCACAAAAGTTTCAACTTTACGTAGGTCCGGTAGAGTATCTCATCCTCTTGAAAGATATGTAAGACATATTAGAGGAGAGAATATTGAAAATATTGATCCTCGGACCTACGATGAGGCTATTACAAGTATAGACTTCGGGAAGTGGCAAGAAGTCATGAATTCTGAGATGGATTTCATGAACTCCAATAAGGTTTGTAACCTAGTTGATGCACCCAAAGGTATTATACTCATTGGTTGCAAGTGGATCTTCAAGAAGAAGATCAGAATAGATGGAAAGATAAAGACCTATGAAGCAAGGCTAGTGGCTAAGGGGTATCATCAACGGCATTGTGTTGACTATGATGAAACCTTCTCACCCATGACCATGCTGAAATCCATCTGGATTATATTAGCCATTGCAACATATTATGATTCTAAGATATGGCAAATGGACGTGAAAACTACATTCCTCAACGGCAACCTCGAGGATGAGGTGTATATGATACAACCAGAGGGATTCATATCTAAGGACTACCCAGATTAGGTGTGTAGGTTGCTTAGGTCCATTTATGAACTAAAGCAAGCTTCCCGAAGTTGGAACATAAAATTTAATAAGGCGATCAGATCTTATGACTTCGTTAAGAACAAAGATGAACCTTATGTGTACGGGAAGGTAAGTGGAAGCGCTATTACCTTCTTGGTATTATATGTAGATGATATCCTGATTATTGGGAATGATGCACGAATGCTATCCACAATAAAGGCTTGGTTATCTAGACACTTCTCCATGAGGACTTAGGGGAAGCATCATATATCTTGGAGATTCGGATCTATAGAGATAGATTTAAGTAGATGCTTGACTTATCCCAGTCCAAATACATAGACACCATTGTCAAAATGTTTAGCATGAAAAATTTCAAGAGATGTATCATACCGATGAGACATGGGATAACGCTTTCTAAGAGTATGTCCTCAAATACTCTTGAAAAAAGGGCGAACATGGATATGTTACCCTATACCTCAGCGATAAGGTCTATCATTTATGTCATGTTATGTACTAGGTCTGATATAGCATATGTTCTGAGTGTCACAAGCAGGCATCAAGCGGATCTACGCTTAGAGCACTAGAAAGCAATAAAGTGTATTCTTAAGTACTTAAGAAAGACTAAGGATCTTTTACTAGTATATGGAGGTAGTAGCCTTAGGGTTGAAGACTACATGGACTCGAGTTTCCAATCCGATGTCGATGATAGAGTCTAATTCGGGGTATGAGTTCACCTTGAATGGAAGAGCAATATACTGGAAGAGTTCTAAACAAGATACTACTACTGACTCGACCACAAAGGAGGAGTACATTGCTGTAGTAAAGGCAGTAAATGAGGAAGTTTGGATGAAGAAGTTAATCAAAGATCTGGGAGTCGTGTCGGGCAGCGAGGATTCAATTCCCTTATATTATGACAACAACGAGGCGATTGCTCAAGCGAAGAAACCCAAGTCTCATCAGAAGTGTTCTGAAGAGATTCCACTTGATTAGAGAGATCGCGGCCCGAGGAGATGTAATAGTGGAAAGAGTTCCATCTAAAGATAACATCGCGAATTCACTAACAAAGCCATTATCTCATATTATCTTTGAGCGTCACAAGGGTCTGATGAGGATCAGATACATGTGATTGGCTTTAGGTCAAGTGGAAGATTGCTAGTCATAGGTACTCTGCAAGCCAATCACGTGAGTGATGACACACGGCAAACTCGATATTGGGCCTAAAGGGTCACACACATATGGTAGGTGTTGTGACGAGTAGAGGTTTGGATATGAGATATTCGTTAGAGCCCTATCTTATTGGATATCCAATAAACCCCAGAAATATTGGATCCTATGGATGAGATCCAATAAAAATCCAACGAGAGATTATTGAATAGAGATCCACAAATATAAGAGGCTTGGGTAGTTAAATAGAGATCCAATACCCAATATAGTAGAATCCATTAGAGTTAAGTTGATATGGGGCCTCTATAAATAGGAGGAAACCAAATACTCACATGCTAGAGGCTTCTTGGTTGCCACCTCCTATTCTCCTCTCTCCTTCTCCTCCTCATATAGCAGGTGTGGAGGTTTAGGCAGCGATTTGAGGAGTGTCATCGCAACTTTATTGTGTGGATCACCGCTAGAGAGGAGGCAGTGATTTGAGGAGTGTCGTCGCAACTTTATTGTGTGGATCACCGCTAGAGAGGAGGACGCTTGACCTCCTTCATCATCTCCGACAGATCTGCAGGGATTCAGGAATATACGATCTCCCTATGTAACATAACTATCTCACACGTGGATTTAAGTTTCATGGGTTTTTGTATATCAATCTTCGTATGACAATGAACACCCTTTTTTTTAATTTAGGGTTTTTTATTTTCTATTCTTCCGCTGCGCATGTGATGTCACCCATAAACTCGGCTTCTACATCAATGCCGACACAAATGTAGAGCAACACTATTCTATATCTGCATCAGCGTTGATGCCAATGTCAAGCAGCTCTTTCCTCGCAACGTCAACACAAATACAAAGTGAACCTCACATCTCATCGTCGCTCTCTTCATTCACAACGGCCACCCACGGCCTCAACGGTGCCGTCGTCCGTCACCACCAATTGGAATTTTCAAATTATCTTTTTGCTCTTTGGTTTTATGTTTTCATTGGTAAAACAAATCTCATACTCAATGTTTTACTTTCATAACCATAGGGATTTCTATATAAATTTTTTAAGCCTAGGAACTCAGAGGCTAAGAAGGTCTGACTATAAGGGTAACATGTAATTAGCCCACTTATAGACTTGACAGCCTCATTTTGATTGGCTTTTATGATCATTTCAGGCTTGTAAATGCAAGTTATGTGCAGTTATCTCATAGAGACAAAATTACGTAAAAACAAGTCATCCAGGCAATCATTTTGGAGATTTTCTAACTCCATAGAGTGATGCAAAGTGTCACCAACACAACTCCCAAGAGCTACTCGGGCATGGCAAACCAAGAGATTTTCTAGACATAGTTCACTATCTTGTTCCGCAATAGTATTATGTGGACACTTGTGTGGACTTTTGGCCATGGCAAACCACCTTGGATTCTTTGTCGCGTGACCATTTAAAGTTTGCGAAGTTTATGTTTGTAATTTATATTATCTATCAAGTATTTGCTAAAATGATAACTTGTAGAATTCTGAGTTAAACGATTCCTCTAACTCATCTTCTCTTTTGTATGTCTTTAAGGGATCATAAGAGGTTTTGGGAAGATTAACCCTTTGCAGATAGACATGCAAAAATATCACACATCTTACACAAAACCAATTTACTCTGATAATAGGGTGGGGGGCTTGTGTGCAAAGGCGACCCGAGGTGGGAGCGGAGGTGGAGGCACAAGCGACTAAGGAAGAACAAGGGTGGCGGGGGACCGAGGCGAATGTGACGCCCAATAGGACGAAGACTAGGGATAAAATCATTTTTTAGGATAGAGGCCAAGGATAAAATTATTTTTTTAAAAAAATATTCTATGAAAATTTTAAAAAATGAGAATAGTTTACCAAAATTTCTCAAATTTAAAAACTTCTTCAAACATTTGCCATTAACATTCTTTTTCTTTTTTTAGCACTGCAAGATCTTTATACAATTTAGAAACAAGTATACGAATTAGGTTTTTGTTTCTTGTTTTTTCAACTAAAATTAATCTAAAATCCAATTGGGAGATATCTAAATAAAATGGCACGAGAGAGTCGAACAAAAAGTGAGGGACAAGAGAAGGGACGATTGAGCAAGAAAGAAATTGGTACAATATACCACCTGTGGACTGCTACAGTTTACCAAAAAACAACACAAGTCTATATAAAATCAGATGATCATGTATGAGGGCTGATGATAGGACAGTAACCGATTGTGAAGCCTCGATGAACAATGATGGTAACTGTATGTAACAAAATTTCTTATCGGGTAAGTTCTGACTTTAAGTTGTTAAAATCATACCCTAAACTAATAGATCGAATCACACTTTTACAACTAAACCATACCCACACTACATATACATTATTGTATTGTATATGAACGAACTATTTGTCATGATAGCATCAAAATTAAAAAGCACAGAGCACAAAGCTAAAAAGCAAAGAAGCACAAAGCTTTTCTAAATAATATACATAAATTTAATAACATTTTTTGTCATGTTTGAATTCATGTTTAGACCAATACATACCACTCCATATATATCGCTGATTCTTGTTAGGTTGTACTTATTTTATAATTGGATTCAATTCCCAACAACATTTTAAGATTTCAATTAACCAAATTGGCATCTGTTGTCATAGTATTAACCAACCAAAAACTTGGCTAACTCCATAGAGTAAAAAAGTAGCTTCCCCTAATAGTCTTGAACAATTTTTAACTCAATCAACCAGTTTTTAAACACCATGAATTCCACACTCCATTCTTCAACTGCACCTTGACAGATTAAATTAGATCAGAGTTGAAAGCAAAAACTGACGGCTATTCTTTAAGCAGAATTGATATGCATTGGCATGAATTGATCAAAGTGTATGAACAAAGAGAAATGGAGCAGATTACAGCATTCTCAAGTAACTCCAGAATTATGGGAAAACCAAAATCCAACCTGGGAAGCCAACAGGAACATATAGCCGATGAAAGACGAACCCTTGTGTTACCATCAGAGCTTCATCTTGCATAACCACAAGTCATAGTTGATGCCCCAATTAAGTTTTTCGATTAAATACCCAAGCATGGAAGTATGCCACGGCCAGCACTAGAATTGGTTCCCTCTGCCACGGCCACCCATCCTTCCTCGTCCACGGCCGTAACCTCTGCCACCAGACCTTCCGCTACCACCTCCTCTTCCCCCTCCATATCCACCACCTGTCATATTTGAGAATTGATTTAGCCCAAGCACACAAAAAGAGAAGTTACTATGCATATTTAGACTTTTTTTGCCTCTTAAAAGAATACATGTTCAATGCAAGCACATTGCAAGTCTCATTTCGATAAGGTAGACTGTCATCTCGACTGTTAAAGAGTACAAGAACCATCCGGTAAGTGACTCATAATGGAGCAAAAGTTATCTTTCTCTACTGCAGCATGTAATAGACACAAATGAAATTTCGATCCACTTGCTGGAAACAAATTTGGGTGGATACTGTCTATTCATACTTTCACCACTAGACCTAAGGTTTGAACAAAACTTAAATCATGTAACATGACAGTTTTAATATAAAAAACAAGATTTACAAGTTCCATAGATGATCTTAGACCACCCAAGCTAGAATAAGTAATAACTAAATACACATGGATTTATTGAGTCCACTTTAAATGTGAACAAGGTACTTGGTAAAGCAACAACAGAAGAAAGAGCGAGATGGCTAGGCAAACTTACCATGATAATTCCAATTGCCTCTACTACGTCCACCACCTCGACCCCAGTTAGAGTTCCATCCACCATTTTCTGCCATCCAAAAAAAATTCTCAGTTGAAGAGGGCAAACACATTTTATTTCAAGAAGAGATTTACAATAAAATAAATTACCTTGATCATGGCCATATCCACCATATCTGGCTTGATTATAGCCATATCCACCTTGGTTATAGCCATATCCCCCCTGATAGTTGCCATAGCCTCCCTGATTATTCTCATATCCAGCAAACCCACTGCAGCCTCTTCCCCAACCCCTTCCTCTTCCTCCTCTACCTCTACCATGTCCTTGTGCATATGAATCTTTACCAAGCATTTAAAAATCAATCAGACAGACATCTTACAAGTATTAAAACAAAGTCACATACCTTCATTATGTTGACCTTGCGTTTGCTTCGGTCGAAACTGCTGCTGCTGTTGAGACTGCTGGAACTGTTGATATCTTTGCTGGCGTTTTGGCTGCTCTACTTGCAAGGGAGCTTGATATCTACCAGAAAAAACAACGAAATCTATCATGACAGAATAGACAGTTCTCCAACATGCAAGAGACCTTCCTAAGGGTAAAAAAATATATTATTTAAAACACAGCATGAGAAACAACAAATGGCATACCCAGGGGAATTCTTGTTTAGCTCTCTGGTTGACAAAGATACTGAAATCATTGACACATGCCGTGTCATCTCCAAACTACACAAACAATTGGAAAGAAGTTTAAGGAGACTCATCCAAAACCTCCAAAACACATGCAAAAAAGTAATAAAATGAACACCAAAAAAGGCAAGAGACTTACGGTACGAGGCCCTCTTCAATAGGTTCCCACACATCAGTGATACTGACCGAACTGATTGTAGTATCTTGATATAACCCAGAAAACCTTTTCTGCACCCAAAATACTAATACCACTTTGAGCAGTTATTTTAGGGAAAAGGATAGCAACAGAAGTTATAGAGACCACCTTTATAATCTCAGCAATTGCCACTGCTTTGCTGATTGCCTGTCCCATTGCCTTTAAGACGATCTCTCTACCACGTTTTTCCTGCATGGAAGTAACATAACAAGTGGCATCAAAGAGAAGTTAACTTCTTTAAACAATATCCAGCAACATTAATGATATTCATTCTGAATAAAAGCATAAATGATATTCATTTATGTAGAATTTAGAGTATATATTCATTCTGAATAGAAGATTTCACATTTAATGCTAAAGCAAAAATAAATGATATCCAATCCCAAACTTTAAGTCATCATGTCATTAATGTTTCACAATGATCTACATTATGAGTAACCAGGAAGACCACAATAAGAATCAACCAAAAAAATTGCAGCTGTAAAACGAAGAGTTTATAGGCAACATGCCATTACAAACGATAAGAGTCACCTAGTAGATCCAAGCAGTGGAGTCCTCTCTCAAAGGCTAACAAAATTTACAATCCGTCTTTTAGTAACAACGTAACACCTCAACAATATTGCATTTTATGCATAATATTGGTTATTAAGTTCTTGTAATCCATTACAGATTCATTGATGAACGATGCATCTTCCTAATTCTAAGACATTAAATGGGCTTAACTGCTAATGATGTTTCCCATCACAGTAACACTCAAGTGTAATATGTTCCCAGTTTATATTAGATTGGCTGTTCTGTTTTATTTTCTGACATGTGTAATATCTTAAGTCTTCTCCTAGTAAGTGCTGGGAACCTCTAACGACAACATGAAAGGCCTTGACTTTTGGCTTCCTGGTTCAGCTAAGTGAATCCTTTCCTGTCATTTAGCCTTATCGAGGGCAATGTCACTAAATAATCCAAGAGTCATCATGTTCATAGATAAGAACCTTTGTAAAATTCCTATCCCTCCGAAGGAAGATATTCCAAGCAGATCACTTGGATGTGATGAAACGCCCTTAAACAATTTTCTCCCATTTGATTCTCAACTAAAATTATAATAATTTTTTCAATGAATGCAATCCTTTTTCCTATTTGATCACTCTTGGTAACAACACATCCATCTCAACTCCTCAGTCCTCATCTTTGTTCCCTCAAGCTGAAACATAAAGTCTTGTTTGTCAACCTTATAGTTATAACTACCTTGCAATATTATAATCCTTTCCTAAAGGATACTGGGTAGTCACAGAACACTAAATTCCCCTCTCTATTTAAGTTTTTAAACATCACACTTCAGTTGTATGAGAAATATCTTCTTTGATTTTCCTACCAATGATAGATCAAAATATGAAAGCAAATTTACAAAGCATTCAAACCATACATTTCAAAGGGATCTGGTCCTTTTCATATTCTGAAACTTGTGCATCATATATTTGATCGTTTATCATATATAACTTGTGAATCTTAACCATAAAGTTTGTGTGCACAGCCCTATCTCAGAGTTTAACCCCACTCTATTATCATCAAACAAAACAATGTTGAGAATAAAACACAATAAATTATGCAAGTAAAACACAAATATACCTAATTAGTTTATCTGAGTACTAGAAAAAATACTGAGTGCTCAAGCTAACCCTTCATGCAGCCATATGAACATAGGGAACTGATGAAGAATATTGACTGTTTTTTAGATATCCCAATCTAATAAACTTTATCTAATGTTAATTTATTTTACAAAAATAATAAAGCTCAATAAAAGAATTTCTAGAGAATTATCTCATAAGATTTTATAGGTCAATGAAAACCACATGAAAGCCTTTTTCCTTTCCCTTAATTATTCCATTTATCACAAAAAAAAAAAAATTTACCTGAAATTGATCCTCCATTCAATACCAAATGGATTTAGAAAAACACTCATGTCTAAACTAACTCTTAGAACAGTTGATTTTACATCTAGCTGATTCAAAATAGGACCACCTGAAACCCACATCCTCAGGGCTGGATCAGCTGACAGTCACTTGCAATTAGTTGGCCTAAGACTACTTGGCCCAATCTATTATGGAGCACATTTGAACCTTAAACATATGCAATCGACCAAAAATCCAGTTGGCTTTAGGTGATAGGACCCAAGAAGAGTTTTAGAGACTCAAGATGCATGTTTGAGACCTACCTGATGAGGACAAAAGCTCTGGAATTTGATTTTTAAGGAATTCTCATCAAGAAAGCACTAGAATTCTACAAATTCTACTCTGACAAAATTTTCAAGAAAACTCTGACAAGAATCCAACCAAACCCCAGAAGAAAAGAAAAAACAAGTTAAATTGGACTTGAAAATTTTTTACGGTAATAAAAACTAGTTTGGTAGTTGTTTTCATTGCCAATGAGGCCTAACTAAGGTTTATACAGGTTTGGAGCTGAAGCAACAGGAATAACAAACACAATCTAGTTTAGGAAGGATTTCTATCATATTTTCAGTTTATATTTATTATGGATTACTCCTAGTTTAAATCCAAATTAGATTAGGAGTTCAGGGTACTAGCAGCCCTGACAGACCTACTTGAGTATTGTCTACTTTATTATATAAAATAAACATATTATAGAATGATTGAAAGTTCAGTATTGGATCAGTGCTATCCAATGATCGGACTAGTATAAGTCTGGTACATATTGTACCAAAACACATGGTACATCAGCATACTGATCACTATGGATTATTCAGGGAGTGGGAGAGAAGAGGGGAAGAGAAGATTAGGAGGATGACTAGGAGGAAAGAAAGTACGAGAAAAAGCAGCAAGAAACAAGACGAGCAATGAGGCAGAGCAATTGTGGCGAGTGACAGTGGCTGCGACAAGGCAGCAAAGAAGTTACGACGAGGCAGTGGAGCCACTATGGTGAGACAGTGAAGAGACCACAGCAAGACAACAAAGCAATGACAGAGAAGAGAGAAGAGCAAGGGTAAGAAAGGAGAGCAATGGTTGATGAAAAAAGGGAAAAAATGATCGTTGTCTAAGAAAAATATTAAAAAGTACATGAGTATCGGACAAGAGGCTTACCGAACAGTAGGCTTACCACCTAGAGTGCCCAATTTGGTAGGGTTATGGGGCAATAAACCATGTTTCAGACCGGACAGAGTGGAATAGTTCAAGTCCATGTCTTGATTTTTTATCAGATGGGTAAAAATTAATGTATATGGCCTGATTTGACCAATTTTTAAAACAATGGTTTAGTTACACACCTTTCTTTTTCTCTCTTGGGGAACTATTTTACTCCATAAATTGGAAAAATAACCTTGGAAGAAGGATCACATGCTATTACAATCTCAATCGATCTTTAACCAATTGCTGATATCCATCGTAATCATATAAATGATATTCAAGTCCAAACTCATGATCTGAGGCAGCTTACAGGATCAATCCAAATCCAAATTCTATGCTCAAATCCAAATCTGATCCCCATCTCATTCTTGCAAACCTCGATTACATCTGTAGGTATTGCTTATAAATGATGTAAATGACCTACCCTTAAAAAGGATTGAACAATTTCCTTGAGCATTATTATGATGTGCCACATATAATTCTTTGGTTATTATCAGTGTTATTTTTGCTTTCCCTACTTCTATGTTTTTCCTTCCTTTCCTCTTTGAGATGATTGTGCTAAAACAACATATACGACATTCACATCTTAAGTATGTATAACCTCATCTTATGAAAAATGCAAATCTTCAACTACAGCATCCTTTATCTTATCCTTGACAAATATACTCCTCTTTGAATACATATCTCATGTTTGAATAATTAGATATATATATCAGATTTTCAAACAACTCAAAGACAGCCCTCCGGACCTATGAAAACAGTCAAAGTCATTGATGACGAATTGTCTAGAAGATAAATAGTAACACCATTATTAGTACAATGACCAAGGGAGAGAGACCTTCAACAAGACTCCAAGCTGAGATTTCATAATCCTCCAACTTAAAATTGCTCTTTCACTGAAATTTCAAAGTCATAATTGAAGGTGGAAATACATTGTAAGCAATAGACAAAGCTAAGTAAAATCACAAGCCGTTCATCCCTATCATCATACATTCAACACCAAGCATGAGAAGGTGAATTTGTGAATCTACAATTCTTCACCAAAAAAAAAAAAATCATGTGTAATACCAACCTTACTGAAGTTAAATAACACTACTAAAAATAACAAAGTAGTTGCAATCTTAATTGTAAGTTCCATTGCTGTTACTTAGTACCCTCATTATAAAGATTCTCCACGAAAGCATTTCTCTGCTGCATGGCAGCAAGACTAATCAACTAAAGGTTTAACAAATCTTCACAACTTAAATAGAGAAATTGTCATTCTGCCTCCTATATTTTCTTTGACATTTCTGAAGAAAATTTAGTACCACTCATAAGCTTAAAGTGCAACCTTAAAGGTACGCATTCCTAATTGTTGGGTAGCCTTTTAAATTTCAAGTCACTACATTTATTGACTGTATCCACACCAGCTTGAGGGAACAATGTTAAATTGATATTTATTCATAATATACTGCATTTTTTCACATAACCCTCTCAAAATTTGTATTAAGATCCAGAGATCATTCATGCCATGGATAATAATGATGCTTATATTGCAAATAAACAAAGAATTACATATACACACATGATTGAAACTCATGGGATACCAAGATATAATGATGGACTTAGATGTCACACAAAGAATGAGTTAAGACCTATGCCTACTAGCACATATTGGCATTCACATAGAAAGGGTGGTGCATTGTTCAAACCTACAGCCAAAACAGAGTGTGGGGACCATCAATTGTGCAGTCTTACCCTTGTGAGAAAAAAGTTGTTTTCGTGACCCGAATTTTTATTCATGTAAATCATAAAGAAGCAATCGTACCGTGAGACCAAGGCCCACCCTCTCATGGAGCAAGGTTCTCAAGCTGACACAAAATTGGCATTGAGAATGCATGCATTTAGCACCCTTAGTTTTATGATATTATGTTTGTTTAAATTTGATTGATTCTAATTACCAGATGTTTGGGTGGGGATGGGGGAAGAAAACCTATAAACCAATTAGTAAAGGAATAATTTATTAATCATATCCCCCACAATATAATGATTTTATTTCAACAAATACAGCCTCTTGCAACAAAATAATTTGTATTTCATTCATCCATCAAGCTACACAAATGATCACATATAAAGAGAGAGGATTTTTTTTTTCAACATTTCATCAATAGGTCTAGAAGATGTTTATCCCACCATCATGCATGTGTCAGCAAAACATAAAAAAGACATGTGCTTAAGCATGCACCATGTCACGACACCATTTGGCATGAGATGTGTTGTAGGAAGTTAGATACTTGTTAGACACTACTAGATTAGATATCTTATACATTTACTAGTTCTCATTAAATAAATGATGGCACTGTGGTTTTTTTTTTTTTTTTGAGAATGATGTTACACATGTCATCTGACAGACAAAACATTAGTTGAAGGAGTATTACAAGTTCAAAAAGGTAAATAATAAAAGGCTCCAAATATGGAAGTCAATGATGAAAGGGGAGAAAGCAAGCAATTTCTTTCGGCTAGAATCCAGTCAATGTAGGCAACTTTGTAGCATAAAACTTGCATTCCATTTCAAAAAGAAACTATCGCATGTTTGTTCAACCTATTCATGGGAATTGGGATCCACTCATAACATACAAATTTAATATCACATCTTAACTTAATAGGATAACCAGCCTAATTTCATTGAAAGCCTAAACCACTGAACCAAAATGCTTAAACCCAAATTACCAATAATATACTCTCCAAACATTTATAGGTTAATCTTAGTTTTTGTCCACTTTCGATGTAAGACTAAATATTTAAGACCTAAGACTAAATATTTAAGACCTAAAAGTAAAAGAATAGATATTCTGCAAGTTAACAGAATCACATGAAGAAAGCACTACTTATTCCGCAACGAATGGTTGACTACGACCGTGTGCATTAACCTTTCGTTTCTAAAGTGAATCACTTATGTATATATATATATTCTCGTCATCACTTACATGGTTAAAACAACTTCAAGTTCGTGACATTACGAGATCATTCTTAAGATTCGAGCTTTCTTCGGTAAACATCAGAAACTAGGATGACTCTGATCTAAGGGCCACACGCCGTCAGACCAAATACAAGAAGCACCCCCATAGGTAGAACACGAGAAGAAATAAAATGAGGTCATTTATACGACACAGCAATGCCAACTAGCCATTAATCTTCGATCGACAGTTACAGAATCGACTGAGTAGCTATGTGAAATCGACTAGATTGAACAACGAAAGCATCTCCGAGAAAGAGGAATCCACACCTGGAGAAGGCTCGTCGCATAGCTGACGTAGTTCCGTACGACGCCCTGACTAGTGATTCGGATCTCGTTCTCGTTGATGACCGATTCCGGCCGCGGCCTCTCGACCTTCTGGTATCTATCCATGGCTCACAGGGCGCTCCTCCAGCGAAGGCCAAACGAAGGTTAGGGTTATGAGAGGCCGCTTTCTGCTCTGATTCAAGACACTGTTTTGCCGCAGTTTTATAAGAAGCTTGACAAGTTCTATATATATATATATATATATATATAAACAGCTTCATCACCCCCTCTTACCGCATATGATTAGTTCGATCTTAATACCATTTATTTGATATAATTACTAATTTAAAATAGTTAAAGTCAAATTCTTAATAAGAAACCTTTATAGACTTAGTTATTCTTCCACTTCCCAACATGACTAAATTTAATCATTAATAAAATAACTTAATTTAATATTAGGTTAATTCTGATATGAATTATCACAATCAATCTCTATAGCATAATTTAGTCATTAACTTGGGTTTGAATTACTAGCCCAAAATACATAACTCTATTTGGATGATAATATATCCATTAAATTTTTGTACACCTTATTTAATCTCTTTGACCTCTATCATCATATCTAATACTAGATCATTTATCCTCAATAGAATCATTTACTCATTAACCTATTTATTATGAATCACTAATCCAAAATAATTAACCTAAATTTAATAAATATATATATACATATAATTATATATAATAAATTCTTATTAGCTACTATTAACAGTAGCTATAAATACATTACTTAATTGAGCATGAAAAAAAAATATATTTTTTTTTTATGGATCCAAGAGATGGCAATAGTACTTTAACCCAAAAAATAAAAACACACTTATATTTTATAATGGTTGTCCAACATTGATGAGGTATTTTCAGGGATGGACATAAGTTGAAGATAAGGATTTGATAAGATCTTAAAATCTTATCGTAGCTCTGATACTAAATAATAAGACCCTAAAGTCTTATTGTAAAAAAGAAGAAGAGAAAGGGGATGATCACTTCAAGGGGATCGACCTCCTTGATCGTTTCGAAAGGATCGACCCTCCTTGATCACTTCAAGGGGATCGACCCTCCTTGATCACTTCGAGGGGATCGGCCTCTTAGGTTTTATCAAAAGACAGAATAATATTTTTCATAAATTATTGAAAAGAAGTAATTACATCCCTGTTTATAGAGTTCCACCCAAAGTTCATCAGGACTTGAACTCTAATAATAAATAAATATTAAATAAATCTCTACTTGACTCTAACTAAATCAAACCGACTCAATAAACAACTGGACTAAACAGACTCAATAAACATTATTAAAAAACTTTAAAAAAAGATCCGATTTTAACAATAAATATTATAATATGGAGATCAAGAATTTAAATACTTGTCAGATTTCATTAACCTATTAGACCCTTGAATACTAACATAAATCCATCAGTCAATATAATAATAACAATAATAACAATAATAATAATAATCATCATCATAACTATCAATTACAAGCTATACATTTTGATATGGATACATGTATTTAAATATTTCTACAAATAATTCTGAAGAATTGGAAATTCCTATTTAATAAATATCACAAAAAATTGAGTTCTTTAAGAAGTTCACTAATTCAAATAATAACAGAGAAAGTAGAATAATTCATTTGAATGTACTGGTTCTAATTGCAGCGGATTCTTACTCAAAAATTATTTACCCAAGGGTACCGCAAAGATGAATGCCCCTTCTTAAGGCTCTTAGCAACATATATCCTTCATAAACAATCCAAGTTCAAGCATCCATCTCAATATACCAAGAGAAACTCGTGTTTATAAATATAATATAATCTGATTTTAGGCATATCAATTAAGATGATGGATCTGCCTGCTGGTACAGCAATTGGAGTGTTGCAGTGACATTGTTGCCTTCTCAGGATCATTTGCATTAACACAATGGCAATACAGCATCACCTTCTTCAGCACCCCCTTTGCAAAAACATTTCAGCTACTTCAGGACATTCTTAAGAAAGAGGAGTCGTTTGTCTGTCCAGTCAGCAAAAAATGTGATATTAGACCTTAGAAATGTTGAAGTTGACACAACAAATTAATAATTGCCTGGATGCATAGAACCCATTCATGTCATCAACCATATCAGAAAAGAAAACTTATTACACATATAAATATAATTTCAGAAATAAATGCAGATGAAAATGGCTAGAAACTTATCTCCCTGAAGATACCAGAAGAAACATCTAATCTGAAATCCTTATGGAATGATCATATTATGTTGATTTTGTTTCACTGTTTGACCATAAACTGTATCGACACCTGTAAATCAAAATTGATTGCAGAGTTCATTCATAAAACCAAACCATGACATCATCCAATGAGAAAATCTCTTCAGAAGGCTCTATGTATTTTTGTGTATTCTTTGATGCCTGTGTTTCAGATGAACCAATCACCAAAAACATGCAAAACTAGAACACATACATGGTTTGAACTTCGAAGGACTGCCCCTGGATGATTGTCTGGACTCTTTAGGATCAATTAGAACTTTAAGAATCTGCAAAGACTTGACAGGAAATTCGTCTGAATTTTCTGATGCCAACCATATTGGACAACCATTGATGAGAATCAGTCAATTCACAACTGGTTCCCGTTCCGACCAATCCCAACAAGTTTCAGTGAATTCTGGCCAGTTCTGTCCAAATTTCAGCTTAGTTTAAGAATTGGTCTTGGCCAATCCACTTTGTTTCAAAAATAAAGAAATCCTATTGCATGATCTGATAAGGACTATACAGTAACCAATCTGATGATCTCGAACTTGGATACTAAAGCCAATACCAAAGTAACCAAACAGAACCGCAGTCCTGAAAATTGAGTCATACAAGCCACAGTAATCAAGGTTGATAAAAGTTTAGTTTCCAAGAGTATGAAAATATGTGAAAGACATCCTTCAATGTGAAATAAACGGTGAACAAAAATAATGACAATTGATAAGATATATTAAGGACCATTCTACAAGAAGAAAAAACAACTACCAGTGGGAGCTACCTGAATCTGTTGGAGAACTGTAATGCTTCCATCTCAATTCAAAAACATGGCTTTTGCAATTGCTACAGCAGATAAAATCATCTTTCTAGTTATTACAGGATCCAGATCAAAATTCGTCCTTTGAACTACTTCTGAGCATAAGTTTACTCCAATGTCAGTAAATCCTTCCTGCTTTTCCTCTTCTTTTCAGCCCAAGATGGGCCATATATTACCAGATTCGTCCTGCCAAATCTCCTATCAGCTATCTGCAGTAAGATACTTAATGGGTGAGTATTACTGCTTAACTGATAGGCTTGTCAAACATTTTATTTGAAGGCCTAAAGTGTTTGTGCAACAGAATAAATAGAAACAATGATATACAGGAAAATTCAACATGCTACCTGAATGAGGAAAAATAGAAATTGACCGTTGGGGCCTTTATTGAGGCTTTAAATCCCTCTCCCTCTCCTCCTTCACTCACTCTCTCATTCTCGCTCTTTCTCACTGTCATTTGTGAACTCTTACTTGCGACTAAAAGTTCTTAAATGGCTCAAGATCAATGGAAGAAACTTCCTCCCAACAGATCCAAAAAGATAAATTCAATTTTTACTCCTTAGATCCAAACTATTCATTTATGGCTTAGATACACTTTATTCTTATCTAAATAGAAAAAATCTTTACAAATGATTTTTTCCTATTTTCTGACCATTTTCCAGCCTGTTTTCCGAAAACTGATACATACCAGCATACCATCTCACAGTACTAACCAGTCAATGCCAGTCCACCAAGGGACGGATACCACCAATCAACACGGCACAACGGTCCTTGGTTTATACAATATGTCCATCTATAGTATATTACATTTCATCTATCTTTATGCTGAAATGGTGTCTGGGATATGAGGTGTTAGGTAGAGAAGAAAATGAGGAACTGATAAATTAAACAATTGAGTTCAGAATCATAAGCAAAAATATCTGCTTCATACAATTAATAGATGATATAATTAATTCCTTAACTCTGACCGTGACCGCCCCCCGCCCCCCCTCTTTTTTTTTTTTCTTGCAAATGATAGAGGGGAGGGCCTCCACCTAGGGAAATACCTAGGCGAGTACCATGTCATCATCTCCACAGACACTTGAACCTAGAACCTCTTCAAGAAAAAGAGGTAATACAAACAGAGGCCTCAGTGCACTCAAAGAAACTTGCAAACAATTTTGGTTCAATTTGCATCTATTCGCTAAAGATCATCATAAAAAATATGGACCAACAATTCAGTGACACCATTTATTTTAATATATTATTCTGCCCACTCTCCCTGTAGTAAATTTGTTGATTAACCTTTGTATATTTGAAGAAAGTATTCTTAATGACAAAAAATGTCTTGCCAGAGCAGAAGTGCCACAGGAAATGCTGCAAAACAATTCCGTTCCAACAGGCACATTCTAGTTCACACACCACCTGTGCTGATAACCTTAAGGCCTAATATTCATAGGTATCCAGGACATCAAGTATCCGTATAGGCCTACATCTACATGAAAAATTACCATAATGCCATATGGAAAAGATAAATCATGAAAAGAATATCATTGCCAGTACATTCTAGTTGAATTAAACACTAATAAGTTATAGAACCATAATCATTTTGTGTACAGATTGTGCCAAAAAAATGTACAAGAACTAGTTTATTCAGTGGTAACACAAAATAAAACAAAGAAATCGAATATTAAATGCCGGTAAAAGAATGGGTGACAGGAATCATAGAGAAAAGCTTTAACACACAAAATAGTGTGACTTGCACATTTGAGCCTTGGTCCTATGACAGCAACAGCGATTTGTGACATAATTTAATAATCAGGGTAGTAAAATAAACATAAGCATGACATTAATAAACAAGAGGGATAAGTTTAACAAGCATAGATTTATTATTATAGACTAATATACAGCAAGGGACAAGCTATGATAATCCACACGAAAAAAACATCTTGTATGATGACAAACAAAATGTTATAGTCCACACTATGAGTTCCTTTCACCAAAGAACTAGAACAAATAAACAAAATGTCCCAAGTCATGATCCATCCCAATGGAATAACTTAAGCCCAAGTTAATAGTACTATATTCATTAGACCCTTATAAGTTAATCAAAATCTATAGCCACTTCCAATGTCAAACTAAATCAAAATATTGAAATATTTCTCGCTTGAAGATTTGATTAGGAACCAAAATAGGTCATAAACCTTAATGCATGTGAGGCCTAGCCTAGTGATGGCTTCACACTATGGCGTGCCCTTTAGTCCCGTCCACAAATAGTCCTTTCTTAGTCGAGTCCTTCACCCTCCTCAATACTAGATTACTTCTAATACCATTTATCATGACTACTTCCAATAAGATAACTTTAACTTATTAAACCTGAACCACCAGTCCAAAATGCCTAAATCTAACTTACAACATTCTACCCATCAAACCCTTATAAACCCATAATCAATTCTAATGTGAGACTAAAGCAGGGTATTATATCCCTAATATTAAAACATTTAAAAAAAACAAATTTTTTGTAACAAACTATTGTTCTAATTTAATCCCTTATCAACCTAAAACAAAAGTATTTTACTGTCTGACAAGTGCCAACATAACGAAATAAAAAATTATCATACTATTAAAGATATTAAGATAAGAATACAAAAATAAAAAGTTGATAGAAAGTACTTTTATGAGATGACCACAAGAGTCAGCCAACAAAGTCTTAAGGGGATACTCCACCAGCTAGCAAAAAAAGACAAGTATTACAGTTAAATCTGACCAGAGCAGCATTAAGAAAAAAGAAAAAAATTATGCCAAAGCATGACTCACGATGAAACAGTCTTCTCCAACCAAAGGTGATTTTCCAAGATGATCCATGAGCACGGTATAATCGACGGCCATGTAGGGTGGTGTGACACTTATATAGTCAAATGATATGTTCTTATCTGCAACAGAAGAAAATTTTCAAATTTATCAGCTATGGCAAGTCTTTAGACTGAAGAGCTAGCAACTTGAAAACATAAAGAATGACTCAGCTAGATAAGAATTAATATTGAAACAAGGCCATAAATTATTTTTTTGGATACAGTTTAAATATGTTGTTATTATAGGCAATATTAGTCATTCAATAACTAAAATCAATTTACAAATTCTAATATGGTATGGCCACCAAAAGTGAAAATGATCAGTGATTTAAAAAGCGCGAGGCGCCAAAAGGCGCCAAGGTCCAAAAATGCCCAAGGCGCTAAGCGCTCGCCCGAACGAAGCGAGGCGCTAAAATATAAAAATATATAATATAATTAATAAATATAATTATTTAAAATTTTAAATAAAAATATGCTATTAAATTAAAAAAATCTAAGATACAAAATCACAATGTCACATTAACAAAAAGTTTCAAAATTCAAAACAATAAAATTTTATTAACAGTGTTGAAAATTAATCATTTCAAAATTCAAATAAACTTAATATTAACAATATAAGCCTGCTGACGGAGAAACGATGAAGCAGCGGCGAGTGGCGACAGCGGCAAGCAGCAGCGGCAGCGGGAAAGGGAGCGAGAGCGGCGAGCAGCGACAGCGGCAAGTAGCGGCAGCGGGAGCAGGAGCAGGAGCGACGAGTAGCAGGAGGCGCGAGCAGCGACAGTGGCGAGCAGCGAGATTGGGATCGGGATCGGGATCAGGATCGGGATCGGGAGCGGCGGTGGCGGTGGCGGTGGCAGTGGCAGCGGGTTAGGGTTGGGTAAGGGTTAGGGTTGGGTAAAGGTTATATCGGTTTAGTTGGTTCGATTGAACTAACTAGCAACCGAACCAGGACCGAACCAGACCTAAAATCCTGGTTCGGTCGCCTTGGTTTACCCAGGCGCTCACCCGAAGCGCCCAAGTGGCACCTGTTTGAAGCGCGCCACCTGGGAGATTAGCGAGGCGCTCGGGCCTCGCCTCGCCTCGCCCGAGCGCCTTTTTCAATCACTGAAAATGATACCATATAATCTTACATAACAGTGGAACCAACACACCAACCAATCACTGTATGCATAAGCACACTAAAATATGTCCAAGTTTCGCTAAAATAAGCACTCATCCTAAATGTATCATATTGGCATCCTATGATGGGTATCAACTTGAACTAGAAAACATCTCCAGCGAGAAAATTGCAAAAATTTCATAAATATAACATCTTAGTGTCTCAAGGAAATAGATAATAGTCAAAAGAGCAATATAATAGCTAAAAGTACATCCGGCAGAAGGGTTGTAGGAAAGGTATCCCTCAACATGAAGCATCATTTCTTCAGATAAAAGTTTTCTACAAATGAAATTTTAATTTGTCCATTTGTGAGATCTTTGTTTTTTAGCTTTGACCATGGGATTATTTTAAAAAACAGATCTCTCCTCTACAAGGAGTACCAAGCAATCTAGGCTCAACTTATTGTTAATACATTCAATTTGAGATGCTTAGTAGACAAACATGTGGACTCATATCCCAATAATCAATTTACAACCTGATGCAGCTTTCCAAAAGAGACAACATAGACAACAAAATGTCATGCTAGTACAATTTCAACAAGATGTACAACATCTTTGAAAGTTGGGAATGTGCCACCTAGTCCATCCATATTAGATTGTGATAAGTATTTACATGAAATCCCAACCAAATACATAATGGATACATCCAGAACAATTTTATTTTATATCTATACTCTTATATTGATAAGTGGCTGACCCAATTGGATCCTTTACCACTTTTGGGTCTTCCACTCTTCTTAAGTGGGTGAAGGAAAGAAGTTCTTGTTTACCTAACAATGTTGTGTCGATGGATGCATATCGGCACAATGTTATGAAGCCATTAGACACCGAATCACCCTCCTAAGGGTCCCACCTCCACTGGCAGCTAGATTTTCTATTTGTCTATTATTTTAGTTATACTCTTGTCTCCTAAGAATCACCCTCCTAAGGAGGGTTTTACATCTTGAGTATAGATCCACACTGGTGGATGACCAGATTTACATGGATTCGTTAATAATGATGTACTGAAACATGGTAGACTAGTATGTACCATAATACAGAGAAGGGGAAGTAGAAGGAGAAAAAGAGGAGGGAAAAGCAAAAGAGGAAGAGGAGAGGAGGGAGAGAAGGAAAAGAAGGGATAAACGTGTCTTTAGATGGGATTGTGTACCATACTGCAAGTCTTGGTAATCGTTTTGCTACAATTACAGCATAATTATCATACCTTAGTGGTTTATTCTCGTCTCTCACTCTCTCCCTTTCATCTTTGTAAAGGTTAATTCTTGAATTGGAAATACTCTGATAGGAAGATCATTTATAGAATGTAAAAATGGTCATCACTCAACCTACAAGACAGGTTGAAAAATACCATGCAGAAACAATACCAACATGCATCATGTCAATCTACAACAAAGATGCCAATGTTGACCTTTGATATGTGCTACCCTATACAGTGCCAAGAAGATATAGGCACACCCCTACACCATGGTATGAAAATCCTTGCCTAACAACAGTGCATTTGAAAAAGAAAAAGCTTCTCATGGAAGATGTATTCTGAATCTCTGCCAATTCTGTTTTGCTTTGGCAAGCCAACATTTGGTTAGAGGTGGCAAACAAATTTTGTAAGAAAGGCCCAAACTTAATGTACTTGAGACATTCACAAAATTTTTTAAAGTGCTATTAATGAGTGGTGAAATGATTAATACGAGGAGAGGTAGAGGGTGACCTGAAAAGAAATTACAAAAAAAATATAATTGAAGATTTAGATACTCTTAGCTAAGGATATGACTTTCACATAACTCAACGATACAAAAAAATCCATGCAACTGATATCAAATAGTTAGGAATTTATGACTTTGTTGTTGTTATTATTGTATGGGCATCAACGTTTGAAACTCCACCTAATATTTTTAATGTCAGTCTACTTTTTCAAGAAGTGCAACTTATTAATAAAATTTTTTAAATTATATATATATATATATATATATATATATATATATATCATAAGTTTCATCAAGGTTCGTCATACCACGGTGTACCGCCCGATATATACCAGTTTGACAAGGGACCGATATAGGTGGTACATATCAGTCTATCGACATACCTCATTGTATTGTGTGTCGGTATATCGGTATGTACTGTACTGATGACCGATCAGTACATCAGCACGGATCGGTAAACCGAACCATGAGTTTCATAATCTAAATAATATTTCAATTGTGTGCATCCAAGTCCACTTTGTGTCTTAGCTTGATTAAATTGTAAGAAAATAAAAAGGGCTAACTGTGATGCAATCTATCATACATCCAAACAATCTAAATTTTTGAGAGTTACATTTTTTAGAAAAATAAAAGAACAAATAATAGTGTACTATATCAAAAATATTAAAGCACCCATAACTATAAAAAGGAAAATAAGAAATATCGCAGATCTTATATCTTCATTCAATGTGAAGGTAAAATTGGATACCCTTTTGTTGCCTAAATACAGAACTATTTTGTGAATCAATATTAAAATCCATGCCAAAATTAACATAAAACATCACTATCTCGAATATTATGCATTAGCAATAGAACTTGTAATAAGTATATCTATATTATTAACCCATAAATCAACACTAGTATAGCTTAACTTTCCTATATTGTAGGCAAGGTTGACCAATTCCTCTAATTTTAATTATTGACTGTCATGAACTCATTATGTATAAAGATAATGCATCCAAAGCCTCCTTGAAGCACACCAATCCTGACGCAAGTACATACGAAAGTCAAGCATGGTCTCTATCACAAGAACCTCAAATCCATTAGTCAACCACCCACTGTACTCAGTGATTTGGTGTTTAATTCTATGATACTCTATACCCAATACAACTTTACCAAGGACAAGAAGGGATTGGCAAAGGCATGCCCTTCATGTGAGAGCAAATGATTAACTAATATGTTAGCTTCTTGGGATTTTATTCCACTTTAAACCAAATTGTAAAGAATTTGCAAATAAAATATATACTTTCCAATTAACTATTGTAGGCATTATTTTACTTCAATGGAAGGATACTAAATATGAGAGGACTAAAATTTAACCTCACACTGATACAAATAAAGCATGCCAGGTACAATAAACTTCTAATCTTCAAAATCCTATCAACAAATATAAACATATAAGCAGTGTTAAACACCACTTGATGACCCTTAAGGCAAAATAACTTAGTACCCTATTTGACTCAATAAAACCAGCAACTGAGCTTCTATAAAAACATCAAAGACTTCCATGATTTACCAAAATATAAAACATGATCATACAACTTAGGAACCCAGAAATGATTTCTAACATTCCCAAAAATAGAGGGTAAAAGATATTACTTCTTAAAAAAATGGATAATTTCTCTTCAGAACAGTATAATCAGTAGACTCAAAACACTCAACGGAACAAAATGGTTCATGAGTATACCGCCTACTAATCACATCTTACTTTGTCAACAATATACAGACATAGGCCATGGATGCATGCCCATGAAGTGCACGTCATGCCTCGATGGGCACAACAAAGTGCTTTAATCATAGAAAAATGTGAAAACGTTCACAAGTGTTACAGTGAACATTATTTGGTGCTTTTTGTTGGTAGCACATATGCGTTTGAAAAAATGTACCAACTCCATTCTGTGGCAGCCACAAGCCACTAAGCATGCATGGAGCACTTAGTTTGACTCTAATATTTAATTAATAAGTGAGCAAGCTACCAATAATCTAGAGATGCAAACAAAATTATGACCACAGTTATTGCCGATTATAAGAAAAAGGAATAGTTATCAGTAAAGCCAGTCCTTTGGACAAATTTATGGTCCTAGTTAAGGTTGACAAGGATTGCAATGAACTAATGGCAGGTAAAGCAACATGAGTACCTGAAGATTGTTCAGCTTGCTCCAAGAATCTTTCAACACGAATTGTATGTATAACTGAAACATTAGAAAATCCTGTCCATTCTAAATTGGGTTGCAGCACTTCAGAGACAACCCAAGGATCCATCTCAACGAAGTGTACCTGGGAAAAGAAGCAAATTGGCGGTTTACAATAAATAACACATAAAACGATGAAGAAGAATAGAACAAGGAGACGGCTTATATTGGCAAGATATTAATTTTCATTAAACAATGAGCCACCAATCAAGGATAACCAACTTGGTAAATCCAAACAAACAGAAACCGACTATTTTGTCTACCAGATCATAAGGGTTGCCAGCAAGATCAGTTGTGAAACTCAGAAGCTGAAGCAGGTATGAAATGAGACGGACAGAAATACTTGAAACTAATATACAAATAAAGTTTCTAACTTAGAAAACACCTCTGAACATCCACGGCTTATAGCTTCAATTCCAACAGATCCAGTTCCACTATACAAGTCCAACCAGCGTCCTGGCCTTAGCGAAGCAGGACAGCCACCAGCCACCTAAAAGCCATAGAAACTATTGAAACCAATCTCATTATTGGAGATATATATATATATATATATATATATATATATATATATGTATATATATATATATTATGGTATGCTAAGGATGCTGAAGATTATAATTGTGACATTTTCAAGTACAAATAAATTGCAATTTTAAATAACACCAACTAAGTTCTGCAGATCTCATCCATACCAGTAAAATATCAAAGGCTGCTCCTCTGACAACTTCCATCATAGGTCGGACATCCATACCTTTAGGCGAAAGCAACTTCTTCCTGCGAGCTTTTCCTCCTAACACCTAGGCAAAAAAAAAAAAACAAAATCCATTTCTTAATTAACAAAGCCATGACAATCTGAGAAATAAACTTGAAATTGAACAAATAAACCATCCTGTATTTTCTCAATCTCCAAAAATGAAGAAGCATCAAAAGGATATGGTTCATGATAAATAATTATGAAGTTACCTGAAACATAGCAGTTGCAGAAAAGGGAACTGTAGTCATAAACTAAATCATACAAATATGAGAAACAAGTGAGGAGGCAAATTTCTGGAAGGATTACTGAACGAATGTTGTACCCAAGTTGGAAGTTTCAAATTACAAGTAAATTAAACCCATAGAGTCATCCCAGGGCCTCATCCTGTAAGATGCTTGATGTGGCCATGATTCAAACTTCAAAGTTAACAACTGGGAATGAATGACACAAGACCATGATGTTCCTAAAGAACTAATTAAAAAATGGTTCTACCTGGTCAAGATTTTTTCTTTTAGGCATGTGATTTTGTAATGATATACAGTTAATAAAAGTTGCTCTCACGAATGCACAAACTGAATTTTTCCTTCTACTTATCAAGTATGATTAATTTATGCATTTTAATCATTTTAACAGGAAACCTCTTTATGGTTCCCTATTTGCTCAAGCCCTATGGTAGAGGTTGATACCTAAACCAGCCATCTAATTGGTTAAGTGTTGCTACACTTTGCAAGGAACACAGCTATGTTAAAATGGCATGTATATTCAGTAGTTGTTATACAATGGTCTTGTGATTGCTATATACTACTTTTGCCAAGATTTTCAGGATCTAGGTCAGAGTTGAGATCTGGATTGCCACTCTGTTAAGATTGGATCTGAACTACCTAGCTATTACTTAGACCAACTGATTAATAAACCTGGACCTATACAGAGTTTTAAAACATTTCAAAACTCAAACCAACTTAAATGAATCCTAATCTACACTTGGATGGCATCAATCATTTAGTTGAAAATGATGTGTGCAAACAATCACCTAAACAGTAAAAAAGTTCACAAAAGTTCTCCTCAAAAGTAGTTTTATCACAACATTGCTTACGTGATGCTGCACAAAACCAATTATGACAATCCGGGTATCCTAGTTCCAGTAAATAAGTAGAACAATAGTAAATTAGACCTTAACCCATTTAATTAATAATGCTTTTATTATAATCAAATGTGTACAGGAATTTTTTATTGGTCCATTTTCCCTCACTTTTATCTTTTAGAATCATGAACCCATGTTTTCCTCCATTTTCACAGACTAGAAGCGCACAAAATAACTAATTTCCCAAAAAAGGAAAATCACCATAATTTGCAGAAATTTTGGAAATATAGAAAAAAGCAAGGAAAGAAGA
The DNA here is from genome assembly GCF_036884655.1 of Musa acuminata AAA Group. NCBI lineage: Eukaryota > Viridiplantae > Streptophyta > Magnoliopsida > Zingiberales > Musaceae > Musa > Musa acuminata. Next base: position 11,067,025 of record NC_088348.1, read on the forward strand.
CCATCATATATATATATATATATATATATATATATATATATATGCACCCCAGAAAGGCAGGTGCATCGCCCCACGAGACTCATTAAAGGATCCAAGTATCAAGAAGATGTTCCAAGAGGAAAGATGAACATCTCAATAGATTTGGGAGGATGAATGACCTAAAAGGGAAAATAAATAAAAAAAGGTATAATGCCTTCTATAAAAAATGCAAATGTATTTATATTAAATATGGGGATGGAAACATCAAGAAAAAAGTTATGCACTCAAACATGAGCTGCTTTCCCCTTTGCACAAAAAGACCAGCACGGAAGCATTCATGTTCACCTTTTTTTTCCAGAAAAAAGGAAACTATATTAACAGCATTCATGTTCGCTTATCAATGTCTGGGAGATATGACAATCATCAATATGGGGTAGCACATTAGCTGAAGGTATTTCCACTATTTCCCTAACTTCGTTATTAGCCTTAAAAGTTAGAATCATGCGACAAGATAGCTGAGATTATATTGTGGACTGATCCTTGGCGTAGGGACTACTATTGTCGAAAAGCATGAAATCTCTCGATAATGGTGCACAAAGTAGCCTGAAGCTAGGGAAAACAGCTGCCACTTCAAAGCTAGTTTGTACCCATGTGCACAATGTAAAACACAGTAAGAACTTCCCGCGGGGAGTACCTGAAGCAGCCTATGGGTAGTCCGCGGCGGCGGCTTCGGCTCGTCAAGTGGCAGGGGCATGCGCTTCCCCTTCCCAGCCCTGTTTTCTTCATCCCTCCTCCTCCTCCTCAGCTACGGCGTGCATTGATGATTCAACCAAATACAACAAAGATTGAAGAATTACACAGGGGAGTAGATACAGTTAATGAGAAAAGAGGAAGAATAAATCGAACCTTGTGGGCAGATAGGGAGATGCAGTCCGACGGGTCGAGGCCGTGGGTCTCCAGTATTTCTTGCTTCCGCTCCAACTCACGCCCGTAGACCGGCCTAGCATCTGCGCCACGCCACGAAACATTCCAACAAATAGGCCCGGGTTAGTCGGTTGAGTAATTCGTGTAGAGAGTGGTGAAGGAAGAAGATTATTCATACTGGAGGAGGAGGAGAGGATGAGAACGGAAGTGCGGCGGCGGTGAGGGTCGGCATTGGGGAAGCCGAAGAGGGGAAAGAGGGCGGCGGGGAGGGATGAAGGGCTTGCGGAAGTACGAAGATGACGCTGTTGACGGTGATGAAGGGAGGAGAACGGAGGAGAAGGAGAGAGGGCAGAGGACGCCATCAGCGGCAGCGACGCCCAATTATGCTCGGGTTGAGGGGAGGGAGGGGGAAGAGCCAATCCATGAAACAGATCATATAAATATCTTTGCATAAATATTATCGGAGTCTCAAAACCGCACCAACACGAATACCGGCCCTGTTATTGGAGAGGTACGGCAGCTATTTGGTCGATCGCACGTGGGTGCCCACAGGTAATCTAATCAACAGTCAGGTACACGGGTCTTTGGCGATTAAAATGCAAAAGCTTGATACTCAGAGTGTTCCCACTAATCTACCTGCCTTAATGATTGGTGATAACGATGGTTGTTTGGCGAGTCCCGCAGTCCGTCCCAAATAGAATCCGACGGATGTTCGTGTCATTATACCCCTTTAGAAGCCGCCTATGTTAAGCTAATTAATTTTTTGAAATCTAAATAAAAGGGGAACGATCATATTCTCACAGTGTTGTTAAATGGTTCGTCTAGTAATGGTCAGCCTAGACGATGAACATTTAATTTATATTATAATATTTATATAAATATACTTATCTTAAATGTCATCGATTTTATTTATATATTTATCTTAAAACAACGATACTATAGGTGGTGGCAGACCAACGACACTATCGATTTTATCTTAAATGTCAACGTCCTAGTTATATTTTCGATGGTGACGGACAACGACACTTTAGGCGGTTGTTGTGGATGAGAAAAGAAGACAAATGGAGTGGAGGAAGAATATGACATAGATGTCGACACTTTACGTTTGTGTCAATACCGATGTAGATGTCAAGCAGCCCTTTCGTCACTCTGCATCTACGTCGATGTCGACACAAATGTAGAGCATTAAAATTATCTTTCTACTCATCGTTTTTATGCTTTCGTAAGTAAAATCGAATAAATTAAGATAAATGAAACTATATATTTCATTTTTCATAACTATAAAGATTTCAATATAATTTTTTTAAACCTAAGAATGCTAACAAAGTTTGATCACTTGAGATAATATATAATTAGTTTTTGAAAAAATGACTTAAATTTTACAGAATTAACAAACCTATTTACACTTAAATAATATGCATTGAAAAGTGCACATAAAAATCTAAATATCTTATATAAAAATCTCACTTAAAAAAACATACTTTTTCACACATGATTGAAGCGGAGATGGCAATGGTCATGGCAATGATATAAGAAGAAGAGCTAATGATGGAATCAAGTCAGCAGACACATGTCAAATCAGGTGATATATCGTGTGAAGAATGTGTTAGATAAAACTTATATCTAGTCGAACACTCCAATGATACACAAATAATTTCCTCTTCTACATGTAGACTGGGTTAGCATCTGTTTGGCAGAAAAAAAAATGCACAGCCTTCTTCTTTGAAGGTCAAGTAGAATTATTTTGGCAATCTGAAGTCGTCCAATCTAGTCCAACAAATCCCATTCAATGATTCTGTACAAGATAGCCAATTCAAGCGTGAGCCACAGAAAGACATGATTATAAGAGCTTGGTTCTCTGACTTTCTTATTCCTGTTGATTTGAATCTTTCTGCAGTTACCTCAGTTTCGTTGGAAATGCTTCACAAAATAACACTGGTTCTTTGCAAAAGTGTGTTCCTCTAAATCTTCCTGCCAACAATGGTTAGTCTAATTTTTAAGATCCATCATCCTACATATCATTCATTAGCTAAAAACCTACTCCTGTCAAGCGAGGAAATTGGTACAATTAATCTCCTAAGATTCCTTTTTCTTTTCTTTTTGAATAACCTCATCCTGTACATATTTAGAACCCTTTGAGCCCTACTTAATCCATATTGGCCACCACAACTTACTGTACACAATCATTCCTAAACACAGACAATCAAACAAAGACTGCCAATTTAGTTCTAGATGAAAATAGAGGGACTTGATGGTTGAAGGCTGATAAGTTGGTTTCGACCTCACGATAGCAGCCAAATTCTTCAGATTGACATGAATAGGAGGGTGCCAGGGAAGTTCACAATCCTACTAAAAGATGTCAGATATTGATCTTAGGACAGTAATAACAGATGGTAGACAGAGACATGCCTTGCTTCAGATTGGGACTGCTGCACTTGTTTGATCACCGCAGAAGATTCCAGCGAGAGTCCGGTCTCTGCTGGCTACTCAGATTGAATACATGACAGATCACAGGCAAAAAAAAAACAAAACAAAAAGGGATGACTGGCTGCTGAAGCAGAAAGGAAAAAGAGAAGAAAAGTTGAGCAACAAGGATTGAGGGATAAGGAGGAACCCTTGGCCAGAAAAGAAAATTACATTGGTGGACAGGAGGTCCTGTGAATAGGACTCTTTATGTCAAGAAACACAAAGACAAATCAAATCAAACTTTTCAACTACTTCAACGAACCGATTAGCAAATCCTAATCAATTAAGACCTTTTCCTAAAGGCCAGTGTCCAGATTCAGCAATATTGGAACATCTTTTATCCCAATTCCTCCCTCCTTTTCCAGTGTGCACAGCAAACTGCTGCTTGTTTCTTACCTATCAAAATTTTCTGAGAACTGACCAGGATTTGACTCGAAACAATTCCCACTCAAATAAGACATTTACCTAAACATCATGGTATTCAGATTCAACATGTTGGAACATCTTTTATTCCCTCCTTCGCCAGGGTGATCAACAGACTGCTCCTTGTTTCTTCACTAACAAAAATTTCCCACCAAACCCAAGTGACTAGAATTTGACACAAATCAAATCCTACTTTTACCTGAACATCATGTTCCAGATTCAACATAATGGAACAGCTTTTATTCCAATTACTCCCTCCATTTCCAGGTTGCACAATAAACTTCTGGTTGTTTCTTACCTGGCAAAAATTTTTCAAGCAACCTGAACTGACTAGAATTTGACTCAAATCAAATCTCATTCAAAATAAGACTTTTACCTAAACATCATGGTGTCCAGATTCAACATATTGGAACATCTTTTATTCAACATGAGAAGGTGAATTTGTGAATCTACAATTCTTCACCAAAAAAAAAAAAATCATGTGTAATACCAACCTTACTGAAGTTAAATAACACTACTAAAAATAACAAAGTAGTTGCAATCTTAATTGTAAGTTCCATTGCTGTTACTTAGTACCCTCATTATAAAGATTCTCCACGAAAGCATTTCTCTGCTGCATGGCAGCAAGACTAATCAACTAAAGGTTTAACAAATCTTCACAACTTAAATAGAGAAATTGTCATTCTGCCTCCTATATTTTCTTTGACATTTCTGAAGAAAATTCAGTACCACTCATAAGCTTAAAGTGCAACCTTAAAGGTACGCATTCCTAATTGTTGGGTAGCCTTTTAAATTTCAAGTCACTACATTTATTGACTGTATCCACACCAGCTTGAGGGAACAATGTTAAATTGATATTTATTCATAATATACTGCATTTTTTCACATAACCCTCTCAAAATTTGTATTAAGATCCAGAGATCATTCATGCCATGGATAATAATGATGCTTATATTGCAAATAAACAAAGAATTACATATACACACATGATTGAAACTCATGGGATACCAAGATATAATGATGGACTTAGATGTCACACAAAGAATGAGTTAAGACCTATGCCTACTAGCACATATTGGCATTCACATAGAAAGGGTGGTGCATTGTTCAAACCTACAGCCAAAACAGAGTGTGGGGACCATCAATTGTGCAGTCTTACCCTTGTGAGAAAAAAGTTGTTTTCGTGACCCGAATTTTTATTCATGTAAATCATAAAGAAGCAATCGTACCGTGAGACCAAGGCCCACCCTCTCATGGAGCAAGGTTCTCAAGCTGACACAAAATTGGCATTGAGAATGCATGCATTTAGCACCCTTAGTTTTATGATATTATGTTTGTTTAAATTTGATTGATTCTAATTACCAGATGTTTGGGTGGGGATGGGGGAAGAAAACCTATAAACCAATTAGTAAAGGAATAATTTATTAATCATATCCCCCACAATATAATGATTTTATTTCAACAAATACAGCCTCTTGCAACAAAATAATTTGTATTTCATTCATCCATCAAGCTACACAAATGATCACATATAAAGAGAGAGGATTTTTTTTTTCAACATTTCATCAATAGGTCTAGAAGATGTTTATCCCACCATCATGCATGTGTCAGCAAAACATAAAAAAGACATGTGCTTAAGCATGCACCATGTCACGACACCATTTGGCATGAGATGTGTTGTAGGAAGTTAGATACTTGTTAGACACTACTAGATTAGATATCTTATACATTTACTAGTTCTCATTAAATAAATGATGGCACTGTGGTTTTTTTTTTTTTTTTGAGAATGATGTTACACATGTCATCTGACAGACAAAACATTAGTTGAAGGAGTATTACAAGTTCAAAAAGGTAAATAATAAAAGGCTCCAAATATGGAAGTCAATGATGAAAGGGGAGAAAGCAAGCAATTTCTTTCGGCTAGAATCCAGTCAATGTAGGCAACTTTGTAGCATAAAACTTGCATTCCATTTCAAAAAGAAACTATCGCATGTTTGTTCAACCTATTCATGGGAATTGGGATCCACTCATAACATACAAATTTAATATCACATCTTAACTTAATAGGATAACCAGCCTAATTTCATTGAAAGCCTAAACCACTGAACCAAAATGCTTAAACCCAAATTACCAATAATATACTCTCCAAACATTTATAGGTTAATCTTAGTTTTTGTCCACTTTCGATGTAAGACTAAATATTTAAGACCTAAGACTAAATATTTAAGACCTAAAAGTAAAAGAATAGATATTCTGCAAGTTAACAGAATCACATGAAGAAAGCACTACTTATTCCGCAACGAATGGTTGACTACGACCGTGTGCATTAACCTTTCGTTTCTAAAGTGAATCACTTATGTATATATATATATTCTCGTCATCACTTACATGGTTAAAACAACTTCAAGTTCGTGACATTACGAGATCATTCTTAAGATTCGAGCTTTCTTCGGTAAACATCAGAAACTAGGATGACTCTGATCTAAGGGCCACACGCCGTCAGACCAAATACAAGAAGCACCCCCATAGGTAGAACACGAGAAGAAATAAAATGAGGTCATTTATACGACACAGCAATGCCAACTAGCCATTAATCTTCGATCGACAGTTACAGAATCGACTGAGTAGCTATGTGAAATCGACTAGATTGAACAACGAAAGCATCTCCGAGAAAGAGGAATCCACACCTGGAGAAGGCTCGTCGCATAGCTGACGTAGTTCCGTACGACGCCCTGACTAGTGATTCGGATCTCGTTCTCGTTGATGACCGATTCCGGCCGCGGCCTCTCGACCTTCTGGTATCTATCCATGGCTCACAGGGCGCTCCTCCAGCGAAGGCCAAACGAAGGTTAGGGTTATGAGAGGCCGCTTTCTGCTCTGATTCAAGACACTGTTTTGCCGCAGTTTTATAAGAAGCTTGACAAGTTCTATATATATATATATATATATATATATATATATAAACAGCTTCATCACCCCCTCTTACCGCATATGATTAGTTCGATCTTAATACCATTTATTTGATATAATTACTAATTTAAAATAGTTAAAGTCAAATTCTTAATAAGAAACCTTTATAGACTTAGTTATTCTTCCACTTCCCAACATGACTAAATTTAATCATTAATAAAATAACTTAATTTAATATTAGGTTAATTCTGATATGAATTATCACAATCAATCTCTATAGCATAATTTAGTCATTAACTTGGGTTTGAATTACTAGCCCAAAATACATAACTCTATTTGGATGATAATATATCCATTAAATTTTTGTACACCTTATTTAATCTCTTTGACCTCTATCATCATATCTAATACTAGATCATTTATCCTCAATAGAATCATTTACTCATTAACCTATTTATTATGAATCACTAATCCAAAATAATTAACCTAAATTTAATAAATATATATATACATATAATTATATATAATAAATTCTTATTAGCTACTATTAACAGTAGCTATAAATACATTACTTAATTGAGCATGAAAAAAAAATATATTTTTTTTTTATGGATCCAAGAGATGGCAATAGTACTTTAACCCAAAAAATAAAAACACACTTATATTTTATAATGGTTGTCCAACATTGATGAGGTATTTTCAGGGATGGACATAAGTTGAAGATAAGGATTTGATAAGATCTTAAAATCTTATCGTAGCTCTGATACTAAATAATAAGACCCTAAAGTCTTATTGTAAAAAAGAAGAAGAGAAAGGGGATGATCACTTCAAGGGGATCGACCTCCTTGATCGTTTCGAAAGGATCGACCCTCCTTGATCACTTCAAGGGGATCGACCCTCCTTGATCACTTCGAGGGGATCGGCCTCTTAGGTTTTATCAAAAGACAGAATAATATTTTTCATAAATTATTGAAAAGAAGTAATTACATCCCTGTTTATAGAGTTCCACCCAAAGTTCATCAGGACTTGAACTCTAATAATAAATAAATATTAAATAAATCTCTACTTGACTCTAACTAAATCAAACCGACTCAATAAACAACTGGACTAAACAGACTCAATAAACATTATTAAAAAACTTTAAAAAAAGATCCGATTTTAACAATAAATATTATAATATGGAGATCAAGAATTTAAATACTTGTCAGATTTCATTAACCTATTAGACCCTTGAATACTAACATAAATCCATCAGTCAATATAATAATAACAATAATAACAATAATAATAATAATCATCATCATAACTATCAATTACAAGCTATACATTTTGATATGGATACATGTATTTAAATATTTCTACAAATAATTCTGAAGAATTGGAAATTCCTATTTAATAAATATCACAAAAAATTGAGTTCTTTAAGAAGTTCACTAATTCAAATAATAACAGAGAAAGTAGAATAATTCATTTGAATGTACTGGTTCTAATTGCAGCGGATTCTTACTCAAAAATTATTTACCCAAGGGTACCGCAAAGATGAATGCCCCTTCTTAAGGCTCTTAGCAACATATATCCTTCATAAACAATCCAAGTTCAAGCATCCATCTCAATATACCAAGAGAAACTCGTGTTTATAAATATAATATAATCTGATTTTAGGCATATCAATTAAGATGATGGATCTGCCTGCTGGTACAGCAATTGGAGTGTTGCAGTGACATTGTTGCCTTCTCAGGATCATTTGCATTAACACAATGGCAATACAGCATCACCTTCTTCAGCACCCCCTTTGCAAAAACATTTCAGCTACTTCAGGACATTCTTAAGAAAGAGGAGTCGTTTGTCTGTCCAGTCAGCAAAAAATGTGATATTAGACCTTAGAAATGTTGAAGTTGACACAACAAATTAATAATTGCCTGGATGCATAGAACCCATTCATGTCATCAACCATATCAGAAAAGAAAACTTATTACACATATAAATATAATTTCAGAAATAAATGCAGATGAAAATGGCTAGAAACTTATCTCCCTGAAGATACCAGAAGAAACATCTAATCTGAAATCCTTATGGAATGATCATATTATGTTGATTTTGTTTCACTGTTTGACCATAAACTGTATCGACACCTGTAAATCAAAATTGATTGCAGAGTTCATTCATAAAACCAAACCATGACATCATCCAATGAGAAAATCTCTTCAGAAGGCTCTATGTATTTTTGTGTATTCTTTGATGCCTGTGTTTCAGATGAACCAATCACCAAAAACATGCAAAACTAGAACACATACATGGTTTGAACTTCGAAGGACTGCCCCTGGATGATTGTCTGGACTCTTTAGGATCAATTAGAACTTTAAGAATCTGCAAAGACTTGACAGGAAATTCGTCTGAATTTTCTGATGCCAACCATATTGGACAACCATTGATGAGAATCAGTCAATTCACAACTGGTTCCCGTTCCGACCAATCCCAACAAGTTTCAGTGAATTCTGGCCAGTTCTGTCCAAATTTCAGCTTAGTTTAAGAATTGGTCTTGGCCAATCCACTTTGTTTCAAAAATAAAGAAATCCTATTGCATGATCTGATAAGGACTATACAGTAACCAATCTGATGATCTCGAACTTGGATACTAAAGCCAATACCAAAGTAACCAAACAGAACCGCAGTCCTGAAAATTGAGTCATACAAGCCACAGTAATCAAGGTTGATAAAAGTTTAGTTTCCAAGAGTATGAAAATATGTGAAAGACATCCTTCAATGTGAAATAAACGGTGAACAAAAATAATGACAATTGATAAGATATATTAAGGACCATTCTACAAGAAGAAAAAACAACTACCAGTGGGAGCTACCTGAATCTGTTGGAGAACTGTAATGCTTCCATCTCAATTCAAAAACATGGCTTTTGCAATTGCTACAGCAGATAAAATCATCTTTCTAGTTATTACAGGATCCAGATCAAAATTCGTCCTTTGAACTACTTCTGAGCATAAGTTTACTCCAATGTCAGTAAATCCTTCCTGCTTTTCCTCTTCTTTTCAGCCCAAGATGGGCCATATATTACCAGATTCGTCCTGCCAAATCTCCTATCAGCTATCTGCAGTAAGATACTTAATGGGTGAGTATTACTGCTTAACTGATAGGCTTGTCAAACATTTTATTTGAAGGCCTAAAGTGTTTGTGCAACAGAATAAATAGAAACAATGATATACAGGAAAATTCAACATGCTACCTGAATGAGGAAAAATAGAAATTGACCGTTGGGGCCTTTATTGAGGCTTTAAATCCCTCTCCCTCTCCTCCTTCACTCACTCTCTCATTCTCGCTCTTTCTCACTGTCATTTGTGAACTCTTACTTGCGACTAAAAGTTCTTAAATGGCTCAAGATCAATGGAAGAAACTTCCTCCCAACAGATCCAAAAAGATAAATTCAATTTTTACTCCTTAGATCCAAACTATTCATTTATGGCTTAGATACACTTTATTCTTATCTAAATAGAAAAAATCTTTACAAATGATTTTTTCCTATTTTCTGACCATTTTCCAGCCTGTTTTCCGAAAACTGATACATACCAGCATACCATCTCACAGTACTAACCAGTCAATGCCAGTCCACCAAGGGACGGATACCACCAATCAACAAGGCACAACGGTCCTTGGTTTATACAATATGTCCATCTATAGTATATTACATTTCATCTATCTTTATGCTGAAATGGTGTCTGGGATATGAGGTGTTAGGTAGAGAAGAAAATGAGGAACTGATAAATTAAACAATTGAGTTCAGAATCATAAGCAAAAATATCTGCTTCATACAATTAATAGATGATATAATTAATTCCTTAACTCTGACCGTGACCGCCCCCCGCCCCCCCTCTTTTTTTTTTTTCTTGCAAATGATAGAGGGGAGGGCCTCCACCTAGGGAAATACCTAGGCGAGTACCATGTCATCATCTCCACAGACACTTGAACCTAGAACCTCTTCAAGAAAAAGAGGTAATACAAACAGAGGCCTCAGTGCACTCAAAGAAACTTGCAAACAATTTTGGTTCAATTTGCATCTATTCGCTAAAGATCATCATAAAAAATATGGACCAACAATTCAGTGACACCATTTATTTTAATATATTATTCTGCCCACTCTCCCTGTAGTAAATTTGTTGATTAACCTTTGTATATTTGAAGAAAGTATTCTTAATGACAAAAAATGTCTTGCCAGAGCAGAAGTGCCACAGGAAATGCTGCAAAACAATTCCGTTCCAACAGGCACATTCTAGTTCACACACCACCTGTGCTGATAACCTTAAGGCCTAATATTCATAGGTATCCAGGACATCAAGTATCCGTATAGGCCTACATCTACATGAAAAATTACCATAATGCCATATGGAAAAGATAAATCATGAAAAGAATATCATTGCCAGTACATTCTAGTTGAATTAAACACTAATAAGTTATAGAACCATAATCATTTTGTGTACAGATTGTGCCAAAAAAATGTACAAGAACTAGTTTATTCAGTGGTAACACAAAATAAAACAAAGAAATCGAATATTAAATGCCGGTAAAAGAATGGGTGACAGGAATCATAGAGAAAAGCTTTAACACACAAAATAGTGTGACTTGCACATTTGAGCCTTGGTCCTATGACAGCAACAGCGATTTGTGACATAATTTAATAATCAGGGTAGTAAAATAAACATAAGCATGACATTAATAAACAAGAGGGATAAGTTTAACAAGCATAGATTTATTATTATAGACTAATATACAGCAAGGGACAAGCTATGATAATCCACACGAAAAAAACATCTTGTATGATGACAAACAAAATGTTATAGTCCACACTATGAGTTCCTTTCACCAAAGAACTAGAACAAATAAACAAAATGTCCCAAGTCATGATCCATCCCAATGGAATAACTTAAGCCCAAGTTAATAGTACTATATTCATTAGACCCTTATAAGTTAATCAAAATCTATAGCCACTTCCAATGTCAAACTAAATCAAAATATTGAAATATTTCTCGCTTGAAGATTTGATTAGGAACCAAAATAGGTCATAAACCTTAATGCATGTGAGGCCTAGCCTAGTGATGGCTTCACACTATGGCGTGCCCTTTAGTCCCGTCCACAAGTAGTCCTTTCTTAGTCGAGTCCTTCACCCTCCTCAATACTAGATTACTTCTAATACCATTTATCATGACTACTTCCAATAAGATAACTTTAACTTATTAAACCTGAACCACCAGTCCAAAATGCCTAAATCTAACTTACAACATTCTACCCATCAAACCCTTATAAACCCATAATCAATTCTAATGTGAGACTAAAGCAGGGTATTATATCCCTAATATTAAAACATTTAAAAAAAACAAATTTTTTGTAACAAACTATTGTTCTAATTTAATCCCTTATCAACCTAAAACAAAAGTATTTTACTGTCTGACAAGTGCCAACATAACGAAATAAAAAATTATCATACTATTAAAGATATTAAGATAAGAATACAAAAATAAAAAGTTGATAGAAAGTACTTTTATGAGATGACCACAAGAGTCAGCCAACAAAGTCTTAAGGGGATACTCCACCAGCTAGCAAAAAAAGACAAGTATTACAGTTAAATCTGACCAGAGCAGCATTAAGAAAAAAGAAAAAAATTATGCCAAAGCATGACTCACGATGAAACAGTCTTCTCCAACCAAAGGTGATTTTCCAAGATGATCCATGAGCACGGTATAATCGACGGCCATGTAGGGTGGTGTGACACTTATATAGTCAAATGATATGTTCTTATCTGCAACAGAAGAAAATTTTCAAATTTATCAGCTATGGCAAGTCTTTAGACTGAAGAGCTAGCAACTTGAAAACATAAAGAATGACTCAGCTAGATAAGAATTAATATTGAAACAAGGCCATAAATTATTTTTTTGGATACAGTTTAAATATGTTGTTATTATAGGCAATATTAGTCATTCAATAACTAAAATCAATTTACAAATTCTAATATGGTATGGCCACCAAAAGTGAAAATGATCAGTGATTTAAAAAGCGCGAGGCGCCAAAAGGCGCCAAGGTCCAAAAATGCCCAAGGCGCTAAGCGCTCGCCCGAACGAAGCGAGGCGCTAAAATATAAAAATATATAATATAATTAATAAATATAATTATTTAAAATTTTAAATAAAAATATGCTATTAAATTAAAAAAATCTAAGATACAAAATCACAATGTCACATTAACAAAAAGTTTCAAAATTCAAAACAATAAAATTTTATTAACAGTGTTGAAAATTAATCATTTCAAAATTCAAATAAACTTAATATTAACAATATAAGCCTGCTGACGAAGAAACGATGAAGCAGCGGCGAGTGGCGACAGCGGCAAGCAGCAGCGGCAGCGGGAAAGGGAGCGGGAGCGGCGAGCAGCGACAGCGGCAAGTAGCGGCAGCGGGAGCAGGAGCAGGAGCGACGAGTAGCAGGAGGCGCGAGCAGCGACAGAGGCAGCGTTTGCGACCAGCGACAGTGGCGAGCGGCGACAACGACAACGTTTGCGAGCAGCGACAGTGGCGAGCAGCGAGATTGGGATCGGGATCGGGATCAGGATCGGGATCGGGAGCGGCGGTGGCGGTGGCAGTGGCAGCGGGTTAGGGTTGGGTAAGGGTTAGGGTTGGGTAAAGGTTATATCGGTTTAGTTGGTTCGATTGAACTAACTAGCAACCGAACCAGGACCGAACCAGACCTAAAATCCTGGTTCGGTCGCCTTGGTTTACCCAGGCGCTCACCCGAAGCGCCCAAGTGGCACCTGTTTGAAGCGCGCCACCTGGGAGATTAGCGAGGCGCTCGGGCCTCGCCTCGCCTCGCCCGAGCGCCTTTTTCAATCACTGAAAATGATACCATATAATCTTACATAACAGTGGAACCAACACACCAACCAATCACTGTATGCATAAGCACACTAAAATATGTCCAAGTTTCGCTAAAATAAGCACTCATCCTAAATGTATCATATTGGCATCCTATGATGGGTATCAACTTGAACTAGAAAACATCTCCAGCGAGAAAATTGCAAAAATTTCATAAATATAACATCTTAGTGTCTCAAGGAAATAGATAATAGTCAAAAGAGCAATATAATAGCTAAAAGTACATCCGGCAGAAGGGTTGTAGGAAAGGTATCCCTCAACATGAAGCATCATTTCTTCAGATAAAAGTTTTCTACAAATGAAATTTTAATTTGTCCATTTGTGAGATCTTTGTTTTTTAGCTTTGACCATGGGATTATTTTAAAAAACAGATCTCTCCTCTACAAGGAGTACCAAGCAATCTAGGCTCAACTTATTGTTAATACATTCAATTTGAGATGCTTAGTAGACAAACATGTGGACTCATATCCCAATAATCAATTTACAACCTGATGCAGCTTTCCAAAAGAGACAACATAGACAACAAAATGTCATGCTAGTACAATTTCAACAAGATGTACAACATCTTTGAAAGTTGGGAATGTGCCACCTAGTCCATCCATATTAGATTGTGATAAGTATTTACATGAAATCCCAACCAAATACATAATGGATACATCCAGAACAATTTTATTTTATATCTATACTCTTATATTGATAAGTGGCTGACCCAATTGGATCCTTTACCACTTTTGGGTCTTCCACTCTTCTTAAGTGGGTGAAGGAAAGAAGTTCTTGTTTACCTAACAATGTTGTGTCGATGGATGCATATCGGCACAATGTTATGAAGCCATTAGACACCGAATCACCCTCCTAAGGGTCCCACCTCCACTGGCAGCTAGATTTTCTATTTGTCTATTATTTTAGTTATACTCTTGTCTCCTAAGAATCACCCTCCTAAGGAGGGTTTTACATCTTGAGTATAGATCCACACTGGTGGATGACCAGATTTACATGGATTCGTTAATAATGATGTACTGAAACATGGTAGACTAGTATGTACCATAATACAGAGAAGGGGAAGTAGAAGGAGAAAAAGAGGAGGGAAAAGCAAAAGAGGAAGAGGAGAGGAGGGAGAGAAGGAAAAGAAGGGATAAACGTGTCTTTAGATGGGATTGTGTACCATACTGCAAGTCTTGGTAATCGTTTTGCTACAATTACAGCATAATTATCATACCTTAGTGGTTTATTCTCGTCTCTCACTCTCTCCCTTTCATCTTTGTAAAGGTTAATTCTTGAATTGGAAATACTCTGATAGGAAGATCATTTATAGAATGTAAAAATGGTCATCACTCAACCTACAAGACAGGTTGAAAAATACCATGCAGAAACAATACCAACATGCATCATGTCAATCTACAACAAAGATGCCAATGTTGACCTTTGATATGTGCTACCCTATACAGTGCCAAGAAGATATAGGCACACCCCTACACCATGGTATGAAAATCCTTGCCTAACAACAGTGCATTTGAAAAAGAAAAAGCTTCTCATGGAAGATGTATTCTGAATCTCTGCCAATTCTGTTTTGCTTTGGCAAGCCAACATTTGGTTAGAGGTGGCAAACAAATTTTGTAAGAAAGGCCCAAACTTAATGTACTTGAGACATTCACAAAATTTTTTAAAGTGCTATTAATGAGTGGTGAAATGATTAATACGAGGAGAGGTAGAGGGTGACCTGAAAAGAAATTACAAAAAAAATATAATTGAAGATTTAGATACTCTTAGCTAAGGATATGACTTTCACATAACTCAACGATACAAAAAAATCCATGCAACTGATATCAAATAGTTAGGAATTTATGACTTTGTTGTTGTTATTATTGTATGGGCATCAACGTTTGAAACTCCACCTAATATTTTTAATGTCAGTCTACTTTTTCAAGAAGTGCAACTTATTAATAAAATTTTTTAAATTATATATATATATATATATATATATATATATATATATATATATATCATAAGTTTCATCAAGGTTCGTCATACCACGGTGTACCGCCCGATATATACCAGTTTGACAAGGGACCGATATAGGTGGTACATATCAGTCTATCGACATACCTCATTGTATTGTGTGTCGGTATATCGGTATGTACTGTACTGATGACCGATCAGTACATCAGCACGGATCGGTAAACCGAACCATGAGTTTCATAATCTAAATAATATTTCAATTGTGTGCATCCAAGTCCACTTTGTGTCTTAGCTTGATTAAATTGTAAGAAAATAAAAAGGGCTAACTGTGATGCAATCTATCATACATCCAAACAATCTAAATTTTTGAGAGTTACATTTTTTAGAAAAATAAAAGAACAAATAATAGTGTACTATATCAAAAATATTAAAGCACCCATAACTATAAAAAGGAAAATAAGAAATATCGCAGATCTTATATCTTCATTCAATGTGAAGGTAAAATTGGATACCCTTTTGTTGCCTAAATACAGAACTATTTTGTGAATCAATATTAAAATCCATGCCAAAATTAACATAAAACATCACTATCTCGAATATTATGCATTAGCAATAGAACTTGTAATAAGTATATCTATATTATTAACCCATAAATCAACACTAGTATAGCTTAACTTTCCTATATTGTAGGCAAGGTTGACCAATTCCTCTAATTTTAATTATTGACTGTCATGAACTCATTATGTATAAAGATAATGCATCCAAAGCCTCCTTGAAGCACACCAATCCTGACGCAAGTACATACGAAAGTCAAGCATGGTCTCTATCACAAGAACCTCAAATCCATTAGTCAACCACCCACTGTACTCAGTGATTTGGTGTTTAATTCTATGATACTCTATACCCAATACAACTTTACCAAGGACAAGAAGGGATTGGCAAAGGCATGCCCTTCATGTGAGAGCAAATGATTAACTAATATGTTAGCTTCTTGGGATTTTATTCCACTTTAAACCAAATTGTAAAGAATTTGCAAATAAAATATATACTTTCCAATTAACTATTGTAGGCATTATTTTACTTCAATGGAAGGATACTAAATATGAGAGGACTAAAATTTAACCTCACACTGATACAAATAAAGCATGCCAGGTACAATAAACTTCTAATCTTCAAAATCCTATCAACAAATATAAACATATAAGCAGTGTTAAACACCACTTGATGACCCTTAAGGCAAAATAACTTAGTACCCTATTTGACTCAATAAAACCAGCAACTGAGCTTCTATAAAAACATCAAAGACTTCCATGATTTACCAAAATATAAAACATGATCATACAACTTAGGAACCCAGAAATGATTTCTAACATTCCCAAAAATAGAGGGTAAAAGATATTACTTCTTAAAAAAATGGATAATTTCTCTTCAGAACAGTATAATCAGTAGACTCAAAACACTCAACGGAACAAAATGGTTCATGAGTATACCGCCTACTAATCACATCTTACTTTGTCAACAATATACAGACATAGGCCATGGATGCATGCCCATGAAGTGCACGTCATGCCTCGATGGGCACAACAAAGTGCTTTAATCATAGAAAAATGTGAAAACGTTCACAAGTGTTACAGTGAACATTATTTGGTGCTTTTTGTTAGTAGCACATATGCGTTTGAAAAAATGTACCAACTCCATTCTGTGGCAGCCACAAGCCACTAAGCATGCATGGAGCACTTAGTTTGACTCTAATATTTAATTAATAAGTGAGCAAGCTACCAATAATCTAGAGATGCAAACAAAATTATGACCACAGTTATTGCCGATTATAAGAAAAAGGAATAGTTATCAGTAAAGCCAGTCCTTTGGACAAATTTATGGTCCTAGTTAAGGTTGACAAGGATTGCAATGAACTAATGGCAGGTAAAGCAACATGAGTACCTGAAGATTGTTCAGCTTGCTCCAAGAATCTTTCAACACGAATTGTATGTATAACTGAAACATTAGAAAATCCTGTCCATTCTAAATTGGGTTGCAGCACTTCAGAGACAACCCAAGGATCCATCTCAACGAAGTGTACCTGGGAAAAGAAGCAAATTGGCGGTTTACAATAAATAACACATAAAACGATGAAGAAGAATAGAACAAGGAGACGGCTTATATTGGCAAGATATTAATTTTCATTAAACAATGAGCCACCAATCAAGGATAACCAACTTGGTAAATCCAAACAAACAGAAACCGACTATTTTGTCTACCAGATCATAAGGGTTGCCAGCAAGATCAGTTGTGAAACTCAGAAGCTGAAGCAGGTATGAAATGAGACGGACAGAAATACTTGAAACTAATATACAAATAAAGTTTCTAACTTAGAAAACACCTCTGAACATCCACGGCTTATAGCTTCAATTCCAACAGATCCAGTTCCACTATACAAGTCCAACCAGCGTCCTGGCCTTAGCGAAGCAGGACAGCCACCAGCCACCTAAAAGCCATAGAAACTATTGAAACCAATCTCATTATTGGAGATATATATATATATATATATATATATATATATATATATTATGGTATGCTAAGGATGCTGAAGATTATAATTGTGACATTTTCAAGTACAAATAAATTGCAATTTTAAATAACACCAACTAAGTTCTGCAGATCTCATCCATACCAGTAAAATATCAAAGGCTGCTCCTCTGACAACTTCCATCATAGGTCGGACATCCATACCTTTAGGCGAAAGCAACTTCTTCCTGCGAGCTTTTCCTCCTAACACCTAGGCAAAAAAAAAAAAACAAAATCCATTTCTTAATTAACAAAGCCATGACAATCTGAGAAATAAACTTGAAATTGAACAAATAAACCATCCTGTATTTTCTCAATCTCCAAAAATGAAGAAGCATCAAAAGGATATGGTTCATGATAAATAATTATGAAGTTACCTGAAACATAGCAGTTGCAGAAAAGGGAACTGTAGTCATAAACTAAATCATACAAATATGAGAAACAAGTGAGGAGGCAAATTTCTGGAAGGATTACTGAACGAATGTTGTACCCAAGTTGGAAGTTTCAAATTACAAGTAAATTAAACCCATAGAGTCATCCCAGGGCCTCATCCTGTAAGATGCTTGATGTGGCCATGATTCAAACTTCAAAGTTAACAACTGGGAATGAATGACACAAGACCATGATGTTCCTAAAGAACTAATTAAAAAATGGTTCTACCTGGTCAAGATTTTTTCTTTTAGGCATGTGATTTTGTAATGATATACAGTTAATAAAAGTTGCTCTCACGAATGCACAAACTGAATTTTTCCTTCTACTTATCAAGTATGATTAATTTATGCATTTTAATCATTTTAACAGGAAACCTCTTTATGGTTCCCTATTTGCTCAAGCCCTATGGTAGAGGTTGATACCTAAACCAGCCATCTAATTGGTTAAGTGTTGCTACACTTTGCAAGGAACACAGCTATGTTAAAATGGCATGTATATTCAGTAGTTGTTATACAATGGTCTTGTGATTGCTATATACTACTTTTGCCAAGATTTTCAGGATCTAGGTCAGAGTTGAGATCTGGATTGCCACTCTGTTAAGATTGGATCTGAACTACCTAGCTATTACTTAGACCAACTGATTAATAAACCTGGACCTATACAGAGTTTTAAAACATTTCAAAACTCAAACCAACTTAAATGAATCCTAATCTACACTTGGATGGCATCAATCATTTAGTTGAAAATGATGTGTGCAAACAATCACCTAAACAGTAAAAAAGTTCACAAAAGTTCTCCTCAAAAGTAGTTTTATCACAACATTGCTTACGTGATGCTGCACAAAACCAATTATGACAATCCGGGTATCCTAGTTCCAGTAAATAAGTAGAACAATAGTAAATTAGACCTTAACCCATTTAATTAATAATGCTTTTATTATAATCAAATGTGTACAGGAATTTTTTATTGGTCCATTTTCCCTCACTTTTATCTTTTAGAATCATGAACCCATGTTTTCCTCCATTTTCACAGACTAGAAGCGCACAAAATAACTAATTTCCCAAAAAAGGAAAATCACCATAATTTGCAGAAATTTTGGAAATATAGAAAAAAGCAAGGAAAGAAGACCATCATATATATATATATATATATATATATATATATATGCACCCCAGAAAGGCAGGTGCATCGCCCCACGAGACTCATTAAAGGATCCAAGTATCAAGAAGATGTTCCAAGAGGAAAGATGAACATCTCAATAGATTTGGGAGGATGAATGACCTAAAAGGGAAAATAAATAAAAAAAGGTATAATGCCTTCTATAAAAAATGCAAATGTATTTATATTAAATATGGGGATGGAAACATCAAGAAAAAAGTTATGCACTCAAACATGAGCTGCTTTCCCCTTTGCACAAAAAGACCAGCACGGAAGCATTCATGTTCACCTTTTTTTTCCAGAAAAAAGGAAACTATATTAACAGCATTCATGTTCGCTTATCAATGTCTGGGAGATATGACAATCATCAATATGGGGTAGCACATTAGCTGAAGGTATTTCCACTATTTCCCTAACTTCGTTATTAGCCTTAAAAGTTAGAATCATGCGACAAGATAGCTGAGATTATATTGTGGACTGATCCTTGGCGTAGGGACTACTATTGTCGAAAAGCATGAAATCTCTCGATAATGGTGCACAAAGTAGCCTGAAGCTAGGGAAAACAGCTGCCACTTCAAAGCTAGTTTGTACCCATGTGCACAATGTAAAACACAGTAAGAACTTCCCGCGGGGAGTACCTGAAGCAGCCTATGGGTAGTCCGCGGCGGCGGCTTCGGCTCGTCAAGTGGCAGGGGCATGCGCTTCCCCTTCCCAGCCCTGTTTTCTTCATCCCTCCTCCTCCTCCTCAGCTACGGCGTGCATTGATGATTCAACCAAATACAACAAAGATTGAAGAATTACACAGGGGAGTAGATACAGTTAATGAGAAAAGAGGAAGAATAAATCGAACCTTGTGGGCAGATAGGGAGATGCAGTCCGACGGGTCGAGGCCGTGGGTCTCCAGTATTTCTTGCTTCCGCTCCAACTCACGCCCGTAGACCGGCCTAGCATCTGCGCCACGCCACGAAACATTCCAACAAATAGGCCCGGGTTAGTCGGTTGAGTAATTCGTGTAGAGAGTGGTGAAGGAAGAAGATTATTCATACTGGAGGAGGAGGAGAGGATGAGAACGGAAGTGCGGCGGCGGTGAGGGTCGGCATTGGGGAAGCCGAAGAGGGGAAAGAGGGCGGCGGGGAGGGATGAAGGGCTTGCGGAAGTACGAAGATGACGCTGTTGACGGTGATGAAGGGAGGAGAACGGAGGAGAAGGAGAGAGGGCAGAGGACGCCATCAGCGGCAGCGACGCCCAATTATGCTCGGGTTGAGGGGAGGGAGGGGGAAGAGCCAATCCATGAAACAGATCATATAAATATCTTTGCATAAATATTATCGGAGTCTCAAAACCGCACCAACACGAATACCGGCCCTGTTATTGGAGAGGTACGGCAGCTATTTGGTCGATCGCACGTGGGTGCCCACAGGTAATCTAATCAACAGTCAGGTACACGGGTCTTTGGCGATTAAAATGCAAAAGCTTGATACTCAGAGTGTTCCCACTAATCTACCTGCCTTAATGATTGGTGATAACGATGGTTGTTTGGCGAGTCCCGCAGTCCGTCCCAAATAGAATCCGACGGATGTTCGTGTCATTATACCCCTTTAGAAGCCGCCTATGTTAAGCTAATTAATTTTTTGAAATCTAAATAAAAGGGGAACGATCATATTCTCACAGTGTTGTTAAATGGTTCGTCTAGTAATGGTCAGCCTAGACGATGAACATTTAATTTATATTATAATATTTATATAAATATACTTATCTTAAATGTCATCGATTTTATTTATATATTTATCTTAAAACAACGATACTATAGGTGGTGGCAGACCAACGACACTATCGATTTTATCTTAAATGTCAACGTCCTAGTTATATTTTCGATGGTGACGGACAACGACACTTTAGGCGGTTGTTGTGGATGAGAAAAGAAGACAAATGGAGTGGAGGAAGAATATGACATAGATGTCGACACTTTACGTTTGTGTCAATACCGATGTAGATGTCAAGCAGCCCTTTCGTCACTCTGCATCTACGTCGATGTCGACACAAATGTAGAGCATTAAAATTATCTTTCTACTCATCGTTTTTATGCTTTCGTAAGTAAAATCGAATAAATTAAGATAAATGAAACTATATATTTCATTTTTCATAACTATAAAGATTTCAATATAATTTTTTTAAACCTAAGAATGCTAACAAAGTTTGATCACTTGAGATAATATATAATTAGTTTTTGAAAAAATGACTTAAATTTTACAGAATTAACAAACCTATTTACACTTAAATAATATGCATTGAAAAGTGCACATAAAAATCTAAATATCTTATATAAAAATCTCACTTAAAAAAACATACTTTTTCACACATGATTGAAGCGGAGATGGCAATGGTCATGGCAATGATATAAGAAGAAGAGCTAATGATGGAATCAAGTCAGCAGACACATGTCAAATCAGGTGATATATCGTGTGAAGAATGTGTTAGATAAAACTTATATCTAGTCGAACACTCCAATGATACACAAATAATTTCCTCTTCTACATGTAGACTGGGTTAGCATCTGTTTGGCAGAAAAAAAAATGCACAGCCTTCTTCTTTGAAGGTCAAGTAGAATTATTTTGGCAATCTGAAGTCGTCCAATCTAGTCCAACAAATCCCATTCAATGATTCTGTACAAGATAGCCAATTCAAGCGTGAGCCACAGAAAGACATGATTATAAGAGCTTGGTTCTCTGACTTTCTTATTCCTGTTGATTTGAATCTTTCTGCAGTTACCTCAGTTTCGTTGGAAATGCTTCACAAAATAACACTGGTTCTTTGCAAAAGTGTGTTCCTCTAAATCTTCCTGCCAACAATGGTTAGTCTAATTTTTAAGATCCATCATCCTACATATCATTCATTAGCTAAAAACCTACTCCTGTCAAGCGAGGAAATTGGTACAATTAATCTCCTAAGATTCCTTTTTCTTTTCTTTTTGAATAACCTCATCCTGTACATATTTAGAACCCTTTGAGCCCTACTTAATCCATATTGGCCACCACAACTTACTGTACACAATCATTCCTAAACACAGACAATCAAACAAAGACTGCCAATTTAGTTCTAGATGAAAATAGAGGGACTTGATGGTTGAAGGCTGATAAGTTGGTTTCGACCTCACGATAGCAGCCAAATTCTTCAGATTGACATGAATAGGAGGGTGCCAGGGAAGTTCACAATCCTACTAAAAGATGTCAGATATTGATCTTAGGACAGTAATAACAGATGGTAGACAGAGACATGCCTTGCTTCAGATTGGGACTGCTGCACTTGTTTGATCACCGCAGAAGATTCCAGCGAGAGTCCGGTCTCTGCTGGCTACTCAGATTGAATACATGACAGATCACAGGCAAAAAAAAAACAAAACAAAAAGGGATGACTGGCTGCTGAAGCAGAAAGGAAAAAGAGAAGAAAAGTTGAGCAACAAGGATTGAGGGATAAGGAGGAACCCTTGGCCAGAAAAGAAAATTACATTGGTGGACAGGAGGTCCTGTGAATAGGACTCTTTATGTCAAGAAACACAAAGACAAATCAAATCAAACTTTTCAACTACTTCAACGAACCGATTAGCAAATCCTAATCAATTAAGACCTTTTCCTAAAGGCCAGTGTCCAGATTCAGCAATATTGGAACATCTTTTATCCCAATTCCTCCCTCCTTTTCCAGTGTGCACAGCAAACTGCTGCTTGTTTCTTACCTATCAAAATTTTCTGAGAACTGACCAGGATTTGACTCGAAACAATTCCCACTCAAATAAGACATTTACCTAAACATCATGGTATTCAGATTCAACATGTTGGAACATCTTTTATTCCCTCCTTCGCCAGGGTGATCAACAGACTGCTCCTTGTTTCTTCACTAACAAAAATTTCCCACCAAACCCAAGTGACTAGAATTTGACACAAATCAAATCCTACTTTTACCTGAACATCATGTTCCAGATTCAACATAATGGAACAGCTTTTATTCCAATTACTCCCTCCATTTCCAGGTTGCACAATAAACTTCTGGTTGTTTCTTACCTGGCAAAAATTTTTCAAGCAACCTGAACTGACTAGAATTTGACTCAAATCAAATCTCATTCAAAATAAGACTTTTACCTAAACATCATGGTGTCCAGATTCAACATATTGGAACATCTTTTATTCAACATGAGAAGGTGAATTTGTGAATCTACAATTCTTCACCAAAAAAAAAAAAATCATGTGTAATACCAACCTTACTGAAGTTAAATAACACTACTAAAAATAACAAAGTAGTTGCAATCTTAATTGTAAGTTCCATTGCTGTTACTTAGTACCCTCATTATAAAGATTCTCCACGAAAGCATTTCTCTGCTGCATGGCAGCAAGACTAATCAACTAAAGGTTTAACAAATCTTCACAACTTAAATAGAGAAATTGTCATTCTGCCTCCTATATTTTCTTTGACATTTCTGAAGAAAATTCAGTACCACTCATAAGCTTAAAGTGCAACCTTAAAGGTACGCATTCCTAATTGTTGGGTAGCCTTTTAAATTTCAAGTCACTACATTTATTGACTGTATCCACACCAGCTTGAGGGAACAATGTTAAATTGATATTTATTCATAATATACTGCATTTTTTCACATAACCCTCTCAAAATTTGTATTAAGATCCAGAGATCATTCATGCCATGGATAATAATGATGCTTATATTGCAAATAAACAAAGAATTACATATACACACATGATTGAAACTCATGGGATACCAAGATATAATGATGGACTTAGATGTCACACAAAGAATGAGTTAAGACCTATGCCTACTAGCACATATTGGCATTCACATAGAAAGGGTGGTGCATTGTTCAAACCTACAGCCAAAACAGAGTGTGGGGACCATCAATTGTGCAGTCTTACCCTTGTGAGAAAAAAGTTGTTTTCGTGACCCGAATTTTTATTCATGTAAATCATAAAGAAGCAATCGTACCGTGAGACCAAGGCCCACCCTCTCATGGAGCAAGGTTCTCAAGCTGACACAAAATTGGCATTGAGAATGCATGCATTTAGCACCCTTAGTTTTATGATATTATGTTTGTTTAAATTTGATTGATTCTAATTACCAGATGTTTGGGTGGGGATGGGGGAAGAAAACCTATAAACCAATTAGTAAAGGAATAATTTATTAATCATATCCCCCACAATATAATGATTTTATTTCAACAAATACAGCCTCTTGCAACAAAATAATTTGTATTTCATTCATCCATCAAGCTACACAAATGATCACATATAAAGAGAGAGGATTTTTTTTTTCAACATTTCATCAATAGGTCTAGAAGATGTTTATCCCACCATCATGCATGTGTCAGCAAAACATAAAAAAGACATGTGCTTAAGCATGCACCATGTCACGACACCATTTGGCATGAGATGTGTTGTAGGAAGTTAGATACTTGTTAGACACTACTAGATTAGATATCTTATACATTTACTAGTTCTCATTAAATAAATGATGGCACTGTGGTTTTTTTTTTTTTTTTGAGAATGATGTTACACATGTCATCTGACAGACAAAACATTAGTTGAAGGAGTATTACAAGTTCAAAAAGGTAAATAATAAAAGGCTCCAAATATGGAAGTCAATGATGAAAGGGGAGAAAGCAAGCAATTTCTTTCGGCTAGAATCCAGTCAATGTAGGCAACTTTGTAGCATAAAACTTGCATTCCATTTCAAAAAGAAACTATCGCATGTTTGTTCAACCTATTCATGGGAATTGGGATCCACTCATAACATACAAATTTAATATCACATCTTAACTTAATAGGATAACCAGCCTAATTTCATTGAAAGCCTAAACCACTGAACCAAAATGCTTAAACCCAAATTACCAATAATATACTCTCCAAACATTTATAGGTTAATCTTAGTTTTTGTCCACTTTCGATGTAAGACTAAATATTTAAGACCTAAGACTAAATATTTAAGACCTAAAAGTAAAAGAATAGATATTCTGCAAGTTAACAGAATCACATGAAGAAAGCACTACTTATTCCGCAACGAATGGTTGACTACGACCGTGTGCATTAACCTTTCGTTTCTAAAGTGAATCACTTATGTATATATATATATTCTCGTCATCACTTACATGGTTAAAACAACTTCAAGTTCGTGACATTACGAGATCATTCTTAAGATTCGAGCTTTCTTCGGTAAACATCAGAAACTAGGATGACTCTGATCTAAGGGCCACACGCCGTCAGACCAAATACAAGAAGCACCCCCATAGGTAGAACACGAGAAGAAATAAAATGAGGTCATTTATACGACACAGCAATGCCAACTAGCCATTAATCTTCGATCGACAGTTACAGAATCGACTGAGTAGCTATGTGAAATCGACTAGATTGAACAACGAAAGCATCTCCGAGAAAGAGGAATCCACACCTGGAGAAGGCTCGTCGCATAGCTGACGTAGTTCCGTACGACGCCCTGACTAGTGATTCGGATCTCGTTCTCGTTGATGACCGATTCCGGCCGCGGCCTCTCGACCTTCTGGTATCTATCCATGGCTCACAGGGCGCTCCTCCAGCGAAGGCCAAACGAAGGTTAGGGTTATGAGAGGCCGCTTTCTGCTCTGATTCAAGACACTGTTTTGCCGCAGTTTTATAAGAAGCTTGACAAGTTCTATATATATATATATATATATATATATATATATATATAAACAGCTTCATCACCCCCTCTTACCGCATATGATTAGTTCGATCTTAATACCATTTATTTGATATAATTACTAATTTAAAATAGTTAAAGTCAAATTCTTAATAAGAAACCTTTATAGACTTAGTTATTCTTCCACTTCCCAACATGACTAAATTTAATCATTAATAAAATAACTTAATTTAATATTAGGTTAATTCTGATATGAATTATCACAATCAATCTCTATAGCATAATTTAGTCATTAACTTGGGTTTGAATTACTAGCCCAAAATACATAACTCTATTTGGATGATAATATATCCATTAAATTTTTGTACACCTTATTTAATCTCTTTGACCTCTATCATCATATCTAATACTAGATCATTTATCCTCAATAGAATCATTTACTCATTAACCTATTTATTATGAATCACTAATCCAAAATAATTAACCTAAATTTAATAAATATATATATACATATAATTATATATAATAAATTCTTATTAGCTACTATTAACAGTAGCTATAAATACATTACTTAATTGAGCATGAAAAAAAAATATATTTTTTTTTTATGGATCCAAGAGATGGCAATAGTACTTTAACCCAAAAAATAAAAACACACTTATATTTTATAATGGTTGTCCAACATTGATGAGGTATTTTCAGGGATGGACATAAGTTGAAGATAAGGATTTGATAAGATCTTAAAATCTTATCGTAGCTCTGATACTAAATAATAAGACCCTAAAGTCTTATTGTAAAAAAGAAGAAGAGAAAGGGGATGATCACTTCAAGGGGATCGACCTCCTTGATCGTTTCGAAAGGATCGACCCTCCTTGATCACTTCAAGGGGATCGACCCTCCTTGATCACTTCGAGGGGATCGGCCTCTTAGGTTTTATCAAAAGACAGAATAATATTTTTCATAAATTATTGAAAAGAAGTAATTACATCCCTGTTTATAGAGTTCCACCCAAAGTTCATCAGGACTTGAACTCTAATAATAAATAAATATTAAATAAATCTCTACTTGACTCTAACTAAATCAAACCGACTCAATAAACAACTGGACTAAACAGACTCAATAAACATTATTAAAAAACTTTAAAAAAAGATCCGATTTTAACAATAAATATTATAATATGGAGATCAAGAATTTAAATACTTGTCAGATTTCATTAACCTATTAGACCCTTGAATACTAACATAAATCCATCAGTCAATATAATAATAACAATAATAACAATAATAATAATAATCATCATCATAACTATCAATTACAAGCTATACATTTTGATATGGATACATGTATTTAAATATTTCTACAAATAATTCTGAAGAATTGGAAATTCCTATTTAATAAATATCACAAAAAATTGAGTTCTTTAAGAAGTTCACTAATTCAAATAATAACAGAGAAAGTAGAATAATTCATTTGAATGTACTGGTTCTAATTGCAGCGGATTCTTACTCAAAAATTATTTACCCAAGGGTACCGCAAAGATGAATGCCCCTTCTTAAGGCTCTTAGCAACATATATCCTTCATAAACAATCCAAGTTCAAGCATCCATCTCAATATACCAAGAGAAACTCGTGTTTATAAATATAATATAATCTGATTTTAGGCATATCAATTAAGATGATGGATCTGCCTGCTGGTACAGCAATTGGAGTGTTGCAGTGACATTGTTGCCTTCTCAGGATCATTTGCATTAACACAATGGCAATACAGCATCACCTTCTTCAGCACCCCCTTTGCAAAAACATTTCAGCTACTTCAGGACATTCTTAAGAAAGAGGAGTCGTTTGTCTGTCCAGTCAGCAAAAAATGTGATATTAGACCTTAGAAATGTTGAAGTTGACACAACAAATTAATAATTGCCTGGATGCATAGAACCCATTCATGTCATCAACCATATCAGAAAAGAAAACTTATTACACATATAAATATAATTTCAGAAATAAATGCAGATGAAAATGGCTAGAAACTTATCTCCCTGAAGATACCAGAAGAAACATCTAATCTGAAATCCTTATGGAATGATCATATTATGTTGATTTTGTTTCACTGTTTGACCATAAACTGTATCGACACCTGTAAATCAAAATTGATTGCAGAGTTCATTCATAAAACCAAACCATGACATCATCCAATGAGAAAATCTCTTCAGAAGGCTCTATGTATTTTTGTGTATTCTTTGATGCCTGTGTTTCAGATGAACCAATCACCAAAAACATGCAAAACTAGAACACATACATGGTTTGAACTTCGAAGGACTGCCCCTGGATGATTGTCTGGACTCTTTAGGATCAATTAGAACTTTAAGAATCTGCAAAGACTTGACAGGAAATTCGTCTGAATTTTCTGATGCCAACCATATTGGACAACCATTGATGAGAATCAGTCAATTCACAACTGGTTCCCGTTCCGACCAATCCCAACAAGTTTCAGTGAATTCTGGCCAGTTCTGTCCAAATTTCAGCTTAGTTTAAGAATTGGTCTTGGCCAATCCACTTTGTTTCAAAAATAAAGAAATCCTATTGCATGATCTGATAAGGACTATACAGTAACCAATCTGATGATCTCGAACTTGGATACTAAAGCCAATACCAAAGTAACCAAACAGAACCGCAGTCCTGAAAATTGAGTCATACAAGCCACAGTAATCAAGGTTGATAAAAGTTTAGTTTCCAAGAGTATGAAAATATGTGAAAGACATCCTTCAATGTGAAATAAACGGTGAACAAAAATAATGACAATTGATAAGATATATTAAGGACCATTCTACAAGAAGAAAAAACAACTACCAGTGGGAGCTACCTGAATCTGTTGGAGAACTGTAATGCTTCCATCTCAATTCAAAAACATGGCTTTTGCAATTGCTACAGCAGATAAAATCATCTTTCTAGTTATTACAGGATCCAGATCAAAATTCGTCCTTTGAACTACTTCTGAGCATAAGTTTACTCCAATGTCAGTAAATCCTTCCTGCTTTTCCTCTTCTTTTCAGCCCAAGATGGGCCATATATTACCAGATTCGTCCTGCCAAATCTCCTATCAGCTATCTGCAGTAAGATACTTAATGGGTGAGTATTACTGCTTAACTGATAGGCTTGTCAAACATTTTATTTGAAGGCCTAAAGTGTTTGTGCAACAGAATAAATAGAAACAATGATATACAGGAAAATTCAACATGCTACCTGAATGAGGAAAAATAGAAATTGACCGTTGGGGCCTTTATTGAGGCTTTAAATCCCTCTCCCTCTCCTCCTTCACTCACTCTCTCATTCTCGCTCTTTCTCACTGTCATTTGTGAACTCTTACTTGCGACTAAAAGTTCTTAAATGGCTCAAGATCAATGGAAGAAACTTCCTCCCAACAGATCCAAAAAGATAAATTCAATTTTTACTCCTTAGATCCAAACTATTCATTTATGGCTTAGATACACTTTATTCTTATCTAAATAGAAAAAATCTTTACAAATGATTTTTTCCTATTTTCTGACCATTTTCCAGCCTGTTTTCCGAAAACTGATACATACCAGCATACCATCTCACAGTACTAACCAGTCAATGCCAGTCCACCAAGGGACGGATACCACCAATCAACACGGCACAACGGTCCTTGGTTTATACAATATGTCCATCTATAGTATATTACATTTCATCTATCTTTATGCTGAAATGGTGTCTGGGATATGAGGTGTTAGGTAGAGAAGAAAATGAGGAACTGATAAATTAAACAATTGAGTTCAGAATCATAAGCAAAAATATCTGCTTCATACAATTAATAGATGATATAATTAATTCCTTAACTCTGACCGTGACCGCCCCCCGCCCCCCCTCTTTTTTTTTTTTCTTGCAAATGATAGAGGGGAGGGCCTCCACCTAGGGAAATACCTAGGCGAGTACCATGTCATCATCTCCACAGACACTTGAACCTAGAACCTCTTCAAGAAAAAGAGGTAATACAAACAGAGGCCTCAGTGCACTCAAAGAAACTTGCAAACAATTTTGGTTCAATTTGCATCTATTCGCTAAAGATCATCATAAAAAATATGGACCAACAATTCAGTGACACCATTTATTTTAATATATTATTCTGCCCACTCTCCCTGTAGTAAATTTGTTGATTAACCTTTGTATATTTGAAGAAAGTATTCTTAATGACAAAAAATGTCTTGCCAGAGCAGAAGTGCCACAGGAAATGCTGCAAAACAATTCCGTTCCAACAGGCACATTCTAGTTCACACACCACCTGTGCTGATAACCTTAAGGCCTAATATTCATAGGTATCCAGGACATCAAGTATCCGTATAGGCCTACATCTACATGAAAAATTACCATAATGCCATATGGAAAAGATAAATCATGAAAAGAATATCATTGCCAGTACATTCTAGTTGAATTAAACACTAATAAGTTATAGAACCATAATCATTTTGTGTACAGATTGTGCCAAAAAAATGTACAAGAACTAGTTTATTCAGTGGTAACACAAAATAAAACAAAGAAATCGAATATTAAATGCCGGTAAAAGAATGGGTGACAGGAATCATAGAGAAAAGCTTTAACACACAAAATAGTGTGACTTGCACATTTGAGCCTTGGTCCTATGACAGCAACAGCGATTTGTGACATAATTTAATAATCAGGGTAGTAAAATAAACATAAGCATGACATTAATAAACAAGAGGGATAAGTTTAACAAGCATAGATTTATTATTATAGACTAATATACAGCAAGGGACAAGCTATGATAATCCACACGAAAAAAACATCTTGTATGATGACAAACAAAATGTTATAGTCCACACTATGAGTTCCTTTCACCAAAGAACTAGAACAAATAAACAAAATGTCCCAAGTCATGATCCATCCCAATGGAATAACTTAAGCCCAAGTTAATAGTACTATATTCATTAGACCCTTATAAGTTAATCAAAATCTATAGCCACTTCCAATGTCAAACTAAATCAAAATATTGAAATATTTCTCGCTTGAAGATTTGATTAGGAACCAAAATAGGTCATAAACCTTAATGCATGTGAGGCCTAGCCTAGTGATGGCTTCACACTATGGCGTGCCCTTTAGTCCCGTCCACAAGTAGTCCTTTCTTAGTCGAGTCCTTCACCCTCCTCAATACTAGATTACTTCTAATACCATTTATCATGACTACTTCCAATAAGATAACTTTAACTTATTAAACCTGAACCACCAGTCCAAAATGCCTAAATCTAACTTACAACATTCTACCCATCAAACCCTTATAAACCCATAATCAATTCTAATGTGAGACTAAAGCAGGGTATTATATCCCTAATATTAAAACATTTAAAAAAAACAAATTTTTTGTAACAAACTATTGTTCTAATTTAATCCCTTATCAACCTAAAACAAAAGTATTTTACTGTCTGACAAGTGCCAACATAACGAAATAAAAAATTATCATACTATTAAAGATATTAAGATAAGAATACAAAAATAAAAAGTTGATAGAAAGTACTTTTATGAGATGACCACAAGAGTCAGCCAACAAAGTCTTAAGGGGATACTCCACCAGCTAGCAAAAAAAGACAAGTATTACAGTTAAATCTGACCAGAGCAGCATTAAGAAAAAAGAAAAAAATTATGCCAAAGCATGACTCACGATGAAACAGTCTTCTCCAACCAAAGGTGATTTTCCAAGATGATCCATGAGCACGGTATAATCGACGGCCATGTAGGGTGGTGTGACACTTATATAGTCAAATGATATGTTCTTATCTGCAACAGAAGAAAATTTTCAAATTTATCAGCTATGGCAAGTCTTTAGACTGAAGAGCTAGCAACTTGAAAACATAAAGAATGACTCAGCTAGATAAGAATTAATATTGAAACAAGGCCATAAATTATTTTTTTGGATACAGTTTAAATATGTTGTTATTATAGGCAATATTAGTCATTCAATAACTAAAATCAATTTACAAATTCTAATATGGTATGGCCACCAAAAGTGAAAATGATCAGTGATTTAAAAAGCGCGAGGCGCCAAAAGGCGCCAAGGTCCAAAAATGCCCAAGGCGCTAAGCGCTCGCCCGAACGAAGCGAGGCGCTAAAATATAAAAATATATAATATAATTAATAAATATAATTATTTAAAATTTTAAATAAAAATATGCTATTAAATTAAAAAAATCTAAGATACAAAATCACAATGTCACATTAACAAAAAGTTTCAAAATTCAAAACAATAAAATTTTATTAACAGTGTTGAAAATTAATCATTTCAAAATTCAAATAAACTTAATATTAACAATATAAGCCTGCTGACGAAGAAACGATGAAGCAGCGGCGAGTGGCGACAGCGGCAAGCAGCAGCGGCAGCGGGAAAGGGAGCGGGAGCGGCGAGCAGCGACAGCGGCAAGTAGCGGCAGCGGGAGCAGGAGCAGGAGCGACGAGTAGCAGGAGGCGCGAGCAGCGACAGAGGCAGCGTTTGCGACCAGCGACAGTGGCGAGCGGCGACAACGACAACGTTTGCGAGCAGCGACAGTGGCGAGCAGCGAGATTGGGATCGGGATCGGGATCAGGATCGGGATCGGGAGCGGCGGTGGCGGTGGCAGTGGCAGCGGGTTAGGGTTGGGTAAGGGTTAGGGTTGGGTAAAGGTTATATCGGTTTAGTTGGTTCGATTGAACTAACTAGCAACCGAACCAGGACCGAACCAGACCTAAAATCCTGGTTCGGTCGCCTTGGTTTACCCAGGCGCTCACCCGAAGCGCCCAAGTGGCACCTGTTTGAAGCGCGCCACCTGGGAGATTAGTGAGGCGCTCGGGCCTCGCCTCGCCTCGCCCGAGCGCCCGAGCGCCTTTTTCAATCACTGAAAATGATACCATATATTCTTACATAACAGTGGAACCAACACACCAACCAATCACTGTATGCATAAGCACACTAAAATATGTCCAAGTTTCGCTAAAATAAGCACTCATCCTAAATGTATCATATTGGCATCCTATGATGGGTATCAACTTGAACTAGAAAACATCTCCAGCGAGAAAATTGCAAAAATTTCATAAATATAACATCTTAGTGTCTCAAGGAAATAGATAATAGTCAAAAGAGCAATATAATAGCTAAAAGTACATCCGGCAGAAGGGTTGTAGGAAAGGTATCCCTCAACATGAAGCATCATTTCTTCAGATAAAAGTTTTCTACAAATGAAATTTTAATTTGTCCATTTGTGAGATCTTTGTTTTTTAGCTTTGACCATGGGATTATTTTAAAAAACAGATCTCTCCTCTACAAGGAGTACCAAGCAATCTAGGCTCAACTTATTGTTAATACATTCAATTTGAGATGCTTAGTAGACAAACATGTGGACTCATATCCCAATAATCAATTTACAACCTGATGCAGCTTTCCAAAAGAGACAACATAGACAACAAAATGTCATGCTAGTACAATTTCAACAAGATGTACAACATCTTTGAAAGTTGGGAATGTGCCACCTAGTCCATCCATATTAGATTGTGATAAGTATTTACATGAAATCCCAACCAAATACATAATGGATACATCCAGAACAATTTTATTTTATATCTATACTCTTATATTGATAAGTGGCTGACCCAATTGGATCCTTTACCACTTTTGGGTCTTCCACTCTTCTTAAGTGGGTGAAGGAAAGAAGTTCTTGTTTACCTAACAATGTTGTGTCGATGGATGCATATCGGCACAATGTTATGAAGCCATTAGACACCGAATCACCCTCCTAAGGGTCCCACCTCCACTGGCAGCTAGATTTTCTATTTGTCTATTATTTTAGTTATACTCTTGTCTCCTAAGAATCACCCTCCTAAGGAGGGTTTTACATCTTGAGTATAGATCCACACTGGTGGATGACCAGATTTACATGGATTCGTTAATAATGATGTACTGAAACATGGTAGACTAGTATGTACCATAATACAGAGAAGGGGAAGTAGAAGGAGAAAAAGAGGAGGGAAAAGCAAAAGAGGAAGAGGAGAGGAGGGAGAGAAGGAAAAGAAGGGATAAACGTGTCTTTAGATGGGATTGTGTACCATACTGCAAGTCTTGGTAATCGTTTTGCTACAATTACAGCATAATTATCATACCTTAGTGGTTTATTCTCGTCTCTCACTCTCTCCCTTTCATCTTTGTAAAGGTTAATTCTTGAATTGGAAATACTCTGATAGGAAGATCATTTATAGAATGTAAAAATGGTCATCACTCAACCTACAAGACAGGTTGAAAAATACCATGCAGAAACAATACCAACATGCATCATGTCAATCTACAACAAAGATGCCAATGTTGACCTTTGATATGTGCTACCCTATACAGTGCCAAGAAGATATAGGCACACCCCTACACCATGGTATGAAAATCCTTGCCTAACAACAGTGCATTTGAAAAAGAAAAAGCTTCTCATGGAAGATGTATTCTGAATCTCTGCCAATTCTGTTTTGCTTTGGCAAGCCAACATTTGGTTAGAGGTGGCAAACAAATTTTGTAAGAAAGGCCCAAACTTAATGTACTTGAGACATTCACAAAATTTTTTAAAGTGCTATTAATGAGTGGTGAAATGATTAATACGAGGAGAGGTAGAGGGTGACCTGAAAAGAAATTACAAAAAAAATATAATTGAAGATTTAGATACTCTTAGCTAAGGATATGACTTTCACATAACTCAACGATACAAAAAAATCCATGCAACTGATATCAAATAGTTAGGAATTTATGACTTTGTTGTTGTTATTATTGTATGGGCATCAACGTTTGAAACTCCACCTAATATTTTTAATGTCAGTCTACTTTTTCAAGAAGTGCAACTTATTAATAAAATTTTTTAAATTATATATATATATATATATATATATATATATATATATATATATATATATATCATAAGTTTCATCAAGGTTCGTCATACCACGGTGTACCGCCCGATATATACCAGTTTGACAAGGGACCGATATAGGTGGTACATATCAGTCTATCGACATACCTCATTGTATTGTGTGTCGGTATATCGGTATGTACTGTACTGATGACCGATCAGTACATCAGCACGGATCGGTAAACCGAACCATGAGTTTCATAATCTAAATAATATTTCAATTGTGTGCATCCAAGTCCACTTTGTGTCTTAGCTTGATTAAATTGTAAGAAAATAAAAAGGGCTAACTGTGATGCAATCTATCATACATCCAAACAATCTAAATTTTTGAGAGTTACATTTTTTAGAAAAATAAAAGAACAAATAATAGTGTACTATATCAAAAATATTAAAGCACCCATAACTATAAAAAGGAAAATAAGAAATATCGCAGATCTTATATCTTCATTCAATGTGAAGGTAAAATTGGATACCCTTTTGTTGCCTAAATACAGAACTATTTTGTGAATCAATATTAAAATCCATGCCAAAATTAACATAAAACATCACTATCTCGAATATTATGCATTAGCAATAGAACTTGTAATAAGTATATCTATATTATTAACCCATAAATCAACACTAGTATAGCTTAACTTTCCTATATTGTAGGCAAGGTTGACCAATTCCTCTAATTTTAATTATTGACTGTCATGAACTCATTATGTATAAAGATAATGCATCCAAAGCCTCCTTGAAGCACACCAATCCTGACGCAAGTACATACGAAAGTCAAGCATGGTCTCTATCACAAGAACCTCAAATCCATTAGTCAACCACCCACTGTACTCAGTGATTTGGTGTTTAATTCTATGATACTCTATACCCAATACAACTTTACCAAGGACAAGAAGGGATTGGCAAAGGCATGCCCTTCATGTGAGAGCAAATGATTAACTAATATGTTAGCTTCTTGGGATTTTATTCCACTTTAAACCAAATTGTAAAGAATTTGCAAATAAAATATATACTTTCCAATTAACTATTGTAGGCATTATTTTACTTCAATGGAAGGATACTAAATATGAGAGGACTAAAATTTAACCTCACACTGATACAAATAAAGCATGCCAGGTACAATAAACTTCTAATCTTCAAAATCCTATCAACAAATATAAACATATAAGCAGTGTTAAACACCACTTGATGACCCTTAAGGCAAAATAACTTAGTACCCTATTTGACTCAATAAAACCAGCAACTGAGCTTCTATAAAAACATCAAAGACTTCCATGATTTACCAAAATATAAAACATGATCATACAACTTAGGAACCCAGAAATGATTTCTAACATTCCCAAAAATAGAGGGTAAAAGATATTACTTCTTAAAAAAATGGATAATTTCTCTTCAGAACAGTATAATCAGTAGACTCAAAACACTCAACGGAACAAAATGGTTCATGAGTATACCGCCTACTAATCACATCTTACTTTGTCAACAATATACAGACATAGGCCATGGATGCATGCCCATGAAGTGCACGTCATGCCTCGATGGGCACAACAAAGTGCTTTAATCATAGAAAAATGTGAAAACGTTCACAAGTGTTACAGTGAACATTATTTGGTGCTTTTTGTTAGTAGCACATATGCGTTTGAAAAAATGTACCAACTCCATTCTGTGGCAGCCACAAGCCACTAAGCATGCATGGAGCACTTAGTTTGACTCTAATATTTAATTAATAAGTGAGCAAGCTACCAATAATCTAGAGATGCAAACAAAATTATGACCACAGTTATTGCCGATTATAAGAAAAAGGAATAGTTATCAGTAAAGCCAGTCCTTTGGACAAATTTATGGTCCTAGTTAAGGTTGACAAGGATTGCAATGAACTAATGGCAGGTAAAGCAACATGAGTACCTGAAGATTGTTCAGCTTGCTCCAAGAATCTTTCAACACGAATTGTATGTATAACTGAAACATTAGAAAATCCTGTCCATTCTAAATTGGGTTGCAGCACTTCAGAGACAACCCAAGGATCCATCTCAACGAAGTGTACCTGGGAAAAGAAGCAAATTGGCGGTTTACAATAAATAACACATAAAACGATGAAGAAGAATAGAACAAGGAGACGGCTTATATTGGCAAGATATTAATTTTCATTAAACAATGAGCCACCAATCAAGGATAACCAACTTGGTAAATCCAAACAAACAGAAACCGACTATTTTGTCTACCAGATCATAAGGGTTGCCAGCAAGATCAGTTGTGAAACTCAGAAGCTGAAGCAGGTATGAAATGAGACGGACAGAAATACTTGAAACTAATATACAAATAAAGTTTCTAACTTAGAAAACACCTCTGAACATCCACGGCTTATAGCTTCAATTCCAACAGATCCAGTTCCACTATACAAGTCCAACCAGCGTCCTGGCCTTAGCGAAGCAGGACAGCCACCAGCCACCTAAAAGCCATAGAAACTATTGAAACCAATCTCATTATTGGAGATATATATATATATATATATATATATATATATATA
The DNA here is from genome assembly GCF_036884655.1 of Musa acuminata AAA Group. Taxonomy (NCBI): domain Eukaryota; kingdom Viridiplantae; phylum Streptophyta; class Magnoliopsida; order Zingiberales; family Musaceae; genus Musa; species Musa acuminata. The sequence goes on from NC_088348.1 coordinate 11,104,898, forward strand.
TATATTATGGTATGCTAAGGATGCTGAAGATTATAATTGTGACATTTTCAAGTACAAATAAATTGCAATTTTAAATAACACCAACTAAGTTCTGCAGATCTCATCCATACCAGTAAAATATCAAAGGCTGCTCCTCTGACAACTTCCATCATAGGTCGGACATCCATACCTTTAGGCGAAAGCAACTTCTTCCTGCGAGCTTTTCCTCCTAACACCTAGGCAAAAAAAAAAAAACAAAATCCATTTCTTAATTAACAAAGCCATGACAATCTGAGAAATAAACTTGAAATCGAACAAATAAACCATCCTGTATTTTCTCAATCTCCAAAAATGAAGAAGCATCAAAAGGATATGGTTCATGATAAATAATTATGAAGTTACCTGAAACATAGCAGTTGCAGAAAAGGGAACTGTAGTCATAAACTAAATCATACAAATATGAGAAACAAGTGAGGAGGCAAATTTCTGGAAGGATTACTGAACGAATGTTGTACCCAAGTTGGAAGTTTCAAATTACAAGTAAATTAAACCCATAGAGTCATCCCAGGGCCTCATCCTGTAAGATGCTTGATGTGGCCATGATTCAAACTTCAAAGTTAACAACTGGGAATGAATGACACAAGACCATGATGTTCCTAAAGAACTAATTAAAAAATGGTTCTACCTGGTCAAGATTTTTTCTTTTAGGCATGTGATTTTGTAATGATATACAGTTAATAAAAGTTGCTCTCACGAATGCACAAACTGAATTTTTCCTTCTACTTATCAAGTATGATTAATTTATGCATTTTAATCATTTTAACAGGAAACCTCTTTATGGTTCCCTATTTGCTCAAGCCCTATGGTAGAGGTTGATACCTAAACCAGCCATCTAATTGGTTAAGTGTTGCTACACTTTGCAAGGAACACAGCTATGTTAAAATGGCATGTATATTCAGTAGTTGTTATACAATGGTCTTGTGATTGCTATATACTACTTTTGCCAAGATTTTCAGGATCTAGGTCAGAGTTGAGATCTGGATTGCCACTCTGTTAAGATTGGATCTGAACTACCTAGCTATTACTTAGACCAACTGATTAATAAACCTGGACCTATACAGAGTTTTAAAACATTTCAAAACTCAAACCAACTTAAATGAATCCTAATCTACACTTGGATGGCATCAATCATTTAGTTGAAAATGATGTGTGCAAACAATCACCTAAACAGTAAAAAAGTTCACAAAAGTTCTCCTCAAAAGTAGTTTTATCACAACATTGCTTACGTGATGCTGCACAAAACCAATTATGACAATCCGGGTATCCTAGTTCCAGTAAATAAGTAGAACAATAGTAAATTAGACCTTAACCCATTTAATTAATAATGCTTTTATTATAATCAAATGTGTACAGGAATTTTTTATTGGTCCATTTTCCCTCACTTTTATCTTTTAGAATCATGAACCCATGTTTTCCTCCATTTTCACAGACTAGAAGCGCACAAAATAACTAATTTCCCAAAAAAGGAAAATCACCATAATTTGCAGAAATTTTGGAAATATAGAAAAAAGCAAGGAAAGAAGACCATCATATATATATATATATATATATATATATATATATATATATGCACCCCAGAAAGGCAGGTGCATCGCCCCACGAGACTCATTAAAGGATCCAAGTATCAAGAAGATGTTCCAAGAGGAAAGATGAACATCTCAATAGATTTGGGAGGATGAATGACCTAAAAGGGAAAATAAATAAAAAAAGGTATAATGCCTTCTATAAAAAATGCAAATGTATTTATATTAAATATGGGGATGGAAACATCAAGAAAAAAGTTATGCACTCAAACATGAGCTGCTTTCCCCTTTGCACAAAAAGACCAGCACGGAAGCATTCATGTTCACCTTTTTTTTCCAGAAAAAAGGAAACTATATTAACAGCATTCATGTTCGCTTATCAATGTCTGGGAGATATGACAATCATCAATATGGGGTAGCACATTAGCTGAAGGTATTTCCACTATTTCCCTAACTTCGTTATTAGCCTTAAAAGTTAGAATCATGCGACAAGATAGCTGAGATTATATTGTGGACTGATCCTTGGCGTAGGGACTACTATTGTCGAAAAGCATGAAATCTCTCGATAATGGTGCACAAAGTAGCCTGAAGCTAGGGAAAACAGCTGCCACTTCAAAGCTAGTTTGTACCCATGTGCACAATGTAAAACACAGTAAGAACTTCCCGCGGGGAGTACCTGAAGCAGCCTATGGGTAGTCCGCGGCGGCGGCTTCGGCTCGTCAAGTGGCAGGGGCATGCGCTTCCCCTTCCCAGCCCTGTTTTCTTCATCCCTCCTCCTCCTCCTCAGCTACGGCGTGCATTGATGATTCAACCAAATACAACAAAGATTGAAGAATTACACAGGGGAGTAGATACAGTTAATGAGAAAAGAGGAAGAATAAATCGAACCTTGTGGGCAGATAGGGAGATGCAGTCCGACGGGTCGAGGCCGTGGGTCTCCAGTATTTCTTGCTTCCGCTCCAACTCACGCCCGTAGACCGGCCTAGCATCTGCGCCACGCCACGAAACATTCCAACAAATAGGCCCGGGTTAGTCGGTTGAGTAATTCGTGTAGAGAGTGGTGAAGGAAGAAGATTATTCATACTGGAGGAGGAGGAGAGGATGAGAACGGAAGTGCGGCGGCGGTGAGGGTCGGCATTGGGGAAGCCGAAGAGGGGAAAGAGGGCGGCGGGGAGGGATGAAGGGCTTGCGGAAGTACGAAGATGACGCTGTTGACGGTGATGAAGGGAGGAGAACGGAGGAGAAGGAGAGAGGGCAGAGGACGCCATCAGCGGCAGCGACGCCCAATTATGCTCGGGTTGAGGGGAGGGAGGGGGAAGAGCCAATCCATGAAACAGATCATATAAATATCTTTGCATAAATATTATCGGAGTCTCAAAACCGCACCAACACGAATACCGGCCCTGTTATTGGAGAGGTACGGCAGCTATTTGGTCGATCGCACGTGGGTGCCCACAGGTAATCTAATCAACAGTCAGGTACACGGGTCTTTGGCGATTAAAATGCAAAAGCTTGATACTCAGAGTGTTCCCACTAATCTACCTGCCTTAATGATTGGTGATAACGATGGTTGTTTGGCGAGTCCCGCAGTCCGTCCCAAATAGAATCCGACGGATGTTCGTGTCATTATACCCCTTTAGAAGCCGCCTATGTTAAGCTAATTAATTTTTTGAAATCTAAATAAAAGGGGAACGATCATATTCTCACAGTGTTGTTAAATGGTTCGTCTAGTAATGGTCAGCCTAGACGATGAACATTTAATTTATATTATAATATTTATATAAATATACTTATCTTAAATGTCATCGATTTTATTTATATATTTATCTTAAAACAACGATACTATAGGTGGTGGCAGACCAACGACACTATCGATTTTATCTTAAATGTCAACGTCCTAGTTATATTTTCGATGGTGACGGACAACGACACTTTAGGCGGTTGTTGTGGATGAGAAAAGAAGACAAATGGAGTGGAGGAAGAATATGACATAGATGTCGACACTTTACGTTTGTGTCAATACCGATGTAGATGTCAAGCAGCCCTTTCGTCACTCTGCATCTACGTCGATGTCGACACAAATGTAGAGCATTAAAATTATCTTTCTACTCATCGTTTTTATGCTTTCGTAAGTAAAATCGAATAAATTAAGATAAATGAAACTATATATTTCATTTTTCATAACTATAAAGATTTCAATATAATTTTTTTAAACCTAAGAATGCTAACAAAGTTTGATCACTTGAGATAATATATAATTAGTTTTTGAAAAAATGACTTAAATTTTACAGAATTAACAAACCTATTTACACTTAAATAATATGCATTGAAAAGTGCACATAAAAATCTAAATATCTTATATAAAAATCTCACTTAAAAAAACATACTTTTTCACACATGATTGAAGCGGAGATGGCAATGGTCATGGCAATGATATAAGAAGAAGAGCTAATGATGGAATCAAGTCAGCAGACACATGTCAAATCAGGTGATATATCGTGTGAAGAATGTGTTAGATAAAACTTATATCTAGTCGAACACTCCAATGATACACAAATAATTTCCTCTTCTACATGTAGACTGGGTTAGCATCTGTTTGGCAGAAAAAAAAATGCACAGCCTTCTTCTTTGAAGGTCAAGTAGAATTATTTTGGCAATCTGAAGTCGTCCAATCTAGTCCAACAAATCCCATTCAATGATTCTGTACAAGATAGCCAATTCAAGCGTGAGCCACAGAAAGACATGATTATAAGAGCTTGGTTCTCTGACTTTCTTATTCCTGTTGATTTGAATCTTTCTGCAGTTACCTCAGTTTCGTTGGAAATGCTTCACAAAATAACACTGGTTCTTTGCAAAAGTGTGTTCCTCTAAATCTTCCTGCCAACAATGGTTAGTCTAATTTTTAAGATCCATCATCCTACATATCATTCATTAGCTAAAAACCTACTCCTGTCAAGCGAGGAAATTGGTACAATTAATCTCCTAAGATTCCTTTTTCTTTTCTTTTTGAATAACCTCATCCTGTACATATTTAGAACCCTTTGAGCCCTACTTAATCCATATTGGCCACCACAACTTACTGTACACAATCATTCCTAAACACAGACAATCAAACAAAGACTGCCAATTTAGTTCTAGATGAAAATAGAGGGACTTGATGGTTGAAGGCTGATAAGTTGGTTTCGACCTCACGATAGCAGCCAAATTCTTCAGATTGACATGAATAGGAGGGTGCCAGGGAAGTTCACAATCCTACTAAAAGATGTCAGATATTGATCTTAGGACAGTAATAACAGATGGTAGACAGAGACATGCCTTGCTTCAGATTGGGACTGCTGCACTTGTTTGATCACCGCAGAAGATTCCAGCGAGAGTCCGGTCTCTGCTGGCTACTCAGATTGAATACATGACAGATCACAGGCAAAAAAAAAACAAAACAAAAAGGGATGACTGGCTGCTGAAGCAGAAAGGAAAAAGAGAAGAAAAGTTGAGCAACAAGGATTGAGGGATAAGGAGGAACCCTTGGCCAGAAAAGAAAATTACATTGGTGGACAGGAGGTCCTGTGAATAGGACTCTTTATGTCAAGAAACACAAAGACAAATCAAATCAAACTTTTCAACTACTTCAACGAACCGATTAGCAAATCCTAATCAATTAAGACCTTTTCCTAAAGGCCAGTGTCCAGATTCAGCAATATTGGAACATCTTTTATCCCAATTCCTCCCTCCTTTTCCAGTGTGCACAGCAAACTGCTGCTTGTTTCTTACCTATCAAAATTTTCTGAGAACTGACCAGGATTTGACTCGAAACAATTCCCACTCAAATAAGACATTTACCTAAACATCATGGTATTCAGATTCAACATGTTGGAACATCTTTTATTCCCTCCTTCGCCAGGGTGATCAACAGACTGCTCCTTGTTTCTTCACTAACAAAAATTTCCCACCAAACCCAAGTGACTAGAATTTGACACAAATCAAATCCTACTTTTACCTGAACATCATGTTCCAGATTCAACATAATGGAACAGCTTTTATTCCAATTACTCCCTCCATTTCCAGGTTGCACAATAAACTTCTGGTTGTTTCTTACCTGGCAAAAATTTTTCAAGCAACCTGAACTGACTAGAATTTGACTCAAATCAAATCTCATTCAAAATAAGACTTTTACCTAAACATCATGGTGTCCAGATTCAACATATTGGAACATCTTTTATTCAACATGAGAAGGTGAATTTGTGAATCTACAATTCTTCACCAAAAAAAAAAAAATCATGTGTAATACCAACCTTACTGAAGTTAAATAACACTACTAAAAATAACAAAGTAGTTGCAATCTTAATTGTAAGTTCCATTGCTGTTACTTAGTACCCTCATTATAAAGATTCTCCACGAAAGCATTTCTCTGCTGCATGGCAGCAAGACTAATCAACTAAAGGTTTAACAAATCTTCACAACTTAAATAGAGAAATTGTCATTCTGCCTCCTATATTTTCTTTGACATTTCTGAAGAAAATTCAGTACCACTCATAAGCTTAAAGTGCAACCTTAAAGGTACGCATTCCTAATTGTTGGGTAGCCTTTTAAATTTCAAGTCACTACATTTATTGACTGTATCCACACCAGCTTGAGGGAACAATGTTAAATTGATATTTATTCATAATATACTGCATTTTTTCACATAACCCTCTCAAAATTTGTATTAAGATCCAGAGATCATTCATGCCATGGATAATAATGATGCTTATATTGCAAATAAACAAAGAATTACATATACACACATGATTGAAACTCATGGGATACCAAGATATAATGATGGACTTAGATGTCACACAAAGAATGAGTTAAGACCTATGCCTACTAGCACATATTGGCATTCACATAGAAAGGGTGGTGCATTGTTCAAACCTACAGCCAAAACAGAGTGTGGGGACCATCAATTGTGCAGTCTTACCCTTGTGAGAAAAAAGTTGTTTTCGTGACCCGAATTTTTATTCATGTAAATCATAAAGAAGCAATCGTACCGTGAGACCAAGGCCCACCCTCTCATGGAGCAAGGTTCTCAAGCTGACACAAAATTGGCATTGAGAATGCATGCATTTAGCACCCTTAGTTTTATGATATTATGTTTGTTTAAATTTGATTGATTCTAATTACCAGATGTTTGGGTGGGGATGGGGGAAGAAAACCTATAAACCAATTAGTAAAGGAATAATTTATTAATCATATCCCCCACAATATAATGATTTTATTTCAACAAATACAGCCTCTTGCAACAAAATAATTTGTATTTCATTCATCCATCAAGCTACACAAATGATCACATATAAAGAGAGAGGATTTTTTTTTTCAACATTTCATCAATAGGTCTAGAAGATGTTTATCCCACCATCATGCATGTGTCAGCAAAACATAAAAAAGACATGTGCTTAAGCATGCACCATGTCACGACACCATTTGGCATGAGATGTGTTGTAGGAAGTTAGATACTTGTTAGACACTACTAGATTAGATATCTTATACATTTACTAGTTCTCATTAAATAAATGATGGCACTGTGGTTTTTTTTTTTTTTTTGAGAATGATGTTACACATGTCATCTGACAGACAAAACATTAGTTGAAGGAGTATTACAAGTTCAAAAAGGTAAATAATAAAAGGCTCCAAATATGGAAGTCAATGATGAAAGGGGAGAAAGCAAGCAATTTCTTTCGGCTAGAATCCAGTCAATGTAGGCAACTTTGTAGCATAAAACTTGCATTCCATTTCAAAAAGAAACTATCGCATGTTTGTTCAACCTATTCATGGGAATTGGGATCCACTCATAACATACAAATTTAATATCACATCTTAACTTAATAGGATAACCAGCCTAATTTCATTGAAAGCCTAAACCACTGAACCAAAATGCTTAAACCCAAATTACCAATAATATACTCTCCAAACATTTATAGGTTAATCTTAGTTTTTGTCCACTTTCGATGTAAGACTAAATATTTAAGACCTAAGACTAAATATTTAAGACCTAAAAGTAAAAGAATAGATATTCTGCAAGTTAACAGAATCACATGAAGAAAGCACTACTTATTCCGCAACGAATGGTTGACTACGACCGTGTGCATTAACCTTTCGTTTCTAAAGTGAATCACTTATGTATATATATATATTCTCGTCATCACTTACATGGTTAAAACAACTTCAAGTTCGTGACATTACGAGATCATTCTTAAGATTCGAGCTTTCTTCGGTAAACATCAGAAACTAGGATGACTCTGATCTAAGGGCCACACGCCGTCAGACCAAATACAAGAAGCACCCCCATAGGTAGAACACGAGAAGAAATAAAATGAGGTCATTTATACGACACAGCAATGCCAACTAGCCATTAATCTTCGATCGACAGTTACAGAATCGACTGAGTAGCTATGTGAAATCGACTAGATTGAACAACGAAAGCATCTCCGAGAAAGAGGAATCCACACCTGGAGAAGGCTCGTCGCATAGCTGACGTAGTTCCGTACGACGCCCTGACTAGTGATTCGGATCTCGTTCTCGTTGATGACCGATTCCGGCCGCGGCCTCTCGACCTTCTGGTATCTATCCATGGCTCACAGGGCGCTCCTCCAGCGAAGGCCAAACGAAGGTTAGGGTTATGAGAGGCCGCTTTCTGCTCTGATTCAAGACACTGTTTTGCCGCAGTTTTATAAGAAGCTTGACAAGTTCTATATATATATATATATATATATATATATATATATATATAAACAGCTTCATCACCCCCTCTTACCGCATATGATTAGTTCGATCTTAATACCATTTATTTGATATAATTACTAATTTAAAATAGTTAAAGTCAAATTCTTAATAAGAAACCTTTATAGACTTAGTTATTCTTCCACTTCCCAACATGACTAAATTTAATCATTAATAAAATAACTTAATTTAATATTAGGTTAATTCTGATATGAATTATCACAATCAATCTCTATAGCATAATTTAGTCATTAACTTGGGTTTGAATTACTAGCCCAAAATACATAACTCTATTTGGATGATAATATATCCATTAAATTTTTGTACACCTTATTTAATCTCTTTGACCTCTATCATCATATCTAATACTAGATCATTTATCCTCAATAGAATCATTTACTCATTAACCTATTTATTATGAATCACTAATCCAAAATAATTAACCTAAATTTAATAAATATATATATACATATAATTATATATAATAAATTCTTATTAGCTACTATTAACAGTAGCTATAAATACATTACTTAATTGAGCATGAAAAAAAAATATATTTTTTTTTTATGGATCCAAGAGATGGCAATAGTACTTTAACCCAAAAAATAAAAACACACTTATATTTTATAATGGTTGTCCAACATTGATGAGGTATTTTCAGGGATGGACATAAGTTGAAGATAAGGATTTGATAAGATCTTAAAATCTTATCGTAGCTCTGATACTAAATAATAAGACCCTAAAGTCTTATTGTAAAAAAGAAGAAGAGAAAGGGGATGATCACTTCAAGGGGATCGACCTCCTTGATCGTTTCGAAAGGATCGACCCTCCTTGATCACTTCAAGGGGATCGACCCTCCTTGATCACTTCGAGGGGATCGGCCTCTTAGGTTTTATCAAAAGACAGAATAATATTTTTCATAAATTATTGAAAAGAAGTAATTACATCCCTGTTTATAGAGTTCCACCCAAAGTTCATCAGGACTTGAACTCTAATAATAAATAAATATTAAATAAATCTCTACTTGACTCTAACTAAATCAAACCGACTCAATAAACAACTGGACTAAACAGACTCAATAAACATTATTAAAAAACTTTAAAAAAAGATCCGATTTTAACAATAAATATTATAATATGGAGATCAAGAATTTAAATACTTGTCAGATTTCATTAACCTATTAGACCCTTGAATACTAACATAAATCCATCAGTCAATATAATAATAACAATAATAACAATAATAATAATAATCATCATCATAACTATCAATTACAAGCTATACATTTTGATATGGATACATGTATTTAAATATTTCTACAAATAATTCTGAAGAATTGGAAATTCCTATTTAATAAATATCACAAAAAATTGAGTTCTTTAAGAAGTTCACTAATTCAAATAATAACAGAGAAAGTAGAATAATTCATTTGAATGTACTGGTTCTAATTGCAGCGGATTCTTACTCAAAAATTATTTACCCAAGGGTACCGCAAAGATGAATGCCCCTTCTTAAGGCTCTTAGCAACATATATCCTTCATAAACAATCCAAGTTCAAGCATCCATCTCAATATACCAAGAGAAACTCGTGTTTATAAATATAATATAATCTGATTTTAGGCATATCAATTAAGATGATGGATCTGCCTGCTGGTACAGCAATTGGAGTGTTGCAGTGACATTGTTGCCTTCTCAGGATCATTTGCATTAACACAATGGCAATACAGCATCACCTTCTTCAGCACCCCCTTTGCAAAAACATTTCAGCTACTTCAGGACATTCTTAAGAAAGAGGAGTCGTTTGTCTGTCCAGTCAGCAAAAAATGTGATATTAGACCTTAGAAATGTTGAAGTTGACACAACAAATTAATAATTGCCTGGATGCATAGAACCCATTCATGTCATCAACCATATCAGAAAAGAAAACTTATTACACATATAAATATAATTTCAGAAATAAATGCAGATGAAAATGGCTAGAAACTTATCTCCCTGAAGATACCAGAAGAAACATCTAATCTGAAATCCTTATGGAATGATCATATTATGTTGATTTTGTTTCACTGTTTGACCATAAACTGTATCGACACCTGTAAATCAAAATTGATTGCAGAGTTCATTCATAAAACCAAACCATGACATCATCCAATGAGAAAATCTCTTCAGAAGGCTCTATGTATTTTTGTGTATTCTTTGATGCCTGTGTTTCAGATGAACCAATCACCAAAAACATGCAAAACTAGAACACATACATGGTTTGAACTTCGAAGGACTGCCCCTGGATGATTGTCTGGACTCTTTAGGATCAATTAGAACTTTAAGAATCTGCAAAGACTTGACAGGAAATTCGTCTGAATTTTCTGATGCCAACCATATTGGACAACCATTGATGAGAATCAGTCAATTCACAACTGGTTCCCGTTCCGACCAATCCCAACAAGTTTCAGTGAATTCTGGCCAGTTCTGTCCAAATTTCAGCTTAGTTTAAGAATTGGTCTTGGCCAATCCACTTTGTTTCAAAAATAAAGAAATCCTATTGCATGATCTGATAAGGACTATACAGTAACCAATCTGATGATCTCGAACTTGGATACTAAAGCCAATACCAAAGTAACCAAACAGAACCGCAGTCCTGAAAATTGAGTCATACAAGCCACAGTAATCAAGGTTGATAAAAGTTTAGTTTCCAAGAGTATGAAAATATGTGAAAGACATCCTTCAATGTGAAATAAACGGTGAACAAAAATAATGACAATTGATAAGATATATTAAGGACCATTCTACAAGAAGAAAAAACAACTACCAGTGGGAGCTACCTGAATCTGTTGGAGAACTGTAATGCTTCCATCTCAATTCAAAAACATGGCTTTTGCAATTGCTACAGCAGATAAAATCATCTTTCTAGTTATTACAGGATCCAGATCAAAATTCGTCCTTTGAACTACTTCTGAGCATAAGTTTACTCCAATGTCAGTAAATCCTTCCTGCTTTTCCTCTTCTTTTCAGCCCAAGATGGGCCATATATTACCAGATTCGTCCTGCCAAATCTCCTATCAGCTATCTGCAGTAAGATACTTAATGGGTGAGTATTACTGCTTAACTGATAGGCTTGTCAAACATTTTATTTGAAGGCCTAAAGTGTTTGTGCAACAGAATAAATAGAAACAATGATATACAGGAAAATTCAACATGCTACCTGAATGAGGAAAAATAGAAATTGACCGTTGGGGCCTTTATTGAGGCTTTAAATCCCTCTCCCTCTCCTCCTTCACTCACTCTCTCATTCTCGCTCTTTCTCACTGTCATTTGTGAACTCTTACTTGCGACTAAAAGTTCTTAAATGGCTCAAGATCAATGGAAGAAACTTCCTCCCAACAGATCCAAAAAGATAAATTCAATTTTTACTCCTTAGATCCAAACTATTCATTTATGGCTTAGATACACTTTATTCTTATCTAAATAGAAAAAATCTTTACAAATGATTTTTTCCTATTTTCTGACCATTTTCCAGCCTGTTTTCCGAAAACTGATACATACCAGCATACCATCTCACAGTACTAACCAGTCAATGCCAGTCCACCAAGGGACGGATACCACCAATCAACACGGCACAACGGTCCTTGGTTTATACAATATGTCCATCTATAGTATATTACATTTCATCTATCTTTATGCTGAAATGGTGTCTGGGATATGAGGTGTTAGGTAGAGAAGAAAATGAGGAACTGATAAATTAAACAATTGAGTTCAGAATCATAAGCAAAAATATCTGCTTCATACAATTAATAGATGATATAATTAATTCCTTAACTCTGACCGTGACCGCCCCCCGCCCCCCCTCTTTTTTTTTTTTCTTGCAAATGATAGAGGGGAGGGCCTCCACCTAGGGAAATACCTAGGCGAGTACCATGTCATCATCTCCACAGACACTTGAACCTAGAACCTCTTCAAGAAAAAGAGGTAATACAAACAGAGGCCTCAGTGCACTCAAAGAAACTTGCAAACAATTTTGGTTCAATTTGCATCTATTCGCTAAAGATCATCATAAAAAATATGGACCAACAATTCAGTGACACCATTTATTTTAATATATTATTCTGCCCACTCTCCCTGTAGTAAATTTGTTGATTAACCTTTGTATATTTGAAGAAAGTATTCTTAATGACAAAAAATGTCTTGCCAGAGCAGAAGTGCCACAGGAAATGCTGCAAAACAATTCCGTTCCAACAGGCACATTCTAGTTCACACACCACCTGTGCTGATAACCTTAAGGCCTAATATTCATAGGTATCCAGGACATCAAGTATCCGTATAGGCCTACATCTACATGAAAAATTACCATAATGCCATATGGAAAAGATAAATCATGAAAAGAATATCATTGCCAGTACATTCTAGTTGAATTAAACACTAATAAGTTATAGAACCATAATCATTTTGTGTACAGATTGTGCCAAAAAAATGTACAAGAACTAGTTTATTCAGTGGTAACACAAAATAAAACAAAGAAATCGAATATTAAATGCCGGTAAAAGAATGGGTGACAGGAATCATAGAGAAAAGCTTTAACACACAAAATAGTGTGACTTGCACATTTGAGCCTTGGTCCTATGACAGCAACAGCGATTTGTGACATAATTTAATAATCAGGGTAGTAAAATAAACATAAGCATGACATTAATAAACAAGAGGGATAAGTTTAACAAGCATAGATTTATTATTATAGACTAATATACAGCAAGGGACAAGCTATGATAATCCACACGAAAAAAACATCTTGTATGATGACAAACAAAATGTTATAGTCCACACTATGAGTTCCTTTCACCAAAGAACTAGAACAAATAAACAAAATGTCCCAAGTCATGATCCATCCCAATGGAATAACTTAAGCCCAAGTTAATAGTACTATATTCATTAGACCCTTATAAGTTAATCAAAATCTATAGCCACTTCCAATGTCAAACTAAATCAAAATATTGAAATATTTCTCGCTTGAAGATTTGATTAGGAACCAAAATAGGTCATAAACCTTAATGCATGTGAGGCCTAGCCTAGTGATGGCTTCACACTATGGCGTGCCCTTTAGTCCCGTCCACAAGTAGTCCTTTCTTAGTCGAGTCCTTCACCCTCCTCAATACTAGATTACTTCTAATACCATTTATCATGACTACTTCCAATAAGATAACTTTAACTTATTAAACCTGAACCACCAGTCCAAAATGCCTAAATCTAACTTACAACATTCTACCCATCAAACCCTTATAAACCCATAATCAATTCTAATGTGAGACTAAAGCAGGGTATTATATCCCTAATATTAAAACATTTAAAAAAAACAAATTTTTTGTAACAAACTATTGTTCTAATTTAATCCCTTATCAACCTAAAACAAAAGTATTTTACTGTCTGACAAGTGCCAACATAACGAAATAAAAAATTATCATACTATTAAAGATATTAAGATAAGAATACAAAAATAAAAAGTTGATAGAAAGTACTTTTATGAGATGACCACAAGAGTCAGCCAACAAAGTCTTAAGGGGATACTCCACCAGCTAGCAAAAAAAGACAAGTATTACAGTTAAATCTGACCAGAGCAGCATTAAGAAAAAAGAAAAAAATTATGCCAAAGCATGACTCACGATGAAACAGTCTTCTCCAACCAAAGGTGATTTTCCAAGATGATCCATGAGCACGGTATAATCGACGGCCATGTAGGGTGGTGTGACACTTATATAGTCAAATGATATGTTCTTATCTGCAACAGAAGAAAATTTTCAAATTTATCAGCTATGGCAAGTCTTTAGACTGAAGAGCTAGCAACTTGAAAACATAAAGAATGACTCAGCTAGATAAGAATTAATATTGAAACAAGGCCATAAATTATTTTTTTGGATACAGTTTAAATATGTTGTTATTATAGGCAATATTAGTCATTCAATAACTAAAATCAATTTACAAATTCTAATATGGTATGGCCACCAAAAGTGAAAATGATCAGTGATTTAAAAAGCGCGAGGCGCCAAAAGGCGCCAAGGTCCAAAAATGCCCAAGGCGCTAAGCGCTCGCCCGAACGAAGCGAGGCGCTAAAATATAAAAATATATAATATAATTAATAAATATAATTATTTAAAATTTTAAATAAAAATATGCTATTAAATTAAAAAAATCTAAGATACAAAATCACAATGTCACATTAACAAAAAGTTTCAAAATTCAAAACAATAAAATTTTATTAACAGTGTTGAAAATTAATCATTTCAAAATTCAAATAAACTTAATATTAACAATATAAGCCTGCTGACGAAGAAACGATGAAGCAGCGGCGAGTGGCGACAGCGGCAAGCAGCAGCGGCAGCGGGAAAGGGAGCGGGAGCGGCGAGCAGCGACAGCGGCAAGTAGCGGCAGCGGGAGCAGGAGCAGGAGCGACGAGTAGCAGGAGGCGCGAGCAGCGACAGAGGCAGCGTTTGCGACCAGCGACAGTGGCGAGCGGCGACAACGACAACGTTTGCGAGCAGCGACAGTGGCGAGCAGCGAGATTGGGATCGGGATCGGGATCAGGATCGGGATCGGGAGCGGCGGTGGCGGTGGCAGTGGCAGCGGGTTAGGGTTGGGTAAGGGTTAGGGTTGGGTAAAGGTTATATCGGTTTAGTTGGTTCGATTGAACTAACTAGCAACCGAACCAGGACCGAACCAGACCTAAAATCCTGGTTCGGTCGCCTTGGTTTACCCAGGCGCTCACCCGAAGCGCCCAAGTGGCACCTGTTTGAAGCGCGCCACCTGGGAGATTAGTGAGGCGCTCGGGCCTCGCCTCGCCTCGCCCGAGCGCCCGAGCGCCTTTTTCAATCACTGAAAATGATACCATATATTCTTACATAACAGTGGAACCAACACACCAACCAATCACTGTATGCATAAGCACACTAAAATATGTCCAAGTTTCGCTAAAATAAGCACTCATCCTAAATGTATCATATTGGCATCCTATGATGGGTATCAACTTGAACTAGAAAACATCTCCAGCGAGAAAATTGCAAAAATTTCATAAATATAACATCTTAGTGTCTCAAGGAAATAGATAATAGTCAAAAGAGCAATATAATAGCTAAAAGTACATCCGGCAGAAGGGTTGTAGGAAAGGTATCCCTCAACATGAAGCATCATTTCTTCAGATAAAAGTTTTCTACAAATGAAATTTTAATTTGTCCATTTGTGAGATCTTTGTTTTTTAGCTTTGACCATGGGATTATTTTAAAAAACAGATCTCTCCTCTACAAGGAGTACCAAGCAATCTAGGCTCAACTTATTGTTAATACATTCAATTTGAGATGCTTAGTAGACAAACATGTGGACTCATATCCCAATAATCAATTTACAACCTGATGCAGCTTTCCAAAAGAGACAACATAGACAACAAAATGTCATGCTAGTACAATTTCAACAAGATGTACAACATCTTTGAAAGTTGGGAATGTGCCACCTAGTCCATCCATATTAGATTGTGATAAGTATTTACATGAAATCCCAACCAAATACATAATGGATACATCCAGAACAATTTTATTTTATATCTATACTCTTATATTGATAAGTGGCTGACCCAATTGGATCCTTTACCACTTTTGGGTCTTCCACTCTTCTTAAGTGGGTGAAGGAAAGAAGTTCTTGTTTACCTAACAATGTTGTGTCGATGGATGCATATCGGCACAATGTTATGAAGCCATTAGACACCGAATCACCCTCCTAAGGGTCCCACCTCCACTGGCAGCTAGATTTTCTATTTGTCTATTATTTTAGTTATACTCTTGTCTCCTAAGAATCACCCTCCTAAGGAGGGTTTTACATCTTGAGTATAGATCCACACTGGTGGATGACCAGATTTACATGGATTCGTTAATAATGATGTACTGAAACATGGTAGACTAGTATGTACCATAATACAGAGAAGGGGAAGTAGAAGGAGAAAAAGAGGAGGGAAAAGCAAAAGAGGAAGAGGAGAGGAGGGAGAGAAGGAAAAGAAGGGATAAACGTGTCTTTAGATGGGATTGTGTACCATACTGCAAGTCTTGGTAATCGTTTTGCTACAATTACAGCATAATTATCATACCTTAGTGGTTTATTCTCGTCTCTCACTCTCTCCCTTTCATCTTTGTAAAGGTTAATTCTTGAATTGGAAATACTCTGATAGGAAGATCATTTATAGAATGTAAAAATGGTCATCACTCAACCTACAAGACAGGTTGAAAAATACCATGCAGAAACAATACCAACATGCATCATGTCAATCTACAACAAAGATGCCAATGTTGACCTTTGATATGTGCTACCCTATACAGTGCCAAGAAGATATAGGCACACCCCTACACCATGGTATGAAAATCCTTGCCTAACAACAGTGCATTTGAAAAAGAAAAAGCTTCTCATGGAAGATGTATTCTGAATCTCTGCCAATTCTGTTTTGCTTTGGCAAGCCAACATTTGGTTAGAGGTGGCAAACAAATTTTGTAAGAAAGGCCCAAACTTAATGTACTTGAGACATTCACAAAATTTTTTAAAGTGCTATTAATGAGTGGTGAAATGATTAATACGAGGAGAGGTAGAGGGTGACCTGAAAAGAAATTACAAAAAAAATATAATTGAAGATTTAGATACTCTTAGCTAAGGATATGACTTTCACATAACTCAACGATACAAAAAAATCCATGCAACTGATATCAAATAGTTAGGAATTTATGACTTTGTTGTTGTTATTATTGTATGGGCATCAACGTTTGAAACTCCACCTAATATTTTTAATGTCAGTCTACTTTTTCAAGAAGTGCAACTTATTAATAAAATTTTTTAAATTATATATATATATATATATATATATATATATATATATATATATATATATATATATCATAAGTTTCATCAAGGTTCGTCATACCACGGTGTACCGCCCGATATATACCAGTTTGACAAGGGACCGATATAGGTGGTACATATCAGTCTATCGACATACCTCATTGTATTGTGTGTCGGTATATCGGTATGTACTGTACTGATGACCGATCAGTACATCAGCACGGATCGGTAAACCGAACCATGAGTTTCATAATCTAAATAATATTTCAATTGTGTGCATCCAAGTCCACTTTGTGTCTTAGCTTGATTAAATTGTAAGAAAATAAAAAGGGCTAACTGTGATGCAATCTATCATACATCCAAACAATCTAAATTTTTGAGAGTTACATTTTTTAGAAAAATAAAAGAACAAATAATAGTGTACTATATCAAAAATATTAAAGCACCCATAACTATAAAAAGGAAAATAAGAAATATCGCAGATCTTATATCTTCATTCAATGTGAAGGTAAAATTGGATACCCTTTTGTTGCCTAAATACAGAACTATTTTGTGAATCAATATTAAAATCCATGCCAAAATTAACATAAAACATCACTATCTCGAATATTATGCATTAGCAATAGAACTTGTAATAAGTATATCTATATTATTAACCCATAAATCAACACTAGTATAGCTTAACTTTCCTATATTGTAGGCAAGGTTGACCAATTCCTCTAATTTTAATTATTGACTGTCATGAACTCATTATGTATAAAGATAATGCATCCAAAGCCTCCTTGAAGCACACCAATCCTGACGCAAGTACATACGAAAGTCAAGCATGGTCTCTATCACAAGAACCTCAAATCCATTAGTCAACCACCCACTGTACTCAGTGATTTGGTGTTTAATTCTATGATACTCTATACCCAATACAACTTTACCAAGGACAAGAAGGGATTGGCAAAGGCATGCCCTTCATGTGAGAGCAAATGATTAACTAATATGTTAGCTTCTTGGGATTTTATTCCACTTTAAACCAAATTGTAAAGAATTTGCAAATAAAATATATACTTTCCAATTAACTATTGTAGGCATTATTTTACTTCAATGGAAGGATACTAAATATGAGAGGACTAAAATTTAACCTCACACTGATACAAATAAAGCATGCCAGGTACAATAAACTTCTAATCTTCAAAATCCTATCAACAAATATAAACATATAAGCAGTGTTAAACACCACTTGATGACCCTTAAGGCAAAATAACTTAGTACCCTATTTGACTCAATAAAACCAGCAACTGAGCTTCTATAAAAACATCAAAGACTTCCATGATTTACCAAAATATAAAACATGATCATACAACTTAGGAACCCAGAAATGATTTCTAACATTCCCAAAAATAGAGGGTAAAAGATATTACTTCTTAAAAAAATGGATAATTTCTCTTCAGAACAGTATAATCAGTAGACTCAAAACACTCAACGGAACAAAATGGTTCATGAGTATACCGCCTACTAATCACATCTTACTTTGTCAACAATATACAGACATAGGCCATGGATGCATGCCCATGAAGTGCACGTCATGCCTCGATGGGCACAACAAAGTGCTTTAATCATAGAAAAATGTGAAAACGTTCACAAGTGTTACAGTGAACATTATTTGGTGCTTTTTGTTAGTAGCACATATGCGTTTGAAAAAATGTACCAACTCCATTCTGTGGCAGCCACAAGCCACTAAGCATGCATGGAGCACTTAGTTTGACTCTAATATTTAATTAATAAGTGAGCAAGCTACCAATAATCTAGAGATGCAAACAAAATTATGACCACAGTTATTGCCGATTATAAGAAAAAGGAATAGTTATCAGTAAAGCCAGTCCTTTGGACAAATTTATGGTCCTAGTTAAGGTTGACAAGGATTGCAATGAACTAATGGCAGGTAAAGCAACATGAGTACCTGAAGATTGTTCAGCTTGCTCCAAGAATCTTTCAACACGAATTGTATGTATAACTGAAACATTAGAAAATCCTGTCCATTCTAAATTGGGTTGCAGCACTTCAGAGACAACCCAAGGATCCATCTCAACGAAGTGTACCTGGGAAAAGAAGCAAATTGGCGGTTTACAATAAATAACACATAAAACGATGAAGAAGAATAGAACAAGGAGACGGCTTATATTGGCAAGATATTAATTTTCATTAAACAATGAGCCACCAATCAAGGATAACCAACTTGGTAAATCCAAACAAACAGAAACCGACTATTTTGTCTACCAGATCATAAGGGTTGCCAGCAAGATCAGTTGTGAAACTCAGAAGCTGAAGCAGGTATGAAATGAGACGGACAGAAATACTTGAAACTAATATACAAATAAAGTTTCTAACTTAGAAAACACCTCTGAACATCCACGGCTTATAGCTTCAATTCCAACAGATCCAGTTCCACTATACAAGTCCAACCAGCGTCCTGGCCTTAGCGAAGCAGGACAGCCACCAGCCACCTAAAAGCCATAGAAACTATTGAAACCAATCTCATTATTGGAGATATATATATATATATATATATATATATATATATATATATTATGGTATGCTAAGGATGCTGAAGATTATAATTGTGACATTTTCAAGTACAAATAAATTGCAATTTTAAATAACACCAACTAAGTTCTGCAGATCTCATCCATACCAGTAAAATATCAAAGGCTGCTCCTCTGACAACTTCCATCATAGGTCGGACATCCATACCTTTAGGCGAAAGCAACTTCTTCCTGCGAGCTTTTCCTCCTAACACCTAGGCAAAAAAAAAAAAACAAAATCCATTTCTTAATTAACAAAGCCATGACAATCTGAGAAATAAACTTGAAATTGAACAAATAAACCATCCTGTATTTTCTCAATCTCCAAAAATGAAGAAGCATCAAAAGGATATGGTTCATGATAAATAATTATGAAGTTACCTGAAACATAGCAGTTGCAGAAAAGGGAACTGTAGTCATAAACTAAATCATACAAATATGAGAAACAAGTGAGGAGGCAAATTTCTGGAAGGATTACTGAACGAATGTTGTACCCAAGTTGGAAGTTTCAAATTACAAGTAAATTAAACCCATAGAGTCATCCCAGGGCCTCATCCTGTAAGATGCTTGATGTGGCCATGATTCAAACTTCAAAGTTAACAACTGGGAATGAATGACACAAGACCATGATGTTCCTAAAGAACTAATTAAAAAATGGTTCTACCTGGTCAAGATTTTTTCTTTTAGGCATGTGATTTTGTAATGATATACAGTTAATAAAAGTTGCTCTCACGAATGCACAAACTGAATTTTTCCTTCTACTTATCAAGTATGATTAATTTATGCATTTTAATCATTTTAACAGGAAACCTCTTTATGGTTCCCTATTTGCTCAAGCCCTATGGTAGAGGTTGATACCTAAACCAGCCATCTAATTGGTTAAGTGTTGCTACACTTTGCAAGGAACACAGCTATGTTAAAATGGCATGTATATTCAGTAGTTGTTATACAATGGTCTTGTGATTGCTATATACTACTTTTGCCAAGATTTTCAGGATCTAGGTCAGAGTTGAGATCTGGATTGCCACTCTGTTAAGATTGGATCTGAACTACCTAGCTATTACTTAGACCAACTGATTAATAAACCTGGACCTATACAGAGTTTTAAAACATTTCAAAACTCAAACCAACTTAAATGAATCCTAATCTACACTTGGATGGCATCAATCATTTAGTTGAAAATGATGTGTGCAAACAATCACCTAAACAGTAAAAAAGTTCACAAAAGTTCTCCTCAAAAGTAGTTTTATCACAACATTGCTTACGTGATGCTGCACAAAACCAATTATGACAATCCGGGTATCCTAGTTCCAGTAAATAAGTAGAACAATAGTAAATTAGACCTTAACCCATTTAATTAATAATGCTTTTATTATAATCAAATGTGTACAGGAATTTTTTATTGGTCCATTTTCCCTCACTTTTATCTTTTAGAATCATGAACCCATGTTTTCCTCCATTTTCACAGACTAGAAGCGCACAAAATAACTAATTTCCCAAAAAAGGAAAATCACCATAATTTGCAGAAATTTTGGAAATATAGAAAAAAGCAAGGAAAGAAGACCATCATATATATATATATATATATATATATATATATATGCACCCCAGAAAGGCAGGTGCATCGCCCCACGAGACTCATTAAAGGATCCAAGTATCAAGAAGATGTTCCAAGAGGAAAGATGAACATCTCAATAGATTTGGGAGGATGAATGACCTAAAAGGGAAAATAAATAAAAAAAGGTATAATGCCTTCTATAAAAAATGCAAATGTATTTATATTAAATATGGGGATGGAAACATCAAGAAAAAAGTTATGCACTCAAACATGAGCTGCTTTCCCCTTTGCACAAAAAGACCAGCACGGAAGCATTCATGTTCACCTTTTTTTTCCAGAAAAAAGGAAACTATATTAACAGCATTCATGTTCGCTTATCAATGTCTGGGAGATATGACAATCATCAATATGGGGTAGCACATTAGCTGAAGGTATTTCCACTATTTCCCTAACTTCGTTATTAGCCTTAAAAGTTAGAATCATGCGACAAGATAGCTGAGATTATATTGTGGACTGATCCTTGGCGTAGGGACTACTATTGTCGAAAAGCATGAAATCTCTCGATAATGGTGCACAAAGTAGCCTGAAGCTAGGGAAAACAGCTGCCACTTCAAAGCTAGTTTGTACCCATGTGCACAATGTAAAACACAGTAAGAACTTCCCGCGGGGAGTACCTGAAGCAGCCTATGGGTAGTCCGCGGCGGCGGCTTCGGCTCGTCAAGTGGCAGGGGCATGCGCTTCCCCTTCCCAGCCCTGTTTTCTTCATCCCTCCTCCTCCTCCTCAGCTACGGCGTGCATTGATGATTCAACCAAATACAACAAAGATTGAAGAATTACACAGGGGAGTAGATACAGTTAATGAGAAAAGAGGAAGAATAAATCGAACCTTGTGGGCAGATAGGGAGATGCAGTCCGACGGGTCGAGGCCGTGGGTCTCCAGTATTTCTTGCTTCCGCTCCAACTCACGCCCGTAGACCGGCCTAGCATCTGCGCCACGCCACGAAACATTCCAACAAATAGGCCCGGGTTAGTCGGTTGAGTAATTCGTGTAGAGAGTGGTGAAGGAAGAAGATTATTCATACTGGAGGAGGAGGAGAGGATGAGAACGGAAGTGCGGCGGCGGTGAGGGTCGGCATTGGGGAAGCCGAAGAGGGGAAAGAGGGCGGCGGGGAGGGATGAAGGGCTTGCGGAAGTACGAAGATGACGCTGTTGACGGTGATGAAGGGAGGAGAACGGAGGAGAAGGAGAGAGGGCAGAGGACGCCATCAGCGGCAGCGACGCCCAATTATGCTCGGGTTGAGGGGAGGGAGGGGGAAGAGCCAATCCATGAAACAGATCATATAAATATCTTTGCATAAATATTATCGGAGTCTCAAAACCGCACCAACACGAATACCGGCCCTGTTATTGGAGAGGTACGGCAGCTATTTGGTCGATCGCACGTGGGTGCCCACAGGTAATCTAATCAACAGTCAGGTACACGGGTCTTTGGCGATTAAAATGCAAAAGCTTGATACTCAGAGTGTTCCCACTAATCTACCTGCCTTAATGATTGGTGATAACGATGGTTGTTTGGCGAGTCCCGCAGTCCGTCCCAAATAGAATCCGACGGATGTTCGTGTCATTATACCCCTTTAGAAGCCGCCTATGTTAAGCTAATTAATTTTTTGAAATCTAAATAAAAGGGGAACGATCATATTCTCACAGTGTTGTTAAATGGTTCGTCTAGTAATGGTCAGCCTAGACGATGAACATTTAATTTATATTATAATATTTATATAAATATACTTATCTTAAATGTCATCGATTTTATTTATATATTTATCTTAAAACAACGATACTATAGGTGGTGGCAGACCAACGACACTATCGATTTTATCTTAAATGTCAACGTCCTAGTTATATTTTCGATGGTGACGGACAACGACACTTTAGGCGGTTGTTGTGGATGAGAAAAGAAGACAAATGGAGTGGAGGAAGAATATGACATAGATGTCGACACTTTACGTTTGTGTCAATACCGATGTAGATGTCAAGCAGCCCTTTCGTCACTCTGCATCTACGTCGATGTCGACACAAATGTAGAGCATTAAAATTATCTTTCTACTCATCGTTTTTATGCTTTCGTAAGTAAAATCGAATAAATTAAGATAAATGAAACTATATATTTCATTTTTCATAACTATAAAGATTTCAATATAATTTTTTTAAACCTAAGAATGCTAACAAAGTTTGATCACTTGAGATAATATATAATTAGTTTTTGAAAAAATGACTTAAATTTTACAGAATTAACAAACCTATTTACACTTAAATAATATGCATTGAAAAGTGCACATAAAAATCTAAATATCTTATATAAAAATCTCACTTAAAAAAACATACTTTTTCACACATGATTGAAGCGGAGATGGCAATGGTCATGGCAATGATATAAGAAGAAGAGCTAATGATGGAATCAAGTCAGCAGACACATGTCAAATCAGGTGATATATCGTGTGAAGAATGTGTTAGATAAAACTTATATCTAGTCGAACACTCCAATGATACACAAATAATTTCCTCTTCTACATGTAGACTGGGTTAGCATCTGTTTGGCAGAAAAAAAAATGCACAGCCTTCTTCTTTGAAGGTCAAGTAGAATTATTTTGGCAATCTGAAGTCGTCCAATCTAGTCCAACAAATCCCATTCAATGATTCTGTACAAGATAGCCAATTCAAGCGTGAGCCACAGAAAGACATGATTATAAGAGCTTGGTTCTCTGACTTTCTTATTCCTGTTGATTTGAATCTTTCTGCAGTTACCTCAGTTTCGTTGGAAATGCTTCACAAAATAACACTGGTTCTTTGCAAAAGTGTGTTCCTCTAAATCTTCCTGCCAACAATGGTTAGTCTAATTTTTAAGATCCATCATCCTACATATCATTCATTAGCTAAAAACCTACTCCTGTCAAGCGAGGAAATTGGTACAATTAATCTCCTAAGATTCCTTTTTCTTTTCTTTTTGAATAACCTCATCCTGTACATATTTAGAACCCTTTGAGCCCTACTTAATCCATATTGGCCACCACAACTTACTGTACACAATCATTCCTAAACACAGACAATCAAACAAAGACTGCCAATTTAGTTCTAGATGAAAATAGAGGGACTTGATGGTTGAAGGCTGATAAGTTGGTTTCGACCTCACGATAGCAGCCAAATTCTTCAGATTGACATGAATAGGAGGGTGCCAGGGAAGTTCACAATCCTACTAAAAGATGTCAGATATTGATCTTAGGACAGTAATAACAGATGGTAGACAGAGACATGCCTTGCTTCAGATTGGGACTGCTGCACTTGTTTGATCACCGCAGAAGATTCCAGCGAGAGTCCGGTCTCTGCTGGCTACTCAGATTGAATACATGACAGATCACAGGCAAAAAAAAAACAAAACAAAAAGGGATGACTGGCTGCTGAAGCAGAAAGGAAAAAGAGAAGAAAAGTTGAGCAACAAGGATTGAGGGATAAGGAGGAACCCTTGGCCAGAAAAGAAAATTACATTGGTGGACAGGAGGTCCTGTGAATAGGACTCTTTATGTCAAGAAACACAAAGACAAATCAAATCAAACTTTTCAACTACTTCAACGAACCGATTAGCAAATCCTAATCAATTAAGACCTTTTCCTAAAGGCCAGTGTCCAGATTCAGCAATATTGGAACATCTTTTATCCCAATTCCTCCCTCCTTTTCCAGTGTGCACAGCAAACTGCTGCTTGTTTCTTACCTATCAAAATTTTCTGAGAACTGACCAGGATTTGACTCGAAACAATTCCCACTCAAATAAGACATTTACCTAAACATCATGGTATTCAGATTCAACATGTTGGAACATCTTTTATTCCCTCCTTCGCCAGGGTGATCAACAGACTGCTCCTTGTTTCTTCACTAACAAAAATTTCCCACCAAACCCAAGTGACTAGAATTTGACACAAATCAAATCCTACTTTTACCTGAACATCATGTTCCAGATTCAACATAATGGAACAGCTTTTATTCCAATTACTCCCTCCATTTCCAGGTTGCACAATAAACTTCTGGTTGTTTCTTACCTGGCAAAAATTTTTCAAGCAACCTGAACTGACTAGAATTTGACTCAAATCAAATCTCATTCAAAATAAGACTTTTACCTAAACATCATGGTGTCCAGATTCAACATATTGGAACATCTTTTATTCAAATTTCTCTCTTCTTTTCCAGGGTGCACAGCAGGCTGCTGCTTGTTTCTTCTCTAACAAAAAATTTCCATGCAGCCCTATCTTGAGATTAAAAAATCAGTCCCAATACTTCGAGATATCAGATCTGTAGGTTGAATAATTGTGCTCGTAGATATGGGATAAATCCTCATGTTTACATCAATGACATGCATAAAATGACACCGAAAATATAAATGATTTAGAACTTTAGAAAAGGGATGGATGGAAATATTCAAACACTTAGAAAGCATGCTATGTCACTCCATTGCTAAGGGTGTTTTGATGGTTAACGAAAACCTAGGTACTTAGAGGAACAAACATAATAATCTAATATTGATTCCCTGTGAACAACACCTATAACAAGGAAAAAAGAGTATTGATAAATTTTGATCTTTAAGATGCAAAAACTGTTTGCCAGATACCTCTCTACTTAAGCAGCCTTCTAAAAGAAACAAAGACAAAGAATAGGTGAGGATATGAACACATGCAAACTTGACAAAATTTCCTCTTCTATTAATGATAGCCAGCAATCAACCACTGCTATCATAACCCTCAAGTGCCTTGTCTGTTGAAATAATCATCTGGAACATGAGATTCTGAATCATGTCTCTGTTGGGTGCAGACATACAGTTGCAGTAATCTTTGGTTTGAAACTTATAATCAAATCATGTGCTTAAACTATAAGCAGGTTCCTTATTTGTCAGTTCCCAAAAGAGAAGTCAGTTCCTAGGGTCACAACAATCAACAAAATACACCTCACTGTAACTCATCAAAACTATTACTTTAACCTGATTAATTCATATTGACCCTAAAAACCCATTCAACCACATGCAGGCCAAGTTCATCAGCAATTAATGACAATCATGCATTAGATAGACCTCAACCTATAATGATTTTATTGGAACTTCTTATTATGCTGATATTACTTGACCACAATTTTATTTATACCGTAAGAAACACACCCTAAATTAAAGAAATTAAAGAACATAGCAGGTTAGTTAATAGGATCATCCTTCTTGTGGAGTACTCCTGTTGGCAAGTAAACCAGTAAAAATCATCTGCTAAGGTATCATCCATGTAGAATTCATCAGGAACTTTCGGCACCAAACATAATGTTGTAATATCATTGGGTAGAACGATATCTTGGTTCATAGCAGTACAATATCTTGAAGCAGTACATGTTTACAGTGAGATAACAAGTTCCACTAACAAGATTACAAAGTAACCAAAATAAATCAAGAGTTTCCTCTTGAATTGACATATATATAGGAGACATTTAACATGTATGTTAAAGCTGAGCAATATATTTATTTTAGCATACATGTTGCCTATTACATGTAAAAACTCAATTTCTGAACTGAAAGTAAAGCTTGTATTCAGAAAAGAAATGGAAAGGGTAAACAATGCCCAGATTCTACACAGAAAAGATATATGCAAAAAATCTGATATCATCATAACAATCACAACCCAATTATGGATTTGATTTGGCTAACAAGAGCATCACAATTCAAGATTTTAAAAAAAATTATCATGCAAACATAATATTTTCAATAACCATGTAATTCTGAAATTTAGTGTACTCGGATGTCTGTCACCATGCAGTTAAGTAATACAGATATTTCAGATAAATCAAACATATAAACCATCATTCTACACTATTCAATCCCGAACAGTGTCCTGCATAGCCACCATATACCAGCAAAAGAGTAATAAAAAGATGTAAAAGAATGATTGCGTTGTATCCATGCAAGGAGAAATGAAACATCAGAGATTTCTAGGGCCCCTATGAGCCATGAGATGCACTATTAAACCACAGGAGATTTACGAGTAAAAAAGCATACTTTTAATTGACTATGAGAGTTTCTGACACATTGAAATGAACGATGGGCAAAATTACAGCACACACCACGAACAGATGGATCATGGTTATACTGGTATTAAGCACAGATATATTTCAGTTGCTAATAAAGCAAGCAAGCAAGCAATTTAAGAGACTATTTTGATTCAGTCAAGAAGAGGATCGAAAGCGAGAGAAAGGGGCAACTTTTCCTTGCCCGACTTCTATTCTGAGCGGCTGGCGAACCTCTCCACCTTAGCGTCGCTCAGATTGATCCCCACCATGGCCTCTCCCAGGCCGCAGCTCACCTCCGCCAGGATCTCTGGGTCGCTGTAATGGGTGACTGCCTGGACAATAGCCCTGGCCCTGCGCGCCGGATCACCGCTCTTGAAGATGCCGGAGCCGACGAACACGCCATCGCAGCCGAGCTGCATCATGAGGGCCGCGTCGGCGGGGGTGGCGACCCCACCGGCGGCGAAGTGGACGACAGGGAGCCTGCCGAGCTGCTTGGTCTGCATGACAAGGTCATAGGGGGCAGCGATGCGCTTGGCGAAGGTAAAGACCTCATCGTCGTCCATGTTGCGGAGGGCGCGGATGTCGCCCATGACGGAGCGGACGTGGCGGACGGCCTCGATGATGTTGCCGGTTCCGGCCTCACCCTTGGTGCGGATCATGGCGGCGCCCTCACGGATGCGGCGGAGGGCCTCGCCCAGGTCGCGGCAGCCGCACACGAATGGCACCCGGAAGTTGTGCTTGTTGATGTGGTTCTGCTCATCGGCCGGTGTGAGGACCTCGCTCTCGTCCACGTAGTCGACCGCGATGGCCTCCAGGATCTGCGCCTCCACGAAGTGGCCGATGCGGGCCTTGGCCATGACGGGGATCGTGACGGCGCGCTTGATCTCCTTGATGAGGCCAGGGTCGGACATGCGGGCGACGCCGCCTTGGGCGCGGATGTCCGCAGGGACACGCTCGAGCGCCATGACGGCACAGGCGCCCGCCTCCTCGGCAACGCGGGCCTGCTCGGGCGTGACCACGTCCATGATGACCCCGCCACGCAGCATCTGCGCCAGCCCCACCTTCACGGAGAAGGTGGACGACTTCTTCGGCTCCGTCAGGGCCGCGCCGTTGCCATAGACCATCACGACGCCGCTGTCCGACATGCTCGACGAAATGCTCTCCTCTCTCTCTCTCTCCCTCTCCCTCTCCCTCTCCCTCTCTCTCTTCCGACGATAGTAACGGTGAACTAAACGTAGTCTGGAAGCTTCCCTTCTCTAATCTCGATGCCAATCTCAAGTGTAGAGAGACGAGAGTGGGCGGTGGGGGGTATTTGTACGCGGCGGAGTAAAGCATACAAACAGCGATCGGTCCTAAATGCGCCACGTGGTCACTTCACGGCTGTTCGATTTTTTCTTTTATTTTGAGAGGATAAAGGAATTCAAAGCTGCATACTGTGGCTTATTTTTAATGAAAAATCACATATAAAAAAAATAACTCTGTGAATCACACAATTTTATTAATTTTAGGAAAGGATAAAAGGAAAAAAATAATTCCTACCTCTTATTTTGGGTTGGCTATTCTAAGGCCACCAAAGTATTTGACTACCTTTTGACCACTATAAAATTTTATACTCTCATATCCTCACTCCATTAATTATCTTTTCCAAATATCAAAATTATATATATTTTTTAAACTACCAAGAAATATTAGATAAATGTTTGAGGCAAGTAAAGTTTTTAAGTTCAAGTATGTTGACTTATAATCTGATATAAATAAAAAGTTGAAATCAAGTGAATATACAATAAAAATTTTATTCGAATTTATAGCATAGTTAATTGTTATTTCTGCAAGGTTATTAAATATTGACATATGATTTTTTTTCCAAAAAATTATTTTCTAAAAAATAATAAATTTGTATATCTCTAATAATCTTAGCTTTGATCCCGATCGTAAAAATAAATCATGCAATGTTCTGAGACAAAATTCTGTCTTGATTTATCATTTGTAAAAAATGAAAAATCCTGCATGAATCTCGTATGCCTCCTCGTTACACAACAATCGATAAATAAAATAAAATCAAAGAGAAAAAAAAAATATTACAGATATGGGAAATTTTATGTTTTCCTGTAAATATTTCAACACAATAATCTATAAAGCACTAACAAAACACTACATTTGGTTCATAGGCTAAATTCCTTTCAGCTAGTTTCAGATGTGATCCAGTTGGGGAACAGCAAGTATTTGATGATTCCATAAATATTACAATATCAATTTCTCAGGTCCTTTAATGAAATTATTTGTATTTATATACATCATAATACTAATTCATGGATCTCTCAATTCAACAAATAAGATAATCAAATCATTTCTTTTGGCTATTTCTAAAATTTGATACATTCTGTACCTTGCCAAAGAACCAATCAGATATCATCTAGCCAAATTAAATTCTATTATTATAACCCCATCATTTATGGGTTCATAAAAAATTAAACTATTTAAACCGAGATCAAAAGCATATACATAAAAAAATACACTCTTAATACGAAATGAATATGCATTTGGTTTGTAGTTTTCATTCCCTTCAACTATACATTGTACCGGATTCAGATAGACAGTACAAGATCATCTTCTGATGCTTTTAATGAAACAACATTTCCTATAGAAAACATGTCAGATTAGACAAACTATCAAATGAGAAGAAGGCTCAGACCAGATGTAGCATAACAAAAGTTGAAAATCGATAATAGCAATAAGCTATGAAGTATGAAGCACTGACAGAAACCGGGATTTGGTTCATAGGCTTTATTCCCTTCAATTAGTGACCATTGGCATGATCCTGGACCCGAAACACCATATATCTGTGCAAATACCTATTTTTATTCTTTGAATAAGATCAGGATCCACTTCTCCATCGAGGCTCGTATGAGCTTTGAACTCACATAAATTGAATGAGTTGATCAATTACTAGATCACTTTGATGAGAAAATGTTCTCCAAATCCTTATACAACCCTCTTAACTTCAGCTTGCCGTCCCCCTTTGACTTGGAGTCAGATGATGATGTTACAGAAGAGCTTCTGCTTCTCTTTCCACTCCAAAACACACTTCTCTGGTACATGCTGCTTGAAGGGTCATTAGGAGCTCCTGCATCTTCTCTACTGAAGCTAGTCTTTGCATCCTCTCTTAGTTGTCTCAGCCATGACCCTTCACTTGTACCTGAAGTTCTTTGGACTTGACCGATGGGAGTAACTGTAATTCCACTGTCTCCTTCTCCATTTCTGGAGGATAACTGGTTGTTCAGATTTGTTGACAGCCGTGTGGGTAGCACGATTAGTAAAAGTCCACCAAGAGCTCTTTTTAATCCTGAAGAGAATGAGTTCCTAGTTGCACTCAGTCGAATAACTTGGCGATATAAGACATACCATTCGTTGACCAGTTGTGCAGTAAACATGATGATGAACATTGCCAGCATGAAAAACCCTATTCTCCTCTCATTAGCACTAGAGAAATCCTTCTCCAGTAGAGCAAGGCAAGCCCCATATAAACCCACTTCACCAGCTACTGAGATAATCTCAACAAACTGCACCTTCTTTTTAATAAAGGGCTTTTTCAAGACAAGGAAAAAAAGTTGGAAAGACGTGATGGACAAAATAATGAGGGTTGGAATCCTAGAAGGCCTATTTGATGAATAAGCACCAGCCAAAATTCCAAGAGAGACACGTTTAATTGATTCCAGAAGTGTATAGTAAATTCGGAGGATGCCAAAGAGTTTCTGGATAAATGGGGCTTCTGCATCTTCAGTCTCATCTTCAGAAGCAATGATTCGGTCTTGGTCTTCATGTTTTGCTTGATTCCCCTCGCTAGAAATTTGTGTCAACATGTACTTTGGTGGCCCTCTGAGGTCTTCGAATAATGGACCTAGTTTTGTTTGATTAATTGATTTATGTTGATCTGTCCAAGTCCATTGGCCTCTTTTCCCAGGACCAAGAGTTACACGGATAAACTCTTGATACCAATGGAACTCTTGCCCCTCTTGATGAACTTCTTTGTACTGCAGAAGCTTAGCCATTGTGATGCCAATTGAGAGGAACAGCAGCAAGGAGATAAGGAAAGATGTGGAGATACCCAGGAGTGCAACTCCAACAACAATACCTGTAGATGTTTTCCCTTGTTTCGACAAGAGAAGAAGAAAGTCAATTAGAAGTGATTCAAATATCAGAACGATCTCGACTTTTGAAGAATGTTATACAAATTAAAAGTGATGTTAGCTGAGGCATAGTTGTTATGTGGATTAAGTTAAAATATGACAGGAAAATTGATCAATCTCCAGTAAATTATAATCAATTTCTCTACCGAAAATAAGCACATCTCTACCAATATCTTTGCTACGCTTGATTAAGATGAAAAAGGAATTTATGTTTAGCTGCAGTTACCTTTAATTAAAGCAGCAGATGCCTGGCATATACATGGTAATGCAAGCATAACCAAAATTAATTCGAACCTTGGGAACACCAGAGCTCCATACTCTTCTTGCTTTTCTGAATCCCTCCTCAATTTCAAAAGGCAAAGAATTGCCACATGGAGCAAGGTCAGCCCACCACCAAATATAGCTAACCAGAACATGTTTCTACCAAAATGCTTCCACCTGTTGCGATAAAATCTGCTTGAGTTCTTTACATACTAAATTTGGTATGATTACATATTCAGTAAAAATATACCGGTAAACTCATTTGTCTAATTTTTTAAAAAAAATCACATGGTGGAACTTAATTATTTTTCTCAACAGTTAGCAGGACAATCTTGATTTAAGCAGGACATAAGGAAAAAAACACAAAATATGCCTTGCCTCTGTTTGACCTACCTATCTGAATTTCGTGAAATCATAATGAATTCAGCTTCAGGATTAAAGTTCTGATTCTGCAAGCATACAATCACAAAATGATTCAATTGGAATACAAGTTACTACAGACATTAGTGAAAATATGTGAAGACAGGAAAATCTGACCTCAAGAAATGACATGTATTCCCCTGGCATAAGTGGCTTTCCATGTACAGAAGGGTCCACTCCCAGGATTTGGTTTGTAGTCAATGGGGATTTAAAAGTTCTCAACTTGCTTCTTTCCCATATTTCAAAATAAGCCCCAAGTGTAAACGTTGAATTTTCAATAAATGAATTGTTGGAGCTCGATTCCCATGGGAGATGAATGTATGGAATACTCCATTCTATGCCCCTAGAAAATTCATAATACTCAACAGGAACGGTAACTACCAACCATCTACAGAGTGCAAAAATTTGGACGTGGCATAAAATCCGCTGTAGAAAAGGAAAGACAAGCAGTCAATATCCTTCACGAATATAGAACCCTATGTCCTAGCACCCCAATCTTTTTTCAAGCTTATAGACTAAAATCCAATTTTAACTGAATCCAAGAGACCTCTACTTTTTGTTAGAGTCCTTTTCCATGCTTCGTCTAATGGCAATCATTCTAAATATGTAAAGCCATATTTGCATTAAACTAGTCATGTCATGAAGCCATATTTTCTTTCAACTAGTTTAAGTATGTAATCATCTGTACTTAGGGATCGCTAGGCAGTTGCCATGTTTAATCATTGTGTGAAAGTCAACATTCAAGAAAGGCTGATTACCAGATTCTAACTGATCTTAGGAGGGCCTCAATTGAAGATTAATCCCAAAGAGTGTACTTGTTTTAAGTCAAATGTCTTGACTTTTTCGAAGGCAAATAGTCTATCATAGTTATGTACTCTTCAATCCATTACAATTAATTCCCATGTTTTCCTATAAATGTGAACTTATACTTCCCTTTGAAAAAATGACTGGCCCATCAATATGGTGATATACACCAACTGCTACATCGGTACATCCTATGCTATTAAAACAAGTCCATGACTGAGTAGTAAATAAAGACATAGCTTTTAGATAACATTTCAATGACCATGAGCACTGTCATTTATATAATACAGAAAACTTCAAACAAACTAAATTCGGTTATACCTAGCTTGGACTAATGCCTGTCCAATTCAAATTGAGCAAAATGATGAATTTATGCACAAAAAAGGATACCAAAAGAACATAAATATACAAGGCCCATGATAGATCTTATTTTTGAATACATGAACAATTTGAAGTGTATTAAGTATTAACAATTTTTCTTATTAATGTAAGTACAATCTGTGTTTTTTTTTTTACTAATAAACTGTAATGTCATTTTGAGTTTTTTTAGGAACTGATATGAACACAGGTGATGCTTAGGAAATCGAGAGTTATGGTTAGCTTCTTATTGAATTGATATGACATCAAAAGGAAAAAAAAACAACTTAATAATCTAGTAATTTCTAAGTTTCAAAAGCTTCTGCGCTCTACCAAAAGGTTCCTTGATGGTTCAGAAACAACATATGATTTCTGTCCAGAAATTGCTCCAGAATATAGAAGGCTCGAAGATGAAAGAGTAAGGAGGGTTGCCACCATTGATGTCATTGCAAGTGCAACAGTAGCAACTATTGATAACAATGATGATACTGTGGGCGTGGAATCTGTCACATTTAAGGAGAATTTCAATCGAATACCATCCCAAAAGAAAAGTATAAATAGTAAGTCAGACACTCTGTAATTATACTTTGATCATATTTCAAATTTTAGAGGCCCAAATTGAAAAGAAATGTCAAACCAAGTCAGAAGTAAACGATCACATTGTAAAATGTAAGTAAGAGTACGAAGTAAGTTGCATAGCACCAAATCTTTCACTAGTCAAATGCATATATAAGTAAATTTAGGAGAATTGTGAATTATATATTAAGGCAAGAAAACAGTCAAAAGCATATTGAGCTATAAATTTTTAGTTTCCGGGTGAAATATTGTTGTTTCATGCCAGTAACATTTAGAATGCAACACATAAAGCAAAACCAAAGTTATCAAACTGAAAAGATTAATTATTTCTTGTAAATAATGACTTGTCTTAGAATATTTGAAATAGGTAAGAGGCCTTGACTGAATGTGCTAAAGGAGATGAAAAAAGAACTTAAGAACCAAAAAGAACGCAGATTTGAATTTCACTACTCCATGAGGTCACATCAACATGTTCAAGCTAACATGGACCATGCAGCCATATGCATACTGCATACGTACATTCAACTGTATATGCAGCCATATTTTCACTGCTATGTGGCCATTAAGCAGTTGCATAGTATATGCAACCATCTGTAATAACATCACATACTGAGACTGGATAGGTCTATGCAATGTGCTCATAAGACTGCATGCACATATTGTAGCCACAGCTTTGTCAAACATTGTTTTGTAGTGATCTTAAGCCTAGATGAAGAAATTTGATCCAGAATGATCTGGATTCTAAATCCCACAATCATGATGCGGATCCTATTAAATCTTTGGTGGAAAATGATGAAATGATGATTACCAGAAACCTTAATTGATTTGATAGAAATTTATGTCGCATTATGTTAAGGGAAAATTAGCAAATTAAGGACAAGGTAGTAAGGAGATAGGCAGCAACTTAATGTTGTAGTATAAGATAAAGGAGGAAGATAAACATATGTAGAAAGGCTTAAGAACTTTACAAAAGAGAACACATAGCCACTGGCCAAAGAAAGTAGCTGCACGTACTGCCCTTATTTAAATGCTTCACGGAACTCATTCTAACTAAACAAATTGAAGGGTAATAATTTACTACTATGGAAAATTTATAATCCCATACAATCATATCTAAAAGACATCTAGAACTCACCATTTAGGTACAAAGGGCTTAATAACTTCCGGAAGGTAACATATGTGTAAGCATTAGGACAACTCATAATGGGAACATAAAACCTGATAATAAACTACAAAGAAACTTCACTTGGAAATCCATATAAAATATAAAAGTGGGTCCCATCAAACTGCAGCCAGATCAATCTTGAACTCAGACTAGCACAATGACCAACTACAAATATCTATCATACATTTGCTACCTCCGCAGGAATAGAAATAATTTTATAGCAATGGCTACCAAACCTTTTACTGCTTGCTCAAGAACTCCTCACCATTAAATGTAAAGTTTATTTATATACATGTTGTCCTTTTCTAACATCAGAGGAAACCACATGTATTTCTAGGGCCATTTTATATGTCACTGCATCTGCTAAGGTTTGCATAAATTTTTGTGTTCTCAATGATACAAACTTTTCAGCTAAAATCTGCAAACTGATCCTCAATACGTTGAAGTTAAAAAAACAGAAACAATTATGACATGAAATGATATAAATTTGTGTTTCAGAGTGATAGATGAGAAAGAACTTTTACACACGGAAAAACAGAAAACCTTACAGTGATTCACTTGTAGAAGGTTTGATGCAAGGTTCTTGTTTCCGGCAATATCTGTTGTCCTATTTTCAGGAACTTCCACTGATATCACACTACCATTGCCGTGTATTTCACTAATATATGTGCTCTTTGTTATTTCATGAAAACTAATCTCAAAGCCAACAAGAAACTCTCAGTAGTCAGGGCCACTAAACCAACTTATGTTAAAGCATAGAACGATGAGCTTTAAGTAAAAGTATTCACAAGCAGCGAAAAGCATACCTCAGTATCGATCCTCCAGAAATTATTATAGCTGAAGAATTAAAGTTAAAAACAGGCTTCTCAAAGTTTATCAGCACTGGGATTTTATGTTGTCTGGTCCGCATGTTAGAAGTTGTACTCAGCCTTACAGATGGCCTGTCAGCATCTAATTATTCAGGACCAATTAACATGTATCAGATAAGGGTGGTAAAAATAAGTCATGGATGGATAAAGAGCAACTCAGAAACATTATAGTTCATTTTCTGAAAAAGGAAAGCACCAGGAAGTTTACACAGCTTGATATTGATCTTATCCGTGGAAATTATGTAGAAAAGTTCAGTTTCTAATGTTGCAAACCTACACTAAGTCTTGTATCATCATCATGTAAAGTGACATCTATGTAGTAAAAATATGAATATACTATTTCCAATGGGTTCTTCAAGTGTATTAGATAAAAATGGAAATCATGGATTTTAGTTTCGGTAGTGGTAATTGATGCTGACCGGTTTTGGCGATCTATGACTGATGGTATGCAATTGCCTGCTGTGATTCAAAACTGAGCCCATGCTCATTAAACTCACCCTGTCAGGTTTACTGGATAGGAAGCTGATCGGTACTGACCATACTGTAACATATGGTAAGCCTACAGCCTGATAGCAGTACCAACTCCTTTTTCTAGTTTTCTAATATATTGACAACTATTGACATTTTTTTTTTTCCCTTCTGTCTCATCCTCTGCCCCCTCTATCTCCACCTCCTCTTCCACCTCCTTCTATTCCTCCTCAGCCACCTCCTCCGACTCCTCTGCCTCCACCTTTGTCATGTCGTCACCTCCTCCAACTCATCCTCCTACCGCCTAAACCTCTTTCTTTGCCTTTTCCCTTTCTTTTCTCAATCTTTCTCCATGGTCCAAGTGGTACCGACTATTACCAGTCTGTACCAAGCATTAACCAGTGATGGTATCATACCGATTTGGCTATCAATATCAGACCGAGATTTTAATTCTTGATAAAAATTACAAGACTTTTGAATATATCTGGAAAATTAGGTTTCATGCACTAAAATTACAATAAGCTTTTAAAGCATCAACATATAATCATTTATGTAACATGGATATTCATGTGACAATGGAATTTTTCCCATATTCATTTGCCTTTCGTATTGAATTTGTGATTTGAATAATATTATAAGGTAAAAATTTCTAAATTGCTACTTGAAATAGTATTCACACAACCCCAAATTTTCATATCATAGGAAAAAGTCAAAAAATTCTGGAATAGAATTTAAAACTACTAAAAGTGTACCATAAAGGAATGTGATTGGATCTGATGGAGAAACTGGAGTCCCTTGTCTGGTGATTATATATGTAGTATCACAACTTATAGTAACAACAGTCATGCTTGAAATATTTTGTACCTAAAAGAAGCATATACTTGAAGGCATAAATTTTGAAGAAAATCAGATACAATAATTAAAATTTGAATAACTGAAGTGAACATTTAAAACAACTGACTAGGTAGCCAAACCGACGGTTTCCAAGATTACTCTTATTTGTCGGAACAAGTAAACCACTACTTGCATGAAGAAGATCCAGAATTTCTTCAGATGAATTAAGAACTGGCTCTGAGAATGACAGATAAATTTTCAAATCCCTAGCACTGTTACTAGCTTGCACAGTTCGAAGCAAGCCATTAAGTTGAAGTAGCTTTTCTGGGACGTGACTTGTCAAGTTCATGAAAACACTTCTTCTATCTGCAAGTTGCAAAGGAAGAGGAAAGGTGAAAAAGCACTACCAAGACATCGCATATGAGTCTATCTTGATGCTTCAATGTACTACATTAATGAAAAACTAATTACTTAAAGTCTTAAACCACAGCTTGAAGCCTTGAATTTTAGAATCGATGGCGCATGCAAGATATCAACACCATGGACTTAGCATTGGCAGCATGAAATGTTCAGAGTTTTTTGATCTAGCTTGACACTTCGATAATTCAGGAAATTGAACATATTATACAAGCATGATATTACTTTTGTAAGGCAATTTTTTTATATATAATTTAATATTTGGAAAAATGCAGAGATAATTATGTAAAATAGTTTCTTCATTCTCACCTCATAGCATAAAAGAAATTGAAGTGAATGCAAATTTTGCAAGTAATATGATTGTCAGGCCTTTTAGACAATCCAGTGTGAGTTTTAGATTATTAAGAACAAATCCAAAAATAAAACCTTAATATATGCAGTTAGATGAAACCTTGATAAGATTAAAGAAGCAATTATATGAAGCAGATAGCATACCAAAATGCAATATGAAACTTGAATCTGATGATTGTTTGAACATGTTCCCAGCATTGTCAGTACAAAATACCTTATCCATTGCCAGTATCAAACGACCAAACTGAACATCAGCTGATATTCCCACCATAAAGGAAAATTTCAGGCCAGGAAGAAGAACCCTTAGAGTAGATGGTAAAACACGGCCGGCTCCATAAATGAGAAGCTATAGAAAAGAGAAGCAATCAGATAATTGACCTTTTACCTTTAAGGAAAAACAAAGAAAAAGGGATGG
Organism: Musa acuminata AAA Group; assembly: GCF_036884655.1. Classification (NCBI taxonomy): domain Eukaryota; kingdom Viridiplantae; phylum Streptophyta; class Magnoliopsida; order Zingiberales; family Musaceae; genus Musa; species Musa acuminata. The sequence continues at coordinate 11,143,405 of NC_088348.1, forward strand.
AGAAAACAAAGGTAGATATGGAAAATCTTAAAGCCTAATACCTGGAAATTATATGGCAAACAAGAATTTATTTCATGTAGGTAAGCACCGAAGACAGAAATTAAGGCACATCAATTAATCAGATAAACTAGCTGGACAAGTCATCCTAATACCATGTCTAAACAGGACAACAAGGGATAGCGAAGTAAGAGATTTCCAACCATGTGAGAAAAGAACAACAATTGCTGTATAGTGAATCTAAAAGGGATAAATATCCTTCAATTCATAGTTTGATGGCCTATCAAGCTGGCTACATGGACTGCGGCAAGTGCCTCCCAACACCACGTATACTCAAATCCTACAAAAATTTCTGTGGCACAAGTTGGCATTTCATGTGTTGATATGCCAATGCTTACCAAACCCATACAAGACCAAATGGGGACTGGCGTGACTCTAATACTAAACAATCAAACCAAAATTTAAAATTTTCAGCATACATACATCGCAATGACTGGGGGAACATTTAAATCCACCTCCACTGGTGCAAGGTTCACTGAAAGAAACATTGACTGAAATATTTAACGCATTTGTGAAAGATGCAGCAGAAATATAGGCAGTAGGGGAAATTGTATCTGCAGTGAAAGGACAACAAAGTCAGAAACTGAAGTGCCTTAACCGTCAAGGTACAGTTTAGCTCAAAGATAAACAATCACCAAGCAATACCTTGAAAATTATTAGGTAGATAATCAGTAGTTATTAGGTAGATAATCCTACAGAGCAGTCCCTTGTCAAGACATGGAACACTATGCAACTTGATATGAAGATATTCTCAAAGGAAATTTTCTCCAAATAGAACTAAGAAGCTGATCCTTTCATAATTTAAGCATGAAATATACAATATACATAATCAATAATTGGAAATTGTGCTGATTTGGAACATTTATTTGAGATGCTGAGAAATTAAATTGATACAAGAAAGACTGCTTGGAAGATTAAATGTTTAAAATTTAAATTTGTCAAATTTTAACATAAAGCTAAAAGAAGATATCATAGAAGATACATGATAACTTTCATGACAAAATGTCACCAAATTTATCAAAAAAGGAATCAGGAAGACGAGGGCAGTTTCTTAACCAACAGTCCAATTATAGCTGGCACAACGAACTCCTTGGGAACCACTGGAGCAGATCTTAAAGGTATGATTTCCATCGAGCAAGCCTGAGTATGTAACTTCCTTCCGTTCACAAGCAAAAGAATTGTAGTTATCTAACTGCATTATGTGCAAACAGTGATAATTAGAAAGAGAAAAACATTAGCAAACCAATATTTTTTTAAGACTAATTATCACAATAGGCAATTCAGTGAAGGGCTTCATCTTTTCTCTATTTGATACAGTATCTTAACTATTAATTCAAAACATATTCATGACATGACCTTAATGTACAGAAAACATTATATGTTGTGAGCTTTTCCATTACACTGTAACATGTTGCACATGCCTAATAGTAATATTAATTTTAAATTGTTAAATTTAAACACTAAAGATTATTAAATTTTGATAGGAAACAAATAACCATCTAATACACCTACATGTGTGTTTCAAATTATATATCAACTTCTTTCAAGTATCCTTCTCTACACTAATTTTTCAATCATGAAACATTCGTTGATCAGTTTCAAATTCTTTCAGTTTCTTCAATAATATAACTTTTGGTTGCTTCCTATATCTGATGAAAAATAGACATTGCATAAATGCCAGTATTTTTGAAACCAACTTCTTCAAATTGTTTTTCTCTAATCTATTGATCTATAAATTATTATAGGCTCTAGGCTATATTAAAGGGAGTGAATAAGACTGTATAAAATTAAAGCTCAAGACTAAAACTGATTCCATTCGAAGCTACAAAATGTTCAAGTGTGAAACAATTAAGGTACACTTAGATATCTGCTTCACCAATCTAGCAGCAATCGATGCAGTAAGTTTGGAGATAGTTTAGAATAAGGGAGGCGATAAGAAGGAGAAAGCACGAATTGTTCATGGTGGTTTGGTTATAATCCTCCAGTATTCTATTATAGCACCTTTGCAGGTGAAGGCAACTACCAGACCGCCTCAGCATCTCCTTTCTGAGCTCAAAGAACAATGCCTTACAATAGAAGTCTCTTCTTTCAGTCCAGGTGTTAACACCTGGCCCACAAAACCCAATCCAATGAAGGCTTTGAAGTTCATACAACTAATAGCATGAGGCATCTCCTTTCTGAGCTCAAAGAACAATGCCTTCCAATAGAAGTCTCTTCTTTCAGTCCAGTATTAACACCTGGCCGACAAAACCCAATCCAAATAAGGCTTTGAAGTTCATACAGCTAATAGCATTTCCATAGTCTTGAGACAGTTGATCACTGATCGCATCCCTCCAACCATGTATCTTGTAATTTCTCTGTTTGTTACTTCCTATAATTGTTAATCAGTGACATTTTCATAAACTAATGAGCACAAGTTGAATATCTCACTAACATGACAGCGGATCTGACTTTGTGACACTGGAAGTTACTACCACAAGAAAAATTCTTTCAAGATCGACCGATTACTTCTTTAAAAGATCTGTAGCATGAAACCACGCATCCAATATATATTAGGATGTAGCTATTGATATTTATGGTGCTTGAAGAGCAAACATGTTCTAAAAACTAGCAAGCAAGTTTTAAATCCCAAAGTAGCCACATGAGAAAGCACCGACGTTGAACATTAGCAATGGGTAAGATACATGATATTGCTATTCTGCATAGTTAGACTCCACAGATTGACGTTATTAGCTCCTCTGTTATACGCATTCCTGCAAAAAGATTTCTCTTCAAACAATATTTGCATCTTTAAAGCTTGCATATTTACAGATATAATTACTCGATAAGTGCTGGAGCTTTTCTAATAAAAGAAAGAAGAAGCCCCATATTCTGCTCTATGTACTATTTGAGTGCCAATTAGCTGGCACATAGTTTAACTTGCAGATCGATCAAGAAAGATTACAAGAAGAGAGAAGCTTGTGAAGAGAGCAAGAAACGGGATTGAACTGACAAACCTTGCGGCTGATACTGCAGTCGTGGCATGAGCTGCCATTCCTCCCCTCCGTGACCTCAAACTGAAATGTAGCTGACGATGAGGCCGAGAAGACCGGAGGGACCTTCAAGAACTTCACAGCAGCATCAGAGTCAACATCTGCATCCACTAAGAGTATAGCCATGACAGTCCAGGAGATGAGGGGAGGGAGCCGGCACAGAGCTCCCCAGCGGCTACCCATCACAGGGGCACCCAAGATGGTGAGCCTCCGGCTGCTATGTGAGGCGGTGGCCCTCCCCAAACAACTCCCCCGAAAGAAAGAAGACTCCTCCTTTGAGCCTGCAGTGTCAAAGATACTTGAACGTGGCCATCTCTCTCTCTCTCTCTCTGTCTCTCTCTCTCTCTGTATGAGGTAGTAGTAGTAGGATGGGAAAACAGGGGAAGAGGTGTGAGGAGGAGGTGGTCAGTTACATGGAAGTGGATACTGCAGATATATATAGCAAATGTAAGGCTATAAATGAGTGAAGCACCGCATCAGGGAGGGTGTTCTGATTCCTGAAATATTTGATGCTCTGCCTCATTTTTAATGATTAATAAACATAATGTAAATCTAATTCTATAGTTTAATTTCTAAAGGGCTGATTTATGTCTTACAATTCATTCATAGTTAAGTTTATAATTTAAGGATGACATTACAAATGCCTTATTATTAGTCATAATTAAAGTATTCTAAAAATTTAAAATATATATATATATATATATGTTTTATGCTTGTTATAAATGGATTATAATTGAATATGATTTTTTTTTTTTTTTTTTTACATTGACTTGTAATGAGAAGATATCAATTATTGACATGTAATAATTTTTTTTACAAAATTTCAAATTTGAAAATGGAAGATAAATAATAATGCATGTAGGTCATGAAATTATATCACTATGGTTTATTGGTTATTTGTGTTCTAAGTTTAGCTACGTATTAGATTAGATTAATAATATCTTAATCTTAATAACATAAAAAAAATTTCTTATAAATGACCCCAAATAGATAGAATTTATAACATCACGACTTATCACTGTTATTAGTAATAATAAAACTATTATAAAAAATTAAATATTTAAAAAATGATTTTATGTAATTATTATTAGTAATATGTAATACTAAGAAATCAATTAATGCTATGTAAATGAAAGAAAAGAAATATAATTTGTCAATATTTAAAGATAATACAAACATAATGAATGTTTCATCATGAAATCATATCATTATGGATCATGGATTGTTTGTATTTTAAGTTTAGTTATTTATTAGACCATATTAGTAAGATCCTGATAGTTGGAGCATTATGATTTATTGTTTTATATATATACATATATATATATATATATATATATATATATATATATATATATATATATATATATATATATATATACATATATATATATATATACATATATATATATATATATACATATATATATATATATACATATATATATATATATACATATATATATATATATATATATATATATATATATATATATTAGATTAATTATATATCTAAAAGTATATTTAATTTTGTAAAAAATGAATAGATTTGAATATGATTCTATTGACTTTTTTATATTAATCTGTATCATTACTAATAACAGGGAGAAATCTTTAAATGCATAGGGTTCATGTCAGCCCCATGCACGCATGAGTAGGTTATGTACTTCATTTAAATGCGGATTACTCTTCTACTGTTGTGGATTTTCATTTTTCTTTTACTAACCGCAGTGACGAATTAAAAGAACCGATGGAAACCCGTAAATATTTTTTAGATTGTTTAATTGAAATCACGTTATTCGGAGGATAAGGAATTCTAATATGGAAAAACTTTTTATAGAAAAAATATTCTTAGAAATAAAGGGTTAATTATCCTATAAATAATAGAAACATCTTAAGATGATAAGGAAACAAACACACTTTATATGCTTTATGACTTTTTTAATAGATTTAGTTAGATTGATGAGATATATACAATTGATTCTTCAAAATTCATATGATCAGAGGGTATAACAAGAAGTGACTCCGAGTTTACTCAAAAGAAAAAGAGCTTAATTTCTTGAATTTATATTATCATCGAACCATGTAAATTTTGTATTTACTATTTTTTGGATTTATGCTGATTGTTATTTGCTTAATTATTCCTATCATGTAATAATATTTCTGGGATTCAATATTAGTTTTAGTCATTTCCAAGATGTAGGAAGCAGTCTCTTCTCACTTTGTTCAGCCATAAAAAGCTGGATCGGAACAGTCGTCCTTTACTCTCAACCTACAGAATGAATGATGAGCTACGAAACAAGCAATGGGTGGCAAAGAATTGGCCTTCCAACTTATGGTGAGGAAGAGAAGCTTTATCCAAGATCGATCGATTGACAAATTAGTTTGAAAACCAACTACTTTCTTTTTTTTTTTTTTTTTTTTGGTAGATTTATAAAAGTTAAAGAGAATTTCTTTTTTTTTTTCTTCAAATTTTATCCCAACATAGTGTATTACAAATTTTAATTTGAACTAAATCAAAAGAGAATTTTATTCTTTATATTTATTATTCTTTAATAGTGAAGGATTTGATTTTTTTATGTAGTTATAGACAATTCTTGTGTTCACTATTTTTATATCTATATTTTATTATTATTATTTTTTAGTGGGAAACTTTTCATGTTGACCCATTTTAATCGTGCACTATTTTTTTAGTTTAATTAGTGCAAAGATGCTGGAAGACTCTTCTCACTTTTTTTTACAGCTGAAGGCTAAAACAAAACAATCACATCCTTCACTGTCATTCTAAGAGAATGAATGATGAGCTACAGAACAAACAATAAACAATGTGTAGCGAAGAATTTCAAGACATTGACATATTCTCTAGTTATTTATAAAAAGGGACGATTTTTCTTAATAGAGTAATAAAATTTATTTAGATAATTAGAATAATCTTATCTGCTATCATGCCCCCACAAGATGATACTCCTATCAAGGAGACCAATCTTAAATCGATGCAATGCAAAAGATTTACGAGCGACAAGCTTCGTGAGTGAGTAGACTAATTGAACAACCATATGGACATGAGAAACACAAAGTTGACGACGAGAAACTTGATCACGCAGAAAGTGGAAGTCGATAGTAATATGTTTCGTACGGGAGTAAAATATTGGATTAGCACACAAATAGGAAGCATGACATTATCATAATATATTATAGGAGTGGAATTGATGTTGAGTTCTTGGAGGAGATTTGTGATCCAATTGAGTTTTGCAGTGCCAGTGGTAATGGCATGATATTTAGCTTCAGTTGTAGACCGTGCAATTGTTTTTTGCTTCTTAGAACTCTAACTTATTGGATTAGCACCAAAGAAGACAATATACCCCGATGTGGATGTTCTATCATTAAAGTTGCCTACCCAATTAGCATCAGCAAAGGCATGAAGATGAAGCGGAGAGTGTTTACAAAGAAAAAGACCATGATTGAAGGTTCCTTTAAGATACCGCAAAATTCATTTGACCGCAGACCAGTGCATAGTAGACAGCCTCTGATGGGGATATAAAGAGGAATAACCTTTGTATATGAACAAATACTAGAAGACCATAATACGCAGCAGAATAAAATGGAAACACAATCAAACAGAACACCAAGATATACGTGGAAAACCCCTTCAATGTGAAGGGTAAAAACCACAGGGCAAACTAGAGATAATCCACTATGAGAATAATGAATATACAAATCTCAATCTCTTGCCCAAAACCCTAGCAACAACCACAAGAGAATAACTGGGATACAAGGATCACGTCACTGCCCACAATATCTAAAACCTCCCCAAGTAATCACAGCAAGAGTCTACTGTAGATTTGATCTAACCTAAGATGAGAACACTGCTAAATGATTGAGAACAGTCTCTCTGCATTGTCCTTGTCTTCTTCCCTTTCTTTCTCTTCCTTTTCTGCCTTGTTCTCCTTCTTCTCTTTGGAATCCCGTGGCTCTCAAGATCTGCCTCGTTGCTGCCTTTTTATAGCCTTTTTCTACTTTTAAAACGTAGGCACCACACCCCCCTAATCTTAATTAGGGTTAGGTTAAGAGGGGGTGTGGGCTGTGGGCTGCCCTAGCCCACATGGGTTGAATATGGGCTATCAGCCCAACAGCCTCTGCATAAATTATGATAATTTGTTGATTACAAAGGAGATGTTTGGACGGGTAAGAGCTAAGTACTATAAAGAACCAACAACTTGACGGTATTGAGTGGGTTCCGTAGCAGGACTTCCATCAGATAATTTAAGAGAGCCACTAGCAGAGAGGGGGGTTGTAACTGCATTTGTATCCAGCATGTTTGTCTTTAATAATAAATCTTAAATGTACTTTCGTTGTGATAAAAAGAGACCTAAAGATATGAATGCAGCTTCGACGCCCAGAAAGTAGCCCAAGGGTCCTAGATCATTAAGTAAGAATTGATTTGCCAATTATTTGATGAATGTTTGGATTTTGACGGGATTATTGCCTGTGACAATAATGTCATCCACATATACTAGAATATATATATAAATAACGAGGTGTCAGATTTGGAGTTGAGAAAGCCAACGGAAGTAAAAAAGGAGCTAAGTTCAATGTACCGAGCTCTTGGAACCTAACGAAGTCCATAAATAGCTTTCCGAAGTTTACAAACATGCTTTGGATACTAAGGATGAGTGAAACCAGGAGGTTATTGCATAAAAACATATTCGGTTAGAAAACCCTATAAAAAGGTATTATTAACATTCAATTATCATAATTGCCAGCCTTCAGTTTTGACTAGACTCAAGATAAGCCAGATTGTAGTGGGCTTAACAACGGGACTAAACGTCTCTGTAAAATCAACTCCAAGTCGTTGATGAAACCCTTTGGTGATGAGGCATGCCTTATATCGGGCAACAGAGCCATCTGGGTTCTGCTTAATTCGAAAGACCCACTTACACCCGATGATGTTTTTTTAATAATGAAAGGGTATTAGATCCCACGTTGAGTTATGGAGGAGGGCATTATATTCTTCACACATTGCGGTACGCTAATGCAGAGATTTTTGGACTTGAGTGAATATGGTATGTTCATTTGGTGGATGATGAATCTATGATAGCATGTAGGTTAAGGACTTGACGCGGTTTGAAAATACCACTCTTAGATTATGTGGTCATAGGATGGTTGGAGACTACATGATCGGGAGGCTATGTTGGTGGTATAAGCGGTTAAGAGTCGGTGGCACAAGCCGGGTCAAGTAGAGACACGTCAGGGGCACTTGGTCGAGAAGGAGGTAAGGATAATGGTTATGTTTCGGAACTTATTACCTCATCAATTGGAGAAGAAAGGAGTGGAGTAGGAATGGGCAATTGCTGAACTAGAGTAGTATAGTGTGGATCATGAGGGGAGGAACTGGACGATGTCATGGGAGGCTCGTCCGGTTGGACCGAAAGCGGTGAGGATTGGATAGTGAAGTGGTCTGCATGGCAGGATAGTGATGGTTGTGGAAAGAAAAGTTAGACTTAACAAAAATAACAAAGCGTGATATAAAGACTTTGTGAGTGTGGTGATTATAGCAGTGGAAAGCATTATGTTTTAATAAGTAACCAATAAAGATGTAAGGAGTAGATCTTGATGTTAACTTATGAGAGGCATAAGGACGTAACCAAGGATAACATAGATAATCAAACACTCTGAGTTTACGAAGGTTTAGGGTTTTGTGAAATAGTGTGTCAAAGGGGGACTAGTATTATAGTACTAGTGTAGGTATTCTGTTAATAAGATAGACGACAGTTTGAAAGACTACGGTCCAAAATGTTGAAGGCATGGAAGCCTGATGTAGAAGTGTGAGCCTAGTTTATACTATATGCCGATATTTACGTTCGGTGGAGCCAACTAGTTGAGGAGTATGCGAGGGAGACTTGAGGTGTTGGATTCCACAAGCTGAGAAATATGATGCCAAAGCTTGATATTCACTGCCACCATCAGAGCAGACCATTTTGATTGTAGACTGAAAGTAGTTTTCGATCAAATTTCGGAAAGTGGGAAAGATGGTGGAAACATCATATTTATGGTGAATAAGATATAGCCATGTATACATAGTGAAGTGATATACAAAAATGACATAAAATATGAACTTATCAAAAGACATGATTGGAGCAGGACCCCAAACATCAGTATAAATAATTTTAAATGGTTTAGAGGAGGAAATGGAAGATGAGCCAAAAGGCTGCCGATGACTTTTATTACTAAGACATGCATCATAATGCATTATATAACTAGTGGATTTAAAAATAGGAAGAGAGTAACGAGAAAGTAATTTCTGCTTAATAAGGGACGAGGGATGACCAAGACGACAATGCCACACATCAACTGGAGCCGCAACGGAAGAATGAACAATGGGCTGGGTTATTTGTGAAGTTGATGGTCATTCATAAATGTTGCCTCTATTCGGGCCCTGAACTAAGGATGCCCCCGTGCTTAAGTCCTTAACAAGAAATGAATCAAGAAAAAATTAAATTAAAGTATTATTATATTTATAAAATTGAGAAATAGAAATGAGGTTGCATTTAATATGAGAGATGCATAAAACATCATCGAGTGTAAATGTAGTAGAATTAGAAATAAACGTTGTGGAACCAGTATGAGTTATAGGAAGTCCTTTACCATCATTAATGATAATATCTTCATCGCCGTCATAGGGATTGTGAAGAGATAAATTCTGAAGATCAGTGGTGATATGATGGGAGGCACCAAAGTCAACAATCCAATTGGACTAGCTAGTCGTCGGAGTAGTTAGGAGATTTGCCTGAGGCTAGTGTAATAGAGCAAGGAGGTGGGGATGAGACCAACAAACTTTAGCGAAGTGTCCAATTTTATCACACAGCTAGTAGATGACCCGTCTTTGATGGTTCGGTGGGGCAGGATGCCAAGACGGACGATTATTAGAGTTACCACTTTGTGATAAGTTATGATTAGGAGGATAAGAGGGGTATTGCATGGGACCCATAGGATCAAGATATGCATTAGCCAAACCTTTGGTGATGTTCGGAAGGTACCGAGTGCTCTTTCGTTTAGACTTGTGACTGACTTGAACCATGATAGTCGGTCCGGGCAGTTTGTTCACATGCTTCAAATACGTCTCATAGTCGAGAACTTGTCATAGAGTTCTTCAAATGAGACTGGCGAGTTGTGTGCCCGAATTATAGTAGCCAATTCCTTGTAGTCGTCACCGAGACCATTGAGGGTATGGATGATGATCTCTTCATCATATAGGGAATAACCTATCAAAGCCAAGTCATCGATGATAACCTTGATATTTTGTAGATAATCAGTGATAGTACTTCCCTCTTGTTTTGTCACCATCAGCTTAGATAGAAGACTGAGCTTGTGAGTACGCGAATGATTTGCCAAGGTTGTTTGTAATTTAGACCATGTATCGGCAGCAGTCTCACAAGAAGGTATTAAAGGAGCGATGGATCCAGCAACTGAGGCTTGAATAGCTTGGAGGATGAGACGATCTTGATGCAACCATAGTTTGTGAGCTGGATTGGGTACTGGACTAGGTTCTCCGGAGATGTTGAGCATGGCTAGCGGATAATTGAAAGAGCCATCAACGTAGCCTAACAAGTCATATCCAAATAAGAGATTAGAAAATTGAGCCCGCCAGGATGCATAGTTGTCACCCTTTTATAACTTGAAAGGGATTAGCGTGGCGGCATTGATAGAGATAAGCCCTATAAAAGAAGTGTAAGTCCCTATAGAAATAGGAACTAGAATATCAGAAGAAGAGAACTTGAGTCTTCTCAGATGCTTATGTCACGGAAGTTGGAGAATGAGGGAGGGATACGACTACTGCAGCGATAGATCATTGTTGCGGTTGTTGCAGCTATTGCGGCTGCTAAAGCTATTGCAGCTACTGCAGATCGCAACTGTTGTTGCTTGCTACTGCAACAGATCGCTGCTGCGGTTGTTGCAACTGTTGCAACTGCTGAAGTTGCTGCAAATCATCACTACTATAGATCGCTGCTGCTATAGATCGCTGTTGCGACAAAGAAGCAGCTGTGGGGAGCCTGGAAGCGACCACAGCAGAGGAAGATACCGGCAGCCGCTACAGCCAAGAAATGGCCACAGAGATGTCACAGCATCTCGAAGATTGTAGAGGCTGTAGTTTGAGAGGTAGATCTCAAGTAAATTTATGTTGCTTCCACCGCGATTTGAGAGGCACCAGGCAGCGAGTAGAGAAGTCAAGGGAGAGCGCCACGGGTGGGGAAAGAAGACTATGATGGTTCCCCACAAGGGTACGTAGCAGGCTTCGCTGGGCGAGTGCCAAGGATCTCATGGAGGCATGCTGAAAAGGGGAGATCGAAGCCAGCGAGATAAGAAAGAGATCGGAGAAGGAGGCGAACCTTGTATTTGATCATGGTAGAGGACACAGTTAAGCAACGGTAGGGACGGGCTTCTCGAACTCACCCTCCCCGAGTTAAAGAGATAGAAGAAGGAAGAATTATTCAAGAAGCTATATTGTGTTGACATGTTCTCTCAGAGTAGAGAAATTTCCTCAGACAGTTAGAGAAATCTCATCTGCTATCAAAATTGACCTCCCAACTTATGGTGAACAAGAACAGGTTTATCCTAGATTGACATATTAGATTGGGAAACCATTGTTGATCACTCCTTTGATGAAAAAGGATTTGTCTTGTTGATGCATCTCCTAGTCCAGATGATTATAGAAATATTTCTGCATCTTAACTAATTTCTTGGCATCATTTCTGCATCTTATTTAATTTCTTGGCTCGACTTTCTATGGATAGTTGCATCTTTGGTCCAAATAAGTTCATCTATAAATGTGGAATATGAGAGAGATCAACATATAACATATCAAACTCAATTGAGAGATCCTCTAGACATGAATTTTCCATCCATCAAGCTTTGCTAATTTTTGGTAATACTTATGGCTAAAGGACTTTGCCAAACGAAAGGGTAGGGTTCTTCTATGTTATGTAAGCCCAAATCTGATTTATCAAAAAAGAAAAGAAAAGAAAAAGAATGAGACGTGCGCAGTTGAGCAGCAACGAGGTGTGTGTGCAGCGAGCGAGCGGCGCACGGGGAGAGAAAAGAATAAGAGAAAGAGGAGAGAGAAAAAAAAAAAGGATTTTGAGTTTTCTCTTAACGATCAAGGGTCAAACTTTGACAGTTTTGATTCAAATTATATACGGAGAATCCTTACAGTAAGCTCTACAATCCTAACGGTACTGATATATAGTTTATCCTCTTTAATGTACTTTCTTGCTATACCCACTTTGTGAGACTTAGGATTCTTATTTTGATGAGTTTCATTCATGATATGCTATTCTTGAACTATGTGGTGTTGATGTTATTGTGATCTTCTGGTTATTTTAAAGAAGAGTTATTGTCAACTTATTATCATTACTATTAATAATGGAAGTTTAAAGTGGACTACGGTCCCGTGATTTTTCCCGCATTGGGTTTTCCACGTTAAAAATTTAATCTCACTATATGATTGATTTATTACTCTACTATTTATGTTGTTCCGGTAAATATGTACTTTTGATAACAAGTTGGTATTTTGATGATGAACTCATTTTGATACACAAAGAGGGAAAAAAAATATTCTGCTTTAACAAGTTTTTCCCAACAAGTGGTATCAGAGCCAGATTATTTGGTGCTAGTTTTTTCTTGTATGATTGAAATGGAATAGTCAGATGGTATGATTAAATTGAACTCATCAAATTATTCCACTTGGAACCGTATGATGGAAGATTTGTTCTATTGTAAAGATTTGTATAAGTCAATCAAGATTAAAAATAAACCTTCTACTATAGACGATGAAGAATGAGAAGTTCAACATAGAAAAGCTATTGTCTATATTAGAAGATGGATGGATATAAATTTGCATAAGCATATTTATGATGAAACCAGAGCTGATGTTGTTTGGCAAATGTTATAAAATATTTTTCGAAAAAGATAGTGGGAAATAGAATTTTTTTCCTCAGATGACTTATAAATTTGAAATATAAAGATGGTGATAATATTGTTGAGCATATAAGTCTATTTCAGAGTCTTGCAAACAAGCTGATTGCTATGAAAATGAATATAGATGATGAGATGCAAGGATTATTACTTCTCAACTTTTTACCAGAAAGTTAAGAAACATATGTGGTGACAATTTATAACTCCACGCCACAGGGGACTCTAACTATAGATATGGTTAAAGACAGTTTGCTAAATGAAGATGCCAGAAGGAAAGAACAGGGTGAATATTCTTTTGGTGCATTTGTTACTAAAAAACAAGAAAGACATGGAAGAAGTCATAGCAGAAATCAACATGGTTATAGAGGAAGATCCAAGTCTAGAAGAGATATCAAATGTTTCCATTGTAACAGGCTAGATCACATGAAGAAAGAGTGTAGGTTTTGAAAGCGAGAATAGAATGAAAGGACGAAAAATGAGAAAGAGACAAATACAGTTACTGCTGAAGGTGATATCATTATTGTTTGTAATGACAATTGTGTCAGTCTTGTAGCTCAAGACAGTAACTGAGTAATTGACTCCGGTGCTTCATTTCATGTTACTTCTTATAGTGATTTCTTTAGATCTTACACTACTAATAATTTTGGTAATGTTAGAATAGGAAACAGTAGTACATCGAAGATTGTGGGTATCAGAGATATTTACTTGGAGACCAGTATTGGGAGTAAATTGATACTCAAAGATGTCAGACATGTTCCAAATATTCATTTTAACTTGATATCTATAGGCAAACTTGATGATGAGGGATTTACACACTATTATAGTGAAAACAAATAGAAACTTACTAAAGATTCTCTAAATGTGGCAAGAGGAAAGAAGTTTAACTATTTTTATGTCATGGAAGCTAAGTTACACAAAGGAGATATTAATGCAATTCAGAAGGGTAAAAGTATAGATCTTTGGCACAAGAGGCTTGGTAATATCAATGATAAGGGATTTCAAACTCTTATTAGAAAATAGTTCTTACTAGAGTTGCAAGGTACATCTCTTAAATCTTGTGATCATTGCTTAGTTGGAAAAACAAATAGAGTTACATTTTATACATATCTATCATCTAGAAGATCAGATGTTTTTAATTTAGTTCATACTGATGTTTGTACTATGCAAACTAGAACTCTTGGAGGTGTTCTTTATTTTGTTACTTTTATTGATGATCATTCTAGAAAAGTTTGAGCTTTTACTTTGAAATCTAAAGACTATGTATTTGATGTTTTCAAATAGTTTCATGTCAGTGTTGAAAGAGAATCTAGAAAAAAGCTAAAGTATATTAGAGTAGATAATGGTAGTAAGTACATGAGTCCTTTTGAGAATTATTACAGGTTTCATGATATCAGGCTTGAGAAAATAATTCCTAAACCTCCTCAACATAATGGTGTGGTAGAAAGGATGAATAGAACTATTGAAGAAAGGATTAGGTGTACGCTTTCCCACGCCAAGTTACCGAAGTCATTTTGGGGGGAGGCTATGAGAACTACAGTTAACCTCATAAATCTTTCTCCATCAGTTCCTCTGAAAGGTGATGTTCCAGAGTATAGAAAGGAAAATATATATCTTATAATCACTTGAGAGTTTTTGGGTATAAAGCATTTGTTTATATTTCCAAAGATGAAATGTCCAAACTTGATAATAAGGCAAAAGTATGTATCTTCTTGGGATATGGTCATAAAGAGTTTGAGTATAAATTATGAGATCCAGTGAACAAAAAGATTATTAAAAGCAGAGATTTTGTATTTCTTGAAGAACAATTGTTTGATGATGGTGATAAAGTTGAGAAGCCAAAAACCTCTGTTTATATTCCTTGGAGTTTGGGTCCAGTTCCTTGTAGTTCATGATGATCATGGAGAGATGAACAAGAAGATTGTGATGAGAATGCAAGTGATGATACTCCTACAATTGATGATGTTGAACCAATTGAACAAGCACCTCCATCATCAGTTGAGATTCCATTGAGAAGATCCACTAGAAAGCGACAACCATCTATCAGATATCCTCCACATAAGTATGTTATGCTTACTGATAAGGGAGAACCAGAAACATACCAGAGGCTATTCTACATGAGCATAAGAATGAGTGGGTTAAAGACATGCAAGAAAAGTTGAGATCCTTGCTTGAGAACCACACCTATGACTTAGTAAAGTTGCCTAAAGAGAAGAAAGCTCTCAAGAATAAATTATTTTATAAATTAAAGAATAAAAATAATAGTTTACAACAAAGATACAAGGCACGACTAGTTGTGAAAGGATTCAGTTAGAATAAAGGTATTGACTTTGAAGAAATATTTTCTCCAATTGTGAAAATATCCTCTATCCGAGTTATTCTTGGTTTGGCTGCCCGCTTGAATTTAGAAGTTGAGCAACTTGATGTGAAAACAACATTTCTTCATAGTGACTTAGAAGAAGAAAGTTACATGGAGCAATTAGAAGTTTTCAAAGTCAATAGAAAAGAAAATATGGTGTGTAAGCTTAGGAAAAGCTTATATGGACTCAAATAAGCACCTAGACAGTGGTACAAGAAGTTTGATTCTTTTATGATGAACCAAGGGTATAATAAAACCATATATGATCATTGTGTGTTTATGAAAAAATTTTCAGATTATGATTTCATTATTCTCTTGCTATATGTTGATGATATGCTGATTGTTGGCCATAATGGTGGTAAAATTAAAAAGTTTAAAAAAGAGTTGAGTCTTTTGTCATGAAAGACTTGGGATCGATGAAACAAATACTTGGCATAAAGATTCTTCGTGATAGGAAGAAAAGGAAGATTTGGCTATCTCAAGAAATTTACATTGAAAAGATTCTTGAAAGATTCAACATGAGTAAAACCAAAACAGTTTATTCTTCACTTGCAGATTATTTCAAGCTTAGTTCAAAACAATGTCCTACAAGTGAGAAAGAAAAAGAAGAAATGTCCAAAGTGCCTTGCTCATCTGCAATAGGCAGTTTGATGTATGTTATAGTTTGTACTAGGTCAGATATAACTCATGCAGTTAGAGTTGTCAGTTGATTTCTCTCTAATCCTTGTAAGGAACATTGGGCAGTAGTGAAATGGATATTAATATATCTAAGAGGTACTTCCAGGTTGCATTTATGTTTTGGCAGTGATAAACCTATGTTAGAAGGGTACACAAATGCAGACATGGCAGGTGATACTAATTCTAGGAATTCCACTTCGGGGTTCTTAATGATATTTACAAGGGGAGCAGTCTCTTGGTAATCTAAGTTATAGAATTGTATTGCTCTATCTGTTAGGATCAAAAGCGCACTAAGAGGGGTGGGGGGGGGGTGAATTAGTGCAGCGGAAAACTTTCGCTATTTCAAAAACCTTGTTTCGATTAAAGCCGATTCAACGAGAATGATTTCAACTCAATTCGTTTCGGAAGGAATTTGAGCTTGAAGTCTTAAGTGAAAATGCAAGAGAGGACTAAGGTGATTTGCAGTAATGTAAATCACACAAATGAAAAAAATGTAAATTTCATAAAGTCTTCGTAGAAAGCCGATCTCGGAAGATGTTTTATATCAAAGCGAATGTAGACGTATTTAAAGCACAGTAAAGAGGAGAGGCAGTTTGCTATAAAGGAAAGATGCTCAAAGTAAATACAAACCGAGATTTTAGAGTGGTTCGGTTAACGTGACCTACATCCACTATCGGCTTCCTCCTCCGACGAGGTCACCGACGTCCACTAGAGGCCTTCCTTCAATAGGCGAAGGCCAACCACCTTTTTACAGTTTTTCTCCTTTTGCCGGGCTTAGGAGAAACCCTTACAAGTTTTCACTCCTCTCCTGGATGATCTCAACACTTAGAAAGAAGGAGGAGAATTCTAACTTTTACAACACTTTAAGGCCTCAAGACTCAAGAGTATTTCAAGAATTTCGTTGCCCTTTCATATAGGAAAGGGTGGGGTATTTATAAACCTCAATGACATTAAAAAATGGAGCCTAAAAGTGTTCAATCCCATATTTCCGGGGTCCTAGCGATACCACCGCCATTACTAGGCGGTACTACCGCTCAGTCTGGGTGGTACTACCACTTGATAGTGCTCGAAGACCGAGCTCAGGTGGTACCACTGCCTGATAGGGGCAGTACCACTGCCTAGAAATCCTGGGAGATAGAGTCTCCCAAGCGGTGCCACCATCGACCAAGATTTTAGGGACCGAATGGGCTGTTCCATTCGACCTAATTTGGGTCTATTAAGGGCCCAGTTGACCCCTCATTAAGTTAGTGGGATCACCTCCCAATCCTAACTTAATCTACACTTTAACTATGACAATTAAGACATCATTACTGCAATTAGTGTTCCGATGCATCAATCGTTTTTTCCGGCGAACTTCTGGCGAACATTCGACGAACCCTCGACGATGCTCCAGCGGACTCTCGGCAAGTTCCTGGACTTTGCGATAATCTTCTTGGCGAGTTTTGACGAGCTTCTATGGCAAGCTCCTGGACTTTTCAGCTAGTTCCCGCAGAACTTCCGACGAACGTCCGAACTTTCGACGAACTCTCGAACTCCCAATGTGATCTTGGTCTTGACTCCGGCATAACACCCGCTGCATGTCTTACTGCCATCGTAGTTAATTCTGCATACTTTTCTCAACATATAAATTAGATAAACAAATGACAATTGACTTCATCATCAAAATCCGAGATTCAACAATCTCCCCCTTTTTGATGATGACAATCAATTGATGATGGAGTTAGCCTTAACTCCCCATATCTATATGTCATACTTCAGAAAAATCATTCTTGAATTCAAAGCCTTTGAATTCAAGAGACATATTGATAAGTTAGATTCATTTAAACTTATCAATACACCCATCATGATTTCTATCATGATATAACTTTCTGAAAATGATGTCCGGGCATGACATCCATTTTCAAGTCTCATATTTCAAATATGAAGGATAACAATCATAGCAATTCATTCTATAATAAGATATCAATTTATAATATTTTAAATTAAACTCTAGATATCTTATCATAATGCAAACATTTCAAGGGTAAAACTGCATACATTTATCATCATTTTACCATATATTTCTCCCCCTTTATCATCAACAAAAAGGAGAGCGATTCAACAATAAATGCAAGTGTGGTAAAAATTCGTGTCACAAAATCATACCAATCATATTTCAAGCATTCATGACATGGTATCATTCAAAAGTTCTCAACATTAAGGAGATAGCTTTCATTACTTCTTCCCTTTTATTTATCATCAAGGCATTGCATGAAGGAGGAAAGTAAGGAAGGTAAAACCATTGAGAACCAAATTTAAATGAAGTTAAGATCGATAAGAGAGTTTCATTATGTTTCATTTTTCATAAGGATCAAGATATACATGTGAAATTAAATCCTTGCAGGTGTTCATCTCAAAAAATCTTCCTTCATCAAGAAGGAATTCATGTGTGGGAATCATTACATCAAATCCATTTCTCAACAAAAATTCACAAAAGATAAGTCCATGAGAGATGCATTTGTCAATTAATTCCATGTATCAAAAATTATTTAGTGATGGAGTATGGATATGAAATAAATTTGATCTGACATAGGCTCATGAAAACTCCATTCAAGAACTACATAAAGTCCAGAAGAGAAATACAATAAAATTATACATTCAGACAATGTTTTGTCATAGCTTTTTAATCACAATCATGAAGGTAAAATCATTAGTGCTTTGTAGTGCTCAAAGATTAAGAATGTATGATTAAAACTTCTCAAATCACAATCATGAAAGTATAACGGGCTCATCATTATGGAAACTTTTAGCATCAAGGCACAAAATTTTTAACATAAAAGTAAACATGTTATTGAAGCACACAATCTTATCATCATATAAAATTCGTATCATAAAATTTTTAGCACCGAATTTGAGTGATCAAGGAATCAAGAAAGTCCGAACACGAAGTTCAACAAATTCATGTATTCGGATAAATCAATATTTCTAATTCTCTTCTAATAAAATTAAATTATTATTCACTTAAAGGTTTTGTAAAAAAATAACTAATTGATGTTTAGTATCAATAAACTCTAGGATTACATCATGATTAGTGACATGATCTCGTATAAAGTGATGCCTAATATCAATATGTTTTGTTCTAGAGTGTTGAATGAGATTCTTTGTTAAACATATTGCACTTGTATTATCATATTTTATGGGGATATTTTTAAGATGATTTTTATAATCCTCTAAAGTGTTTTTCATCCACAAAACTTGTGCATAGCATGCACTAGCTACAATGTACTCAGCTTCGGTTGTAGATAGTGCAATCGAGTTTTCTTTCTTGGATGATCAAGAAACAAGTGCGTGTCCTGACATGTTCCGGATGTGCTTTTTCTATCTAATCTATATCCAGCAAAATTTGCATCAGCATAAGCAATTAGCTCAAAATTCTCGGATTTTGGATACCATAATCCTAGATTTGTGGTTACTTTAACATATCTAAGTATTCTTTTAACTGCTTTGAGATGAGATATCTTAGGATTATATTGAAGCCTAGTACATAGTCCTACACTAAACATGATATCCGGTCTAGTTGCAGTGAGGTAAAGTAAACTTCCTATCATACCCCTATAAGCTTTTTGATTAAAGTTTTCTCCACTTTCATCAATTTCTAACTTAGTGGAGGTGCTCATAGGTGTGTTGATAGCTTTTGAGCTATTCATATTGAACCTTTTTAGCAAATCTAAAGCATATTTTGTTTGACTAAGAAATGTACCATTACTTAGTAGTTTGATTTGTAAGCCCAAAAAGAAAGTTAATTCCCCCATCAAACTCATTTCAAATTTAAAACTCATACTTTTAGCAAATGATTCATAAAGAGATTCATTAGTTGAACCGAAAATAATATCATCAACATAAATTTGAACAATTAGAAAATTATTTTCAAAATTTTTTATAAACAATGTAGTATCGACCTTGCCTTTAGAGAAATTATTTTCAATAAGAAATAAACTAAGTCTCTCATACCAAGCCCTTGGAGCTTATTTTAAACCATAGAAAGCTTTAATCAGTTTAAACATATGATTAGGGAAACTATCATTCTCAAATCCGGGAGCTTGTTCAACATAAACTTCTTCAAAAATAAAGCTATTAAGGAAAGCACTTTTAACATCCATTTGAAACAACTTAAAATTATTACTACTAGCATAGGCAAGGAGCATCCTTATGGCTTCTAATCGAGCCATAGGAACGAAGGTATTTTCGTAATCGATACCTTCTTCTTAGTTGAAACATTTGACCATTAATCTAGCCTTGTTTCTAACCCTGATATCAGATTCATTTTGCTTGTTTCTAAAGACCCATTTAGTACCAATAACTAAATGGTCATTTGGCCTAGGAACAAGCTTCCACACCTCATTTCTCTCAAATTGATTTAACTCATCTTGCATTGTGATAATCCATGAATCATCTTTTATGGCTTCGTCAATACATTTAGGTTCAATTTGGGAGAGAAAAGCAGCGTTGGCACAAAAATATTTAAGAGAAGAACGTGTTTGAACCCTTTTAAATGTGTCTCCTATGATTAACTCCTTAGGATGAGCATCTACATACTTCCAATCCTTGGGTAAGGATGTTTCGGAAGTGGATGCATCCAAGTTGCTAGTTAGAGAAGGGGTTTTATTTAAATTCAAAGTATCAAAGTTAACATCATCATCAAAATCATTTTTCTTAATTTCAAAAATCTCATTAAAAACAACATGAATGGATTCTTCTATAATCAAGGTTCTTTTATTAAAGATACGAAATGCTTTAGAAATCGAAAAATAGCTAAGAAAAATTCCTTTATCGGACTTAGCATCAAATTTTCCTAAGGCATATTTTTCATTCAAGATAAAACACTTACACCCAAAAACTTTAAAATATAAAACATTAGGTTTTTTGTTGTTCCATAACTCATAAGGAGTTTTGGTGAATAAGGGTCTTACTAGAACTCTACTCATGACATAGCATGTCGTGTTTACAGCTTCGGCCCAAAAATATTTGGGTAGACTATGTTCATTCAACATGGTTCTAGTCATTTCTTATAAATTTCAATTCTTTCTTTCTACTACTCCATTTTGTTGAGGATTTCTTGGAGCAGAGAAGTTGTAGTTGTATCCATTAGATTCATAAAATTCTTAGAAATCACGGTTTTAAAATTCACCACCGTGATCACTTCGAATTGATAAAATCATAAAACCCTTTTCATTTTGAACACATTTGCAAAACTTAGAGAAATACCTAAGGCATTCACTTTTGTGTGCCAAAAAATAAGTTTATGTGTATCTACTATAATCATCTACAATGACAAAAGCGTATTTGCTACCTCCTAGGCTTGATGTAGAAATTGGTTCGAACAAGTCCATATGGATCAATTACAAAGGTCTAGAGGTGCTTAATTGATTCTTGGGTTTAAAGTTACTTTTTATTTGTTTTCCTAATTGACAAGCATCACACACATTATCTTTGACGAACTTGATATGAGGAATTCCTCTTACAAGTTCTTTAGTTGAAAGTTGGGTGATTAGTTTCATGCTAGCATGACCTAATCTTCTATGCCAAAACCAAGCATCATCATTCAAAACCAAAAAACATATTTCATTGCAAAGATCATTAATGTCAATGGTATATACGTTATTTTGTTTTAATGCAATCATAGATATGTTTTTGTGTGGTTTTTCAATAATGCAAGTATTAGATTCAAATTTAACAATATATTCTTTATCACATAATTGACTAATGCTCAAGAAGTTATGTTTTAAACTATCTACTAACAAAGCATCTTCAATAAAGAAGTTGGATTTGTTACCTATGATTCCTTTGCCAATGATTTTACCCTTGTTGTTGTCTCCGAAGGTGACATATCCTTCGTCTATGCTAGTGAGCTTAGAGAATTGAGATGGATCTCTGGTCATATATCTTGAGCATCCACTATCAATGTATCATCTCTTGCTCCTAGCTTGTGATGGGACGTTTCTACAAAAGAGGATGATTTTTAGGTACCCATTTGACCTTGGGTGCCTTAAAAATCGATTTATATTGCTTATCATATTGCATTGATTTTTTTATGATTCATTTAGGAACCCAAATCAATTTGTGTGAACTAAACAATAATAAGCTTTATGTCCATGTTTGCAACAAAAGTTGCATTTGTTTTGGGGTGAAATATGCAAGATAGGGCCTTTACTGAAGGTGGTTGGATTTTGATGAGAGCTACTCACAAATCCGATTCCACTTCTTTTATGAACATGACCCTTATTGATAAGGATCATATTCAATGACTTGCTACCAATCTCAAATTTCTTCAAAGTATCCTTGAGTAGCAAGTTCTCCTTTTGGAGTATTTCTAAATCATAACATTTCGTACATGGAGCTAAACTATCATTATGCTCAATTTTTAATTTATCAAAATTACTAACAAGAGAATCATGCTCCTTTTTTTATAATTTATATTTTTAATAATTATTTTACATTCATCAAATAAATTATGAAAAGCATTTAATAATTCATCATATAATAAATTTGCATCAATTGAACTTGATACCTCCTCTCCAATAGCCATTAGTGCATAGTGAGCAACTTGCTCGGTGTTGGGCTCCTCTTCTTTGGATGTGCTTGAGTCATCTCATGTTGCTTTGAACGTCTTCTTCTTCGGTGTCCTCTTCTTAGCTTGGGGACATTCACTCTTGTAGTATCCTGGCTTCTTGCATTCGTAGCAAATTACTTGATCTTTCTTGGGTTCAAATTTATTTTTAGTGTCATTTTTAAATTTATTTCTTTTAATGTATTTTTTAATTTTTCTTATTAAAAGTGTCAAGTCATTATCAAAGTCCTCATCACTTGAGTTTTCTCTCAAGTGGTCTTTTTGTGTTCTTAGTGTCATATCCTTCCTGTTCTTTGGAAGGGTGTCCTCAAGCTTTTCATGAGCTTTGCATGTCATTTCATAGGTAATTAATGACCCAATTAATTCTTCAAGAGGAAAGTTGTTTAAATCTTTGGCCAACTCTTTGGAATAGATTTTAAAACTTTATTAACGAGCTCAAAATTCAAAAAACTTTTACCAAGTCCTTTTAAACCAATGACAATATTCGTAAAATGGGTATATATGTCTCCAATGGTCTCACTCAGTTTTATTCGAAATAATTCATAAGAATGTACTAAAAGATTGATTTTTAACTATTTAACTCTACTCGTGCCTTCGTGAGTCACTTCGAGTGTGTGCCAAATATCAAAAGTCGTTTCACAAATCGAAATACGGTTGAACTCGTTTTTATCTAGTGCACAAAATAAGGCATTCATAGCCTTTGCGTTTAAAGCGAAAGTCTTCTTCTCCAATTCATTCCAATCGATCATTGGAAGAGAAGACTTTTGAAATCCATTTTCTACAATGTTCCAAAGTTCAAAATCCACAGAAATTAGGAAGATCCTCATTCGAGTCTTCCAATAGGTGTAATCCATCTCATTGAATATGGGTGGACGTATAATTGGGTGACCCTCTTGGTTTCTGGCAAATGTCATCTCTCTTGGTTTTTAAGCCAATTGAGAGTGAACCTCGCTCTAATACCAATTGTTAGGATTAAGAGCACACTAAGAGGGTGGGGTGAATTAGTGCAACAGAAAACTTTCGCTATTTCAAAAACCTTGTTTCGATTAAAGTCGATTCAACGAGAATGATTTCAACTCAATTCATTTCGGAAGGAATTTGAACTTAAAGTCTTAAGTGAAAATGCAAGAGAGTACTAAGGTGATTTACAGCAATGTAAATCACACAAATGAAAAAAACATAGATTTTGTAAAGTCTTTGCAGAAAGCCGATCTCGAAAGATGTTTCACATCAAAGCAAATATAAAAGTATTTAAAGCACAGTAAGGAGGAGAGGCAGTTTGCTATAAAGGAAAGATTCTCAAAGTAAATGCAAACTGAGATTTTAGAGTGGTTTGATCAACATGACCTACATCCACTATCGACTTCCTCCTCCGCCGAGGTCATCGGTGTCTACTAGAGGCCTTCTTTTAATAGGCGAAGGCCAATCACCCTTTTACAATGTTTCTCCTTTTGTCGGGCTTAGGAGACAACCCTTACAAGTTTTCACTCCTCTCTTAGATGATCTCAACACTTAGAAAGAAGGATTAGAACTCTAACTTTTATAATACTTTAAGGCCTCAAGACTCAAGAGTATTTCAAGAATTTTGTTGCCCTTTCATGCAGGAAAGGGTGGGATATTTATAGACCCTATTGGTATTCAAAAATGGAGCCAAAAAGTGTCCAATCCCAGATTTTTGGGGTCCTGGCGATACCACCACCATTACTGGGTGGTACTACCACCTGTCATCGGGCACTAGGCGGTACCACCGCTCAGTTTGGGTGGTACTACCGCTTGACAGCGCTCGAAGACCGAGCTCAGATGGTACCACGCTTGACAGGGGCGGTACCACCACCCAGAAATCTTGGGAGACTGAGTCTCCCAGACAGTACCACCGCCGGCCAGGATTTCAGGGACCAAATGGGCTATTCCATTCAGCCCAATTTGAGTTTGTTAAGGGCCCAGTTGGCCCCTGATTAAGTTAGTGGGATCACCTCCCAATCCTAACTTAATTTACACTCTAACTACGATAATTAAGATATCATTACTGCAATTTGTGTTTCGGTGCATCAACCGCTTCCTCCTGCGAGCTTCCGGCGAACATTCGACGAACTCTCGGTGATACTCCGACGGACTCCCAGCACGCTCCTAGACTTTGCGATGATCTTCTTGGCGAGTTCCGACGAGCTTCTATGGCAAGCTCCTGGACTTCTCGGCTGGTTCCCGTAGAACTTCCGACGAACATCCGGACTTTTGATGAACTCTCGAACTCCCAATGTGATCTTGGTTTTGACTCCGGCATAACACTTGCTGCATGTCTTACTGTCATTATAGTCAATCCTGCACACTTATCTCAACATATAAATTAGATAAACAAATGACAATTGACTTCATCATCAAAATCCGAGATTCAACACTATCAACCACAAAAGCAAAATACATAGCATTTACTGAAGCCTGCGAGAAAACTTTATGGATGAAAATGTTTCTACAGGAATTGGGCTTGAAATAGGAAGGATATGCTGTTTATTGTGATAGTTAGAGTATCATTCACCTCTCCAAAAATTCAACATACCATTCTAGATCTAAGCATATTGATGTGAGATATCACTGGATTCGTGATGTGCTTGAGATGAAAGAACTACAATTGGAAAAGGTGCATACCAATAAGAATAGATCAAATATGTTGACAAAGTCTTTGCCTAAGGAGAAGCTTGAAGCATGTAGGCGAAGAGCGAGCTTAGTACAACCCACTATATGAGCTGAAGGGGGAGAATTGTTGGGTACAACCCATATGTGAGCTTGAAGCATATAAGCCCAAATCTGATTTATCAAAAGAAAAAAAGAAAAAAAAAAAGAACGAGATGTGTGCAATTGAGGGCAGTGAACGAGGTGTGCGTGCAGCGAGCGAACAATGGCGACACACGGGGAGAGAAAAGAACATAGAGAAAAAAATAAGATTTGAGCTTTCTGCTTGACGACGAAGGGTTAAACTTTATCAGTTTTGACCTAAATTATATGTGGAGAATCTTTGTAGTAAGTTCTACAATCCTAATGGTGCTGATCTACAATTTATCCTCTCTGAAGTATTTTCCTACTATATCTACTTTGTGAGACCTAGAATTCTTAATCATCCATGTGATGTGTTGATGATATGCTATTCTTGAGTCAAGATATTGTGATCCTGAAAGTTTGAGGTGGACTACGATCGCATAGTTTTTTTTCGCATTAGATTTTTCACGTTAAAAATTTGATCTTACTATATGATTGATTTATTACTCTATTATTTTAATATGTGTTTTTGATAACAAGTTGCTATTTTGATGAGAAACCCATTTTAATACACGAAAAATAATTATTCCAGTTTAACATATTTTTTCCAACTAGGATTACATGCGTTTGTCCTCACCACTTCTCATCTTCCAGTAAAGATGCCACTGAAGACTTGGCTGTTGCCACCGAGTGATGCTTCCCACTCTATAGAAGCCATCACTATCTGTGATAGGTTCGTTGTGATCTCCCTCATCTCAGGTCTGCTTACGGGATCATCACTCAAACACCACATCGCCACGTCCACCATCTAAAAATGGATCACCGACAGGCCATTACTGCATCAGTATCACAGAAATAATGCAAGCGTTGTAGCACTTAACCATGGAATACGAACCTTCCGTACTTCTTCCGTAGGGTAGACATGATCAAGATTTCGATCGATGATCTCTTCCAGAGCAGCATTCGGATCGTCCGAGGCGGAAACTTCTTTCATCTGATGCGGTTTAATTATCACATGATTAGCAGTTAATTGTTGCGTAGAATTCTCAAGCTGGAGGAGAGAGAGCTCGAAGAACAGCGCTTACAGCTGTAACCAGTGATCTCATCTTGCAAGCATCTTTCTTGTCGGGAATGAGAGCTCTTTCTCCCGTAACAAGCTCAGCAAGAACAACTCCAAAGGCAAACACATCGGATTTGGTGCTCATCTGAAGCTCCCTAACAGACCTGACGACAGAACAAAACGCAATAGATCAAAGGAAACCACTTCATCACGAGAGACTACTGAATGATATCCATACGAACTCTGGTGGAAGGTAACCAGGAGTTCCAACCAAGCGAGTCGCGAAACACCAGTCCTCATCACTTTGCTCCACAAGCTTTGCCAACCCAAAGTCTGCAACCTGTTCCAAGAACCAATGAGAAGAACACATGAAGAACCTTAAGGGGTGGGCCAATGCAGGTACTCACTTTTGCTCTCAGCACACTATCCAGCAGAATGTTACTGGTCTTTATATCGCGATGAACGCAGGTGGCTTTGGTGTGTTCATGGATGTACTCGATTCCCCTGGCAGCATCCAATCCGATCTGTGTTCTTGCAGTCCATGAGATAGGTTGATGACCTGCTGGGGCGGTGGTTTCATATATATGATTTTAGTTTG
The DNA here is from genome assembly GCF_036884655.1 of Musa acuminata AAA Group. Classification (NCBI taxonomy): domain Eukaryota; kingdom Viridiplantae; phylum Streptophyta; class Magnoliopsida; order Zingiberales; family Musaceae; genus Musa; species Musa acuminata. The sequence continues at coordinate 11,170,513 of NC_088348.1, forward strand.
CATTGCACTGTCGAAGATTATACTGAGGAAGGCGATTGCTTGGGTGCTAACCTTTGAGCAGTGGATCATGGAGATGGTCGCTCAAGGAGCCATTCTGAAGATACTCGTAGACCAAGTAAAGGTGGTCATCTCCTGCTGCATAACCAATCAGTTCAACCTGACAAAAGACTTCATTGCAATCAAGTGTTGGGTTGAAAGGCTTTTTTTTTGTTTCTTACAAACTTATAATCATTAACCTACCACATTTCTGTGATGCACTTTGCACAACACATTCAGCTCAGCGAAGAACTCCTTGGATTTGCTTGACTTCATCTTTTTGATGGCAACTTCCTGTGAACACAAAACTCGACTTTCAGATGTTCCTCCGCTTCGGGAATAAAGACTGAGCTTGAAATTTCGATTACCTGTGTTCCCAAGATTCCCAAATACACACTGCCGTACCCTCCTTCACCAATCTTTCTCGAATCGTGGAAGCTTGCTGTGGCTCTATCAACCTCTTCCAGACTAAACGTCACAGGCCTCTCTGACATGAATGTCGCGGTGCCTGCACAAGTTTCAAGCTATGAGGGATTGAGAAACAACGTGGAACGTTAGATTTATTTATTTATTTATTTATTTATTTATTTATTTATTTATTTTATTTTGAAGAATTCAAATGCAACTCAAAAGGTTTTCTTTTTGAAGTTGTGGATCAAATATATTACAAGTTAAATAACTTCTTCGATCCTTAGAAATACTCTTTAATCCTTTCTAATATAAAACTATTCATTTCAATCCTTAGCAATTCTTAGTTTACTAAGCTTAAACCACTAAACATATATTATTATTTAACTCTTTCATTTCGCAAACATAAATATTTGTCATCTTTCTACACGTCTAGTTTGACTCTCTTTTCCTTATGGTTTACCTTCACCACTCTTGGATGGAAGAAGCTGGCTCTGCAAGGCTGTGATGAATCTTGCACTTGAGTTCTTGCTCACGGTTACGTTGAGACTGTCGGCGGTGGATTCGTCGCGTCTCCTCCTTCGGTAAAGGCAAATCGATAAACCACCGAACACCATGAATAGTACGGAGAGAGAGACGCCGAGGATTATCATTGCAGTCTTCTGCATTCCTGATTCTAATGATCAACATAATTTTATTAGTAGAATATTAGTCTGTGAAATGAAGAGGGAAATATGACTAAGAAAAGAGTTTTGTCGTACAAAAATTTAAAGAATCAAATAAAATATATTCGAGTTGGATCATAACTTAACAATAGAACTCTATATATTTATGAACTCTAATAGAAAAAGGATGAATGATTTATTACATTAACTTTGTAACCAATAATTAAGAAACTTAAGTTGTTGGAAAAAGGATTATTACAAACTTTAATAGGAAAAGATGAATAGTTTATTATACTTCAACTTCCTTTGCTTTTTGTGTTAATCTTGATCTTATTTTGTGAATTAGATATACTAATTTAAACCTTAAATAATCTAATTAATCTTCGATTAATATGTGTCTTCCTTATAAATATAAATATAATCCTAACATCAAGAAATTAATGTCCTCGGCTACCTTTACCTTTGGGAGGAGGAGGAGGAGGAGGAGGTGGTGGTGGTGGTGGTGGTGGCGAACCATGCACGCCCATGGGCACAAACAACAACTGCCCGGGATTCAAGAAGTCGGGATTCGGCATCAGCTCCGGGTTCATCGCCTTGATCGCCTCGACGTCCGAGTCCAACAGCTCGGAGATGGACGTCAGCGTGTCCCCGGACTGCACCGCGTACGACACGACCGACGTCGCCGAGCACCCGCAAGGGAGGCGCACGGTGATGCTCGCGAAGTCGGTGATGTTCTCCGGCACCCGCCACGCCAGCCCGCTGAAGACCACGTCCGTGACGCCGCTCGCCGTGTCGTGGGGCTGCACCAGGTACACGGTGTCGTGGAACAGGGCCGTGGCGTTGCCGGCCGCCTCGCACGCGCACGGCACGGCGACCAAGAAGTCGGTCGCGCCCGAGGGGCGCCTGATGGGCTCGACGAGCGACGCGTCGGCGGAGTAGCGGGCGGCGGTGTCCGAGGCGTTGTGGCCGCGCGGGACGACGTAGAGGAAGGCGCTGCATGCGGGGACGGGAGAGGGTTTGGGGCACTCCATGGGGTTCACCGCTTGGACGTCAGCCTCGCCGAACGGAAGGAGGAGGAGGAAGATGAAGAGGAGGAGGGAAGTGTGCCACCAAACAGCCATGACCGGTTCTCAGACCTCAAAACGCTTATCTATACGTGTGTGGTGACGTTGTTGTGTCCGTCGGAGTGCCTTGGCCATGTATGGAACGTGGAGTTGATATCATCCACCATTGGCTCCTCCGAGCTTTGGAAAGACCGCTGCGTGCTGATGACCATTGTCTCGTTTCCTTGGATTTTTGTGAAGCAGATGGTTTCGGCCTTCAGAATAACTAATTGGAGTCATCTATCTCCATCTTTCTTCTTCGATTTTGACTCACTCGAATCAAATCCCTCAATATCTTCATCTTATTACTTACTATATAACGTCACTAATCCTTCCTGACCTTTTGAGATTTCTAATACTACAAGTTGACAATCCAACGCGCTCTAATTATCCAAGAAATAGAGATTATGTTCATTAGGAACCACGTCGATGAGACAACATGCGCATGTACGAGATCAAACCATTCACGATCTCTCTATACGAGAAGATGGAATCCCAGGCCACGAACGAATATGCATGCATGTACACATGAACAACCCTAGACGACATCCTCTCTTCCTTAACTTTTCCTTCTGGTTTGCCTCGTCTTCTTCCCCGCATTGCTGTCCTGCGTCGTACTTGATCGCTCGCTGCTCCTTGGCGGGGGCGCAATCACCGAGCTTCGGGTATTGTAACGTGAACTGCAGGCACCAACGCGGATCTCCGTCGTCGTCGGGCCATGACTGCAACCGGCAGGAGGCGCCGGAGACCTCTCTGGCTGCTGCGTCCGTCCTCTTGGTCTCATTGGCAGGGGCGGCTGCTCTGCTACGGCGTCTCTCGGTCGGCATGCCGTTCCTGCAGCTTCTTCGGCGGACACCAACTGTTGAAGTAGGGCCTCATTCGAAGGGGTGATACGGCAGCCGATCTCTGCGACGGAGTCCTTGGGAACGCCAAGCGGTTCGTCGGCGGGGTCGTCCACTGCAGGCTCCAGGCTATCGTCGAGCTCCAGGTTTCGGAGGAAGAAGTCGGTTCTCATCGTCGTGAAAGGCAACAAGTACTAGGATGGAGACTTGAGGTGTTTTGGGAACGAGAGAGAGAGAGAGAGAGAGAGAGAGAGAGGCTTCGTTGCTCTTTGATGCCATTTTAATGTGACTACTAGTTATAGGAACCGTAATGCAGGTGCAAACAATGCTGAAATAAATGTACTCTGATTGAATTAGGAAGTCAACATATCAAAATAGGTTCATGCCACTTACCAACAATGTTAACACGACAATAAAAAAATACTCTAAGAATATTAAGACGACAAAAACACTAAAGTGAACAAAATACTCCCTTAGAAAGACACTATTGGAATAACTTTTTTATTTCAATTTTACTCTTAGGATAAGGAATTCAAATACCAAAAAAAACATATTTAGGTAAAGAAATCTTGAAAATGTATAATGGTTTAGGATACGATATGCCTCATACGTCTGTGAGAAAACTTTGAATATTTTTAGACTTGCGTGAGATGATGTATAAGAAAATGTCTAAATTCCGGGGATTACTTATAGTTTGCTCATATATGATAAAGAATATATCTTTTTTTACATAAGTATATACTATAAGTATATACTTTCATGCCCTCTTCCCCAAGACTTGCTTGACTTCAAATTTCTTTTCTAACCCTCATATTATCAAAAATTATTGACAGAGTTCGAATTTGAATGAAACTAACCAAAAATATTGGTAATATATATATATATATATATATATATATATATATATATATATATATATATATATATATATATATATATATGTGTGTGTGTGTGTGTGTGTGTGTGTTATTATTATAGTTTATTATATTTTTATAAATATATATATTTATATGTTTATTATTATTGTAGAATCCACAGGGTCTTTGCATAAAATGAAAAAGAAGTTAATCTTTTAGTTTTTCTTCTGTAAAAAAATCTTTTCGATTATTCTTAATAGGTTTTGCTTGGAGTGAATCTTTCTATTAAACCATTGACTTGGTTACATTGAGTGTATTCACGATATTCCCGAATATATTTTTCTCGATACAAGTTTTCAAATTTTGATCAAATTCCGATCGACATCTGTTAGGTCCAGCTGCTTGGACAATTGGACATAGAGTCCAAATCACTAATTGAAAGAAAAAGAAAGGGCAAAAGGTGAGGTAGCAAAATTATAGCGTGCAGTGTACGTGTGTACAGTGAATGTGTGCGGCGATGTACAATAAGATATTTGAGATTTCTATTTGCCGATCGATAGTCAAACGTTATCAGTTTTGGTCCAAATTTTATGTAGAGAATTCTTGCAGCAAACTCTAGAATCCTAACGGTATTGATCTACATTTTACCCTCTCTGAGTTATTTTCCTACTATACCCACTTTTTGAAACCTAGAATTCTCTTACGAAGAAATCCGATGAAGATATGCTATTCTTGAGATAATATTTATGATCTTGATATTATTGTGATTCTCTAGTTATTCTAGAGAAGACCTATTATAAACCTGTTATCATTACTATTGACATTGGAAGTTTGAGATGGACTACGGTCCCGTGGTTTTTCCCATATTGAGTTTTTCATATTAAAAGATTTGGTCTCACTGTGTGATTGATTATTTGTTCTATTGTTTATGCTGTGCTGGTTGATATTTTCATTTGGATATCAAGTTGGTATTTTAATGAGGAACCAATTTTGATACATAAAGAGGGAAAAGAATATTTCGCTTTAACAAGTTTTTTCCCAACAAGTGGTATCAGAGCATCAGGTTGTTTGGTGCTAGTTTTTCTTATGTGATCGAAATGGAGCAATCAGATGATATGATTAAATTGAACTCATCAAATTATTCCACTTGGAGGCGTCTGATGGAAGATTTGCTCCATTGTAAAGATTTGTATAAGCTTATCAAGGTTAAAGATAAACATTCTACTATGGACGATGAAGAATGAGAAGTTCAACGTAGAAAAGTCATTGCCTATATTAGAAGATGGATGGATATAAACTTGCATGAGCATTTTTCAGATGAAACCAGAGCTAATGTTGTTTGCAAAGGTTAGAAAACCTCTTTGCGAAAAAAGATAGTGGGAAATAGAATTTCTCTCATCAGAATGCTTGTAAATTTTAAGTATAAAGATGGTGGTAACATTGTTGAGCACATAAGCCTATTTCAGAGTCTTGTAAATAAGTTGGTTGCTATGAAAAAGAATATAGATGATGAGATGTAAGAATTATTACTTCTCAGCTCTTTACCAGAAAGTTGGGTAACGTATGTGGTGACTATTTGCAACTCCACGCCAGAGGGGACTATAACTATAGATATGGTTAAAGATAGTTTGCTAAATAAAGATGCTAGAAGGAAAGAACATGGTGAATCTTCTTTTGGTGCATTTGTTACTGAAAAACATGAAAGACGTGGAAGAAGTCATAGCAGAAATCCATATGGATATAGAGAAAGATCTAAGTCTAGAAGAAATATCAAATGTTTTCACTGTAACAGGCCAGGTTATATAAAGAAAGACTGTAGGTTTTGGAAGCGAGAACATAATGAAATGAAGAAAAATGAGAAAGAGACCAATACAGTTGCTGTTGAAGATAATATCACTATTGTTTGTGATGAAGGTTGTGTTAGTCTTGTAGCTAAGGACAGTAATTGGATAATTTACTCTCGTGCTTCATTTCATGTTACTTCTCATGGTGATTTCTTTAGATCTTACACTGTTTGTGATTTTGGTAATGTCAGAATGGGAAACAATAGTACATCTAAGATTGTAGGTATTGGAGATATTTACTTGGAGACCAATATTGGGAACAAATTGATACTCAAAGATGTAAGACATGTTCCAGATATTCGTCTTAACTTGATATCTATAAGTAGACTTGATGATAAGGGCTTTGCACACTATTTTGGTAAAAGCAAATGGAAACTCACTAAAGGTTCTCTAATTGTGGCAAGAGGAAAGAAATTTAACTATTTTTATGTCATGGAGCTAAGCTACACAAAGGAGAGATTAATGCAATTCAAAAAGATGAAAGTATAGATCTTTGGCATAAGAGGCTTGGACATATCAACGAGAATGAACTTCAAACTCTTGCTAGAAAGCAGTTCTTACCAGAGTTGTAAGGTACATCTCTTAAATCTTGTGATCATTGCTTAGTTGGAAAAACACATAGAGTTGCATTTCATACATATCAATCATCTAGAAGATCGGATGTTATTGATTTAGTTCATACTGATGTTTATACTATGCAAACTAGAACTTTTGGAGGTGCTCTTTATTTTGTTAATTTTATTGATGACTATTCTAGAAAAGTGTGGGCTTTTGCTTTGAAATCTAAAGACTAGGTACTAGATGTTTAAGGAGTTTCATGTTAGTGTTGAAAGAGAGACTAGCAGAAAACTAAAGTGTATTTGATCAGATAATGGTGCCGAGTACAAGGGTCCTTTTGAGAATTATTATAGGTTCCATGGTATCAGGCTTGAGAAAACAGTCCCTAAAACTCCTCAACAGAACGGTGTGGCAGAAAGGATGAACAGAACAATTGAAGAAAGGATTAGGTGTATGCTTTCCCACGCCAAGTTACCAAAGTCATTTTGGGGGGAGGCTACGAGAACTACAATTGATCTGATAAATCTTTCTCCATCAGTTCCTCTAAAAGGTGATGTTCAGGTCCAAGCTTGATAGTAAAGCAAAAGCATGTATCTTCTTAGGATATGGTCATGAAGTGTTTGGGTACAGATTATCGGATCTACTGAATAAGAAGATTATTATGAGTAGAGATGTTGTGTTTCTTGAAGACCAATTGTTTGATGATGGTGATAATGTTGAGAAGCCAGAAACCTCTATTTATATTCCTTAGAGTTTGGGTCCAGTTCCTTCACCTGTAATTCATGATGATCATGGGGGAGATGAACAATAAGATTATGGTGAGAATGTAAGTGATTATACTCCTACAGTTGATGATGTTGAACCAACTGAACAAGCACCTCCATCACCAGTTGAGATTCCATTGAAAAGATCCACTAAAGAGCGATAGCCATCTACTAGATATCCTCCACATGAGTATGTTATGCTTACTGACGAGGGAGAGCCAGAAACTTACCAAGAAGCTATTCTTCATGAGCATAAGAATGAGTGGGTTAAAGTCATGCAAGAAGAGATGAGATCTTTGCATGAGAACCACACCTATGACTTGGTAAAGTTGCCTAAAGAGAATAAAGCTCTCAAGAATAAGTGGGTTTACAAATTGAAGACCGAAAACAATAGCTCACAACAAAGATACAAGGCACGACTAGTTGTGAAAGGATTCAATCAGAAGAAAGGTATTGACTTTGAAGAAATATTTTCTCCAATTGTGAAAATGTCCTTTATCCGAGTTGTTCTTGGTTTGGCTGTCCGCTTGAATTTAGAAGTTGAGTAACTTGATGTAAAAACAACATTTCTTCATGGTGATTTGGAAGAAGAAATTTACATGAAGCAACCAGAAGGTTTCAAAGTCAAGGAAAAAGAAAATATGGTGTGTAAACTTAAGAAAAGCTTATATGGACTCAAACAAGCACCTAGATAGTGGTACAAGAAGTTTGATTCATTTATGATGAGCCAAGGGTATGATAGAACCACATTTGATCATTGTGTGTTTATGAAAAAATTTTCAGATGATGATTTTATTATTTTACTGCTATATGTGGATGATATGTTGATTGTTGGCCATGATGCTAGTAAAATTGAAAAGCTTAAAAAAGAGCTAAGTCTTTGCCATGAAAGACTTGGGATCGGTGAAACAAATACTTGGCATGGAGATTCTTCATGATAGGAAGAAAAGAAAGATTTGGCTATCTCAGGAGACTTATATTGAAAAGGTTCTTGAAAGATTCAACATGAGTAAAGCCAAAGTAGTTTGTTCTCCACTTGCAGGTCATTTCAAGCTTAATTCGAAACAATATCCTATAAGTGAGAAAGAAAAAGAAGGAATGTCCAGAGTGCCTACTCATCTGCAATAGGCAGTTTGATGTATGCTATGGTTTGTACTAGGCCAGATATAGCTCATGCAGTTGGAGTTGTCAGTCGATTTCTCTCTAATCCTGGAAAGGAACATTGGGCAGCAATAAAATGGATATTAAAATATCTAAGAGGTACTTCCAGATTATGTTTATGTTTTGGTAATGATGAACCTGTGTTAGAAGGGTATACAAATGCAGACATGGCAGGTGATACTGATTCCAGGAAGTCTACTTCGGGGTTCTTGATGACATTTGCAGGGGGAGCAGTCTCTTGCCAGTCTAAGTTACAGAAGTGTGTTGCTCTATCAACCACAAAAGCAGAATACATAGTAATTACTGAAGCCTGCAAGGAACCTTTATGGATAAAAAAGATTCTACATAAATTGGGATTGAAACAGGAAGAATATACAGTTTACTGTGACAGTCAGAGTGTCATTCACCTCTCCAAGAATTCAATATACCACTCTAGATCCAAGCATATTGATGTGAGATATCACTGGATTCGTGATGTGCTTGAGATGAAAGAATTACAGTTGAAAAAAATGCATACTAATGAGAATGGATTAGATATGTTGACAAAGTCTTTGCCTAAGGAGAAGCTTGAAGCATGTAGGCAAAGAGCGGGCTTGATACAGCCCACCATATGAGTTGGAGGGGGAGAATTGTTGGGTCCAGCTCATATGTGGGCTTAGACAATTGGGCCTATTGAGCCCAAATCACTAATTGAATGAAAGGGCAAAAGGTGATGAGGGTAGCAAAATTAGAGCGTGCAACGTACGTGTGCGGCGGCATGCTAGAGAGAAATAAAGAGAGAAAATAAGGTTTTTAAGATTTCTGCTTGACGATCGGTGGCCAAACGTTGTCAGTTTTGGTCCAAATTTTATGTGGAGAATTCTTGCAGCAAACTCTACAATCCTAACGGTGTTGATCTACATTTTATTCTTTCTGAGATACTTTCTTGCTATACCCACTTTGTGAGACCTAGAATTCTCTTACGAGGAAATCCATCTGATGAAGATATGCTATTCTTGAGTCAAGATTTATGATCTTGATGTTATTGTGATCCTCTAGTTATTCTAGAGAAGACCTATTATAAACATGTTATTATTACTATTGATAGTGGAAGTTTGAGGTAGACTACAGTCCCGTGATTTTTCTCACATTGGGTTTTCCACGTTAAAAGATTTGGTCTTACCGTGTGGTTGATATTTTTATTTGGATATCAAGTTGATATTTTGATGATGAACCCATTTTGATACATAAAGAGGGAAAAAAATATTCCGCTTTAATAAGTTTTTTCCCAACAACAATGAGGAACAATCAATTCTTAATGATCTTGCTATTGTTCCTTGGGTTTTTACTTATGCTCCAATGCTATGCTTCTTTCACGTCCCCTACTTAATGTTCTAGGCTTCATCTTTAAGGATAAAGAAGAAGGAACCCTCGAAGTTGGTAGCTGAATGCAAAGCTATACTAGAATGAATCAAATAGATTGCTTTAGAAGGCATTGAAAACCTATTGATATGGTCCGAGACAGTTCAAGCAATACACATCTCGTAAATCTAACTATTTCCGATGCTCAAAATAATAATAATAATAATAGTACAGTTTAGTAAACGATGAAAGAACAACATGCAATTGACTACGATCTCAAACGCATTCCACCTATTTCTCTATTCAAGGAGACGGAGACGGTGGCCACAGCAGGCAATGCGTGCGTGTGTATATACACAGTGTGACTCTATGAACCACTCTAGACATCATCCTCTCCGTTTTCTTTTCCTTGTGGTTCTTTTCGTCGTCTTCCCCACATTACTTCTCGACGGCGGGGGCGTCGTCGTCACCGAGCTTCGTGTCTTGTACCTCAAGCTGCAGGGACAAGAACCACGAGTAAAAGGGACAAGAAGCAGTAGGCTTTCCGGTTGCCGCCTCGGACGCTGCGTCTGTCCTCTTCGTCTCTTCGGCACGGGCAGCAAGACTGCTATCTCGTCTATCAGTTGGCGTGCCCCACCTGCAGCTTCGTCGGTGGACACTAGCTCTTGAAGTAGGGCCTCATCCAGAGGGTTGACATAGCAGTCGATCTCTGCCAAGGAGTCCTCCAGAACATATAGCGGTTCGTCGGCGGGGTCGTCGATGGCAGGCTCCAGGCTTTCGTCCAGCTCCAGTTTATGGAGGAAAGGGTCGGATCTCATGGTCTTCACGGACAGACACTTGAATCGTTGACTGTATGATGTCGGAGAAGTGATAGAAATCATATTGCGAGTCCATACGATAATATTGAAGTGAGTATAATATGCTCGAATTAGGATATCAACGTAGGAAAGAATGCTGTTAGTTGTTTATCAACATATGGCACGGGAGGATGATGGATGAATTTACATGTTTAAGAAGGTCTGATAAACAAGAGATGAAGCGAACAAATCTTAAATTGGAAATAATATATATGTTCAAGGACAAATATATAAAATTTAATGAGTGAGATGAAATATAAGAAAAAACATGGAACTATATGACTCCAATTGGTTGAAGCTAAGCTAAAACACCTTTAATTGAAGGTTGAAATCTACCATTGACTTGAATTGATATGATTTTTAGCTTAAATTATCCTAAATCGAGTTCGATCCCCAAGATAATTGCATCATAGCTGTTCGAATCATCAAATGATCGACTAAAATTAGTTTGAACTAGTGAGAGCCCAATTCAAGATTCACCATAAACAAATCAGTTAGATTTAATTTGATCCATATAGGGTTGAGGGTTGGGTGTTGGTTGTTTTAGCTGATGAAAACCTTGATAATTTATGATGAACATCGTGTCCGTCTTCACCGTCCATTTACCCCTAAGAGAAAAAATGGGGTGGGTGTTGGGCTGCCTATGCTGTTGGCACAAGGTTGAACTGAGCTACGAACTTCGATCGAGGCCAGACTTGAACCCAAACCAATCTATTTTTGATTTTTGATTTTTTTTCTTTTCTAAATATAGCAATAAATGAAGAGTTTATCTAATTATTCTCTAATATATGGCATAATAAATCAAATAAATTTAATTAATCATACATGAACATATAAATTTTGTTTTTATTCAGCATGCTTTAAATTAATGGAAAAAACTTATCAATAAAAAGATGTGCACTTTTTCTAATCATGATTAATATTCATAGTAAATTCTAAAATTATCTAAGAAAGCGTGAATTTTAAGCAGTAATCGACACCCCTTTTAGTAATTAAATCCATCTAAAATACTTTATAAATTAAAAAAAAAAAAAGAAAAAGTTTGTCAAGTATGATTAAAAATTCACATGCATCTTAAAATTTTAAATTTAATTCCGAAATTAAGAAAAATAATACATTAAAAATAAATTGAATAATTTTCAAAAAAATTGTACTAATAATTTCAAAATTCATAGAAAATTATCTATCAAAACATAAATTGGATATTTTTCATGCATATCAATTTACACAAAAAAAAAAAAATACATTAATTAATTCCAAAATTCATCGAAATTTATCAGCTAAATCATAAATCGAATACTTTTCATGCATATCAAATTTCGAAAATTACAATTAGAAAATTCAAAAATTCATAAAAAAATATTTCAATCGAAAATAAAGTTGAATACTTTTAAATCAAGGAAGTAAAAGGAAAACAAATTGTTTTCCTCACCGTTCTTCTTCGGAGTGACGGAAAAATAGTTCGCCCGATTTAATTAGTAGAGGAGGGAATACCGTTTACGGAACAAATCATAATTCTAAATTTCATAATTAATATTAAATTCAGTAATTATTTTATTTCGAATTACTCATTCTAAACAAGAAATAAACGTACATTAATTTCATCTTGTTAAGAAAGAAATTATGCTAATAAAATAAAATAAAAATACTAATTAGAAACATTTTGATTTTGGAAATAAGGGATAAAAACACGGTTATTACAATTTATGCATCACAAAATCTACTTTGGCATTGAAAAACACCTTCCAAACTTATATTTGTTTCAAGTGGTATTTATTTATTTTCTTAATCTCAATTTTTCCGTCCTATTTACTGTTCTAAATATATGATATTTTTGATGTTTGTATTGGTATATGTGAGAAGGAAAGAGTTTAAGCCTGCCCATAATTTTTAGACGCCTTAATATTCTTCTGCAAAAAATAAAGAATTTTATATTATTTTTAAAAATACCTTAATTTTTTTTTTGCTTTCCCTTCTTTAATGTAATAATGTTTTCAAAACTCTTCGCATGCATCGATATTCTTCTTGGAAAAAATAAAAGGCATTCTTAATATTTTGTCCTTGGTATTTAAATGCATTAGTATTTAAAAAGCAAAATCGATTTTTCAGTTTATATATATATATATATATATATATATATATATTCGATAATATCAGGAGAATGGAATCAATTAGATCTTTGAACTCGATTGTGATGAACCATGGATTAAAATTTCATTTGCCTGATTTGATCCATTCAGAATTTTTTTAATATATTTTTATTCTATAATTGAATTTTTTTTTTCTGAAAAGAAATTTCAGGGGTGATTCAGTATGTATTGAAAACGTGGAAATCCTTATCGGAGTCGGATCATATTATCGGGTCCGTGGATAGAAGAGTGCAGATCGATCCGTTTAATAATAAATAGGTATCCATCTCTCACTTAGTCGATCTCCTTCTCCACAATCGACCGACCCCCGAGAGAGAGAGAGAGAGAGAGAGAGAGAGAGCGGCGCCGTAGCCGGCATTGATCCATCAAGGGGAGGAAAGATATGGGCGACGGCGGAGAGGACGCCGTTCGGCGGCGAAACGCGGTGGCAGAGTACCGCAAGAAGCTCCTCCAGCACAAGGAGCTCGATTCCAGGCTCAGGACACGTACGTGTCTCGATCTACCTTGATCCTCCTTTTGATTTCATGTTGCTTTTCTTTTCAGTAGGTGATTTTGGGTTTAGTTCCGAGTGATGAATGAGGTTGTTCTGGATTATTTTCTTTCGGGTTAGGGTTATAATTCATTCCTTTCGGTTCTTCTTTTCGCTCCCTATTCTTTTCTGAACACACGGATCTTTTTGACTGGCAGTATAAACCTTGAAAGGCGGAATTTTTATCTTGTTGTTCGGCTGAACTGGAGACAAGAGGATTTTGCTAGTTATTGTTGTAGGAAGATGAACGGCTTGTAGTGGGTAATGATTCTGCTGATCTTAGATTTTGGCTGGTTATTAGGTAGTGTGTTCAACGGAGTATATATATATATATATATATATATATATATATATATATACACACACACACACTCCGTTCTAGTTGTTTTTTGTGATTGAATGTTCTAGTTGTTTTTTGTGCAAAGAAAAAGCTGTTGATTTGATGATTGATTATGTGGGAAGGATTATTGCAACTTAAATTGGCAGGAACTTTAGGCAATCAAATGGTATCAGACAGGGACCTAGATGTGATAAAATAAAAAGGACCTGGAGAGTCATGAATACAAAAAAATTAGTGTGAAGAAACTTGGTTTTCTTGGCTTGCTACTTTGGAGAGCATGGATATTACTGTTTGAAGACCTCTTAGGATTTCTAAACAGTGTATTTTCTTCTTTACCAATCTTTCATATGTCTTGCTTGCTCTGACCAAATGGGTTGATCCACCACCTAAGTTGACAAGGTTTTTTAGGGGCTGGACTGGATGTTTTTGCTGGATTTTAGGCGAAGGTAGATTTCTAATGGCATAATCTCGCAATCTCAAGGTAGATATCTGATGTCATGACCTTATAATGTCAGACAAATAGTAGTTATTGATTATAATGAACAAGGAGCCTTGGAAATTACTGATTAGTTGAGCCAGATCCTTTTTTAGCACTGTTCAAAAGTTCTCTTAACTCTTCTTGGTCCTTCATTTAGAGGGACATTGTGCATGCCATGGAATGTATCATTAATAGTAAGCAACTGATACAAGGTGGGCCTTGATGACAGAGTCTGGAAAGATTGGTGGATAAACATGTGGGTATTTTGATTGAAATCTGTTTCTTTATCCAACTCTCTCTCTTTGAGATGGTGGCACAGTTTGCCCTGTACATAGGAATAAGAGGTTACAGTTGCAATCATTGTGTCATTGAAGCTGAATGCTGGAGTCAAAATTTACTTTTTCACCAAATTATATCACAAACCTTTTGTGGATCAGGGGTCTGCTTTGAATGGCTTTGCACTACTGACGATCCATGGCTTCTTGTGGATGACTTTGAAATGTTGAATTGTTACCAATGATTTGTTGCTATGAAAGGGGTGCAAACAGACTTATTATGCATTCTTTAAGAAGGTAGCTTAGAAGTTGTTAATCACATTATGTAGGAATGCATCTTTACTCAGGCTGGCTGGGAAGCCTTAATTCAAAATTCAAATCTAGGTGAGATCCCCTTACGCATCTTGGTGAGCCAATACAAAATTAGTAAACAAGAAAAGCAACCTGTTCTAAACCACCACTCTCTTTTCTGCTAGTCCACACTAGATAAATTTTCTTGAAAACAGGAGAGTGTCTTATAGGTAAACATGCCCTTAACCTATATTTTTTTGTGAGTTCATCACACATGCCAATGAGCTGCCAGCTGGTTGTGTCAGAGTTTCCTGTCTAAATAAGTTTGACATTTTTCTGCTCGACTGCTCACTCAAACTGAAAGCATGTGTACCATGCTTATTCAGTCAGTATTTTCTGATGATTGGAGGGCATTGAAATGACTCAAAAGTCCAATGCAATTAGAAATGACTTCTCTTTCTTTCTTATTTTTCTTGTGCTTGTAGAGTCAAGAATAAGTCTATGGTACGGCTACTTGGTGCTATATGTTATTTCTATTTTCTGCTATTTTCTGTTTTGCATTGAAAATCCTGTCCTTTATGTTTGTATGATTAGCTTATATGCTAATTGACACTGACATTTTGGTAAGTGATATTTTGTTTGCTTGTTATAACTTTATATTTGTTACCATATGGTAAATATGCAAAATCATTTTGCCTTTATGCGAATGGTTGTGATTGAAACAAAATGCAGTACGCGAGAATTTGAGGGCCTCAAAGAAGGAGTTCACTAAAACTGAAGATGATCTGAAGTCGCTCCAGAGTGTAGGGCAAATTATTGGAGAGGTTCTTAGGCCACTCGATAATGAGCGATGTAAGTATTAACTTTATTCAAACTCATGATGACAAATTTGTTTGCAGCTTTTCCTTGAAGCCCTCTATCTTATTTCTTGCATTTTCTAAATTTATTTGATACTTATATAGCCTATAACTGTGGCCTAAGTGGATAATGCTCAATAGCAGTTGAAGCACTTGGATAATCAAGGGAAAGTGTTTGGACATGCTTGAACATGTGTTTTGGTCCTGTAATGAAGAAGAGTACGAGGAGAGAAGGAGAAGAGGAAGCGGGTCACATGCCGTTGACTTCTCTGTGTTTCCATCTTGTGACACGCCACATATGACACTCTCTCACCTATATTGTCACATAGTTCCTGATGATAGGAAAGTGAGGGATGGGTGACCTACTTATTGGAAGGGGAAAAAAATTCCTACTTCTTTAAAGCTTCCCTAGGTTACCAACCTATATTGTGATGTAAAACAACAGTCGCCTTGTAGGTGGCACACATAGTTCCAATCGCTACATCCAAGCACAATCCAGGTAGATGAATTGATAGGATATAAACTGGTAAAAAAAGGATTGCTCAATTTGAAACAAACTGAAACAAGAGAAGATATGTCAAAATGTGCTTGTAAAATTAATCTTAACATGAAATGCATATTAATATTCAGAAATGATGTAGGTCTAGAGTTTGTAAATTAACTTTTGGATGCTCGTTTTGAAATATTTTGCATTTGTTTCATATCTCACTTCTATGTTCTAATTTTAAGTTTTATATATGTCTATGGTTTTGATAAATATATCCCCTTAACATTCTTCTTTGGCTTGTCAACTTGAATACTTAAGAACTCAGATTTTCGTCTGAATCCAAAACCTATGTCTGTGTCCCAGCATCAATGAATATAGGGCCTGATCAAATTCATTAATTGAGAAGAATCCCACTTGGTTTTGGGGAAAACTTTGTTATCATTTTGCCACTTTCAAAAAGGTGTCATTATGTTATGCTATTTCTTGGAAGCTTTTTATAAGGCATTTATAAAGGTTTCTCTATTAATATTATTACCTGCCTTTGATCAATTCATTAAATATTGTTGGCCTTTTGGCTCTTTGTTTTGAACCCTGTTTCGTGGTGCCAATTCTCACATGATTAAAATCCATTTACCTTTTGTCTATGATGAATGACTAATTCAAATTTCGATTGTCTAGGGCATATGGCTCGTGAAGAAGCTAATTCTTTAACTTGGACCATTTTGTTGTTTATTTGGCATTGTAATTATTCTTTGCAAGATTGTGTTCAGGATTGTCTAGGTATGATTTGGTCAGGAATGTTCAGATCATATTTACAAGAACAAGGGTGGCGAGAAGTTAATTTAATGTAAAAATAATACATAAATGGGAAAGCACCATAGAAACAAAATATAATTTGATAAAATAAAAATATCTTATGTTTTGTAATATATCTGCCTTTTTAGAAAAAAAATGTATGTAGCTTAAATATAAAATATTTGTACCAAAAATATAACTATAAAGGAAATCGATAATAGTTCATATATAAGATATATATCATACAAAAGACTTCAAAATTTATTAAATTGTAATTTTGAAGATCCCACTGTACACCCCAGTGGTTCTTGTTAACCATTCAGGTGGTATAAGCTAATCTGGAATCAGATAAAGAAAAAGATTTGACATTATTTGTGAATCTTTTGATACCTCCATCTCTGTGATATCATCCTTATTTTCTTAACATATTTAGGACTTTGCTTCATTGTCTTTTTTCTCTCTCCGTAGCCTTTCTATCTTATATGATAGTGGATGAGAGAAATATTACAACAATGGTGGTAAATGGAAAATGGGATGGTTTCAAAGGAAATCAAATAATACTAATGTATCTCTTCCCAGTTGCAGGAACATATTTTGTCTTTCCTCTATCTCATTCCTCTTATTCTCCTACCGCTTCTCCTTCTTTTTTCTCTTTCTTCTTTTGAGGATGTCAAATAGACTAAAGTTGTCTGAAACTGTCCAACACCAGAAGAGTTCGACTTATCTAATTGTTTTGTGCCATTTATAAGGTCAAGACACCAGTTGCACTTGGATCAGCCTTACCGATATGGACCATGCCTTTCGTGACGGAATCAGCCGATACCTTGAACTATGCTAGCAGTCGAGCATTGGCACATAGCATATGCTTGGAACAATCAATTTGATGGTTTAAGTATTCAAACAAATTAAAGCTTTAAAGTAGTCACCTCTGAGGAAGGATTGCCTTCTAGGAATGGCAAACAACATAACACTTAAACTTAGTTTACTCCAAACTTTTATAGTCAATTTAATAAGGCTTTGGAATATCATCATGTGCATCCAGGAACAGTGAGTTTTCAACTTCAACAATCCTTAGTTATGCTTTTAATCTTCTCTAAGCTCCTCGTGATTTTTTGATACTGATTTTCTTGCTTCAAGGGTACTCTTGGTTATGATTATGCCTGAAGTTAGTGTGAACTATTTTAAGGGTATGGCTGTGTTTCTTCTCCAGTTATTGTCAAGGCAAGCAGTGGTCCGAGGTATGTTGTTGGTTGCCGCAGTAAAGTTGACAAAGAGAAGCTGACAGCTGGAACACGGGTGGTTCTTGACATGACTACTCTTACCATTATGCGTGCTCTTCCACGAGAGGTTGGTTTCAATATTTTGTTGCATGTTTGAAATTTATGTATTTGAGATAAAATTTATTCAACTTGCGGCATTACTAATTTATCACTAATTATTGTTTGTCATGGATTTTATAGAGCAAAAGTCAATGCACTGAAATTGCGGCATTACTAATTTTTCATATCATGGATATCAAAATGTGATGTCAATGAACTTTTGTTTCTTATATGCCATTTGGTTGCAGGTTGATCCTGTTGTGTATAACATGCTTCATGAAGATCCTGGAAATGTTAGCTACTCTGCTGTAGGTGGACTATCTGATCAGATAAGGGAACTGAGAGAGTCCATTGAACTGCCTCTTATGAATCCTGAACTCTTCCTTAGAGTAGGAATCAAACCTCCAAAGGTTAGTATAAAGTATTTGATTATGTTTGAATTCTTGCCAACTGAATTTACCTTCTAAGAAGATAGATGACCTTTGTAGAACTTATCTTATGACTACAGGGAGTCCTTCTCTATGGTCCCCCAGGAACTGGAAAGACATTACTGGCTAGAGCAATTGCTAGCAATATAGATGCAAACTTTCTAAAGGTTGGTTCTTGTTGTTGTTAAAACTTAAATATTCTGTTATTTCTTCCTTTTGAATTTTTAACTTTTGACCTTTATGTGTAGGTAGTGTCAAGTGCTATAATTGACAAATATATAGGTGAAAGTGCCCGATTGATCAGGGAGATGTTTGGCTATGCACGTGATCATCAAGTAAACCCTTTGTTCTTTAAATTCTGTCAGTTTATTTTTTTTTCCTGTTTTGTGTATTTAGTTAACTAACTAGGGTGAGACATTAATAACAATATTTGTTTCGTGATTGATTTCCCAAAAAATTACATGTATAAGAATCCATCTTACATGAGTAGCATCCAGGTTGTGGACATTTCTAAATCTGTGCAATTCTTTTCAGCCTTGCATTATTTTCATGGATGAAATTGATGCCATTGGTGGGCGCCGGTTCAGTGAGGGTACCAGTGCTGATCGTGAGATTCAACGAACTCTAATGGAACTACTCAATCAATTGGATGGATTTGATCAACTTGGGAAGGTATTATCTTGCATCTCTAATTTGAAATTAGTGCACAAGTTATTCTTCGGTGTGATGCACTCAACCTTACCTTCAAGCAAATAGATTATTTTTATGACTTGAATCCTAAATGAAATACAAATGTGACATTGATGGAGACACTGAGTTTGTCGCCAAGGTATATAAAACTCTTAGGGATAAGGCCAAATACTAGTTGTTCTATAAATGCAAATTACTATATAATAATTGTCTTTGTTGTACTTACATTATAAAAATCCAAGCATTTTCTTATGAATGCTTGTAACAAATGATTTCTTGGGATTGGGACTGCTTTTCTTCTATTGAATTATGCATATCATTATCCCCAAATAAGCATGTTTTTCCTCATGGTGTTAGGTCAAAATGATCATGGCCACAAATCGACCTGATGTCCTTGATCCAGCTCTTCTTCGCCCTGGCCGGTTGGACAGGAAAATTGAGATTCCATTACCAAATGAACAGTCGAGGATGGAAATTCTTAAAATTCATGCTGCTGGAATAGCGAAACATGGTGATATCGACTATGAAGCAGTTGTAAAACTTGCTGAGGCAAGTGTATTTTCCATACTCGATAAGCGTATTGTGATAATAGCAAACTATAAATCCTGTCATTCCTGTTTCTATCTTTACATTCATTCAATTTCTGTTTATCCATTTTTTAGGGTTTTAATGGAGCAGATCTCCGGAATGTATGCACAGAGGCTGGTATGTCAGCAATTCGTGCAGAACGTGACTATGTTATTCATGAAGACTTTATGAAGGTAATTTTTTTTCTTTTCATAAAAATAATTAGGACCTTACGAGAAAATATAAGTGGTGTCTCAGAAAAAGATGGTTGTTTCACTGACTTTTTCTTATAGGACCTATATAAAGGAACAGATATGAGACAACTCTTAGTTATACTAGCATTTCTCATTTTATTTTTGATTGTATTAGAATTAACTTCTAAAATGCATCATTCAGATATCATGTGAGCTCTTTTTCGAGGAGTTGGTTTGCTTGTGACTGCGGATTCTGTAAAATTACAGTTGATTGGTTCTAAAAAAAACTCTTTTATCCTAGCATGAGGACTAGGGCCATAGTTCTTGTCTCTCGTTGCTTTATTTTGGTCGCTACAGTCATTTCTGTTAATACACTTGCTGCTCGTAATCTTGGTTGATGTTGTCGTAACATGAACATGGTCTTTTTTTCTCCGGATTGAGAGTTTAGTTTCCATTCTATGATCTTCTGAAGTTTGAGCCTTGTAGTTTAATTGGAATGTCAGTGTTCTCAATGCTTTTCCATTGTTTTAATTCCTTCAGTCATGATCACTTTTGAGCCTTGTAGTTTAATTGGAACATTAGTGTTCTCAATGGTTTTGCATTGTTTTAATTTCTGTCATGATCACTGTTGGATCTGGTGGTAAAATGCTAAGATATCTTTTCTTTCTATTGACTGATTTAGGCTGTCAGGAAATTGAATGAAGCAAAGAAGCTTGAATCAAGTGCTCATTACAATGCTGATTTCGGCAAGGATTAGGTTGCTCTTAATTATACCCATTTTAGGATCTTAATGCTTGGATCTCTTGTAACTTTCGTTGCTCTGCACATCTGACCTCACTAATTAGATCTTCTGCTGTTTGTTGGATCAAAGCTGAATTGCTGAAGAATCTCTTCCTTCCAGAACTTGTATACGGTACTTGCTCGAGTAATGCTATTTCATTTATCCTGTAATTGGTTGTTTAGCTTTTGTTTGTATGACTTCCTAACTTGTGTCTTGTTAATGCCTGCAATTTTACATCGCTTTTGTTATTTTCTGCATTCATCTATTTGGAAACCTTGTATATTGTTCTTGTTGGGTAACAGTTTAAATTTCTTGATAAAGGACTATTAAGGGTTATTAAAAGGTTAGGCTGGTTTGGGGTGAGTTAGATAGATGTAAATTTATGCAGGGTCAACCTGACCCGACTCACCCATCATCGGACTAAGATATCTTGATCTGAACCTCAGCTAGATAGGGTTAGGTTTGTCTGGTGGATTAAGTTGAGTATGTGGATAGGTTTTTTGTTTATGAGAAAGGATATGGAATGCGGAAGGTTTCATTAATATATATTTTGAGATGTCACTCAATAGGGGTATCACTAAATATGTAAACCCTAGTGCATTGGATAAAGAATGAGAAGCACTTATGAATTGCATCTAGGGTAAGAAGAATTTGCCAAATACAAATCTTCTGTACTAAAGTTGAGTTAACAGTGTGCAGTTGGAGAAACAGCCACAGAGAGGGTCTGTAAAGATGTAAGTACATTGTAGACATAGGCTGGGGTTTCTTTTCAGCTTAAAGCGTAAGCTAAGAGTTTCACATGCCAGACCCACAAAGCCAGTGAAGGAAGAGGAGGAAGCAGGAAGCACTAGGAAGAGACGCAGAAGCATACCCACCCACCCATCGGCCAAGATTGTTCACAAACATGGAACCCCTGAAGTATGTTTGTTAAATGTTTTTTTTTTTTTTTTTTTTTTTTTAAATGGTTTGGATTAGACCGTTCAAAATGGTTAGGGGTGGTGTTTATGTTTGTTAAATATTATTATTATTATTATTATTATTATTATTATTATTATTATTATTATTATTATTATTATTATTATTATTTTTAATGGTTTGGGATTAGATAGTTCAAAATGGTGTACCGCTTCATGCTCGGACCATTGGTCCGTGTGAAATGGTCGGGCATTGCTTGAAAGGAGGTTTAACAAGAGATCAAGCAGGGCGATCATATCTTGCACTCTGTTTGATTCCGGGGATGCTTCATTCATCTCCAAAGTCTTGTTAGCACACCCATGAGCCACGACAGGCTATGGAAACAAAAACTTATTCTGTCTTAGTCGACTCGGTAAAACAAAGTAATTGATACCCTTTTTATTCAATAATAAGCGTGAGAGTTTTATGTCATGCATGTACATTTGGAGCAAACCCTTATGTCTGATGATGCTTGGAAAACCAGTTTACGATACCGTTGGTTGATAAACATTCTTATTTACTTGACGACTAAACAAAAACAATAATGGCATGCAGGAGAAAATAATTGGAAAATATTCAGGTTAATCAAATATTACTTGATGTAATTAGTTACCTTTATATTTTAAAGGTCTTTATATTTTAAAAAAGTTACATTGACATTTATATAGTTACGAAAATGAAATATTTAAGTTTGTTTACCCTATATGGAAGCATAAAGACAAAGGGTAAAAAGATCATTTTAACATTCGATGGTGGACGGTGTCGGTAGTGGCGTTGCAGATGTCGACATTGGTGTAGTTGCATGGTCATCTCAGATGATGATAAGTTTCACTCTCACCGTGACGTCACCTGCCTCCATGAGGAGCATGTCACTCTGCATCGATGCTGATGCAGTTGTAGCTCGAAAACTAAGGCAGCCAGAGAACTACGTCGACATCGATACCAATTGTACCGTCATCCACCACCAAACATTAAAATTATATTTTTACTTTTTATTTTTATCTTTTCATCAATAAAACTGATGTCATTAGAGGTAACTAACTATAAGAATGTAATTTTTTATTTTCGCAACTATAAGAATGCCAATACAACTTTTGAAAGTATAAGTATCAACGCATTAGAGGTAACTAACTACAAATAATTAGCCTAAAATATTCTGAAACTGTACTAAACTGTTGACGACAGAATTTTGATATAGAAACTGAGTAATTATATCTCTATATTCTTGAAACATTCAACAAGGGAATAAAAAAGAAATGCTGAGAAGAGATAAACTCATGGTACATTACCCATAGATCACACAAATCCTTTTACAAAAAATATGATTAACTTGAGTAAGAATGACTTGGTAACACCCATCAAACCTCCTCCCGGTACATGGAAGGAGTCAAGATGAATATACTCCATAATTTATCTTTCTAACATGAGTGTCCTTCACCATCAACATCAACGTGGGAAATATGATACAAGGCTACTACTACTCATGGCACGGCTCCGGTGCCATTCTCCACACGAAGACTGTTCTCTCTTCTATAAATTGCTTTAGCACCCTGCGCAAAAGGAAATATCACATTTAGACGACATGAGCATGATAACTGCAACACTCACTGCAATGTTCTGCTCATCTACTTGATCAAATCCATATTGATTATGGGACAGTTCAGAATAGTGAAGTTAATAGATAGAGTGAACTAAGAAGTTTCTTGTAGCATATCTGAACAAGTATCCTGTCACCATGCCATAGTCAAGGCAAATTCTAACAAAGATAACTGCCACAGTCACTACAACTTCTGCTTAATATTGACTTACAAGAATGAAGTTAATATATTACACGAAAAGTCTCATGTTAACATATTTGAACAAGTAACAAGTAAAAGCAAATTCTAACATAAACTGAATGACCACAGCTGCAACGTGTGCTTAATATTGATTCTAGAGCAGACTTACAACAGTGAAGTTAATATATTGCATGAAAGGTTTCATGTTAACATATTTGAACAAGTATCCTATCACCATGCCATAAGAAAAAGCAAATTCTAACATAAACTGAATGACCACAGCTGCAACGTCTGCTTATTATTGATTCTAGAGCAGACTTACAAGAGTGAAGTTGATATATTGCATGAAAGGTTTCATGTTAACATATTTGAACAAGTATCAAGTAAAAGCAAATTCTAACATAAACTGAATGACCACAGCTGCAACGTGTGCTTAATATTGATTCTAGAGCAGACTTACAACAGTGAAGTTAATATATTGCATGAAAGGTTTCATGTTAAC
Organism: Musa acuminata AAA Group; assembly: GCF_036884655.1. NCBI lineage: Eukaryota > Viridiplantae > Streptophyta > Magnoliopsida > Zingiberales > Musaceae > Musa > Musa acuminata. The sequence continues at coordinate 11,194,364 of NC_088348.1, forward strand.
TTATTTGAACAAGTATCCTATCACCATGCCATAAGAAAAAGCAAATTCTAACATAAACTGAATGACCACAGCTGCAACGTCTGCTTATTATTGATTCTAGAGCAGACTTACAAGAGTGAAGTTAATATGTTGCATGAAAGGTTTCATGTTAACATATTTGAACAAGTATCAAGTAAAAGCAAATTCTAACATAAACTGAATGACCACAGCTGCAACGTGTGCTTAATATTGATTCTAGAGCAGACTTACAACAGTGAAGTTAATATATTGCATGAAAGGTTTCATGTTAACATATTTGAACAAGTATCCTATCACCATGCCATAAGAAAAAGCAAATTCTAAGAAAAAGCAAATTCTAACATAAACTGAATGACCACAGCTGCAACGTCTGCTTATTATTGATTCTAGAGCAGACTTACAAGAGTGAAGTTAATATATTGCATGAAAGGTTTCATGTTAACATATTTGAACAAGTATCAAGTAAAAGCAAATTCTAACATAAACTGAATGACCACAGCTGCAACGTCTGCCTATTATTGATTCTAGAGCAGACTTACAAGAGTGAAGTTAATATATTGCATGAAAGGTTTCATGTTAACATATTTGAACAAGTATCAAGTAAAAGCAAATTCTAACATAAACTGAATGACCACAGCTGCAACGTCTGCTTAATATTGATTCTAGAGCAGACTTACAAGAATGAAGTTAATATATTGCATGAAAGGTTTCATGTTAACATAGTTGAACAAGTATCCTATCACCATGCCATAAGTGAAAGCAAATTCTAACGTAAACTGAATGACCACAGCTGCAACGTCTGCTTAATATTAATTCTAGAGCAGACTTACAACAGTGAAGTAAATATATTGCATGAAAGGTTTCATGTTAACATATTTGAACAAGTATCAAGTAAAAGCAAATTCTAACATAAACTGAATGACCACAGCTGCAACGTCTGCTTAATATTGATTCTAGAGCAGACTTACAAGAGTGAAGTTAATATATTGCATGAAAGGTTTCATGTTAACATATTTGAACAAGTATCCTATTACCATGTCATAAGTAAAAGCAAATTCTAACGTAAACTGAATGACCACAGCTGCAACGTCTGCTTAATATTAATTCTAGAGCAGACTTACAACAGTGAAGTTAATATATTGCATGAAAGGTTTCATGTTAACATATTTGAACAAGTATCAAGTAAAAGCAAATTCTAACATAAACTGAATGACCACAGCTGCAACGTCTGCTTAATATTGATTCTAGAGCAGACTTACAAGAGTGAAGTTAATATATTGCATGAAAGGTTTCATGTTAACATAGTTGAACAAGTGTCCTATCACCATGCCATAAGTAAAAGCAAATTCTAACATAAACTGAATGACCACAGCTGCAACGTCTGCTTAATATTGATTCTAGAGCAGACTTACAACAGTGAAGTTAATATATTGCATGAAAGGTTTCATGTTAACATAGTTGAACAAGTATCCTATCACCATGCCATAAGTAAAAACAAATTCTAACATAAACTGAATGACCACAGCTGCAACGTCTGCTTAATATTGATTATAGAGCAGACTTACAAGAGTGAAGTTAATATATTGCATGAAAGGTTTCATGTTAACATATTTGAACAAGTATCCTATCACCATGCCATAAGTAAAAGCAAATTCTAACGTAAACTGAATGACCACAGCTGCAACGTCTGCTTAATATTAATTCTATAGCAGACTTACAACAGTGAACTTAATATATTGCATGAAAGGTTTCATGTTAACATATTTGAACAAGTATCAAGTAAAAGCAAATTCTAACATAAACTGAATGACCACAGCTGCAACGTCTGCTTAATATTGATTCTAGAGCAGACTTACAAGAGTGAAGTTAATATATTGCATGAAAGGTTTCATGTTAACATAGTTGAACAAGTATCCTATCACCATGCCATAAGTAAAAGCAAATTCTAACGTAAACTGAATGACCACAGCTGCAACGTCTGCTTAATATTAATCCTAGAGCAGACTTACAACAGTGAAGTTAATATATTGCATGAAAGGTTTCATGTTAACATATTTGAACAAGTATCAGGTAAAAGCAAATTCTAACATAAACTGAATGACCACAGCTGCAACGTCTGCTTAATATTGATTCTAGAGCAGACTTACAAGAGTGAAGTTAATATATTGCATGAAAGGTTTCATGTTAACATAGTTGAACAAGTATCCTATCACCATGCCATAAGTAAAAGCAAATTCTAACATAAACTGAATGACCACAGCTGCAACGTCTGCTTAATATTGATTCTAGAGCAGACTTACAAGAGTGAAGTTAATATATTGCATGAAAGGTTTCATGTTAACATATTTGAACAAGTATCCTATCACCATGCCATAAGTAAAAGCAAATTCTAACATAAACTGAATGACCACAGCTGCATATGGAAGACTATTTTGAATGAAAAAAATTTAACACAATTTTGCTAATAAAACTTGCAATGTAAGATAAAGCCACTTTAATTTACTGGCTGTTGTGTGACTATGAAAGAAGGGCAATTTCCATAGAGAACTCTCAGGTTTTGTGCTTTTACTTGTCAGCATCCCTTTTCGAACGGATGATCTTGTCCTATACTGGTCTGTGCCCTCCCTGTCCTCTTCAACTTCCGCCATTCCCATATCTCCATCTTTCCCGTCAATGCCACCAGCCCCACCCCCAGCCTCCCCCTTTTTCCTCCACTGCTCCGGCCCATTCGCTCTTCTCCTTGTTTATTGATGATCTTGACATCTCCCTGGGTGACAACCTCTCATCACCTAGAGCTTCCTCTTCGGCCCTTGCCTCCCCCTATGCCAATGATTGACTCCTTCCTTGGGACAATCCCATCGTTGCTGGTGAGGCCAGCGATATCAATGGAGAGGATGAGGTGGATGTAGTGGAAGGCAGAGACAGTAGCGAGGGCATGAGCTAGTTCAGGGGCAAAAATGGTATTAAAAAAGGGGGGATGTTTCCAGATAAATTATTGAGAAAAGGGTCCTTTTTAGGGCAAGTCACCACCTATTAAAGAACGCTGTTATAGAAAATATGAAGGTCATAAAAAGCATTAATCATCTAGAGAAAACAAAATTATATGCACGTAAGATATTTATGATTCAAAATACTACTAATTTCCATCTATTACTTTCAGACTCATCAAAATGTAACCATCTAATTGAGCTGTGTCCAGAAAGGCAGAAACCAGCTTGACAAAAATGAGGTTTTCATCTAAATATTTCACTTACTTGAAAAATTGTTCCCAACTTCTTCAATGCTTTTGCACGTAACTTCAACACATCCTTGGAAACACTATTATCTCTCAGAACCTGAACTCAACCCGAAATCTAAATTTAGTTGGTGGAAAATTCTAAATCACAATAAGGATCTTTAAATACATTGTTGACACTGCCATCATAGTAATTCTATGCAATGCAACATGTTGCACAAAGAAATGATGCAGTGAAGCTTACTGCTTGGCAAACATGTAAGAGGGTTGATTCTATGTCGAGCACATTTATCTTCCACAAAGAGTTGAGCATTGCATCCTTTTTCTCTTCAAAGTGCTTCATGATGTCCTCATCTCCACCCACTTCAAGCTTTTGCATCCCTCCCTGAAGCTGTATCAATGCGACTGCACCTAAATTATCATACAATTTAGAGTGTTAAACCAAAGCCTAATGATGAAAGCACACGAAAAAATAGTGAAAATTCACATTAAAGGCACCTAAATACCTGATGCTGCATTAACTTGTGATTTTATGTGGTGACCCTTATTGCGCACCCACTCAGCTATAAATGGCATGCCCATGTATCTCTTGCTCTTTCCGATCTCTCGTGCAGCTTGTCTGGCATATATATACCCAATAGTGTGGAGCATAGCCTCCCCAAAAGCTGAAAATAAGCGAGGAAAAGGAGCAATTCTCAATGAAATATCATTTACAAGTACAAAAGATGCCTAATATGTATGGAATGAGTGCAAACTTTAATACATTCCACACAGTGCACACACATTCTGAATAACATACTCTTATCTCAAATATTGTGAGAAATGTACCACATATGCATTATAAGAGAGAGAGAGAGAGAGAGAGAGAGAGAGGTCTTTTGTGAAAGAAAATTATAATGAAGAGATTTAATTGTTGGGTGATTGCCTGCCTAAATGGCAGCCTAGAACCTGGGTGATGGATAATGCTGCATCTTTGCTGTAATATTTTTATTCTAAATGCTAACCTTGAATCTAGTAAAATGTTAGTGCATTGGGAAATTTAATATTTTAGAGAACTATAGGTGAAGAAACCAGGAACTGTGATAATATTACTATCAGAAGAACAAAAGAAGAAAAGATCCCTTTCTATGATATCAATATCTTCGACATGGTTCCTAATCCCTTCTCTACTTTGCCAGGTTATTTTGCCCCTTCATCTTGGTTAAGTATTTTCTGTTTACGATACTCTTCCATCTGAATTTTATGTCACAAGAACAACACGGAAAGAAATGAAACAAATGGGAGGAGAGAAGCTGCCAAGCATTTTACCAGCTTGAGATAGACGACTAGCTTCAGTGTTTGCCCAATTTACAAACTCTTCAATTTGCCCAGAAACATATAGATGCAGGTGATCTTTCAGAATTTCGACTAGTTTCTGTTCCCTTTCTTTCTGTAACTCCTGCACTTGGAGATCAAAAGTTACTGTTGTATATGTCTATAAAATAAGCACAGCTCATTAATAATGGAAGCTACATATGGTGTCTATGACATGACTGTATTTCATGAACATTCTCATATTATTTATACTAGAAAATGTAGAATATTTCATCTTCATTACAAGAGTACTATATGCTTACATGATTTCTGATTCATATTGCTTAGATAAAGAAGCACAAAATGAACACGCCAAGTGTTCATTACGAATAACATGAAAGATGGTGGTACAACATGTGTATCAGTAAAATGATGGTGGTGCAATAACATGAAAGATGGAACTATTAAGAAAAGTGTAGCAGTAAATGTTTAACTAACAAACAGCAGCAATACTAATGTGAGAGGGAATCAGATCCAAACAAAAATGAGCTCAGATGAGAAAATTAAAGATTTAAGAATGGCACATGAGGTAATAAAATTAGACAGGTTTTTTTGCATGTATTAACGGGTGTTTCAAGTCAAGCAAAGCTGTAGCTGTTGATACAAGGAAGCTGTTTTAGTTATTCCTTTTACATTGGTGTTTTGCAATTTTGTTTTGTTTTTGATAATTTAACAAAGTTTAAGTCTGTCTGAACTTAAGTCAAGATCAGGAACAAATCATTGCACTAGAGACTCCTTTCTTCTATCCCTTTATATAGCACCCTCACTTTCTAATATATCTCTGTTTTCCTTTCCCTATTTTCTCATTACTTTTCAAATTCTGTTCTTGCTTCTATTAATTCTGCACTAGCTAAGATTAAAAGCAAAATTGTCACGAGGTTGGTTGGTCATGGAAATCCCATGGTATCATTAGCACATTGTGTAAATTTAGTCATAATTTATGATGAGATGATTTTTTTTTTTTTCACTTTAAAACTGGCTTGAGGACCTAATATCAACTAAATTCAACCTTAAAAGTACAAAGGCTACGTTTGAAAACATATTTGTATTTTTAATGGACATTCGGAGAACAGAATTTGAGTGAATGTGCAGTTGTAAAATACTTTGAGTGTTTGGTAAACAATAGATAAAAACTGCATATTAAAAATGTATTGACGTAAGTGCTGTTTGGTAAAATTATATTTCAAAAGTCCATTGAATATTTTGATAAATTTACCCCTCTAATATTTTTAATATTTATCTTAAAATGAATATATTTTTATTTAAATTAATAAGTAACTAAATATATCTATATTCTTATAAAAATTTTGTATAGCCTAAATATATAATAAATAAAAAATATAATCATATAAATAAATATAAAATAACCCTTAAAAAATTAAATATAATTTCATCTTATAGAAATATATATAATGTTAGTTTTTCACTAAATCATTTTGACAATCTTATAATTTAAAATAAAGTCATAGGGTATTTTCATAATTTAAAAAATTATACTAGGTTATTAGCATCCTACAAACTCTAAAATGTTAATGCTATCCTCAGGTAGTATCAACATTTTAAGTATTTCTAATATAGCATCCAGGCCAAATGCGATTTAAAAAAAAATTACCAAACACCAATTCACATTTGAAATGTGTATTGAGCCTTCAGTGCACATTTCAAATGTGTTTTCAAATGCACCCTAAGATAAGTGAACTAATATGAAGTTTTGCAGCAATGATATCGATAACGTGAGTATTTATATGAAGTAGTATTATATAGAAATGAAATGCATGATGTGGGGAAGACAAGACATAAACACAAACTTTTGACAAGATAGTCTTAGGGACGCTTGAACAGATGTAAAATGGTGGGCTTGATATTAAGAATAAACTTTTGCAGTGTTCACACGAACCAGGGAATGGTCATTGAATTTAGCCTTGTAAATAAATGGAGACAATAAATAAAAATAAAATCATATGAATAAAAATTAGTGGAGCAAAAGTCAGACAACAAGAATAAAATGTGATTATACTAACTGAGAAATAGAAACTGATAAAAAGAAATAAGATGAGAGAGAGAGAGGATTAAGGACTTGAAAGAAAATATTTCATTAATTCATCAAACATCATGCCAAAGTTATTTAATCTACATGAGATATCTATTTGATTAAACTACAGCTCTTTAGTGTCAAATAGTAAGTTTATTGCTGACTAATTTACTACCCTGTTATGCATGAAGCATGGTCAAGTACAAGACATGATACTTCAATGCCAACATAAAATTTGGAAAAATTTAGACAATCTATGATCATGATATATAAAACAATCAGAGATATGCATAGTCACAAAATACTTCAAAAGCATGGTTGAGACATTAAGAAGTTAGTCAAAATTTCAAATTACATACAAGCCTCCAAGCCCAATAATGTTAACGTTTATATTCATATTATGTGATGTGTCCTACATATATATGATACGTAATACAAGAGTCTCAAAATGTTTTGAAGCAATGATTGAAGAACCACAAAATTTTTCGCAAAGTCATCTGGCTTCTGAGTTTGTTGCTTCATATCCACCTCACACTGCCTGTTTACTGGTTTGCCAAGATTTGACATGTGGGGTTGGGAGAAAAGGAGAGAACACTGGAGGAATCAGGCTAGTGTTGATCATTTCTTTCTGCCAGATTTATTCTTCAATTGTCCCCTTTTACCTTTTCTCTTTTAGGATTTCAGTGGCACCCCTTTTTTCTGAATGCCGATTGTTCCATGTTGGTGTCCATCATCCAACGTGGAGAATGGCATGGGGATGACATGCGTTTTGTATTATTTATTCTTCTTTGGCAGAATTGAAAGCTCTTTCGGATTCTCTTAGATAATATTCTAGATCAACGACTATAGAAAGTAACTGGGGGATATTCAACTTTGCACAACTTTACTAGAACAACGGGACTAGACATAACTACAAACAAACACCCAGAAAATGAAAATAATGACCAAACCTCTATTTGAACTTTAGATCTAAGAATGACTTGGTTTTTATAAACCTAATTCTATTGCATCAAATCATATAGTCATCCTTGCAATAGTTTAGTACATATCGGACATTGCATAGTGGTGATCAAACTAGTTGAAGAAGAAATTTGATTCTCCATCAGAAAAGTATAGGAATCTAGAAAATCTATATTAAATATAATACAGATAATAGATTCAATTTAGCTTTTGATCACACACATGCCATATCCACTTAATCAGTGACAAGGGACCTTTGATCACATTCCATAGCATCTTATCACTTTCTCCTAAATTGATAGAATTTTCTACAACCTCAAGACTTTTTAAGTATCTTTCCAGTTGGGATTTTGAATTCAATCCTTAAGAATGGTTCTTCCAAATTTGAATGCCTGAGTTTCTTCTATATTTTTGGCTTTCACCATGTAGTAAGGTTCTGACCTGTGCTTTGTAGCATAATTAATTTCATCTCATAACATTACCCATCACTTTTATGCCAACTATTTTGTTTGTGAGCTCTCAATATCTCACTACACTTTAGACTTGTTAAGAAAATTTCCCAACAGGACCACTCTTTTGTACTAAATGTCAATGAAATCTCACTATAATCTCATGATCCAGAAACCAGACAGTAGGGTCAGGACCAAAAAAAACAAAGAAACACAAAAAACTGCATAACGATAATGTGACATTAGCCTACCATTAAGTTGTTACCATTGAAAAAAAACTGATTAGATTAGTAGAAAATAAGAAAAGCGGAAACATATAAGAGGTAGAAGATAATACATTAGAAAGCAGAGAAAGAGAAGGGAATAAAATACTTCCAGCCATAAAAGCTTGTACAAGTTGTGTTCAATCCCAATGGAACACCAACAGCAAATCTAGCTGAATGTGAGTTGCCTGAAACTATGATTCATAAGTTCAAAGGCTGATGCCGTAACAGTTTTACCGAAATGCACTTCAATTTTTTAAAGAAATTTGAGATCTCATTAGTCTCGTGTACGTAAGTTTTCAAGGATGAAAAAAGGCATCTATAGGAAAGATCATCTAGCAGAAATTCTTTAGCAAACAAAAACAAGACAGACTGGAACATAGGTGCCCCTAAACTTTTTTAAAAAATCTTGGCTCAATTTTGATATGACGGGAACCTAGACCCAAATTTGACTAAAACCATACCTAGCCTATCCCTCAGACATCACCTTCGCAGCACAAAAGGTTTCGAGGTTTGTCTCTGGTAATAGAGGCATGATAGTAGGCACCATTTTCATTAGGAAAATATTTTAATGATGTTTTAGCATATACTTATAGCTCTCTGGCAGAGAATATAGTAAAAGCAAGGATCACATAGATATTATGGTTGACTTGATGACATTGTTTCCATGAAAATCCAACGATAGTCCTCACTCCTCAGTCCTCACATACTTATGCAAATTTTTATGAGCATAATCAAATCAGATTTTTGAGGTTAAAAAAATTATGAAAATACTTCAACAAGAAGATTTTATTGAAAACATTCAGAGACATCAGCAATGTAATAAATATTTCTTGGTTTCAACTTTCAACCCTGCAAAATGCCATGAATAAATGATAAAATAATATATGAAAAGAGAATCATAGCACTAGATAAGTCACAAGTTTGTTAGATAAAATGCCAACACTAATCACTCAGGTACTATCTATATCAGTTGGCTGACACAGGATTATAAGATATGGTTCTATAATTATTATACAAAAAGGTCACGGTGCAAAAGAACAGACAGTTGAACAGAACCATGGAGTGTAAGAAATTTTCTTCACAAACTTCACAGCATTAATCTTTATCTTTTTAACATAATAAGTTACAGAAGCTAAATACCATTTAGTTAATAATCAGTAACTATGATCAGCCAGAAAAATAATGAATTCTCACAATTATACCAAAACGAATGTAACATCTTTCATTATTGTTAGATACCTTAATTTTCTCTTGCACTCTTTGTTTCCGAATTTCTGGAACCTGTGATTCTTCTTCAATTTCTACGGAAGCTATGGTTGCTAAGGCTAGTTGTCCAACATAATCTTCAAAGAAGTCACTTCCAAAAAGCATCCCAAAGACAGTAGCAGGATCTATCATGGAATCCCTGAAAAACAAAAGGTACAGCCACATGAATATAATGACTAAACAATGTTTATTATAATAAATATCAACTCAGGTAAATTAGGGATGCCTAATTTATTTCTGAGATATATTTTTAATAAACTTGAAACTAGGATCAATTTGCAGACTTGTATTCCACACAGCTACATTGTAGAACAATTTAACATGTTTTTCTTTTATAGACTTACTGGGGAACACCTTCCTTTCCATGCTTATCATATTCTTCACGTTTTGCAGGATCACTCAAGACTTGATAAGCCTCGCCAAGTACCTTTAAATTGAAAATTATAAGAGTCAGTAATAATTTGACAATACACCTTGGAGATCAATATAATCATATCAATTTTTATTTGCAAACAAGTTTGACTAATTTCTGTTGGACTGAATATTTTGGTGGAAGTTTGCTTTCTTGCCTCATTAACTTATTTATGCTGTTGAGATAATCAACACCATAAGAACAAAGTCTGTCATTTCCATTTTAGGGTATTCCATGATTGCTAATCATGAGGTTGCATTGTATGCAAAATGGTAGAGCTGTTCACATGTCACCAAATCTTTCTGGTAATCTAAGCAAGTCCTTGTTTTGCCTAAATTTGGCTTTGTGTAACAAACATTGATGAAATGGGCTTCAATGTCATGAAGACAAATCACAGCCTTGGTAGAGCATTTTCTATAGTTAAAGCTAATGTCATTTGCTTAAACTATCAAACTTGGGGAACTAATAGAGATATAAAATATAGGCATGATTATAAATAAAATAGAGACTCTTGTAAATATTTTATCCACGTCAAAAGTCAAGATTACATGCATGCTAAGTAAAAGCCACAATGATAAAACAGTGTGTTGATACATGATAGAGATAGACTCAAGGACACTAATTAGATGTGACTGACAGATATCATATACGCTATTGCTGCTAATTTAATTTAATTACCATATAAAATAACAATGATGAAAAGGTGATTAAAAAATATGCAAGCCTTTTAGAAGGCACCAAACAGTCACTACTTCCTGTAATCAAATACTTTTGTAATGTAGCAAATCCTTATTTGAATTCTCTCATGGTAGGATGTTAAATTAGACTATTTTAGTTTAGAAAAAGTAACCTCTTATCAAACTAAATAGCAGCAACAGACAGGATTAATCAGAAATAGTAGCTATATATTGCTTCTAAGTTGGAGAAGCTAGTCAACAAACCCTACAGTTGCATTGCCCCAACAGAGCTCGATGGCCCAAAAAAACAAACAAAAATCACATAGACAGCCCTTCTAATTTATGAACATTCATCACCATAGAGGATACTTATGCCTCACAGCCCACTTCATTCATGAAGATTGGATGCAATAAGAAAGAAACTCCATTGTCTGTTTATGCCCCACTACATAGTGATATAATATTATGTGAAGAAAATATTTGTTTAACTAATTGAATGAGCAATGCTTTTGCGAATGAATGTCTGCTTATGCCAAACTAACAGCCCACTTAACTAAAAGACAATTGTGCTGAATCACTGTGGATGATGCATTTGCAAATGATGTCTTTGTTGATATGTTGAAAATTCAGCTTAACTCGAAAAAACATTTTTTAGAGGTTCACAAGCAAGAAAGAAAAAGTTTCTCTAGATGGTAATGAAATATTCTGTTACACAGGGTTCTCTAGAAAGAAATATTTTTAGCGGAAGATGGTCCCCAAGAGACAGAGATGCTTCAAAGTGCAACCTTCAGGTTTTACCATTGTCTTTCCCTTAATTTAGTCCTTATGATGAATAGTGTGCAATATTAGAATTTAGAACTGCAAGTTTTAGTGTATTTCTATGATGTCACTTTGGAATTTGTAAAAACAAGTATCCAAAGCAAACTAGAAAGTTGTCAGTCCCTTATACTTTCATAGATTAATTTGCAATGGAATTGGATGGTTTATTAGGAGGATGGCAAATCAAATAAGTTCCTGCAATGCACCCAAATGGAACATACATAATGTAGTTAATAATGAACCAATCTCCAAAATACTTCAATGAAAAATCCTATCAATCAACTGGACCAGAACATAGGTTTAAAGCTCAGATTTTACTGTTCTAACTAAAGAAACCATATTAAACACAGCTGGCAATAAAGACACTTGCATTTGTCTAATAAGGTATATATTATCTAAAGCATGGTATGCAGTACCGAATGGTATTGCCCGGTACGGGCGGTATGTACCGGTCCGACGGCATACTGGTACGCGGACCGTCCAGTACCGCTACAATGCTACAGTATTACACTATAACAGTGTTACAGTGCTACAGTACTATACTGTAGCAGTGCTATAGTATGAAGAAAATATATAAAATTGTTCGGTACACCAGGGTGTACCGCTCGGTACGTCCTGGTATACCGCTCAGTACACCGGTACCGTACCATACCGAGCCAACCTCGAAACACCGGTACGGTACGGTATTGCACACCTTGATCTAAAGTATGTAATCAATCAAGACCAATTGCAGTTCTAATATGTCCAGGACCATCAAGATAGCATCAAGCACCTGGAAGTTACGAGCAGCTTGTGGATCTCCAAGATTCTTATCTGGGTGCACCACCCGTGCCTACATAAGGAATGGACAAAAATGAGCAAATCTCAACAATCACATCAATACTCGTATTTTGAAATTAATTAAATCAGAGAAAAACAAATATCTAGAGTTTTGGGAAAGATCCAGCAATTCAAAATTTACAATACAAAATATATCTAAGAAAAGTAATCTTAAAGTTAGAATATCCAAATAAAAAGGCATGAAAAATTGTTTTAGCTTATTATGGGGTTACACCATGAATGAGACTCAATATTGAGAGAAGATACCATGATTATATATGTGGGTGACAATTGGACATATTACTATGATCTTTTGATGTTGATCGAAACTTCGGACCTAGGAGCCTCCCAATCCATGCTTCTTGCAGCTTCAGGCATACAACACACCCGTATCCCTTTGAAACCAAAGTTTTCAACTATTTGTCAGTTTGGATATAATGGACAAGGGGCAGATGGAGTATCGTTGCATCATAAGTTAACTCGTTATCTGGTTCATATGTTGATCTTGAAAATGTACACGCCTGATCTTTTAAGTACCATTCATTTAAGTTTATTTGAAGTAGAGAATGAATGCAGTACATAGAAGAGAAGGTCAAAATCTTAGAAGGAAAAAGAACAAGTCCTGGGGACTGAGTTACATCTTCTTTTTAAAATGTTATGGACTATGGCGACATCACTCTTCAAAGAAGCAAACAGAGAAGAATAAATTTATTCTAGCAATATCATATGCAAAATTAAAGGGAAAAACGTTTCCTCAAAGGGGAAGACTGTTTGGTGCATCAATTTTTGGCCTTTTATTCTAGAACACACAAGAAATTTATTAGTGCTTATGAGACTAGTACTCAAAATGTAAGTTGCAGACAAATGTGTGATCAGTATTCAAAATAAATATTATTGAAAGTCATTCAGTACATGACTTGTCATCAGCTTTATAAGACTAGCATTCAAAATGAATACTATCTAAAGCCATGCCCAAAATAGCAACACATGGCTAGAACAATATTTGGCTTAGCCATCTAGTGGCACTGCATGTAACATGCCATGCTAGAAAGTCATTAACATGCCCCTGTGTCATGAAATGATGATCCTCATGGCGATCTACACCCTTGTAATTAGAACTGACATTATTCTACAGCCATTGAAAAGCACTAGCAGGCATGGTACAAAGGTGCAAACACATATTGTCTATTACACAAATGGACCTTAGATTCCTCACTCTAGAAAATTGGAACCAGTTCTAAAATATTACGGGATGAAACAAATAGATATATACTAGAAAAATTACCAAGAAAATAAAAACTATAGAAAATAATACGTGTGAAGACCATTCATTATAGATTGGTCAAAATAATCAAAACTAAAGAACAAAGTATGATCAAGTAGAGAATGATTGATATTGGGTTTATTCTTCTAGTTCTAGGTAGTCTTACGCAAATGTAGGATGATTCAATAACTATATAAATGAATACAATGCTTATTTACGCTGCTAAAGTGTATCGTGGCCCAATGACCCTTAGTGGCAGATAGGTAAATTGTAGTCTTGGGATAAAAACGTAAGATCAATAAAGAACATAATAAGAAAGCCAGTTTTGTTTTACATGTTATGTGATATATGAACAAAAAAGTATCATAAGAAATTAGCAATATTAGATAAGAAAAAAAAAACTATAACTCAAGAACATATGGAGTGTTTGAAAACAAAAAATACATGGCTAAGAAAAACAGCTTTTTGGATGATCAAATCAGCACCTATTTCACATACAAGGGGAATAAATCCAGACTAGCGTTAGATTAAGAGAACAATCAGAAAGAATTTGCATATTGTAGAGGGCAAAAACAACAATGAAGTTAAAGATAGTTTTTATGGACCTTTTATACTCTTTTATATGTAAATAATAATCAAGTAGGAGAAGATTGATGAAAATATAAAAGAAAAATGGAGCTCGGATGAGCAAGAGACAGCTTTTCTTATTAATTATTTATATTTCTTCTTAGATTGGGCAGAAATAACTTGCAAATCAATTACCAAATTTATAAATAATTGTAGAGTCATTAGATCAATTTGGTTTGGGAGTGCATCCAGCTAACAAATACTTGAAAAAATACACTTTTAATTATTTGGATCATTGCCAATAACTCAGAGACTCTGAAACCTACATTGTTAGAAGTCCTGTGCGCTGGTCCGTTCATTTCTATTTGTTCAGTAATTTCAGAGAATTATGCCAAGGTAGGAAATCCGTGAACAATCAAAACTATGGATCCATATCTTTGCACGGGCCATGATTGTCACCTTTAAGTAATAAGCCTTCTTTATCTCAGCAGCAGATGCATCAACACTGACGCCCAGTATATCATAGTACTCGGTGTCTTTCACCATGACCCTGATTTCAACCTACCTGCAACACAAAGTTCAATCAAACAAATAAAAATATTACATAAAAGGACAACAAGCGAAAGGTCAATCTTTCGAACAAGACATTTGAAGCAAAGTTGAATCTTTCTTCATTTCAAGTCAAATACCAGATAAATCGAAAATAAATCCCATACGCGGATACTAAAATCCAAAAAAAGAAAAAAAAAGATTTTCTTGAGAATGACATGTCAACACCAACGCACTAAAGAGAAATGTAATCAAACTGGAAAATTTCCCACTTGAAACAAGCGACACATCAGATCGATAGCCAAACAGCAAGATCGAAAACAAAACGAAGACCGGGTGTTCTTCCGATAAGAAGTAAAATTGATCTCGTAAAGCTAAAAAGATGGTAAATGAGATATAGTGTTGGATAAATTGTTCTCGAAAACCTGATCAACGAGATCTAGGGTTATCTTGGAGGAAAGGACAAGGCAAAAGATTCGATGAGAAGAACAAGACCGAACCCTTGGTTTTCCGGAGGGAGATCGGGGAAGAGTAACAAGCGAAGGCGTCGGGAAACGGAGGAGCTGCTGCTCCTGCTGAGGCTACAGTGTGATGGGCAAGCAGAGCTTCCACCGCAGAACAGACGCGTTGACACCCGATTCAGCGTGTCCGATATTATAGATAACGACCGTTATATTCGCCTCGAAGCACTCACATGTGATGTACATAACGGGTCAGGATATGACGGCCGTTACATGGTTGTTGTGACGGTCTTTGTACGACGGGAATCAACGGAATAAGATAACGTGCGGAACTTCTGGATTGCACGTGACCAAGGCACGGGTTTGCTGTCTGGGACCCACTGGCGCAGTCCGAGGCTCCGCAGCCATACGTCGATTGCCGACCTTCTCAGTTGCAGCGTGGGACCCGCGCAAATGTCTTCAATTGGTCGGTCCCGATTGAGAAATTTTTTATTAAATTTTTCACAGGAACATCTAATTTTTCTTTAATTATGAAAAGAAAAATTGCATTCATTACTCTTTCAACCTATATATACTTCGTCCCCATCTATATTTGATATTTCTCGAGAATATATATATATATATAAATATATATATATATAAATATATATATATATATATATATATTTATTTATATATTATTTTTAGAAAGATCATTGAGCCAGCCTCAGCCTATGGTTCGACTAATCGACCCACTCAGATTTTATTGGATCGATGTCAGGTCCTAGTTCTAATACTTTGAAACGAGGCCCTTTTCTTTTGTTGATCCTCCTCCTCCTATAAGGGGTTTGCTTAAGAATTTAAGAGATGCCTCAATCAATATTCGAATTCTGCTTCAGGTTTAGATATTCACTTATTAAGACTTAGGCCTAAACGTAGTAAGGTTTATTATGAAGTTGATTTTTATGAAAAAAAGAATAAGAAGAATAGATTAGTTATTCACCTACTAAGTTACACATTTATTCACCTACTAACTATCTCTGAAACCGACCCTTTATCCGATGCTCTATCCGGAGTTGAATCCGATCCGTGTTCCTGTTCTGTATATAGGCTTTCCCCTTTGTTACTACTCTAATAAGGAATAGTTGTAAGATGGTGCACCCGCAATCAAACATTCATGGACGTGGAACAGACGCACCGAGTCTTGTTGCTCGATCCAGTTCTGTTGCTGGTTCAGCTACCTATATGTTTGATTACCTCCTTCTTTATCGCCTCTCTTTGTTTGATTACAGTTACTTAGCGCTTGTTGCTGACGAACTTTCTATTTATGATTCTTTATACTTGACTTTCTGCAGTTGATCCGAGATCTTCTTCTTCTTACATATGATGAAACTTTTATAACGCGTAACAAGTGACTTTTCTAGTGGTTACTTGTTGGGTTTATAGGTGAAGACACTTTTGGGCGATATGAGTGAGAGCTACTAGTAGACACTCAACACCGTGATACTCGATTCGCACACAAACAAACTTTCCTAAAGCAAACTCCACTTGCAGAACTGAACCGACAAGAAAGTAAAACCGGTACAAGAACTCACTTTGCTTGATAGAGCGGGACTAGAAGACTATGAACTTACTGCAACACCCCAATACCTCTTATAGGATCAGTTATCAAGATAGGAGCTTCCATGAAACAATGGGGAGTAGTAGGTCACGTCCATAAAAAGACTTCCAAGGTTGCTTGATTCTCCAGGTCATAATCTTGAATTGCACACACAATTCAATAGATCCAAATTCATGGATGTGTATCACATTAACATGATTAAAATTAATTCATGCACAATGTTTCTCTTTTTTTATGTAGGAGAATTTGATTTGCTTCCTTTTGACAAGAACAAGTTCATGCAGTAAAAAAAGTTCTACCCTTCATTATCGATACAAGAGCTTCAGTTTGAACTCATATAGAGTGCTACCAGTGAAGCATAAACCCCATCTTTGCGATTGATCAGTGCTTCATGTCTTCCCTTCTCAACTATCACCCCGTTCTTCAGAACTGCAATCGTATCGGCTCCCTTTATCGTTGACAGGCGATGTGCCACGATCAAAGTCGATCGACCGACAACCGCTCGATCTAACGCCTCCTGCACCGCATGCTCAGACTCAGCATCCAAAGCGCTGGTGGCCTCATCCAGCAGCAGTATCCTCGGATCCTTCAAGATGGCACGAGCGATCGCGACGCGCTGCTTCTGCCCGCCGGAGAGCTGGATGCCTCTCTCGCCCACCGTCGTGTTGTATCCCTGCGGCAATCCTGAGATGAATTGGTGTGCGTTGGCTATCTCCGCAGCTGCAACAATCTCTTTCTCGGACGCTTCTCCTTCCTTCCCGTATGCTATGTTGGCTCGAATCGTGTCATTGAATAGCACAGGCTCTTGGCTTACCAAGCCCATCTGTTGCCTCAGCCATCTCACCTTGAGCTTCTTAATGTCCACTCCATCCAACAACACACTACCAGAATCAGGGTCATAAAACCTCTCCAGAAGAGCAACCGCTGTAGACTTTCCACTGCCACTCTCTCCAACAAGTGCAACAGTCTGCGACAGATCACATACATCGAAATCTTAGTGATGGATAGCATGAAATGAGAGCCATATAACACAAGAGAACCGCGAATGAAGGTTGAGCTACCTTTCCTGAATGAATGGTCAAGCACAAGTCTCTGAAGATTTGCACGTCGGGCCGAGATGGATACTTGAAGCTGACATGTTGGAGCTCAATGGTACCCTTTACATTATCCAGGATCATGCCCTCATCACTGCTCGAATCGATGCTGGACTTCCTGTCGAGGATCGCAAAGATGGAAGCCACTGAATCCTTAGCTTTGGTGGAGTCTGGACCCAATGCACTTGTTTGCGAAACGCTGAGACTTGCCATGGTTAAGGCAAAGAAGACCTGCACTTCAATAGCGGGGAGATGAAGCAGACGAAAAAGAAGACAGAGCAGTCCAAGGATCCGTGCTCTCGGGTGCTCACCCTGAATACTTCCGTGAAGGTCGCTTTGCCGTCTTTCACAAAACGAGCTCCGACGTAGAAGCACAGGGCGTAGGTGAAGTAGAGAGTCATGAATGAGAAGCCGAAGCCCAAGCCACTGGCGAGCCCCTGCCTGATGCCATGCTTCATTGGAGCTTCGCACTTCTTTCTGTAAGCATCCATCATCCTCTTCTCAGCAGAAAAGGATGCCACCGTGCGGATGCTGCTGATCGCATCGCTTGCCACTTGACTTGCTTGTTCATACATCGCCTACAATCTTGGATTCTCAGTATGATTCCTTGCAGAGATTGCAAGAACACAACGCAACTGGTTGTTACCTTGGCATCTGCACTGAACCCCTTGAGGAACTTGATCTGAGCGTATCCTTGAAGACCGACCAATGGAATGACGACTATAATCACTAAAGACAGTTCCCAATTTGCGATGATGGCGATCAGGAATCCTGCGATGACTGTTGAGAGGTTCTGCACCAACAAGGCCAGGTTATCTCCCACCAAACTCCGAACAGTCGCAGCATCTACTGATAGCCTTGCACCGATTACACCACTGCAGAGCAGAGGATGATTGAGATGAGCAGAAGCCATGCTTGAACTCTAAAAGGAAGTAGGATAGGTTGCGAGAGAAGACCTGGAATTGGAAGGCTCGTCGAACCAGCTGATCTCCTGGTGGACGACCTTCTTGAACGACAAGGAGCGAATGCGCTCGACCAACTTCCCGCCGGCCACGCCGAAGAAGAAGAATTGGATCGGCACGCTGAGCAGCGCGACGATACCCAAGACGGTGTACATCAACGCCCAGAATCTAGCGTTCTTTCGGAGCTCGTGTGGCGGCTGGTAGAACGTCTTGATGGCGCTGGAGATGAGTATGGCGAAGATCGGGAAGAGCACTCCGTGCACGGCCGCAGCTACGGATCCAATGAGCAGAACCGGCGCCTCCGGTTTGTTGAGGTAAACGAGCCGCTTAATGGGGACGTCCCGGCGAGGCTCGAGCTGGCCTTGATTACCTTCATCTGCTCTGGACTCCCCGTCCTGGATCTCGATGGAGCCGGGCAGACCGAATCCAGTGGTGAAGGATAGCCTGCTGCTCCTGCCGAGTGACGAGCCTCTGCTGATGGATCTGCTCAACGAGGTCCTCCTGAAGGACTTGCTCATGGATTTTGTAGCAGCATCGTTATTGGAGCTGAGTCTTCCATGGTCATTCGAAGGCTCTTCGTCTCCTTCCTGGCGGAGTTCTTGAAGGCGGATGAGCTGACAGTAAGCGCCGTTGGGATCGTTCACCAAAGTCGAGTGAGGACCTGCTCAAGTAAACGTGTGACTTAGAACTGATGCCATGGAATTGCTACACCCGTAGGAAGGGATGCTTGCAGGGTCTCAACCTTGTTCTACCACTCTTCCCTCGTGCAGGACGGTGATGGTGTCGGCGTTCCTCACGGTGCTCAGGCGGTGCGCGACGACTATTGTGGTTCTCTGCGACATGATCCTGCTCAGCGCCTCCTGAACGATCCGTTCCGATTCCGTATCCAACGCGCTCGTCGCTTCATCCAGCAGCAGGATCTTGGGATCCTTGAGGATCGCTCTGGCGATGGCGATCCGCTGCTTCTGCCCGCCTGAGAGCTGCGTCCCGTGCTCTCCCACCGCCGTATCGAGCCCCTGTGTGGAACAAGAACAGCTCATATCAGGGAGCAGAACAGAGAGATGACGTTGCAGCAGCATATCGAATAACTCCAGATACGTTGGGCAGCTTGTCGATGAATCTCGCGGCATTGGCGAGCTCGGTGGCACGTTTGATCTCTTCCAGCGTCGCGCCTTCTTTGCCGTAGGCGATGTTCTCCTTGATGGTGGCCGTGAACAGAACAGGCTCCTGGCTCACCAGTCCGATCTTTTCTCGAATGTGTCGGAGTCTCAGCTTCTTCAGGTTGACGCCATCGATGAGAACTTCACCAGCCTGAGGATCGTAGAATCTCTCAACCAGACTGATGACCGTGGACTTCCCGGAGCCGCTTTCTCCGACGATGGCCATGGTGGTTCCACTGGGGACGCGCAGCGACAGCCCATTGAATACCAGTTGCTCCGGCCTCGTCGGATAGCTGAAGTACACATCTTTGAGCTCAATCTCACCATTAACGTCTTCCAAGACGATTCCACTCGTGTCGTTGGCGTCGATCTCCGGCTGCCTTTTGATCGTCTCGAACATTCTGTAAGCTGCGGCCCTCCCTGCCGCAAACGCGCTGACGCATGGCGATGTCTGTCCCAAAGACCTGCGAGAATTCACGGCCATGTTCTGGAAGAACCAACAAAAAATCCCATCGAACTAAACGTCGAGTCATGGAACTTACATTCCACCGACCATGATTGCGAACATGACATTGATCACAACTCCTCCACTGTAGCCTTTGTCGATGATCAGCTTGGCACCATACCATGTGGACAGGCCATAGCTGGAGAACACAACCATGAAGACGGCACCCATGCCGAGGCCAGAGGCGACACCTTCCTGCATCGACGACCTGTACGCAGTGTTTATGGACTTGTTGTAGAGCTCGACGGCTCGGTCTTCGCCGGTGAAGGAGACGACCTTGGAGCAAGAGAATGAGGAAGGGCGATTGAGTTAGTCAAGGTGCCGATCAAGGATCGAACATTGTGAAGCAGGAATGAGGAAGAAGCAGTGGCCTGCACTAACAGTTCTGATGGATCCAATGGTCTGCTCAACGACGTTGCCGGCTTCGGAATATGCCGCCTGCCCGCGGCTCGACAGCTTCGCGATCATCCATGACATGACTGCGCCGGCGATGGCGATGGGAGGCAAGCTGGAGAGCATGACAAGGGAGAGAAGCCATCCCTTGGCGAATGCGATGATGAAGCCACCGAAGAAGGTGGACAACAGCTGTACGAACTTCCCAACCTGGATTCAGATAACATGTGGTGGAACTTTAGGGAAGACTGCAGATTCTGGTCAGAAAGAAAGACTGCTATGTCTGACTTGGAGAAATGAGCAATACAAGTTGATGAAGCAGAACTACTTATAGATTCATTGGTCAAATGATTTAAAGCATATTGTTCTTAGAAAAGATGTTCTTCACTGTAAATCTACATCACAGTTGAATCAGGAGCAAACAAACATAAAGACAAGTCGTGGAATGATCTTTGAGCAAGACTTTCGAATAATATTCCATTGGGAGGTAAAGATTAGAAGAAGATTAAAGATAAACATCACATTTCCAAGAATAAAATTAGTTGGACAACATGTATGTTAGCTCTGATCACTCGGATTTGTCTGATTTCAATATCTTTATTTGATATCAGAGCCAAAATTCAAACTAAAAAAACAATCAAGCATTGGTTCGAGATTTATGAAAAATAATTCGGATTTGAATTAAAAATGAGCTAAGTATTGACCATAAATAAGATAATAGGCCAAAGTCAAACTACAGTTTGACTAACCTACACATAAATAAATAGGTGATGCCGTGAAGATTAAAGACAAAAAAAAATAGTTCCACCTTCCTAAAAATCAAATGACTAGCTCACAACATAGCACACCGACCAGTTTAAGCTAGTTTATGGTTAACTGAAAGGTGAAGAAATCATAATTCCCAAACATGGCTGAGAATGGAAATTAATATTATAGCTTATTCAACCAACAGATTTGAAGTTTAAGCTTTTTAAGTTGAATCGATATCGAGTCTCATGTACGTAAGTCGTAACCAATATAACCTTGTTTTTGGGGTTGATCAGAAGGTGAAGAAATCAGAATTCCTTACTTCGTCTATGTACAAAACACTGCAATCCATATAGAACATGGCTGGGCATGCAGAATGACTTGAAGCTTATTCGACCAACAAGTTCTCATGGTGCAGATACATAACAAGATCACGAACATCTCACCTTTTCACCAATGGCATCTTGAATGAGCAAAGTGTCTCCTGACATCCTCTCTACTGCTTCTCCAGTTGTCATCTCTTTGTCAAAGAAGGCAACATCTTGCCTGAGTATGGTTTCCAGGTACAGTGCTCGTATGCGTGCCGCTTGCCTTTCTCCAGTCACCATCCAACATGAGACCTCTGTAGTTGACATATTTAAGTGTCAGCAGAAGAAACAAATTAGCAATCTTGTGATGCTTTCAGAAGCATGATTTTATATAATCAAACTAAAGCTTGGTACAGCAGTAAGATCAATTTTGCTTTAACCCAAGTGATTGAAGTTAGAATTACAGAATGAACATCTCGATTTGTAGGAGACCCTGCATTGGCAGAAGCCTCATGCATCAGGTTCGTCCCCTTAATCCACATGATCACTTTAGTAGTTAATTCTTCATTTGTTAGGATGCGGTGACAATGAAATGTTTATTAGGTCTTCTCTTTGCTAAGTGAGCAATTGGTTGATTATGAATTACATGAATTAATGTAAATCCCTGGTTTCAATCTGATTCAGTCTAGGAAACCTGATTACAACATTAAGAATCATCATATAACCAACCATTAATCAAGCAGCTCTGCTAACAAAATGAAGATAATTCAAGAGCATGTGGATTATCCATATAATTAGATGATAGAAATATTTCTTACCCAGGAGGGCAGCTAATCCTGTCCCAAGTGCAAGATAGACAAACTTCAGAACAATCTGGAAACAGATGATAAGTGACTTAAATGATAAACCATTCATAGATCAACATCAACAAAGATTCTGATATTAGAAAATGGTAATGCAGCTCATCTCTCACTTTTATGATTTCTGATTTATCTCATCTCAAACAAGCTGGTGTTAGGAAATGAGAACAACTAAGTCAAACTGGTTTCAACAAGCCGAAACTTGAACAGAATATACTAACTAAAAATGAAAAAGAAAAGTTAATACTTCGGATAATGAGAAGAAAATTTCGACAAATTTTCTACTAACAAAGAAATAACCAAGATCTTAGCATCTAGCAATTCCAAAAGTTGGTTAGTTTTTTATGGTGGTGTAGGCAGTTGTAATGCAGTGCGTATTTTTCCATAGAGATTTGCCCAGTTCATATTAATGTGATGGTTCTTCCAAAGTTTGGTTGTTGGATGCGTCAAGTTCCTGCTAATTGTTCTAAAATTTGGGTGGAATATGATGAGTCATCATAATCATAATTAGAATGTTTCAAAGAAAATGATCAACTATAGAACTATGCATTCAGCACACAATTTCAATGCCTTATTATTCCATTTTAAAGTAAAAATTGAAAGATCTTTATGATATTGGAACAAAGCTCTGTTTTTTTCACTGAGCATTTTACTCATTGTTGGAAAACATATTATTAAGCATGAACAAGAAATTCTTTGTATCATTCAAATCTTTAAGGTGTTTCATTCCTGGAAAACTTAGATCTATATCATCTTGTGTTAAGATTGCATATATAGGTTGTTTGGGTATAATTCTGATGGGAGTCCTTCCTAGGTAGTGTTATGAAACCAAATTTGTCAACGGTTACCAGGAACAAGATACCTGGTCATTAGCAAGCCGGAATTTGAACAGAAATATACTAGCTCTAAAATGCGATAAAATTAATAATTTGGACAATGAAAACCACATCTTGATTAATTCCCATTTCTGTCTTAAATTTTCTACCAACAAAGAAAAATCAAGATCATAGTATCTAGCCATATCAAAAGCTTAGCAGTACAATTTTTTGTACAGAGATCTTTCCCAGTTCATATTCACTCTTTACAATGCTTGTTTGATATATGACTTAATGTGATGGTTCTTCCAAATTTTGGTTGCAGAAGGCATCAAGTGCTTGCCAATTGTCCAGAAACTTGGGTTGAATATGATCAGTCATCATACTCATCATTAAAATGTTTTGAAAAGAAATATCAACTATAGAACTTTGAATTTAAGGAATAATTTCAATGAAAAATCTTTAGTAGATATTTGAACAGAGTTCCTTTAATTTCGGCATGCTTTTTACTTATTATCTGAAAACATAAAAAATCTATATTCTTGAGATCTGATATAGTTTTACGTTGATTATCAGTAATTTAATATAACCATCCATCTATTTCATCAAGACTTGAGATGGACATTGGCGATGTTAGAGGTGTAACCCTAAAAGAGAGTTGGTAGTAGTGCAAGGAAGTTCAAAAAGTAATTTTTACTAAAGATCATGATTTAAAGATTGACAAATTATAAAAATGAGAAAAAATTTAGAAGATATGAGAAATCTAAAAAGGAGGCTAAAAAAGAGATTAGTTAAGCAAGATATAAAGCTTATGATAATTTTTATAATAAATTAGATACTACAAATGGTGAAAAAGATATATATCAAATTGCTAAGGCTTGAAAGAAAAATGTAAGGATTTAGATAATATTATATGCATTAAAGATGAAGATCAAAGAATACTTATTAATGATAACGAGATGAAGGAAAGATGAAAAATTATTTTTACAAGTTATTTAATGAATATTCTACATAGGATTTAGATTTAACGATAAATAACAGTGGTATATTTAATAATCATAGATTTGTTCGTAAAATTAGAGTTCATGAAGTAAAAAACACATTAAAGAATATGAAAATAACTAAGAATGTGGGGCCTGATGGATGGAGCAAGAGTTAACAATGAAAATAACTATTAAGGTTTGATAAAGTTTAAGGGACATATGAGTAACATAGTTAACTAACTTATTTAATAAAATCATGAGATTTAGAAAGAAGCCTGATGAATGGAGCAAGAGTTTTTCAGTATCAAATTATAAAAATAAGGATGACATACAAAATTATTCAAATTATAGAGGAATTAAAATTATGAGTAAACTTTGGGAAAAAGTTATTAAGAGTAGGATAAGGCTTGAAACGAATATCTCTAAAGATCAATTTGATATTATGCTTCGAACATCAATCAGAGAAGCTATTTTTTTATTATGATAATTAATGAAAAATACAGGGAGAAAGAATTATTTGCATATGGTTTTTATTGACTTAGAGAGGACCTGTGGTAGGATTCCTAGAGATTTATTATGGTGGATTTTAGAAAAGAAAGGTGTATCCACTGATAATTATATTGATGTTATTAAAGATATACATGATAATATAGTTATTAGTGTTAGATTATAGTGAGTATGTCTAGTGAATTTCCTATTAGCATAGGATTACTTAAATATCTGTATTAAGTCTTTACTTTTTCACATTGATAATAGATGAATTTACTAGTCACTTACACGATAGACATCCTTGGTATATTGTCATGGACTTAGTTGAAATTGCCTAAGTCATGAGGCACCATTACATTATCTATCCACAAAGGAACAACCGAGTTGCAACCCCGCTCAAGTCCCGAAGGACTTATAAAAGAGCAAATGAGTTAGAAGAAGTGTTTAACTTAGGATCCCACAAGCAGACATTTCAACAAACACTTGATAGATAGTGCAAATTATAAACATAGACTTCGCAAACTCACAAGTGCCCAAACGATCGTGTGACAAAGAGTTGAAGGTGGTTTGTCGTGGGCAAAAGTCCCTCAAATGCCTATATGATATTGCTGTGGAATAATGTAGCGAACCAACCCTAGATACTATCTCAAAGGCCTATCCAACCATGTGCCACTTGGGTAGCTCCAGGATGTTGTGTTGGTTGCCACTTCGCACTGCTGTCGAGCTAGAAAACCCTATGGCTGTCTAGATTGTCTGTTTTGGGGCAATTTTGCCTCTGTGCGATGACTGCACACAACATATATATACAGGACCAAAATAGCCACAAGAGATAACCAAAATGGGGCTGCCAAGCCTATTGCAAGCCCTCTACATATTGTGCAAAGCATGAATAAAATCAAAAGATATTGACATATACAAACATTATATCGAATACCCTTTGTATATATTTGTCTCTGATAGTATATTATTTGCTAATGATATTATGTTAGGACTCTAGCTAGGAGAGTCCTAATTGAGAGGGACATTCATGTAAAACCTACCTAATCCGACCCCTATTAAAGAGGTAAAGAGACCGGATAGGGTTAGGAGGTTGTTTCTTAGAGATGAATTAGAAGTTGTAAAGGAATAGGAGTCTTGAGTAAAAGAAGTCCTATTAGGAGTTGGTTAGAAGTAGGAGTCCTATTAGGAGTTAAGGTTTAGAAACCCTATAAATAGCCATGTATTCCTCCTCTTTTGATAAGCAATAGATGAATCTTTTCTGTAGCCTTTGAGCATCAACTTGGAGGGAGGAACCCCTATAGAGTTCCAAGGAGGCCGATCCCCTAAAGAGATCAACCCCAAGTTTAGAATCTGCAAGGGTTCTAACACTTGGTATCAGAGCAGGGTTCTTGGCGTCTCGCTGCCCTTCCATAGCCATCCATCAACCCTCCACAACCGCTCAAAGCAATTCTCACAATTGCTTAAAAGATCGTCACCAAATTCTGTCGTCATCTCCACCACCACGGATCATCCTTTGATCTCCCCGTGAATTGCAACAGGTTCTAGTTTTCTACCTTACTGCCGCTGCAATTTAGTTATCCTTATTTGAAAATCCCAAAAAAACTATTCCTATATTTCTGCATAAACTTTTCGTCATAAAGTTTTCATTTCTACGACAAAAGATACATTGCAGAATTCCAACCGTATAGCACCGTCTGTTTGATCTTGCTACTGTGTTTTTTCTATCTAAATCTCTACGAAATTTTTATGACATCTTTGACACTTCCAAACAGCAGATTTTCCTTTGGTTTTGTCAAAAATTCTCAATATAAACCATTGATATTTTACATCTAATCTGCTATACTTGAAAATCTGCACTGTAAAATTTCAGCCGCATAGCATTGGTTTTTTATCTTGATACTACGTTGTTTCTATCCAAATCTCTATGAAATTTTTATGATAGCTTTGACACTTCCTAACAGTGGATTTCCCTTTGGTTTCATCAAAAAATTCTCAATATAAACCACTGATCTTTTACGTCCAATCTGCTATACCTAAAAATCTGTGTTGCAGAAAATTTCAGCCGCATATTGTTGCCTTAACCCATCTATTTGCAATCTTTTTTGAATGAAATTTCTTATACACTTCATAGATCATCTTGGCTTCCATCTAAGATTGATCTATTAAGAAATTCATCTCTAAAAATGATTTTATGTTGCTGCAAATTTTCATCGTAACCCGCTAAAATTTTTCGACGAGAATTCTGCAATCGCAACTTGCACCAATTTCCTTGCTGTTATACTGCCGAAATTTTCTTGATTAAATTAGATATCCTTGCTGTCATATAAATTGTGATTTTGCTATCAATTCCCTCCTCAATTCTCTCAAGTTTTTGGTGGAAATTATGTCGAGAAACCGTTGTTTCTTCGACGACAATTCTACTCTTACAAGATAGCACATACTTGCTGCAACTTCCACTGATTTCTATCAAACCTTTGCTACCATCTACCATAGATCCAAAACATTCATCTACAACCCTAAAACTCCACCAAACCACACCCTCAAACTGCACCCAAAATAGCCACAAAACAATCCTAAACCATAGCCTACATCCACCAATCCACCAACCCTTTCGACCATTACCTCTCTCAACTAATACATGCCTTTAACCCGACAATAAAAGAGAGATCTTAACATCACAAATTTAGCGGCATATACTATGACATCTGAGGAAGTAATCAATGCTAAATTTGAAGCCTTCGAGGTGCGAATGGAGGATAAGATTCGGGCGCTCTTTACCGAACTCAGATTGGGTCGACCACTAAGCCCGAATAAATCACATCAAGGAGAGAGCTTTGCCCAATCGCACCAAGCCCGAAGATATGACTTCCAAGAGAGGGGAAGCTCTATGACCAACCCCAATTATCCATGCATGAGAGTGGACTTCCCTAGATGGGAAGAAGGAGACCCAATTGGTTGGATCTCGCGCGCGGAGCGATAATTTCGGTACCATAAAACCGCGGATGCATCTATGGTGAAAATTGCAGCTATACATCTTGAAGGGGATTCTATACAGTGATTTGACTGGTTTGAACATACTTATGGAGTCCTTTCATGGCGACAATTCAAAGAAGGACTGCTGATCCGCTTCAGACCAACCGATTACGAGAATATTGACGGACAACTAGCAAAGATCCGAGAAACCTCTACCATTCAGGAGTACCAAACCGGTTTGAAAGGTTATCTAATCAAACTCATGATTGGTCTCAAAAACAGCTATTAAGGACCTTAATTGAGGGCTTGAAGCCGGAGATCCGAGGAGAAGTTAAAGCGCGACAACCGTATACGCTTATGGCAGCCATCTCTTTCCCACGACATCAAGAGGAGCAATTGAACCATGAAGTTCGGAGGACTAGGGTCGCTCCTCAACCAGTAATATTGAAGCCCTCAGCCCCCCTACTGTCGACCAAGTCCCTACACCAAAGAGGTTAACAAGAGAAGAGCTTCGGGAGCGATATGCGAAGGGGTTATGTTGGCATTGTGACGAGCCGTGTAGCCGTGAGCATCGCTGTAGTAAAGGGGGACTTCTTATGATTGAACCGATAGAAGAAGAGGTCATTGAACATTCAGAAGAGAGCCTTGAACATAAAGAAAAAGATGCAGAAGAAGAGCCACAACCGACCGAAGTTACGGTACATACACTAGCTGACTACTCAAACCCGCAAACGATGAAAGTTGGAGGCCTTCTCAAACAACAACCGATCACTGTTCTCATCGACACGGGCAGCACTAATAACTTCCTAAACAGTAAGGTTGCTGTCCATATGAACTTACCTATTGAGAATTGCAACAGGTTTGTCGTTAAGGTCGCCAACGGACAGATTTTGAAGTGTGATCATAGGTGCTCGCAGGTGAAACTGTTGCTGCAGGACCAAGAGATAATTGCAGATTTCTTCCTCCTCCCTCTTGATGATCATGAGGCCATACTCAGAATTAAATGGTTGATGACATTAGGTGATATTTCTTGGAATTTTATGCAACTATTTATAAAATTTTACAGTAAGGAGAAACATGTGATACTGCATGGGAAACGTGAGGGCGACGTAACGATGATTTGCATACAACAAATGGAGAAGGTTTTGCATAAAGCATGCATAGGCTTTTTGGTACAACTTGAGTAGCAAATTAAAGGAGAGCCAATAGAATTTGAAGATCCAAACCTATTTCCTTTGCTTGCTGAATTTTCAGATATATTTGACGAGCCGCACAACCTACCTCTTACTCGTCAGCATGATCATTGTATAATGATTTTTCCAGTCAAATCTCCAGCAAAACTCAGCCATATCGGTATCCACATCTCTAGAAGGATGAAATAGAAAGGA
This sequence comes from Musa acuminata AAA Group, assembly GCF_036884655.1. NCBI lineage: Eukaryota > Viridiplantae > Streptophyta > Magnoliopsida > Zingiberales > Musaceae > Musa > Musa acuminata. Next base: position 11,223,788 of record NC_088348.1, read on the forward strand.
TTTTAAAAGAGATGCTTGAAACAGGAGTTATTCGGCCAAGTTGCAACCTCTACTTTTCACCGGTGCTACTTACGCAAGAAGGACGGAACATGACGAATATGCATTGATTACCGAGCTCTCAATGGCATAACCATCAAGGAAAAATACCCTATTCTAGTAGTAGATGAATTGCTAGATGAAAGGGAGCACAAATCTTCACAAAGTTGGACCTTCGATCCGGGTATTATCAAATATGAGTGTATGAAGAAGTCATATCGAAAACCGCCTTTCGAACACACAACGGCCACTACGAATTTTTACTTTCTTCAACAAAAGGTGAAATATCTTGGGCATATCATATCAGAGAAAGGTGTGATGGTGGACCCCTTCAAAATTGAAGCAATGCAAAACTGGCCTACCCCGAGGAACATAAAATTGCTACATGGCTTTTTGGGTTTAACAGGCTACTACCGTAAGTTCGTGAAAAACTATGGAAAGATCAGTGCACCACTTACTTCCTTACTGGAAAAAGATGTCTTCCAATGGTCGGACAGAGCCTCCACTGCCTTCGACAAACTTAAGGCAGCCATAACGACGACGCCGGTGCTAGCGCTACCAGATTTCAACCGACCCTTCATCATTAAGGCCGATGCATCTGGAGACAGAATGGGAGACGTTCTCATGCAAGATGGTCGACCACTCACATACATTAGCAAGACATTGTCTCCCCCCTATCAAAACATGTTAACATATGATAAGGAGATGCTCGCCATTGTGCACGCAGTAACGAGGTGGAGATCGTACTTGATCAGGCGATACTTTCAAATCAAGACCGACCATAAAAGCCTAAAATATCTCTTGGAGCAGAAGATATCTTCCCCCGAGCAACAAAAATGGGTAACAAAACTTCTTGGATTTGATTATGAAATAACTTACAAAAGGTGGAAAGAGAATGTTGTTGTAGATGCGCTTTCGCAGCTACCTGAGCAAGCTGAATTTTCGGTCGTTTTACTTCCAACCAGCGATTTCCTTGAGGATATTAAGATGGAATGACAAGAAGATTCAGAGACTAGTAAGATTATAAAAAAATTGGAGGAAGCACCAAGCTCCGTGGCTCATTACAATTGGGACTCAAAAGAATTACGGGACGCATTGTGCTTATGATAAATTCTACTTATATCTTCACGAGCAGATTTTGGATAAAGTTATTCCATATGCAGGGTACTAAATTGAAAAAAGTATGACATATCACCCACAAATCAATGGCCAGACAAAAGTTGTAAATAGGTGATTGGAGACAACCTAAAGCCACCCACCAAATATGACTATCCAAGGGGAACTCCAGACCCAGCCAAGTGCCATTATTGATCGACGGATCGTGACTCGACGACGATGACCCACTACTAAAGTGCTAATACAGTGGGTGAACCTACCAACAGAAGATGCCACTTGGGAGAACTATGACGACTTGAAGATCAAATTCCCAAAATTCATGAATCGTCAGCCTCGAGGACAAGGCCGATTTGAAGAGGGCGGTTCTGTTAGGACTCTAGCTAAGAGAGTCCTAATTGAGAGGGACATTCATGTAAAACCTACCTAATCCGACCCCTATTAAAGAGGTGAAGAGGCCGGATAGGGTTATGAGGTTGTTTCTTAGAGATGAATTAGGAGTTGTAAAGGAATAGGAGTCTTGAGTAGAAGAAGTCCTATTAGGAGTTGGTTAGAAGTAGGAGTCCTATTAGGAGTTAGGGTTTAGAAACCCTATAAATAGCCATGTATTCCTCCTCTTTTGATAAGCAATAGATGAATCTTTTCTGCAGCCTTTGAGCAGCAACTTGGAGGGAGGAACCCCTATAGAGTTCCAAGGAGACCGATCCCCTAAAGAGATCAACCCCAAGTTTAGAATCTGCAAGGGTTCTAACATATTATTTTAATTGATTAGAGCATAAGTAGAATTAATTATAAACTTAAGCCATGAAGGCAAGCCTTAGAAACTAAAGGTTTTAGATTAAGTAGGACTAAAACTGAATATATCAAATGCAATCTTAATGATTCTAGAAATAGATAAGAGAATATAGTTAAATTGGATGGACAAGAAATAAAAGATCTAGGTTTATTGGATCAATTATTCAATAAGATGAAGAGATCGATAGACATATTATTTATAGGATAAAAATATGATAGTTAAAATAGCACGGGGAATTAGGAGCCTTGTGTGATCAATGAGTATATTTGAGATTAAAAGAAAAAAATTATAAGATAGTTGTGAGACCAACAATGCTTTATAGATCTGAGTGTTGGGCAGTTAAAAAATAGCATATACAAAAAGTTTGTGTTGTCGATATGAGAATGTTGAGATGGATGAGTGAAGTTAGTAGAAAAGATAGGAAAAGAAATATTTTTATTCGTTAATAACTATGTATCACTTCGATAGAGAATAAAATGAGAGAAAATTATTTCATATGATATGGACATGTGCTTAGGAGACCTCTAGATACGATAATCAGAAGAGATGAAATAATTAATATCAATAGTACGAGGAAGGTAGAGGCTGACCTAAAAGGACTTTAATAAAAACTATAAATAAAGATTAAATAATATAAATTTAACTAAATATATGATTTTTTATGTATTTCAATGGTGACAAAAGATTTATATAGCTGAACCCAAATAATTAGAGCTTATAGCTTTATCGGTGTTGCTATCCCAAAACATAAAAAGAGGGATGAACAAGAAATTTTTTTGACTACATGCTAATAACCTCAAAATAGTGAACTCATTTAAATCTTGGTTGTTTGGGAATAATTCTAATGAGAGTTCTATCTTGGTGATGTTAGGAAACCTAATTTGTCAATAGGGTCTGTGGGTCATGATACAGGTTGAAACTGTTAGGACCGTAAAAACACTAAGAGATAGGGGAGGGTGAATTAGTGCTTTCGAAAAATTAAACTGATTTGAAAACTTGTTCGATTAAACCTGTATTGGAAATACATTTAACTTAAAATGTGCATAAGAGTAGTGAGCAAGTAAATCAGTTTGTAATATAAATAAAAAACATAAAAGAAAATGCAAACCGAATTTATAGTGATTTGGTTGTTGCAACCTACGTCCACTCTCGATTCCTCTTCCGTCAAAGCCACCGATTTTCACTAACGATCTTCTTTCAATGGGCGAAGATCAACTGCCCATGTTACAACTCTTTCTCCTTTTCATAGGCTCAGGAGAGAACCTTCATACATCTCTTTTACAATTAGACCTAACTCCTCCCTTAGAAGACTTTTAACTCTAGGAGGAAGAGACTCAATAACTCAAGAGAGATTGTAACTCTTTTTTCCTCAAGAATTCTTTCCCCTTTCTACTATTTTTCTTGCTATCCCAAGCAAGAATAAGTGAGGTATTTACAAACCTCAAATGACTTAAAAAATAAAACTAAAAATTCAAATCTCCGGATTTTCGAGGTACCAATGGTACCATCGCCTGTATTGGGCGGTACCACCACCTACCACTTTGTGCACTAATGGTACCACTACCCAGTCTAGGCGGTACCACTACCTAACATAGTTTGGGAGATTGTGTTTGGACGGTACCACCATCAGTCTAGACAATGCCACTGTCTTACATAGTCTGAGAGACTATGTTTGGGTGGTACCACCGCCAGTCTAGGTAGTACCACCGCCTGACACTGGAGGTACCATCGTCGGGTCTTCTAGAAAATGTACACTTCGTACATTCCAGCTCATAGGTGGTTCCACTGCTTGACCCAACTGTAGATCACTGAATGGGCCTTCTAATAGGCCCAAATCAGTCCTAATTCAAGCCCAATGGGCCCCTAATTGAGTTGGCATGGTTACACCCAAAACCAACTCAATTACAATCTAAACTACTTCGATCAAGACACACACGATTATAAACATGAATCCTATGTTGTCCGGCATGTCATTGGTTCATCCGACGTTTTGTTCAATCCTTCGATGCATCGTCCTCTCCTTCAACGTATTGCCCAATTCATTGGCATGTTGACCTCCCGCAACATCCGATCTTCTTGGCGTAATGTCCGATCCTTCTAGCTCAATGCCTGAACTCATGATACGAAGTCTATCTTATGACATATCGACCAATCCTCTGGTCCGATGTCCAATCTCTGATACGATCTATTCCGGCCCAATGTTTGATTCTTCCTGTTTTAATCGATTTGTCTTTCCATGATCGAAGTTAGTTCTGTGTCACTCAAACGCTCATTAGATAATAATTTTATTAATTGATTTCATCATTAAAATCCGAGATTCAATAAAAACAAAGAATGCTTAAAGTCATATTTGTTTGCATAATAAATTTATAATTCTTGAATTAATTTTTTTTAATATTTAAACCTAGTCTCGTAACGTTTTAGGAGAACAAAACTATTAAATCTTTTCCTACGATCAGTTTTCAACTACAATGAGGAAGTTAGAGAGACCTTTCCCTTCCTTCACTACAAGCATGAAAACAAATGCACTCCTTTCTAGTATGCCTCCATCAATGGTTCAAATTTCAAATGGAACAACCCTAGGCAACATATGACTCAGAACAGGGAATTTTATTTGTGACACAAAACTTACCCATACAACTTCTGTGTTAAAGCTTATCAGATATTAATCCCTTTCCTAACAGCTTTAACTTTTTATCATGGTATCAGAGCAGGTTTGCATTGTTGTGCATATATTGACCAAGTTATCAGACCAATGATGTTACCTCTAAGGATGCCCTTGAAACAGTTTGAAATTGGTGATTTAGTTCTTTGTTTCTTCCAAGTAATATGTTCTTTTTCTTACCAGTTCATTTCACTGATCCAAACTTCTCTTCAGGATTCATTTCTAGCCATGGAGATAATGACATTCTTCCTTTTCAAAACCAAATTATTATTGTTCATATATTCAGGATGTGTTAAAATGATTAATTCCCTGCAGGCTGACAAGGTTGAAATAGGTTGGATTAAATGGAGATTACATATAATGAAACTAGGGATATTATTGTTCCTATATTCCCCAATTCTGGTGCAATCCTTTCCATTTGCACATGCTCACACACCATGGTTTAGATGCGACACTCAGAAATAAACTTGTATGTTGGATATTAATCTTGTCCCATCTTTCAATACAATAATATGTAAAACATGATGAAGATTATGTTAATGACTACTTAAATCTTTCTTCATCACTAAGCTCATAATAATGAATGAAAGCAGGGGATTGAACAGACCTTGTTGACTTGGTGAGCAACGGTGGAGTTGTCGGCGTAGCCGAAGGCGTCGATTATCTGCCCGAAGATGAGCGTCATGATCGGCATCGATATCCCGTTGCCGACCGCCGACACCGTGCCGACGGCCATCAGCGCCACGTCGCGGCCGTCGGCGAAAGCGAACAGCCTGTGGAAAGCCACCTTCTGCTCATCCTTCTTCCTCTCCTCCTCTCCCATCTCGCGTCCTCCTCCTCTTCCTCCTCCTCCTCCTCCTCCTCTACGCAATACTTATTGCCGGAGGAAGAACACGTGGAGGGGATCCCAACTGGAAATATGCCGTCTGATGCCACGCTGTGCTTTCCGCCGTTCACATGGAGTCGATTAATGAGTTCGTTGTCAGAGGTAGGTCAACAGGCTTCTCGAAGCGCATCCGTGACGTGAAGGCTGAAGTCAGTGGCCGCAAGTAGGAGCGGGATGGCAACCACCACCGCTTCCTTCGACCACTTTACTCTAATGCTATGCTTTACCTGCTCTCTGTCTCTCTCACTCTCTCTCTCTCTCTCTCTCTCTCTCTCTCTCTCTCTCTTCCCATCCATGAAGAAAAGGATATCACGACTAACTCATGGCTCAAGAACACTCATGGACTTTCATGGCTTCTTGCTCCCCAATCTTCCTTTTGCCTGTTGTCATAGCCGATGACTACTACGACTATAATAATGGTGATGGAGAGAGATACCGCAAGATGAGAAAAGACGACCTGCTTGGCATGGGTTCAAGGTTTGATTGCATGCTATATTAGAATGTCAATCTTTTATGTTTGACTATGAGCTATGTTGATTTTTACCCCAAAAATAAAATAAAATAAAATTCTTATAATAACTTCTAATTTAATCTCCTATCGGAAGTGAGAAAAAAAAAATTAAAAAAAATTAAATTAAATTAATTTATAAAAAGCTCGATGCCATTAACTTGGCTTTTAAGTATATATGTGGAATGGCATGATTCCACCCTTATCAAATTAATGTAGAGTTGTACGTCTCGAGTGCAATCTCTAGCTTGTATGTGAGGTGAGGGATAGTAGAGTCGAAGGACTGGTTCTTAACCTAATAGCCAAAGCTTTCGAAATTGACAATAACCCAATTAAAACTGATGCGTCCCAACTGATTGATTAATGTTTGTGACAAAGATATCTCAACCAAACTTTCAAGAAAACAACGGACTAGATGGATTGGAAATCTTGTTCTCTTCTAAAGTCTGTGACAGGATCTATCAAGACCTTTGCTCTGGTCAAATAGGCATTTCTATCATCATGTGGATCAGTGCATTGGCCACTTCCCCTCTGGTTTTGGAAAGTATAACTTGTGAGGATGACATCAAGTAACAAGCATATGATCTTACCGTATGACAACAATTTCATTGATAAGCATATATCCTCCTCAATAAGTTTTAATCAGTGCATGAAAACAGTATATTTGTTGTTTAATATAAGAAATTTAGTAATCTTCATATTGTTCGTTCTTTATTTATGTTTGTTTAGCGTATATATATCCTTAAGAAACCCAAAAAATATTGTATTATATATATATCGTTGTTGTTAATTCTTATTAGTCGATCGTTGGCATAATAACATTGGAACTTAAAATGATATTTATTTTTTAAAAAAATCTTATAAATAAATATAAAAGTATAAAGAGTATCTTAAATTTTAAAACTTAAAAGATTAACTTGAATTTATTACATAAATGCTAATAGAAAGAACCATCCGAGTATTACCGACTACATAAGGCTTGTTTCAATGTAGGATCAGATGAGAGTAATAGGATTAATTTCAAAATATGAGTTCTGATCTGGAATGTCATAAAAAGAATAATATTATCATTATAAAAAAGTATATATATATATATATATATATATATATATATATATATATATATATATATAATTTTATAGGAGCAAACATTCTATTTCTAAATTAGGAAAGGGTGCATATGTAAGGGCTCCTTAATTAAAAAATGAAAAAAAATTCTTAATGGAATTGCTTTTAAAAAAAAATTGTTGCATGAACTGTCTACCTATTATTATTATTATTATTATTATTATTATTATTATTATTATTATTATTATTATTATTATTATTATTATTATTATTATTATTATTATTATTGTATTGCTGAATCAAAACTTCAAAGTCCGTCCACATGAATGGATGGGAATCCAACACATTGTTTTATGAGAACCCAACAAAGATTAACTTGCTGCCCAAGCTTCTCCTTGCCGATCGGTATTGACCATTGACTATCATTATATTTCTCTTTCTGATGACAATGGTGGCAAGATGAGGAGAGAAGGCACCATGTGAGAACCATTGTCCAACCCATGGCTCTTTCTTTATTGTTGTTATGTTATCAATCGTAAGTGGATGTTGGGACGCCAGTGATATGGCAATCGATTGACCAGTGTTTGCTTCAGGATACATCAAACTCGGTACAGACAAAAGACTCTAATGAATGCATTGACCATCTTTTTCAATCAATGAAGGTGGCATGTTGGATGAAGTAGGCAATAACTATTCATGGGAGGGCTAGCTTAAACATTACTAAATATATGATTTAAGAAGGATCAATGTATATAGTATTTCATAACTTATCATCTTAATTAAAAATAAATAACTTAATCATGAAACTAAGAAAATGAGCATTCTCTTATTAGATTTTATGATTTTTATAATTCGAATAACTATATAATATAACTAATTAAATTCTGATTATGTATATTGGTCAATAGAAAAGAAGTCCATATTAAAATAGGATTCTTTAAAGGATGCATTTGATGAGAGAAGCTCTCCTAATAATTTATTCTAGACCCTCTGTTCTCACCTATAAATAAACGAGACCTCTAGAAACTGAACGATAGGTGTTTCTCATAGAGGATTCAGTTGAGGGATTACAGTCTCTCTCTCAACTCTTCTCCCTAACCATCAATTTAAGTGGACTTATAAAAGGATAGGAAAAGACAAGAAGGATCTAGTTCTCTTTGCATATTAACAATAATCTTGGATCTAAAGACGGTGCCTTTGCAGATCACATAGAGGATGGCATCAAAAGGTACACATCGTAATACCGGATCTAATTATATTTGATTTTAATCCTAGCTAAAAGATTATTTCCGCCTTTAATATAGCATATTAAAGATATTATGCTTATAATTGGTATCAGAGTCCAGGTTTTTGAAATCAAATATATTAGATATATTATTTTTTTTATGATACTTGAATGATCCATATTTCATCGATTTATATTCTTATCTATTCTATTTTGTTGTCTGCTTGATGGCAATGTTAGATTTGTTGTAAATGTAATCTCCATGATCGCGAAGCAGCAATGGTCGATGTCGACCTTGCTGCGTAAGGCCAACGAATCTGTTGGCGGTAGAGGCTGCGTCGGGCAGCGTGCACGCTATAGCAACCGTCGCGGCAAGCGGTAGCCACGTCTAAGCGGCACACAGATGTGGGCATCACGGTGCCCATGCGGCGACCGCACGCGAGCAGAACTCACGTCCATGCGACGGTCGCACGAGGGCAGACAACCACTAAGGCGACGATCGCGTGGGGGTAGGCCGTGCCCAGGCGGCAGCCATGCGCAGGTAGGCTGCGTCTATGTGGCGACTGCACTGTTGAGAAATCTTGGGGGCGACATCACATTCATAGCGAAAGAACAGAAAAAAATTCTCCAAATTTCCAAATATGTGTTCGTCGTCGTGCGAAGATTGATGCGTAAAAATCCATGAAACTTAAAACTGCATATAAGATAGTTTGTGTTATCTAGGGAGATCGTATATCCTTGAATCCATGCAAATCTCTAGGAGAGGGTGAAGGAGGTCAAGTGTCATCCTCTCTAGTGGTAAACTAAACATATAAAGAAAAATATCACAAGAAGTAAAGAACTCCTTGAGATTATTCATAGGACCGTTCCATATTCCTTGTTTTAGTGGAGAAATATATTTCATCATATTTATAGATGACCTGTCCAAATATGACAATGTTTATCTAATACATGAAAAGTCTCAGGCCGTTAACACTCTTGAAGTGTACATAAATGAGGTCGAGAGACAATTAGATAGAAAAGTTAAAATTGTCAGATCTAACAATGGGTGATAAATTTTATGACAGATATAATAAATTGGCTAGAATATTGATCCTTTTGTTAGATTCCTAGAACAACAGGATATTTGTGCTTAATATGCATTACCAAGTATGCCACAACAGAATGGTATTGCTGAAAGAAGAAATCGTATTCTTATGGATATGGTTAGGAGTACGATAAGTTATTCCTCTATGCTTGAGTCAATGTGGGGTGAAACTGTAACATCCCCCATTTTTGAAAATTTAGTAAAATATTTGTTTGTAAAAATAAGGATTATTTAATAATTATTTTATATTAAATAATATTATATTAAAGTTTATGGCTAAGGACCTAAGAGTAAATATTAAAATTTTGATATGATTTATAGAATATTCAGAATTGAGTAAATAAAAATAAAATAAAATAAAAATTAGTGGACATGTGTCACTAGCTAACCTAATGGTGCCACCTAAGTTTGCTCTAAGGATGACACCTAGCACTTTTCATGCATGCTTGCCACCTTGAAACTTTGCAACTCTTGTGTTAACAAAAAGTAATTAAGTAAGAGATTAAAGGAGAAACTAAATGTAACTTTCAGATGCTGCATCCAACGTGAGTTTAAGAAGAGAAGAGAAGGGAAGAAGAAGAAGAAGAGGAATTGAAGAAGAAGATTTGATTGAGGTTTTGCATCAACTCCCCCCATTTGGGAATCAAATTTGTTTAAGGCAAGTGTTCTAACCTCTTCCTACAGAATTCCTAATCTCTGTTTTCCTTTTAATTCTTCATAAATGCAAAAGATTTCAGCTTAGTACCAAACCGTTCTTTCCTTTTGATACAAAGCCATGAATCTGAAAATTTTCGGTAATCTGACTTCTGTACATTGTTTTCGATCTAACTTTTAGCACTAAACTCTGATTTAGGTAAAACCTATTCCATTTGAAAGTAGACTCAAATATCTTTATTTTGACACTAAGATTTAATGATTTGGAGTTTAAATGCCTACTAAGACTTCTGTTTCAATTAACCCTACAGATTCTGTAAAATAGAGACTGAAATTTCTGACCTCTTGTTGCTTAACTACTTATAACTTTCTGCTGTGAACTCAGATTCATACAAAGTATGATTTATTCGAAGCTAGACTCAAAATGCTTTCTTTATATACCTGATTTGAAATTTTCGGAGAATAATTGCTAACTAAAACATCTGCTTTCATCGACCCAATGAATTCAGTAAAACAGAGCAAATATTTTCAGACCTTTGGCTACGAAATTATCTGTAACTCCCTGTTGTAAATTCCAATTCTTGTCAAACTTAATTTTCCTAAAATTAGATTGATAAAGCTTTCTAATGACACATATTTTGCATAAATTGGAGCATAATTGGTTATCGAAATAGTTCATACAATGTCCCTATCAAATTCGGCCAGAATCGAGCTTTGGTCGATTTCGGCTCTCCTTGTTTCTTCTCTTTGGAAATCGATTTCGGCAAACACTCTTCAGTTAAGCTTTACATTATTACCTTAAATTCCTGTATACTTTTGTCCTTTATTTATTTGTCTGCAGCTATCATCTAAAGTTCATGTTTTCAGCGTAATGATTCGGCACATGCATCCCATTGTTCCGCATTTGCTTTCGATATGTGCCTCTTCCAGTTTCATTTCTTTGGATATTGAATTCATCTAACTTTCTTATTTCAATTGAGCCATATGTGATTTCTTGAAATCCTTGTATACTCCTGCTTTTGTTTCCTTTTAAATCTGAATACATTTGTGAAAGATTCTGTTTGTATCGTATTGACTCGAAAGGCATATGTACATTTCGTTGTTCCGCATGTGCTTCTGATATGTGTCAATATTATTGTTCATACTACCCTTTTGTACTCTGGTGTCTTGTGGGATATTGTGAACCTTTGCCAGAAATGGTAAAGGGAGTTATGCTTAGAGCCCGCGATTGCTCTGCCGGCCCCATTGACTTCACTCAGACGTGGGTGGATGGAGCTCCCAGACGTGGGAGACTTATGCTTGGTGGTCATCCAGAAATGGATGGACCATATTATGTTATGATCCCACTTCACCTTCTATCTGTTTGATATAAAATTCAGAGCCGACCTAGCACTTGGGCAGGGTGAGAGGGCTCGAGTAGGAAAGGGCTACCCGTGGATGGAGTCGAGAACTCATCACGGCGTGGAGCCACCACTGAGTTAATCCTCACATGCAGTATGCTAGAGTACGACGTTTGAGCTTCTATTTCATATTTGTTCTTTGATATATTCTAAAATGCTTCTTATGCTTCCGAAATATTTCCATATGCCATTGATACGTTCTGAAGCATTTCATTCACCATTGATATGTTCCGAATATTTTCATATGCCATTGATATCTAAAATGCTCTTTACGTCCTTGTTATGCCTTGAAATTACCATATGTCATCGATATGCTCCTTATGCCAATGATATGCTCCAATTTCCTTTCTCCTATTGTTATGTCTAATGCCTGTTTTTGAACGAGGTAAACCTTTGTGATTTTATATCAAATGAGATGACTTCAAATGAAGACTTGTATTTCTACTTTTGTATCTTGATACTAAGCTTGCTTGAACTTCTCCTATCGCCATGGATATGTTAGACGCTTGCTGAGCTCTTTATGCTCACCCCGTTGCTATATAAATTTTTCAGGGTAGCTTGTCACGCACTGAAAAGCTAAAATTGGGTTAAAGCAATGAAAGGCTAGAAGATTTTTGAGCTAATCTTTGTTGGATGATGGTTTTTGTTGTATAGTAAACTTTACTTCTGATGTAATGTTAAGGATCTATTGATACTTATGTGTTGTAAAATGTCAAAGGACCGCTCATGTGTATGGAATGATAAGTTTAATATGTGTAAGGATAAGAACTCATGGTAAATAATTATCTTTTTGTGATTGTATATACTTCTATGATTATGGATTTGTGGTGTGGTTGATGTTTAGTTGAGTTGTCTTTGGATTTTGTGAATCTCTGAGTGAAGTGGATTATGATTATGTAATGTACAGGTTTATGAATTGTGAATAGAGATTTTTGAATGATTCTTAGTATCCTCAAATTGTTAGATTGGATCTGGATTGAATTGATTGATGAATTATAATATTATTGATTTTTAGACAGGGTCACACTTCCTGAATGTGATAATTCAGGGGGGGCGTGACAGAAACTCTTAGAACAACTATGTATATCTTGAATAGGATTCCTAGTAAGTCAATTCCATTAACTCCATTTGAGTTATGGACTAGTAGGAAGTCCAGTTTGAAATATTTACATATTTGAGGATGTCATATAAGAGTATTCAATCTACATAAAAGGAAATTGGATCCGATTAGGTGAGATTCTACACTTTCGATCAACTCCCTTGGGTTTGTTAGACTTTCCTAATCAAACTCTCAAATCTAATTGTGGATGTCCTTAAATGGATCATCTTTCACCCACAAACATATGACGAGATTAAAAAAATATCACAAACAAACTTCTTTTTTACTTATCACAAAAGTTTTATAGCGCTGTTGTCTAAGCTTTAACATCCTCAAAAGTGGAGGATGAATGAAGAAATAATACTGCTTATGCTTTATGTCGATGATAATAAACACTAGAAACAACAAACATTAGAAAGAGTTGTAAGCATAAAATTTTTAATATGCTATATTAAATATAAAAATAATCTTTTATGTCAGGATTGAAATCAAATATAATTAGATCTCGTATTACGATGCATACAAAGAGAACAAGATCCTTCTTGTCTTTTCCTATCCTTTCACAAGTCCACTTAAATTGATGGTTAGAGAGAAGAGTTAAGAGAGATTGTAATCCCTCAACTGAATCTTCTATGAGATGCATAACCTCTGTCATCCAGTCTCTAGAGGTCCTGACTATTTATAGGCGAGAGCAAAAGGTCTAGAATAAATTATTAGGAGAGTTTCTCCCATTAAGGGCATCCCTTAAGGAATCATACTATAATATAGATTTTCTTTTTATTAGCCAATATAAGTCATTAGAATCCAATTAGTTCCATTATATATCTTATCTAATTATAAAGGGTCACAAAATCTAACATTCTCCCACTTGGTCCATTAATTGATAAGATATAAAAGATATTTAAAATCAAAATAAATAAAACAAAATTTGTTTGAAAATAATTTTACCTAATTGGATTCTCAAGAATTTTGAAAAGCATTTTATATATGGCCATGAATTTTAAAAACAAGCCAATAAGTCTAATAAACATAATAATACTATATTAAGTCCAACTATCAATACGAGTCATAGTGGTTGTATATCATCAATGTCACACTCCATTCTATTTACTACAATATTATTAGTATTTTCTAATATAATCCATACTGACCCCTAGCCACCATTTACCTTGTGTAAAACTTTCTCCATTCGTTGGGTCGAAACGGTGGTTACGTTACTTTCGCGCTTCCCGTGTAGGATGATCTGTTTGCCTTTGCAGTAGAATTTTATAATTAATTTGGAGAAGTTCCAAGAGACATCACCTAGCGTCGTCAACCATTCTATGGCCTCATAGTCATCAATTAGTAGGAGGAAGAAGTCGGTGATAATTTCTTGGTCTTGCAATAATAGTTTCACTTGCGGACATCTTTGGTCGCACTTTAGGACTCTTCCGTCGGTGACCTTTATGTCGAACTTGCTACAACTTTCGATGTGGAGCATCATCCGAGCAACAACCTTACTGTTTAGAAAGTTATTAGTGCTGCCCGTGTCGATGAGAACAGTGATCGGTTGTTGTTTGAGAAGACTTTTATCGTTTGCGGGTCTAAGTAGCCGGCTAGTGCGTATACCATAAAGTCGGTCGGTTATGGCTCTTCTTCCATATCTTCTTCTTCATGTTCAAGGCTCTCTTTTAGATGTTCAATGACCTCTTCTTTTACTAGTTCAATCACAAGAAGTTCCCCTTTTTTACAGCGATGCTCGTGGCTCTACAGCTCGTCATAATGCCAACATAACCCCTTCGCAGATCGCTCTCAAAGCTTTCTCTTGTCAACCTTTTTGGTACAGGGGCTCAATTGATAATAGGGGGAGCTGAGGGCTTCAGTATTGCTTGTCGAGAAGTGACTCTACTCCTTCAAGCTTCATGGTTCAATTGCTCCTCTTGAAGTCGTGCGAAAGAGATGACTGCCATAAGTATATATGATTATCGTGCTTTAACTTCTCCCCAAATCTCTAGCTTCAAGCCCTCAATGAAAGTCCCAAATAGCTATTTTTCAGACTAATCACAAGTTTAATTAGATAACCTTTGAAACCTGGTTTGGTACTCCTGAATGGTGGAGGTTTATCGGATCTTTGCTAGTTGTCCGTCAATGTTCTCATAATCGGTTGGTCTGAAGCGGATCAGTAGTCCTTTGAATTGTCATCATGAGAGGACTCTATGAGTGTACTCAAACTAGTCAAACCACTGTATGATATCCCCTTCAAGATGTATAGCCACAATTTCCACCATAGATGCGTCCGCGGTTTTGTGGTACAGAAAATATCGCTCCGTGCGCGAGATCTAACCAATCGTCCTTCTTCTCATCTAGGAAAGTCCACCCTCATACGTGGATAGTTGGGATCGGTCATAGAGCCTCCCCTCTCTTGGAAGTCATCTCTTCAGGCTTGGTGTGATTGGTCAGAGCTCTCTCCTTGATGTGATTTCTTCGGGCTTGGTGGTTGGTTTAAACTAAGTTCGGTAAAGAGAGTTCAAATCTTATCATCCATTCGTGCCTCAAAGGCTTTGAATTTAGCATTGATTGTCTCCTCCGATGCCATAGTATATGCCTCCAAATCTGTAATGCTCAGATTTCTCTTTTGTTGTCGGGTTAAAGGCATGTATAGGTTGAGAGAAGTGGTGGTCGAAAGGGTTGGTGGATTGGTGGATGTAGGCTGCAATTTAGGCTTATTTTATGGCTGTTTTGGGTGCAGTTTGAGGGTGTGGTTAAAGGTTAGGGAAAAAAATTTTAGATCTATGGTAGATGACAGCAAAGGTTTGATAGAAATCTGTGGAAGTTGTTGCAGATATGTGTTGTCTTGTAAGAACAAAATTGTCGTCAAAGAAATAACGGTTTCTTAATGAAATTTTTAGCAAAAACCGAGAGATTTGAGGAGGAAATTTGACAACAAAATCTCGGTTTATATAACAACAAAAATGATCAATTTAATCAAGAAAATTTTGGTAGTACAACAGCAAGAAAATTAGTGCAAGTTACGATAGCATAATTCTCGTCGAAAAATTTCAACGATTTACGATGAAAATTTGCAACAGCACAAGAATGTTTTTAGAGATAAATTCCTCAATAGATCAATCTTAGATGGAAGCCAAGATGATCTATGAAGTGTATAAGAAATTTTATGCAAAAAGAATTAAGAAATTTTATGCAAAAAGAATTACGAATAGATCGGTTAAAGCAACAATATGCGGCTAAAATTTTCTGCACAATCATTCGTTTGCAAAGATAACTTTTGCGACGAAAGGAATTCAGAGGAATATAGGAATAAATTTTTGGATTTTCGAATAAGGATAACTAAATTGCAGCAACAGTAAGGTAGGAAACCAGAATGCTGCTCTGATACCAAGTGTTTGAACAATTACAGATTCTAAGCTTAAGGTTGTTCTCTTTAGGGGATCAGCCTTTTTGAAACTCTATAGGGATTTCTTCCTCCAAATTGTTGGCTGCAGAAAAGATTCATCTATTGTTTTTGTAAAAAGGATGAATATATGGCTATTTATATGGCTTCTAAACCCTAACTTTTAATAGGACTCATACTCAAGACTCCTAACAACTCCTAATAGGACTCCAAGACCACACTCCTAATGCTGCTTCTCTAAGAAATAACATTTTAATTCTAGTCGACCTCTTCACCTCTTTAATAGGGGTCGACTAGGTAGGTTAACATGAATACCGCTCTCAATTAGGACTCTCCTAACTAGAGTCTAATACTTTAACGACAAACAAGAAGCTAATCTTCCAAAATGCAAAGCAAATAATAACAAACAAAAAGCTAAATCTTCCAAAATGCAAAGCAAATAATAACAAACAAGAAGCTAATCTTCCAAAATGCAAAGCAAATAATAATAGCTGTTACACAGCTACCAAGTTATTAAGATGAAGCTTGACAATATATTGATGATTAAGGAGGCATTGACTCCTTTTTCCATGCTTTTAAAAAGACGAATTGCGTTTGTAAAAAAAAAAACCCATATCAGATATTTTTCGAGGTTGGTAAAATACATATTGAACTGAAACATCATATGAAACCTTTCAATAACTAATATATTATATGAACTGCAGATACTTTTTTTCTCACTAATGCTGTCATTTGAATTTAGATAATGTAAAATGATGAAGTTACCATGACCACAGAAATCATTGTTCCATTTAAAATACCAACATATATCTTGCTTCAGATAGTTGACACTTTCAAGTGTGCTTGCTGCCGGAAAGTTCAGTTCATAATTTCAAAGTGCATTAATAAGAAAAAAGAAGAAAATATTAAGAGGCATTGTACTAGATTCCATCAGCTAGCATGCTTCAAATAGTAGACATAATAACGATGCTGGGGTTGACTAACAGCACACAGTCTCAGGGACTTCAATTACTACATATAAGAATCCTGGGGTTGACTGACAGCATCCAGTCTTAGGGCAGATTAATTCAGCTTGAACATAATTCTGAAATAAAGTTCAAGTAGCTGAACATAAAGCTTTTCTCATGAACAGAGATCATTAAACCCAGGCACCACGTTAGCAAGTTACTTGTAGTTCCATTTCAATTCTTTTTCGCAATGAACAGGCCCCATCTCTGTTCACCAGTCCAACTTCTCTTAAGCTTTGCCTTCCAGCCACTCACAATCTCGTCATAGTCTTCCTGCATTTCAATATTACCGGTGTTAAACTTTGTTTAGCAATAAAAACAAAGACAATACTTGATACAGGCTTCTACACTTTCAAGCATAGTCACCTGTGAGAAATCATGTATGAATGCTTCCTTATCCTTCTCGACAGCATCCAGTTCCTTCTGAAGAACCTCTAAAAACTGTAATAAGGAAAAGAATGTTAGTTACGGTATTGGTAATCATTGAACTATCAGAGATAAATCTGCATATGAACATGCATGATGCTACGCATAAACAACTAGGCATTCTGTACAAAGAGAGAGTAGAACCTGATTTGTCCTGTCTTCGGCAATGACTTCATGAAATCCAGCATCCTTTAGCATCTGACAAGATAAACAATTTCCATTGCTTTTGTGCTTGGTACGTCAACAAAGCATGCAGCTGAACGTCAAGTGGAGAAGCTAACCTGGCCATAATCATCGACGTCATGGAGATCATACCCTCTTTGCTTAATATACGCTGCAAAATCTTCTGACGGAGTCCCTGATTTCTTGCAGTAATCACTAATAAGAACCTTACCCCCTGGTTTCAACCACTTAAAAAAGCCTTTGAACAATGATGGTTTATCCTGAAGAAACAGCCAAATTTATCAACTGTCAACTTAATTGCATTTTGGAAAAAAGGAACAACCAGGTTATAAAAAGAATGCATTTTATTGGTGGTAGTAACAAGGTTGCTATGTATGTTGACCGATGTTAACATTTTATGAGTTCATGAAATATCAAATTGCAAATTCCACACAAAAAATCTTGCAGGATGATGCTAATCATCAAAAGCTCTATTTGTTGATGGAGTTGCATATAACTTGTTTGTTAAGAAGTTTCAGCACAAAAGTCTTCACCAGACGATAAAAAACCCAGTTCTTGCCTTCTGATTCGAATCATCTGTCTAGTTAGTGCCAAATATTGGTTTCTAGCTTACAGATCATGTCGCACATGCAGATACTATAATACTAAGCACTAGAATATGACATGATAGAAAATATTATGAAAGAAACACACCTGTATATGAAGGATTGTATCACGGCTGTATATAACATCAAATGTGTTATCTGGATATGTTTTTTTTGTGCAGTCAGCAACCTCAAACTCTACTGAGCATTTGCGTCCAATTGCACGTTCAAGTGCAAAGGATATCATATTTATCGAAAGATCTATCCCAACCACTTCTACATCAAAGTTCTCAGCCATATAAAAGTCACCTCCCCCGATGCCACATCCAACATCAAGGACCTTCTGTCCAGGCTTAAGGTCAAGCTTTGCCACAAACTCTGTCGTAGTCTCTGATGAAAAAGTTTAAATAAGAAAAACAAGAATAAAGTACAAGAGATGAGGATTGAACACTGTCTCCAATATTTAAGACAAGCAAATTCATCAAAGAGACACCTGTTCTATCAAATAAATCTAACATTATCTCTGCAACAAGGCATTTTGGAAGTTACTAAGCAAGCATTAGCATTTGCCAACAGAACTTTTTATGATTGGATATGAGGATGTTTGTTCAATGGAAAACGGATAAGAAAAAAACGAAGACCGGCACTACAGAAAAACTGCAAAGATAACTGAACAACTTCTAGATGCTCATGCAGTAGGTGCTGAAAATTATCTACAAATGAATGAATAAAGCAGGAGTAACACTCTTGATATAGAAGAGGTCTTCTTGTCTTTCACATGAGGCTAAAACAAACACAGTTGCTGACACAAGTACATCCAAATTTTCTTCAGTATCATCCTAAACTTAGGAATGAACAAAATGAACTAGATGCTAGTTAAGATCCAAGATAAAAAAGAAAGATTTTTTCTTATCAAGTTTAGTTTTCAAGCAATCCCTAAGCGATGTGGTTATCCGGATGAGCTCTAAGTGATTGCAATAACTAAGCTTTTGGTTATGGAATTGTTGAATATAACATCGCATCAAACATATACATTTGTATATAAATTGGATAGGTGTAATAATGTATCCTGATATTTGTATTGTCTTTTTTCAATTTTATTCTTTTTCCAACTATAATTTATCTTTCAAGTTTCAAGTAGCTTCCAATATCAGTGTTACAATTATTAAATTTAAGGCATATTGAATTTGCAACACTAATTTTCAGAAAATAGTCTGACAGTCTAACAATGTTAATGTAACAGCAAATTCAGAAATTATAAAGTGTCTTCAACTACTTTGTAGTAGCCGAGGCCATCGATTCGGCTTCACGATAGGCCTACCTAACAACTACAGTTACATGACATAGCTATTATTAAGATTTCTATGAGATTTACTTATATGGGGTACATTATTATGGTTGCTTAAAAAGTAAAAAAATCATCCCATCACTTCACCATTTTAGGCGATATTAAAAAAAGTTGGTGCTAAGAGATAAAAACAAGTGATGATTGCACATCAGTCAAATAAAAAATTATAAAAGAAATTTGCACAAACCAATTCCTCCCGTGCTCACAAAGCCATCTCCAAAGATGCGCTCATATCGTAAAATTCCACTGCTTTTATATTGTACATTGTCTAAGAATAGCTGGAAACCCCTGTCATTATCTGACTTGATTTTTTGCCATATCCAACAGATCTGCATTTTTCAGAAAAGCACATAAGAAACAGTTGACAGAAAAGCATCGAAACAATATCTGAGAGTAAAGGTTGAAAGACTACCTGATTTTGATTTTTCTTGTTCTTCACATAAGCTGCAATGCACTTACATGTAATAAGAGAAAGTTCAAAGGAGTTTCCTTGGACATCATACGCATGGCACCCCTTAAAAACCTGCATTAAAATCTCAATTCTGAAACTAAAATGATATGAAGAAGAATCCTATGTAGGGAAGAAAGAAAACAACCTTATAGAAGTGAAGGAACTCATATAAGAAAGCTCAAGTAGGTTAAAGAACAGAGAAAAAAAACCTCTGTATGGATCAATTATAGTATAGGGGGATACTCTCTAAGCAGTTCAACATAATTATTCAATTTTATTTTGACTAGTTCTCTTTATAGTTTTAGATCTAGTCTCACTAATCTCGAATCAGAGTACAGTAAGCCAGATCAGAAGATTTCAATAAACAAATGTAAAAGTAGATGAATTACCTTTGTATAAAAACTTGGCTCCCGGTAATGTGTTGGGTTGACTTTCCTTTTCGAGTCACCGGATTGGTGGAAGCAAGATTCTCTAAAGAAGATGTAACCACCAACCTTCAGCCATTTTACCATCCTTTCCACCAGTTTTTCCACCTATGCAAAATATAAGCACTTTTAGATGTCTACAGAGGAAATAAATTCATTTTCAACATACAAAAGATAAGTAGAACTCCATGAATAAATCTGAAAACAGAAAAAGCTAGTCAAGATAGAAATTCAAGGGATGTTGGAAGTGGCCATATTAACTGGTATATAAATTCTCTTAGTACCAAAGATTTATAATTTTATGTTCATTTCTGACCGAAATGGACTAATATGTTGCAACTCATCAATTTGTCTCCCAAGAATCAGTACAGAGTTTCCTGTGGACTAGTAATAAACTAGGATGT
This sequence comes from Musa acuminata AAA Group, assembly GCF_036884655.1. Lineage (NCBI taxonomy): Eukaryota > Viridiplantae > Streptophyta > Magnoliopsida > Zingiberales > Musaceae > Musa > Musa acuminata. Next base: position 11,244,544 of record NC_088348.1, read on the forward strand.
CATACATATACTATGTAGAATATCTAAAGATAAGACGTCCATTCTAGAAATCACGTCAAACCAATAATTTCATTTTTGTATGTTGTGATTAACTGATTGCATCAGATAAGTCAGTGCACACTTATTTCTACAAATTTGTGATAATATCCAAATAACTTATTATTCAAATCAACTATTGTTATTTCCAAGGATTCCCATATCAACTGGGGCATATGGAGTCTTTTGCATGCTAAGGGTGTGCAGAATATTTCTGGCAAAATGAAAATTGATGGAGGTGATATATATGCAAATTGTAGATATTGGAAAAGATCAGATGTTCAAATGCTCCAATGTTGTCAGTAATGGTAAGTAAGCATGGAAAGCATAAATGTCTAGAAATTCAGAGGACAAGTATAAACACCTCAAATATGTGTCCAATTATGTGTATATATAAACTCGTGTGAACATAGGTATGATAAACAAAATCTCAAAAGCAGATAATATTAATGAGAATAACAACATTAGAAGATAGAGATATCTACAAGAATGCATATTACCTCTTTATCAGAAAGATACATTAGTAACCAATTTGAGAATATCAGATCAAAAGAATCTGCTTCAATAGACAAGTCTGGAGATGATACATCAGCACACATAAAGCTTGTATTCTTATAGTGCCCATTCAAACTCTCATTCTGCAACAAACAAGAAAATGAGAATATTCCCAATGAAATAATCCAAAATTGTACTAACATATTCTTGATGAAAGATAATTGCCTAGGATACCTTCTCAATCACACTTTCAATGAAGTCCAAAGCCAGAACATGACCAGCTTCTTTAGCTAGTTCGCCAGTAAAACGACCAATGCCAGCCCCTAGCTCCAAGACTGACTTTCCCTTGTAAGGTGGAAGCAAAGACAGGACCTAGAAAATGAGAATATATATTAGAGATCAGAACATGGGTTGTCACAAAGACACAAACCACCACTCTTTTCCAATATATATATATATATATATATATATATGTGTGTGTGTGTGTGTGTGTGTGTATATATATGTGTCTATATATATATATATATATATATATATATATATATAGACACATATATATACACACACACACACACACACACACACACACACACATATATATATATCTATATATATATATATATATGTGTGTGTGTGTGTGTATAAATAAATAAATATATATATATATATATATATATGTATATATATATATATATATATATATACACACATATATATATGTGTGTGTGTGTGTGTGTGTTTGTGTATGAGAGAGAGAAAGCACAATCTTCTTTTGCAAAGGCTACATATTACTCTGCAGATGTAAGTTTTCAATTAGCAACTGACTAAAAACATTGTTCACAAAATTTTGATGGTTAATGAGAGAATATGAACCTCAAATTTGATGATTCATAAAATGACACTGAAAAGATCCATAGAAAAAACTAAAAGACTTATATTTATAACTTGAAAAATAATATGGTATATATAATTGTATGTGACATGTGGGATGTTAATTTGGGATCTTCAGATGTCCCATATCTGCAGTTCAAGACTAATATTTTGAGAACATCAAAATCATAAAGAATACGTATATCTCGTTTAGCATGGCAATTATTTTTTGTTGGCTCCTTCAGTCATTTTATTTTCAGGATGAAGTGTTTATCTACTTCTAGAGTTCAAGCCATACATTAGAATTAAGATGGCTTTGGACTATTTTCTTTTTGGTTTGATGAGATCAAACAGATACGAGTGCCAAAAAAGCCTTTTATGCCTTAAAACAAGACATTCTTGTGTGTAGATTTGCCATACTAGGGCACTAATGAGTTTAAAGTAATGACCATATATTGTTAATTGGACTTGAAGACCATAGGAAATATTCAGCAAAAATTTATTGTTTTCACTTGTGTTTTATGCACCACAGCTAATCCATGTTGAAGCTAAAATATTCAAATTCTAATAACGAGTATAAAATAATTTAACAAATAATAAAAACTTGTGTCAAGGTTATTGTTTTTGTGGTTCTGGTTGATCTCTGTACACAGTTGTTCATCCTTGAACAAGATCCAGATTTGTCATAACTGATCTAGATCCAACTAACAGCTTTGATCAATGAAGATCAGAATACAGTATTTACTTAATGGAGATATTTTTCCCCGTTTTGAGATAATTGACTTTGTTATTGAATGGATGCGATCCACATGAAACGGCCAAACCTTTGAAATCATAGCAATACTCTCTTTTAAGAGGTTGAAATCAAAACAGAAAAGGAACTACTTATCTTTTCCTAGATGTCCATCTAATTTCAGTTTGTGGCAGATCAAAAGAAACGAAACAAAACAAAACAAATCCAGATTGTGTATACAATCATTTGTCAGAAACTACGCTTGTTGACAAAAAATTGTGGTTTATCCATGTAATTTCAGTTTGTGGATACCATCTTTTGTCAGAAAGGACACCTTTTCTATGCAATCTTCTTTGGACTCTTCTCAGTTTTTGTTGGACTAGTGTTTGATAGGGACCCCATTATGAGCTGGAAAGACTTGGGTGATGATAACAAACAACATAATTTTTATGGAACGTTCTCTCTGTTGCATGGTGACACTCAAAACGTTTGCCAAAATTCCATAAGGTCCATCTATTTTAAAAAAGTCACTTGTTCCCCAAGCTTATGCTTTATTTTATTTTGTGAAGGGAGCACGCTAATGTATTATTAAGTTGACTTGCACCTACAAATGCACAATCGTACTGTTAGTAACAAAATCCAGTCAAAAGTTCAATTCAAGAGCTTCCGCATGAACTAAAATTCAAGTCCTCGAACGCTGCCAGAATGAGAAATACATAGATCAAGGAGACATATTGAGAGAAAAACTAAAAGGGAAAATGCAAAAAAAGGAAAAAGATCAAGCATTTGAATGGTGTGAGGAAGCCTATACCTCGGGCCTCTCTTCTTTGTCGAGTTCAGAGGCATGGGAGTCGAGCATCATCGCCTCCACAGTGAGTTCCTTGGAGTGCTCTATCCAGTAGATCTTCTGGACCTCGCGCTCCTCTCCCCCTGCCACGATTTCCACAATGTCACAACAAAATCTCCGTTAAGAGAGCAAAATGCGTCGAATAAACGCAAGTATCAGCATGCGATCTCGCCATCAACAACGCCATTGACAGAAGAAACCATTATTTCAAGAAAATATAATATGTTTTTAGGGCCGAAGCAGTCTCATCCGACCAACAAGAAGCAACGGCGGGTCTCTGATCTTACCATTGACGACGGCATTGGTAGGAGAAGACATTGTTTTATGACAATAATCTCTCTTTCTTGCTGCGGAATGCAGGGAATTCGAGATGGTTAAGATCCCTCGACGGCGAGGCGAGATCTAGAGAAGCTCCGAGACTGGCGATTATTAACCCTCCCCTTCTGCTGCATCAACTGCAGCCACAGAAAAGAACCATAAGACAACTCCGCTCTCCCCCACCCCTCTCTCTCTCTCTCTCTCTCTCTCTCTCTCTCTCACACACACACACACACACACACACACACACACACTCGCGCTCTACGATTCTATTTCTCAGTGCGATGTTTCCTCCCCTCCATGACTCCCTACTTATAGAGAGGGAGGTTGGAGGCGGAGGGTGGACGATGCGCCCAACGGAGGCCGCATAGGATTGCCCTTTTTGCATGTGTCCGCATAGTAAATTATATGCAAATGCACTAGCTAGAGGGCAGACGAAGTATGCGAGAATCCATTTCCAATTGGTGGAGCAGGTGGGCCCTAGCGAATGGGTAATCCTGATCTGTGGGGACATAATTTCGGTGACGAAAAACGAACGATTGGAGCATATGAGTTGTTTACCCGTCTCACCTACTCCCCCTGCGATCGGATGCTCGGATGGGGCCCAAGAATCTATCTCCTCCAATCAGATGGTAAGTACCTCAGCGGGTAGATTTCGAGCGCATTTCCAACGCAGGCATTTACACGTATACCTGCCCACAATATACTATTTGGTTAACAAACCTAAAATATCTCTACTATTCTGTTAGCCAAACATATATTTAAGGGAAAACATGCAAATTAGAAGGGATGAGATAAAATAATATATAATTTGGCTAAAAAATCGCATTGAAAATGGAGTATGGTGGGGTCGCAGAGCACGTGACTACTGGATAGCACGTGGCAACTGGAGCAGGCCGAATCTTTTGGGGATTGGTCCGACGGATCCCGTGGTGTCACTTTTCCCCAGGATCAGATCCCGTGCTTGGCTCATTTCTTAGAGTACGACACGTCTTGTCGTATTCCAGTCTATTGTCACACGTGGATTACAATTACTGGATTAGGAAGCGACGCTCTGTACGAACCTTAGGAACTTGATCCCTCCCACGGCGCATCGCGGCATTATTGGGGGGCGGGGGTGACCGGTCCAATGGAGCTCATGACAGGAGACACATTAGAAGAGACAGACACGTGGTATGACGGGATCCATATATATATATATACATATATATATATATATGTATATATGTATATATATACATATATATGTATATATGTGTATATATATATATGTATATATATGTATATATATATATGGATCATATCATCTAATTGATGATTTCAATTAAAAATAATCCGAATCTCTACAAAAAAAATGACGAATTGAATCGACCTCCGTGCAGATTCTGCTTCCGTGTATCTCTGCATCGAACAGTGTTGTGTGTCGTGTAGCTTTCACATGAAATATCGATCGCTGTTTATCCGTTCGATCGAAACCAGCATTGTTTCAGGAACAAAAGCAAACAAAGCTCCAGGGATCATGATCACTCTTTTAAATACAGCAATCGGAGTTCCATTTATGACAACTCTTTGTGTACCGTATGCAAACTCACAGAAAAGAGAGCTCAACTGGAGAACACTGTGCACTTTGGGTCAACAACCCGACCACCTTCTCCACAGTGTTGTCATATTGTTACTACTGGACTAACATTACCACCTACTTGGATTTAAGGACATCACTGTCTCTGAAGGAGAAGAGGAAAGCGTCCACAATTTTGCCAATTTTGACTTTGATTCCTCTGATAATGTCATCACATAATAAGTATGCCTCGGAAAGAATTGTCTGCTTGCTGTAGTGTGGTGTGTTGCACCAGTGGTCTCTTAACTATGTCTTGGACGAGTTGTCTGCTTGCGGCTATGTGACGTTGCGTGTTTCACACCGAGCCATTGTCCCCTACTAATTGAATAAAGAATATTTTCCTTTCTAGCAGCTAGCTATAAACTTGTAGATCCATCATTTGCCTTTTATATTCCTTCGAATCTGGTTCTTTGTGGCACCCAAGATTTGTTGAGCATTGAATTGAATTGAAGTTTTGGCTACAGTAGTCAGAAGTTTCAGAAACCCCTATAAATCTGACTTCAAGGCCATCAAAAGCATTTCAGAGTAGGTATTGGAGAAATGCAATAGTAATCCCTCGAATTATTAGTACCAATAGCTTAGTCGACATTCAAAACGACAACATTATAGAAATCCAATAAAGATATTCGATATTTTATATAGATTATATATTTTTAAATTTAAGCCAACTTGTGCTTAATAGATGTTAGCCTAAGTTTTTAAGTAGATGTTAATTAGGGGGGGCGTATTTGAACGATAACTAATAGGGGAAAACACTCTATTTCGGAAGCATGTTCTAATATAATATACTCTTGATAGGTTCAAAGTGGTAGCACGGCTAGCATGACCAAATGGGATCATGTCATGGAAGTGAAATTTCAAGTAATCGTCTTCCAAACAAACAAGATATTGTATGACCATGTGATGACTTATCTGACAAATAATCTAAAGTTCTGATTCAATCAAAAGCACAAATACTTAGAACCCACATCAACATTGATGCAAAAACCACAAAATAAATTGATTGATACATGTTCTAATCAAAGCGTACCGCATAAGCCTTGAATAAAATCCAAGTAACTCAGAACAGTAAAGTTCCTGTGAACCAAGGTATATCAGTTGGGCCACGATTAAAGGCTTCAGCAAACATATATCACAATCTCTTTGAGTTATAAGTTTACATTAACACTGGCTATAGAGCAAGTGGGTGTGAATCTGACTGCACTGACTTTGGCACAAAATAGAAACCAGAACAAATTAAAGCTTGCACTGGAAGGATGAACATCCATGGCTGCAAACCATTCCCTCGAACCAAACCAGGTGCACGTAAACCTTTTTTTTAAGTACCAGCGGATAGTTCATACTTACAGGATTTGTTTCACTACAAATTGAATATAAAATGCGGTACAGAGAAGATCACGACCAACCTATATGGAAGATGAAAAACTAGAACATCTGCTGTGATCATTTAAGTGTCATTTTACATCCATCTTTACTTCACATCACCTAGCAAGATGGATCTGAATCTGGGAGGATTTCGTGATCGTTTCCTAACAAATACCATTTAGAGAAATGGATTCCTCCTACTTTCATCCGCTTTTGACCATCAAATCCCAGATGCCTTGAGACCAAGCAAAGCTTCGTCATTCAGCAGAGACCTCACAGAACAATATTGATCCAAACAATCACCATAACATCTTGCTTACAGGAAATTCCTCTGAATATTTCCAGATGAAAAGCGAGAAGCCAACCCTTGTGCCATGTTCTCAGAATCAAAGTTGACCTTTTTCCGACCAGCTGTCAAATCTTTCTCACGGTCCCAAGGTTTCCAAGGGTGCATACCCTCCCATTCTTCTTTCTCAGGCTGCTTCACTTTCTTCCTTGGACGAGAACTCTCCTCTCGGTGCTTTTGCACCAGTGATACCGAGCGTTTAGAAGCATTATATTTGTCAACTAGTTCAGCATCCCTACTCATTCTTTTCCTTTCATCCTCTACGTCACCAAGAGCCTTAGCTTTATTATATGCTTCCAAATAACTGCAGCAAATAACATCACCAGCAATTAGAAACTAGAAGACACCCTCACACACACATGCACAGAGATACACAAAAAAAGTAACAAGTTCTAGTAAAAAGAATACAGAAAACTGCAAACATACAAGCAATTTACAGAACCAAAGTTCACCACATTCATATGGAAATGCCGCAATTGCAAATGTAAGCATTTTAGCAAAATTTAGGTTTTTATTGTCTGCATCCATTTACAAAGTGCATTCGCAATTGCAATTTAAACCCTGTACTGTGTTTGCACGTGCAACTAAACTCTTCACACATGAATTACATGCTAATTGCAACTCATGAATAACAACTCCAACCATCTTATTTTGATCACCCCCATTTGCCATAGTCATCTGCCATTACCATTGTCACTCTCAACTACTGCCACCACCTTACCCATCATGATCATACCAACACCTTTCTTGTCACTCTTCCCAACCACATCCTCTTAACCATCACCTCTGCTACAAACCACTACTGCCCATCCCACCACCCCACTTTAACGAGACCATTCGCTTACTATTGCTCATCCTACAATCCCTCTCAACCACTGCCATTCATCTGACCATCATGATCCTTGCTGTCATCCTTCATAATATTTATTAACTATTACAACCTCTATAATGTACAGTAGATGAATGAAATGCAAATGCATATTTTGAAATAAAGATACAAGTTCTGGAAAAATGAAGACCAACTTACATTTGTGAATGCAACAATTATAACCAAGGACTGAAGTTTGTGTCACTGGGTATGTGCGCCAATATCTTTCTAGCACAATACATAGACATGCAAATACCTTTAAGCACAGTACATACCAGGTCTTGCCAATTGGCAAGCCACCTGTGACGGCCAACACAGGCTTGACCATGTGGTGACATGTCCAGTACAACTTGGCGCATGTCTACCCATGCTGACAGCAAGACAACCCTTCCCTAAAATTATATCTAGGACAATTTAGAAGAACAAATTACTTGTATTATTAACATATATTCCCAACGTAATAGAGATTATAAGTTGCCATTGATACCCAATCACACATCTGCCATTAAAAATGAATTATTAGAACTCATAATTGAGGATTGCTCTACCATTTATCTTTATTCGGCATATTCCATGCAAGAAATTTATAGGCATGTGACATGTCAACTCATGCAAGTTATGTGATACTGTGATAATATTCCATTTAGAAAGGAGAAAATATATCAAAACTAAAAATATGATCAAACAAGCACACGATTAGTAATGGCATACTTCTGCTTTGCTTGTTGTGCCTTGTCAAGGGGGCTGTCAGTCCAAATGCTAGTATCACCTCGGCCTTCTTTCGTGGTTCTACTGAATGAAGTTGATTGCATACTCATTCCTGGCTGTTGAATAATATAAAAATAAGTTATTTATTCATGAAGATGATTAAAACACCAAAATCATTTGGGATAACAACGAAAAAGATCCTTACTTTTCTTTCGGGAGGTAATGTTGTCATCCACTCATCCCTCTTTGGTGCCTCTTTTGGCATTGCAAGGAGCTCATCATCACCGTCAATGGATATACCTGCAAATATAGACCATCTTTGAGTTCATGTTCCATGTCAAGGCCATAATGCCTGCTGCTGTGAGCTTTTGAAGAGGTAACAACTACACAAATATGGATTATAACTGTTGCAAGACTTTTTTTTTAGAATTGTTGCAAGACTGAATAAGCAAAAAATAATCTGTAGGGTGAAATCCCATGTGATTAAAGTTCATTATAGTAATTAGGACCAACAAATGTTGTCCTCTCCAAGTCTCCATCTGGTTGACTCAAATTGAATTTTAAAAATAAATGTGCCTGCAAAGACAAACTAAGGCTCAGAGAAAGGGAGAATCTAAAAACATGGCGTGGTTGCTCATCTAGGGCCTCATTGGTAAAAGCAGGTGAATAATTTCAATTCTACAATGAAAAACATGGTAAATTAGCTGCAATGTCAAATCACAAATTCAGGTTAGACAGTTAAATATTAACCAATTACAAATCTTTTGAATATATAATCACACTTTAATACTGTATCTAAAGTAACAAGAAAGCAAAAATAAAAAGCAAATAATTACCTTGCAACTTTCTCCATTGTGCAGCTTCTCGAAGTGCTTGCAACTCCACCTACAAAATTATGCACGATAAATAAAAGAGAAACAATCCTTTTGCAGGACCATATTGCAAGATTGCATATGTTCTACATTATTAAAAAGTTGAAAGATCAAGCATCTGCAAATTAATTTCTCTATGATGCAACCAGGCACCACAATGAAAAAAAAGGCTCTATGAGTTCAAGCTGAGAAAAAGTTAAATGACAATCAACAAGCATTTACTCTTGAAAAAAATACCTTCATTTTCTCTTCTTCCTCTTTAAGCTTAATTTTCTCATCAATGTTTTTCCTCTGCAAAACAAGCAAATGGCTGCAACTTAATGAACTTGCAACTCATAAGAAATATTTGTTGAATGTCTAAACATGAAAAAACTCATAGGCTCCTTGAACGGCACTTTAGTGTAAGGTATGAGAACAGAACTGCAATTTCCACTTAATAGAGTTTAACAATAATTAATATCTATAAGCATTAAATAAGAAATACAGAGAATAAAGAAAACAAGATTATCATATTCAGGAGATATCAACTACTTAAAACTTAGACGTAATCAAGATTTGTGTTCCATGGCATGGGACATGCCACCATCTATCATGTAATGGCAATGTGCCATGCTTTAAGGAGAACTCCTGTGCTAGCCATCACATACCAAAATTTAGCCTAGCCATGTTTAGGCACTGCCTGCATAACTCAATATGCTAGTGTGCCTTCCAACACAGCATATGTCAACCTGTGTCGACCAGAAAAACAATCCCTGTTTCATGAAATAGGAATAAGATATTCCAACAAATGAATACAAGTTTTATTTAAAGAGATGGTTGGACAATCATCGTTCCTAATTTAGGTCTACTCTTCCTCTCCATATTTAGTAAATTAAGACCATCTTCCCTCGTAACTTCTGATTCCTTCCTCTCACATTCCTTTTTCCTTTTATCAGTGACAAGCTAGCATCTGCTTGTCACTGTCACATTTGTGATCCATCCACCAGATGTAATAATCCGATGACAAAGGCAATAATTTCTTCCTTTATCACATTCCTTCTTTTTCTTTCTTAGTGGCACACTTGTGTCCACATGTCAATGTCACATAGCAAGCAATTCATTCACCTGCTGAGACTGGACATACCATCCATAAATTATTTCTTGATAGTTATACACACATCATGTTCATAGAATACTGGATACCATCCATTAGGAATCAAATGCAGCTTGCAACAGAAATCTAAAGGGAATACTTACTACTACGTTAAATAGTTAAAGATTAAAAAACAATAAATAGCACATATGTTCTACCCAACTATTTCCCAGATTTTACAAATATCAAGTGTGTCCACCACAAGTCCTACAATGACAAATCCTGCAAGTCATGAAAAAATCCTGTTCAGAACTTCACTTTAGCCCATAATGCTCACTCTACAATTTCTACTGTCTCCTTCACAGAGTTCTAAGCAATTACATAATTACATAGGATGAAGGTTCAAAAATTCATAACAAAAATTATATCATTGTTCTACTGGTATAGAGATGCATCTGCAGGTCGAGTGTTAATTAGCAAACATTTCCAGGTTGTTACTATATTTGTATCACATCCCTACCTATATTCCTTCTTGGGCGATGAAATTGATTATTGAAAGTCAAGAACAGAGTCAAGGAACATAATGCTTAGAAATAACATTGACTACGTAGATTGGGAATTAATTAGTCAAGTACTTTCTGAATTTAATATACCAAGTGCTCTGTAACCAAACCCTCCTAGCATCTACAAGCCAAACATTAGCTTATAATCTAGCATATAAACTTTACATCCTTTGCAACACAGGGCACATATGTGCAGGTCTGTACACGCATCCAATGACCTATACCAACACCTAATTAATTCTACAGCCACAGAATTAATTCAATTAGAAGTCCAAAACTTCCTCCCAAGACGTGTATTAGTGAAATATCAGTATGGTTTCACAAATTTTGTAAGAAACCATATGGAGAACACAATAAAAATGTTAATATGATTAAGGTTCTAAATAAGAACAATCAGTAGACTTTTACACTTTAACATTAGATATACATACATATGTATGCCTATTTTTATGTATCTATATCTGTATCTTCCTACATTTATTCATATATGCATGACCAGGGTGTTTGCATTAGATTTTCACCTTCAAACTATTTGTCAAATCAAGGTCCGCCATACCGTACCATACCGGAGTTTCAACCCAGGCTCGGTATGGTACGGTACGGGTGTACCGACCGGTATACCGAGGTGTACCGAGCGGTACACCTGATTTTATTGATTTATCCCTCCAAAATATCTGAAAATTAGAAAAAAAAGGTTAGGATAGTGTTGTCAAGTTACAAATACATACTTCTTGATTAGAAAACGAATACATACCTCTTGATTAGAAAAGTTAGGATAGTCTTAATTACTCTCTAATTAAAAAAAACGAATACATATCTCTTGATTAGAAAGTTCTTCCTCTTAATCTTCCCAAATTAGCCTTGATTAAATTCACAAATCGTTGTTTTATAGAGTTTAGGAGAGAAAAAGAAATTTTTAGAGAGAGTTTAAGAGAGTATAATGAAATAGGGGAGAGAAGAATGGTTTAAATAGGAGGAGAAAAAGTTCCAACGGTCAAATTGACCGTTGGAACACTGTAGCACTGCTACTGTGTGGTAACGGTTGATTTCGACCGTTACCGAGTGGTGTCGGACGGTAACGGTCGAAATCGACTGTTACCGAGTGGTACCGAGTGGTGCCGGGCGGTAACGGTCGAAATTTCGAACGTTACCGCCTGATTTTGCCTCGTATCGCCCGATACGGGGGTTTTTGGGGCGTACCGCCCGGTAGCGGGCGGTCCGCGTACCGGTAACATGCCGGACTGGTACGTACCGCCCGGTACGGGCGGTATGCTTCGGTACGGCAGACCTTGTGTCAAATCTAAAAGAAATAGAAGGATATGACTTTCCTCTTCAATACATGCATCCAATGACCTAAACCAACACCTAATTAATTCTACAGCCACAGAATTAATTCAATTAGAAGTCCAAAACTTCCTCCCAAGACGTGTATTAGTGCAATATCAGTATGGTTTCACAAATTTTTTAAGAAACCATATGGAGAACACAATAAAAATGTTAATATGAATAAGGTTCTAAATAAGAACAATCAGTATAGACTTTTACACTTTAACATTAGATATACATACATATGTATGCCTGTTTTTATGTATCTATATCTGTATCTTCCTACATTTATGCATATATGCATGACAAGGGTGTTTGCATTAGATTTCCACCTTCAAACTATTTGTCAAATTTAAAAGAAATAGAAGGATATAACTTTCCTCTTCAATACATGCATCCAATGACCTATACCAACACCTAATTAATTCTACAGCCACAGAATTAATTCAATTAGAAGTCCAAAACTTCCTCCCAAGACGTGTATTAGTGCAATATCAGTATGGTTTCACAAATTTTTTAAGAAACCATATGGAGAACACAATAAAAATGTTAATATGATTAAGGTTCTAAATAAGAACAATCAGTATAGACTTTTACACTTTAACATTAGATATACATACATATGTATGCCTATTTTTATGTATCTATATCTGTATCTTCCTACATTTATGCATATATGCATGACCAGGGTGTTTGCATTAGATTTCCACCTTCAAACTATTTGTCAAATCTAAAAGAAATAGAAGGATATGACTTTCCTCTTCAATACATGCATCCAATGACCTATACCAACACCTAATTAATTCTACAGCCACAGAATTAATTCAATTAGAAGTCCAAAACTTCCTCCCAAGACGTGTATTAGTGCAATATCAGTATGGTTACACAAATTTTGTAAGAAACCATATGGATAACACAATAAAAATGTTAATATGATTGAGGTTCTAAATAAGAACAATCAGTATAGACTTTTACACTTTAACATTAGATATACATACATATGTATGCCTATTTTTATGTATCTATATCTGTATCTTCCTACATTTATGCATATATGCATGACCAGGGTGTTTGCATTAGATTTCCACCTTCAAACTATTTGTCAAATCTAAAAGAAATAGAAGGATATGACTTTCCTCTTCAATACATGCATCCAATGACCTATACCAACACCTAATTAATTCTACAGCCACAGAATTAATTCAATTAGAAGTCCAAAACTTCCTCCCAAGACGTGTATTAGTGCAATATCAGTATGGTTACACAAATTTTGTAAGAAACCATATGGATAACACAATAAAAATGTTAATATGATTGAGGTTCTAAATAAGAACAATCAGTATAGACTTTTACACTTTAACATTAGATATACATACATATGTATGCCTATTTTTATGTATCTATATCTGTATCTTCCTACATTTATGCATATATGCATGACCAGGGTGTTTGCATTAGATTTCCACCTTCAAACTATTTGTCAAATCTAAAAGAAATAGAAGGATATGACTTTCCTCTTCAATACATGCATCCAATGACCTATACCAACACCTAATTAATTCTACAGCCACAGAATTAATTCAATTAGAAGTCCAAAACTTCCTCCCAAGACGTGTATTAGTGCAATATCAGTATGGTTTCACAAATTTTGTAAGAAACCATATGGAGAACACAATAAAAATGTTAATATGATTGAGGTTCTAAATAAGAACAATCAGTATAGACTTTTACACTTTAACATTAGATATACATACATATGTATGCCTATTTTTATGTATCTATATCTGTATCTTCCTACATTTATGCATATATGCATGACCAGGGTGTTTGCATTAGATTTCCACCTTCAAACTATTTGTCAAATCTAAAAGAAATAGAAGGATATGACTTTCCTCTTCAATACATGCATCCAATGACCTATAACAACACCTAATTAATTCTACAGCCACAGAATTAATTCAATTAGAAGTCCAAAACTTCCTCCCAAGACGTGTATTAGTGCAATATCAGTATGGTTTCACAAATTTTTTAAGAAACCATATGGAGAACACAATAAAAATGTTAATATGATTAAGGTTCTAAATAAGAACAATCAGTATAGACTTTTACACTTTAACATTAGATATACATACATATGTATGCCTATTTTTATGTATCTATATCTGTATCTTCCTACATTTATGCATATATGCATGACCAGGGTGTTTGCATTAGATTTCCACCTTCAAACTATTTGTCAAATCTAAAAGAAATAGAAGGATATGACTTTCCTCTTCAATACATGCATCCAATGACCTATACCAACACCTAATTAATTCTACAGCCACAGAATTAATTCAATTAGAAGTCCAAAACTTCCTCCCAAGACGTGTATTAGTGCAATATCAGTATGGTTACACAAATTTTGTAAGAAACCATATGGATAACACAATAAAAATGTTAATATGATTGAGGTTCTAAATAAGAACAATCAGTATAGACTTTTACACTTTAACATTAGATATACATACATATGTATGCCTATTTTTATGTATCTATATCTGTATCTTCCTACATTTATGCATATATGCATGACCAGGGTGTTTGCATTAGATTTCCACCTTCAAACTATTTGTCAAATCTAAAAGAAATAGAAGGATATGACTTTCCTCTTCAATACATGCATCCAATGACCTATAACAACACCTAATTAATTCTACAGCCACAGAATTAATTCAATTAGAAGTCCAAAACTTCCTCCCAAGACGTGTATTAGTGCAATATCAGTATGGTTTCACAAATTTTGTATGAAACCATATGGAGAACACAATAAAAATGTTAATATGATTGAGGTTCTAAATAAGAACAATCAGTATAGACTTTTACACTTTAACATTAGATATACATACATATGTATGCCTATTTTTATGTATCTATATCTGTATCTTCCTACATTTATGCATATATGCATGACCAGGGTGTTTGCATTAGATTTCCACCTTCAAACTATTTGTCAAATCTAAAAGAAATAGAAGGATATGACTTTCCTCTTCAATACATGCATCCAATGACCTATACCAACACCTAATTAATTCTACAGCCACAGAATTAATTCAATTAGAAGTCCAAAACTTCCTCCCAAGACGTGTATTAGTGCAATATCAGTATGGTTACACAAATTTTGTAAGAAACCATATGGATAACACAATAAAAATGTTAATATGATTGAGGTTCTAAATAAGAACAATCAGTATAGACTTTTACACTTTAACATTAGATATACATACATATGTATGCCTATTTTTATGTATCTATATCTGTATCTTCCTACATTTATGCATATATGCATGACCAGGGTGTTTGCATTAGATTTCCACCTTCAAACTATTTGTCAAATCTAAAAGAAATAGAAGGATATGACTTTCCTCTTCAATACAAAATAAGCTTTGGTGATGCTTTTCGGAGAAGCACTTCCCCACCCACACCTTTGTTCGCACAAACATAAAGCAAAAAAGTGATTGTGCAATGTTCATGCATTAGAAATACCTTGTCAGGATCTTGTAGATCATTGAAGGCTTGGTTCAACAACACGAATGCTTGGTGTGCTTGAGGATGAGAGCATTTGTCTGGGTGTACCATGAGAGATAACTTCCAGTATCTAGAAAATAGATGTATTAGATACTCCACAGAAAGAATATGATTACCTTTTCAACTATTTAAAGCAAGGTCCGCCATACCGTACCGTACCGGAGTTTCGACCCGGGCTCGGTACGGTACCGGTGTACCGGGCGGTACACCAGGGCGTACCGAGCGGTACACCCTGATGTACCGATACTGTAGCAGTGCTACAGTATAGTACTGTAGCACTGTAGCGGTATCGGGTGGTCCGCATACCGAGTACCTTGCGGACCGGTACGTACCGCCCCGTACGGGCGGTATGCTTCGGTACGGCAGACACTGATTTAAAATAGCATAACCAATTGGGATGTATGTTGGTAAAAAGAGTAACTGTTCAGAAGGCAGATTAAGCTTCACTTTTACTAAAGAGTAGATAGAAATATTTCTCATCATCATCTGATATCATTTTGTATCCTTAGCACAGAATGCAAGAGAGAGTCTTTTCTTTGTTTTCATAAAGTTTCCTTACAGTAGATTAAAAAAAATGATATACAGCTTAAAATAATAACAGAAATTCCATTATATTGACCTTATCATATGAAAGAGAAAATGGATGGCAAAAAACATTTCTCACCTTTTCTTGATGTTATCAGAGGACATCTTCCAGTTGACACCAAGTATGTCATATGGTTTATCAACATCAGCACCAACAATTCGAGCTACCTGAATAATACACCATAATTATAGGAATCATTACCCATGACTTAAAATAGCAGGCATGCAAATTCCGCATCACCATAAGCTAATTACCTTTGGACACCTAACAAACTACTAACTTGAATGTTTTCAAATCAAGCAACAAAATCATGACACCACAATAAGTCCACAATGTAACTGATAAATTTTCAGGCAAAAATCTGCACCTCATGGTCTTGTCTAACTACCAAATAAGTTAACAACATTTTTTCTACTCTTCGAAACAATCAAGGCAGCTACATGATTCATTCTGTCCCACAATAAGATTAGTATGAAAATATTCTGAACGGTGGAACACAGCTTCGTACAAGAACTTTCTATAGGTTCAAGCATTGAAGTGTATAAGTTAGGACAAGATAATGTACAAGCAAGAATAATGGACATCTTAACGTAAGGCAACGACCATGCGTTTCTTTCTACTGTTTCAAATAACAAAACAAGTTTAAACAGTTGCTGAAGTATAAATTCTTGAAAGCTCAGCCGGAGACCTTGCACTCAGAGACAAGTAATATGTTTCATAGCAGCATAAAGAGTGGACTTACAGATAGATTACATAATAGACAAATCAGCATTAGATATTTCATCCAAGTTCAGATAGAGACAAAGCATGACTAACAGATTCCACGAAAAGTCAACCAACGGACACATTATTTTAAATAGACAATAACAACAACAAAGTCGTAAATTCCAACTATTTTGGATTGGTTATTTTAAATAGGCTCATTTATAAAATACTTTCGTTATGGAGAGGCCGAAACCTGAACACTCCTCAATAAGGGCCCCCCATCTTAGACAAGGGCTTTTCAGTTTCTGTTAATTTCAGATATCTTTCCGTCCATACTATTTCAGATTTGTAGAGCCATAAATCAAGTTATATGTTCCTATCTTTGAGTCTTATTTAAGGTATAGACAGAGTCGAGAAAACTTTAAACCATTAAAGTAATATTTAGAGCATTCTAAACACTTTATGGGACCTTAAGATTTTTCAAATTCTCATTTTAGTTATATATATATATATATATATATATATATATATATATATATATATATATATATATATATATAGCATACTGGAATAGATAGGTTACTACATATCAAGTTGTTGATAAACAGTCCGATATCAGTTTCAATAACCTTTCGGATGGGTATGGCACCTCTACACATAGCAATATACTGACCTATTCGGCATTAACGGAAAATAAATAGGAGCAACACAAGGAAAGTATCAAGTTTTATGGTCCATTACCAGTGATTACAGAACAGTATTTGAAACCATGCTACATAACAATACAGAGCCTCATGAACTGAGCCACCCTCTTTTAATATACATGGCATATTAGGGTCCCTAAAGGCTACCTTGGTGTTGGTTATTTCGTTACTACAGCATATATATATATATATATATATATATATATATATATATATATATATATATATATATATATATATATATATATATATATATATATATCATAATTTATTAGTATATCCTCCTAATTTATTAGTTATTCGAAGACCAATTCTTCTTGAATTGGAGAATTCTGATAGGAGGGGTATATCCTTTCATTGTGCTTTCGAGTGAGGTGATTACAGTGACGGTGAAAACCACAACAGCAATGTAATATGCAGCTACTTGAGTTAAAACTATACCCTCAACGGTCTGACATGCATGTTGAGGAGGATTTATGAAGACATCAAAAGCATCACCATGCACATAGAAAGAATAGAAGGCGAATTGATTGGAGACATGTAAAGATCATCACAATCCTATGCCCATGACAAAATCTCTAATAATTGAGTGCTTTATGACTTCAACACTGACAAAGCAAGCTCCAATGCCTATTTCGCCATCTTCTCCATATCAGGAAGTGCTTTCTAGAGGCCCTAACAACTTGCAGATAATCATGGAGAAGAATCTACAGCATAGTAAAATTTCAGCCTGATGAAAATTGATCAGTGACCGAGTACTGGACCAGCAATTGGTCGGCTCAATTCAGACTTTGCCAGCATCTACTCGACTCTTAGAAAGCACTACATGGAACAAGGACTTGAAGATCCAGCAGCCCTCGAGTTTTAATACCATCATAATAGCTTTATTTGACTCCTAAATCAACAATTTCAGCACCAGCAAGTAAAAAAGACAAAGGACAGCAGAAAGTAATTTTTGTAGAGCAATTGTCTACACTATTTGAAGACATGGAGATTGATTTCATAGGGGAGCAAAGGATTCCTTATTGTCAGCAATAATTTAATCTTCCTCAGAATGTAAGAAAACCATGACAACCTTCCTCAGAATCAGTGATTGCAAAAGGCGCTCGGGCGCTCGCCTAGGCGCTCGGGCGAGGCGAGGCGAGGCCCGAGCGCCTCGCTAATGTCCCAGGCGGCGCGCTTCAAACAGGCGCCGCCTGGGCGCTCGCCCGAGCCTAGGCGCTGGGCGCTTCGGGCGAGCGCTTGGGTAAACCAAGGCGACCGAACCAGAATTTTAGGTCTGGTTCGGTTGTTAGTTGGTTCAATCGAACCAACTAAACCGATATAACCCCAACCCTAACCCTAACCCAACACTAACCTGCTGCCGCTGCCGCTCTCGATCGCGATCGCGATCTCGTCGCTCGCTGACGCTGCTCGCCGCTGTCGCTGCTCGCGCCTCCCGTAAGCCCTCTCGCTGCTCGCGCCTCCTGCGAGCCCTCCCGCGAGCCCTCTCGCTGCTCGCGTCTCCTGCGAGCCCTCCTGCGAGCCTTCCCGCTGCTCGCGCCTCCCGCGAGCCTTCCCTCTGCTCGCGACTCCCGCTGCTCGCGCCTCCCGCGAGCCCTCCCAGCTGCCGCGAGCCCTCCCTCTGCTCGCGACTCCCGCGAGCCCTCCCGCTACTTGCGCCTCCCGCTCCCTTTCCTTTTCCCCCCGCCGCTCGCCGCTGCCGACGCTGCTTCCTTTCTCCGTCAAGCTCAGACTGCTCAGTATACTCTTAAATCTTAATATTAAGTTTATTTGAATTTTGAAATGATTAATTTTCATTAATAGATTAATAATATATTATTTTGATTTTAATGTTATTAATTTTGTGATTTTGTATCTTAGATTTTTTTAATTTAATAGCATATTTTTATTTAAAATTTTAAATAATTATATTTATTAATTATATTATATATTTTTATATTTTAGCGCCTCGCTTCGCTCGGGCGAGCGCCTAGCGCCTCGGGCGTTTTTGGACCTTGGCGCCTTTTGGCGCCTAGCGCTTTTTAAATCACTGCTCAGAATTAGAAAAAAGATGGAAAAGATCAAGGATATGATTCCTCCCTCTCTCTCTCTCTCTCTCTCATATGCAGGAGGCCAACTCACCTCAAAACAGAAAATACCAGACAGAATCCTATCAAAATGGCGTCAATTTTTTGCTTTCTCTCTAGATTTAAGAGTTATCAAAGAAAGATGTTCTTTTCTTTATCAAAAACAGATGTTAAGGAACTAAGTAACGTTATAGAAGTTTCATGAGGCATTTTTCAATGAATTAAATTAGACCATAACACCGACTTAAACTTTGTGTTCAAAATAAAAGCAACAAAAAAAAATGCAGCGAAGAAAAAAAATGAAAATTAATCATAAAGAAAATGTGCTGTCCTAACCAGTTAAAGAGAGTGCAACTAGATGAAAATCATATTAATGAGTGTTATTGCAGAAAGAATACATCCTCCCAAGTGCGGAAAGCAACTGTCCAACATAAAGAGGATGAGGAAGCTATGGACATGCCACAAAAGTATCATTGGGATAATTGGAGCAGAGAACCAGAAGAGCATATGATATCTAGTCAGATTATTCTATGTTAAGTAACATGAAAGGAAATATTACAGATCACCTACAAACAAGTGAAAGAATTATTATATTGAGGAAATTAACACAAAAAGAAATGTGGAAGCATTCAAGAACATCAGTTCAACATACTCATAAATGAGAACCTTCATAAAGAAAATTGATAGGAAGTTTCTCATACCTCCTCAAAGCGCTCAGCTTCATTTGCAGATGCAGCTTCAGCAACCATGGCAGGTGGAGGAGGCCCAATAAGCATATCATTGTCAATTTCCAGGTGAGCTTCCCTGGAAATTTTTATAATGTATTAAAAGAACTTGAATTGACATGCACACTTTGCTCAATAAGCACTAGCTGTCCATTGTGCAAGATTGGCAATGAAATGAGAAACAGACTCACTAAAATACTACAACAAAAAACATTCTGACCAACTTGGGCACAAACATAACAGAAGTAACTTGTGTTCAAGTACCTTAGCAAACTCTCTGCCTCCATCAGTTCAGCAGCAGCAGCCAATAATTCATGAGATGGCATTTCAGGTCCAATTAACCTGCCAAAGAGCGTTCACTACAATTTATCACACACAAGAAAAGTGAGCTAATTTTCCAAAAAAGGGACTAGTAAAATGCCTGTGACATGTACCCCCTACACTAATCCTAGATTATAAATTTATACATGCCATGTTGCATCCAGAAAGTAACATTTCTTTCATGTGCTCCTCGTCCATAATCATATCAAGTATCCATATTGGAATAATATGATGTAGGAACAATTGTATTGTGCTGATATCTTGCCAGCATACTAAAAGAGAGACAACGCGAAGCAGCATGGGAAATCCTTGTTTCCAAAATTCGCTTGCATGAAAATAGCCAAATGATACCATATAAAAGCAAGTAAAGGGATCTCCAACATTTATGTCAATCTAAGACATCTGTTTTATAAATCTAGAACAGTTTTCTAAAGAGGTTGGGCATAAAAATTCCAAAACAGTTTTATTGAAAATGCCGACACAACAATAAGTTGGAGTTCAGACTTAAATAAGCAACCAACTAGAACAATTAGTACTAGATCCAAACCCTTGATTTAACTATTCCCCAAGAATAGAACCCTTCACACCAAATCATCAATTGAATGAGAATAAATGGGTAGCTAGTACACCTAAACATATACAACTAATATAAACTAAGTGGAGCTAACTACAGAACAGTAAATATGCACACAAAACATGAGCAGGTACTCCGCCATCACTAGAAGTATGGAGCATGGGTATAGCTTAAAACCATTTAAATAATATCCAACTTATAAATAATAAAATGATGGATATAGGATAAGTCTTATCTTAGAAAAAATAAACTCAACAACTTCCTCATCGGTTTCCTCAACCATGAAGTTGCCCAGTCTTGAGAGAGAAGAAAAGATTATACCAGCCATATTTTGCTTATTGCAGTTACCAAGGTTCACCTTATCGAGCATTCAAATCCATGTTAGTTAGGACATACCATGCCATCAAGATACTAGCATGAGACACTGTTGCATCCAGGTCCATGCTTATCAATGTGAGCATGCGACCAGCATAGGATCAAACCATGCTAGTGGCTTACCTGCATACATCAACTATATTCTGTTTATTGCAGTTACCAAGGTTCACCAAGCCGAGCACTCAAATGCATGTTAGTCAGGACATACTATGCCATCAAGCTACTAGCATGAGTCATTGTGATGCATCCAGGTACATACATGTCAATGTAAGCATTAGATCAATCATGTTAGTGACTTACCCATATACCTTAGCTCTATAACAGTTCTTTTAGTGTCTACAAGTATGTGAAAATTCGAAGTCTAGTACCCAACAACAACCAAACACCAAACTCCTAGGGAAACTAGAGTAAAGAAAGCAATTGACAGATATCATTTTCCAACAATAAAATGAGATTCCTAGACATAAAATAGCACTGACCTAAGATCATCCCTGCTACATGACATAAGATACTAGATTCTACCATACTTTAGAGAGCAACATTTATGATGATCAGTTGAAAGATCAATCTAGACTACAACAACAGAAATAGTAGCCAGTTCACAAATTCATGATTAGGAATCGTTAAATCAAATTAAACATTGAGTATAAATTCCAAATCCTAAGTGAGCTCTTATGAAATCAGAACTTGACCTAGAGAAAGCCAATTGCTGATCCAGCAGAAGGTGCAGCTTGGATCCAGATTGAATCAATATTGTTTACAAAATTGAGCCTAAAATGTAACACCAACTGTCATTATTAATCACGTTTTGTTGTATTATAAAATTAACATGATTATAGAGTAGGAAAACATGATCCACTAAATTAATTATCTGGTTGTCTTAAACAATCCATTTTAGGTCACTATTTAAAAGGATTGTTTCCCCTTCTAAGTGTCCATTACAAACCTACATAGAAAAAGTGAGTGATTACTTGTGGGTGTAAATTCAACCAACACAATTAGAAAGGATAAAGTAAAGACAACATTCTGAGTGGCTACATAACAGGAATGATAGCACAGCTGCAAAACAAAGATGGTAACCGAAAAATTCAAGCAATGAAACAAAGTTCTCCATCTCAAGATGGACAACCTTCAAACGATAGAAGCCCATATCACCTTCTTCTTCCAGGAGTAGGTAATTCATGGTTTTCTTGTGCTTCATCCAATTTTGCATCATTACTATCAGCTTTATCCTTCTTATGAATATGATCTGATAGTGAAGGTTGTTGACTATCACATGCTTCAGACATAGAACAGAGATTGTCTCTACTTTTCAAATGTGACAATAATGTCATACCGACAATGTCTAAAGTAGGAATACCCTTTGGAGGTAATAAATAAACTCCATTATTTCTTTTGAGCCTTAGAGACTGGAAAAGCTTCTTCAGTATTCTCACAAGTGACCTATCAGAAATTCCCCCAACATCAACACCCTGTCCACTGTCAACCATTTGAAGAAGCTGCCACAATGGGGTACAGAAATATTAGAAAAGCAGTTGAGAAAAGAGAAACACACACACACACACATGTATATATATATATATATAATGCGAAAAAGAAATTAGGATTCAAGATGTAAATCAATAAATGTTAGACATGATATCCAATTGAAGTAAGATAATTTCTAATTTTTGAAGCTTCATTTTCCTTCAAAATTGGAGTCCATGTTACAATAAGCAAGAATTCCATTCAAATGCAAGTTTTAAGCAGCATAAATATATACAGGTGCATGCCTAAGAAACGACCAAGAGATTATACTAGTCACTGTTTGAAGATAGCAGTAATACCACTTATAAAGCCTATGCCTGCCACAATGACCTCACGCTGATGATAAACGATGAATGAGTATTGAGACTTGAACCATCTTTCACTGACTAAGGTCTACAGTTCCAAACATTACAAAAAGTAATAAAAAAATCCTGATAATAAGGCCACTCTTTAAAAAGCCCAAATTATTCAACCACATGTATGAAAGAGATGTCCCTAGCAGCCATCAGATTGGTTACAATAAGTGAGAAGTTAAGTATCATAATATTCGGTATCCATTGACTCCATTGGATATCTCTAATGTTTAGAGAAGTGACAGTATTTAGCCTGGACCAGTGTCTCCAGTGACATCAGACTGACATTAGTCTAACTGAATAAGGCTTAACTTGGCCAGAAAAGAAGTTCTTGAAGGAAAGTTAGTTTGGATCCTTATAGTTAGGTTCATGAGGATCAAAATTCCGTGGTTTCCTTTGGTTTACAGTCAGTTTCGCAAGCTCAACAAGGGAGCGGCAGCAACATTTGAGGTCTCAACAGTAATTTTGACAATTCTAGAATTTTCTTTACGGTTCTTTTTAGAGAGAGAGCAGATGGAACAAATCCCTAAACAGAGAAAACTGTACGAGCATAAACCTAATTTGTGTCAAGACGATGAATAGAGAACCTGTTTCAGATCATCAGCGGCGTTGGGGAACTTCCGTAGGAAAAGGCGAACAATCGATTCAGGTTTGAGCGACCGAGGCTCAGGATCATCACCAGAAGAGGATGAAGAGCGAGAATAATCAGAATCATCGTCTTCATCATCGTCATATTCCCTCCCACTCAGCCGCCGCCTCCGCTCCGACTTCCTCTTGTGCCTCCTCCTTTCCCGTCGCTCCTCCTCGTTCTCTCGCGTCCGTGAATCGGCCTTGCTGCTGCGAGAGTGCCTGCTACTCTTGCGCCTGCGGCTCTCCTTGTGACGGCTGGATCTACTCCTTTCCTTCTTGATCTTCCTTTTCCTCCTATCGGAGCTCTCGCCATGAGAGGAAGACGACGACGAAGGCGATGAGGAAGACGAGGAATCGGGGCTTCGATGGCGTTCGGAAGTGAGACGATCCCGCCCCATACCCAAAAGTGAGTTCCTGCCTGGAAGCGGGTCGACCCCTTAAATTCTATATTAGGGATCGCAGCAGCTCGGGTCGGGTTTGCTCTCAATTAACTTGATCCGTTTAAATCCGTATTGCTTCGAGATTCGTCATCTTTGATCAACATCAAAATTTTTATTTCTTCAATATTTATTTTCTTCTGGTCGATTTCCCGAAAAACTCTTTTTTTTTTTTCCTTCTTTCCTACTCCAATCTATCTTAAACTCAATCTAAGATTTGATACTTTGATATGACTTAAGTGTGTCTGACAGATGTAGATATAAAAATATATTTATTTTTCCACGTGAAAACATCTCCAACCTAATTATCGGGTTTTTTTAATCGATTTAAGCGGATTAGTTAAACCGATACCCGATAAAATCCGATCTCAACAATACTCTTGCGCGAATCTTGATGCACTAACCCAAGGTCTTCCCACCCACCGCCGTAAGTCGCTCATATCTATTCTTGCGCGGATCTCAACAGTTAGTTCCTTGCACGAATCTTGACGCATTGATTGTAGGCATCTCAACAAGGTCCTGGGCACGAATCGTGAAGCACCGGTCACCTCCCTCGACCCCGCGCGCGAAGAGTAATTGCCTTTCATATCCCCGTCTCCGTTCGAGAACACGAAGAAACCTTCTCTTAAACCCTTTCCATGCATAACCGTGTCTCGTTCATGAATCTGCCTCGCAAACGACGCGTTGCAATTTCGCCTCCTTTAAATCCCTCTCTTCGACCGCCCACCGAAACCCCGATTCCTCAACGTTCCATCGAGACCTGACGTCGTCGGCTGGTTCTTGTGGTTTGAGAGTTGAGACAGGGTTGAGATCTTGGAAAGAGAAAAGAAATCCGATCTTTCGGTTGATTTCTTCCGGTTTTCGTTTCGTTTCCCTTCGTTGGTAGGGATGGAAGGGTCTGGGGACGACACCGACGCCCTATGCCGTAAACGGAAGTGGGTGGAATCGCCTGCAGACGATCCGTGAGTTCTTGCTTCCCCCTCACTCGTTGTTCGCCCTCTTGATTAGGTTTTGATTGTGCATTGGGAATTTGAGGTTCTGATTCGAAATTGTATTTCCTTTTGGGAAACCACAGTGCGGCTATGGCAAGCGGCAGTGATGGAGATCAGAAAATACGATTCCAAGATGCTGTGTGGTTCTTGGAGGTTTTGAAGGAGAACCTTGATGATGACAAGTATCAAGAATTCCTGAAGACCATAAAGGATATGGGCTCTCAAAGGTTTAGCTTTGTGGGCTATTTCTTCTCTATAAAATTACCACTTAAATGACCAGTTTATTGTTGATCTTCAATATTCCATTTTGGTGTTGATTGCAGAATCGATCCAGCTGAGTGTTTCAAAAGGGTGAAAGCGTTGCTTCAAGGGCATCCCGACTTGATCCTCGGGTTTGACAACTTCATGCCAAAGTGCTGGCGCCGGATGGAGCCTTCGACATTTGAAAAGAAGCCAAACTATAACGATGCCTTAGCTTTTGTTTACAAACTGCGAGTAATTCATTATCCTTCTTTTCTGAAAAGTGCTCAACTACCTATTTTTGCATCAGTTGTTTCTGCAGTCTCAATTTTTTTTCCTTCCTGCAGAATCGCTTCTCGAATAATGACGAGAGGTATAGGTATTTTTTGTATACCCTGAGCATGATTTGGACTGAGCACAAGTCCATCGATGAAGTATTCGAAGAGGTTTTTCGCTTTTGCCATATACCATTTATGTTACAATTTCAAATTTTGTTTCTGGAGATCTCTCAAATCATTTAGTTCTTCAGGTAATGGTGCTATTTCAGGATGACAATGACTTGCTTGAAGAGTTCTGTCGTTTCATACCTTTTGGTTCAGAAAGATTACCTTCTCATCATGTGTCATCTGTTGGACCTTTGAGGCACCACGATGAAGGGAAACCAACATATACGAATGATGCTCAAGGTGAAGAGGTACTGGAGTTTTGTTAACTTTTTCTCAGTATTCTGGATGTGTGGGTCATAAATGAGTCTGATTACATGTAGACGTAGATTATAAGTGAACAACAATCTTCTTTATTGCATATGGTCACTAATGGTATATTTCTGCATAGGAAAAGACTTTAGGAAGTAGGAACTGCTTGGTAGTGATACCCTGTTGTATTCAATTTAACATACTCTGACATGACACATTGTGTCTTCTAGTTGCTTCAGAAGAAACAAATATGCAATTCACATGCTGAAGGTGAATTGAACAATGAATTGCATGACCTAGAGCACAACAAGAGAAGAAAACACCTTCAGAGAAGTCACAAGGATCGGAGAGAGTATGAGTCAGCCAAAATGGACATGGAGCATGAAAAGGATTTGAACAATATGCTGCTGCAGAGAGGTGACGAAAGTACTTGAAACTTTCTAATTCATTGTAATAAAAGCTTTTTCCTAAGAATCATAGGAACATTGTGCATAGTAACTTGGTAATTAATTAGTGATTCATGCATCACAGGACTTTCTATGTGCATTCTCATTGAACATAGATGCTAAAATGTCCACAGACATGTCAATTGTTTTTAGTTTCAATTGTTAATTCATCTTCGTTCCTGCTCAAACCTTTTACTGAAAGTAAAAACTGTGAGTCTTTTGTAACTGGCCTTTGCACATATATGATGTTTATGATTTTTCATTCTAACTTTAAACAAGATGTTGTTAATTCTTTCTTAAGATATGCTGTTATGATGAGATTCTGAGGGACTGTAGTTATAGTAGTATTGCCTTTACAAACCAAACAATTGCAGGCCTGCTTGCAGTTGCCACATCATACCTGCTTCAAATACCAACACCTTCTCCACATCATTTCAACAACATAAAGGTCTTGTTAAACATACTCTACATTTGATTGTGTGCCCTCTCTCTTAGATTTGTTAAATGTCCTATTAGAAAAAAGCAGAAAAGTGGTCAGGTTTACCTTTTCTTTTTAACTTGCTGTATGATAACTGAGGCATTTCTCATGTATGATCTAGAAAAATCCCACCTCTCATTTTCTATAAGCTGGTAACTAGATTTTGGCACCAAGTTACCTTTTATCTTTCATAGTTGTTGTTTCATCATGCCGACAAACCTCCTTGCGCTATTTAGTTATAGTATTTTATCATAAATTACTGCATCAATATTGCAATCATGTTATTTTTCCTGCTGTGTGGCCCCTTTCTTATGAGGAAGATTTCCATGTGGTAAAAATGATAAAAGGGACAAAATAGGAGTATGCACAAATATACCATGTACTAGTGTTGTCAGGGATGTCACATTACAACATTGTAGGAACTTGCATATTATGGACAACATTTATAGTAACTTGCATATTATCGATGTTATACAAAACATTGTATTTTTATCCACATTACAACAATAATAACAAAAACAAGCCATAGTGCCTGGGGTCTATTACATCTCTTACTCTCTTACACAACTAATCCTAATCGGCTTCACTGACTAGTTGGAGCATCTACTGATCTCCTTTTGATATTTCAATATTATTTTAAATACTTTTCCTCATTTTATTTTCCATCAGAGCATCACCTGATTGTTCAAGGTTGTATATTTTTCTTATTTTGTTTTTTCTAGTAAGCTGCACATCCACATTAATATCCTCATCCAGAAAACGGTGAACCCTGTGCACTCAGCAACATTAACTTGTTGTGTGTGTGTTTTTTTCCTAACCATCCAATATTCCTCTCACATTTATTTAAAATTAATTTTTAATTTGACCCAACGGTATTCAGATTTTTTCTTATCTCCATTTTGACTTGATCACAAGCTTACCAATATTATTGTCTGATTGCTAATCAAAATCAACATGGGTTAGTCTTGCTTCAAGATGACTCAGCAAATCCAGTGGAGTTCGATACCCATTTAAGGTCATTATTCCTTCTCGTGGTGGTGACCAGTAGGATTCCCATGACCACCAATAACCCACTAGAAACAATTAATTTTTTCTTCATTTTTATCTTGAACATATATAAATAAATGTATAATATCTTTCTCTGATATTATTCTTTGAGAAATAGATCTATTAAAAGGACAGGTTGTGAATCTGAAGAAACCTTAATGTAAATTATGTCCAGTTCATGGATTTATAAACTATTTAGTGCAAAGTTATTATATCAAATAAAGACTTGATTGTAAGTTTGTAACTGTGAAAGATATGTTTTTTATTAGAGAAGAACAAGAAATATATTTAAACAAGAAATTATCATCAAAATTGATGAAATATACTCTTACCTTGTGTTTGATAAACCCATGTCCAAATATATGTTATCGTTCAACTTGGTGTGACATCGAAATCAAGGCCATGTTGCAGAAAGAAGAGGATGGGAAGGCAGGAGGAAAACAGTGTAGGTGTTACTTAGGAAGATATACGCCATCACTCATTCACAAGTATATATATCCCATCCAACATCCACAGTATATGGCGAAGGTTTGAATAAACTTGTAATGCAAGTTAATGGGATTGTGACTTTATATTTTAAGTGGACACAGATGTAAAATAATATAAATTGGAGGCATCATTTGACATGTATGTGTGCATGTGGATGTATGCAATCAGCCATTGACAAGTATATACATCTCATCCAACATCCACAATCTATAGTGAAGGTTTGAATAAACTTGTGATGCAAGTCAATGGCATGTGATTCTATAGTCTATACAATAAACACACAGTACTCCATTTCATCTTGTATAACAACATTGATCATATCCAACATCAGGCAGAGATAAACGATTTTTGTTAGATGATATAACCATATTACTATTCCAATGGATATCTAGGGCTCCATATTTTCTCTATTTATATTCCCCTTGGTTCGAGGCCAATATCCATGTTATTTTATGCAGATGCTAAAAATACATTTTTCGTTCTTATTCAAGGCACTTATATTCTAATATTATCACATACTAAAAAGGGAGATATGCATACCATGATATGCAAAATTCAAATGTTGGACCAAATGTTTAAATGGTAAAACAAGCCTCATTAATAAATTGGAACAAATTTCTCACTTCAATGTTTGGTTGAGCTAACTCCTTATAGACAAACTTACTGTTAATGGACCAGATACAATGCGCTCAATGTCTACACAGTTAGGATGCTTTTCATGCAGGAAAATAACATTCACAAAGTAACACTATGATTTGAGCAATCTTCTAGAAGATGTCTTGCATGTAGTGGGCCTTTCAGACCCTGTCAATGTGTATTAGGTTTGGGAATACTATCTTTGTGCATGTTCGCCCACACAGAGAGATCACAATGTTGTCCTGTTACCACCATTTACCATGGCCAAAACTGATTTAGTAACTCAATAACTTGTATAAAGCAAGCCTTGACAATATGTTCTGAAATTCTTAAACTCAAATCATATGTAGTATGCCAATCAGGTAATACAATGTCACACTTTTGACTTTACTTTTCTTGATATGGGAATATGAGGACAAAACCAGTAAAGATGATTTAGAAGATGAACAATCTTCCAATTCGTGAATCCAATTAAATGTTTTTATTAATTAGACATTTTTTTAAACAACATCTGGTAAATGCAACTATTTAGTCAGACCCACGAATGGAGTTCCCAGTTCCCATGACACTCCATTTCATGTCTATTACCAAAGTTATCATTAAAATTTTATTTAGAGCATGAAAGAATTAATGTTATTTTTTTATTAATATTGATTTATTTGAACATCAAAACTCAGTATTTGAATATTGATTTATTGATTTCATGTCTATTGCCTTTTCCAATCACATAATATATTTCTTTCAACAT
Organism: Musa acuminata AAA Group; assembly: GCF_036884655.1. Lineage (NCBI taxonomy): Eukaryota > Viridiplantae > Streptophyta > Magnoliopsida > Zingiberales > Musaceae > Musa > Musa acuminata. Next base: position 11,274,925 of record NC_088348.1, read on the forward strand.
GCTAGGCTACTAACATTTTTTAAAAAGTTCCAATGCCTCAACATATAAAAGAAAATGAAGAATATGTTATTTACTTTTAAAAATGGAAAAGAGATTGTTTTGTTTATTAATTTATGCTAAATATCTGGTTTTGAGTTGCCCATTTTATTTGGTGACAGTGAGGAGTTAGGTGGAGTGGGATTGTTAGACAATATTTTGTGATGATTTAATTAAGGATGACTGAGTTGACTTTCATTCACACTTGGACATGATCTCTTATCCAAATAATAAACTGGAAGCACAACCTGATTCTTTTTCTTTCTATTTTGCTCTGATTTTATTGTATTTGGGTAAACTCTTGCTTTAGAAACCTCCCTACATGGCATTTGGCCTATGTTAGTCTACTGTGTAAAGTGTAAACAACAGCAGTTTGCATTTCTGAAGCTTCTTCATGACATATCAGTCCATGCTTCCATGATTATGTATCATTTTCTTATAGGAAAACAAGATTTGATGGGGATAAGTTGCAGGATAATTTCCATTTGTGACCCGATTTGTTGACTCTTAACATCGTGGAATTGCTTCCTGGATCCATTATCATGCCAAAATGGCATGTGCATGTTGCCAGTGCCTAACTTGCCAAATCTATATTTGGTTGTTATTTTCATCTTATTTAGCATTTAATATTCAATAAAATTATCATCCTATTCTAATGCAGCTCTTTCTCTTGAAGGCCATCAAGCTAGACTAATCATGGAAAAGGAGTCTTTCATGGATGTGGACCTTGAAAGAGATGATATCAAGAATGTAAAATTGTCCAAGAGTGATAGGAATATAGAAGGGAAAAGGCTAATTAAAAAGGGTCCTTCTTCTAAAGATGCAGATGTTTCTAGAGAAAATGAAAAATGTGATCTCAGAAGAGCAGATTCAGAGCTAGATCTCTCAAACTGTCAGCGTTATGCCTGTAGTTACTGCTTTCTTCCTAAGAATGTAGACTTCAGATCTTATATTACTTTTTCTGTCTTTTAGGAATTTAGTTTTCTATCTTTTGCTAATCTATTATGTGTGCTTTTCAATAGTATCCAGTACCTCCAGCAAGCGGCATGACTGAGCTTGGTGCATCTGTCTTGAATGTTCATCTGGTATCTGTTACTTTTGGAAGTGAGAATTGTCCTTTTAAGTTTACACGCAGGAACAAGTATGAAGAATGCTTAAATAGATGTGAGGATGATAGGTATGTTTAACTTTGTAACCAATGTGAAATCTTGCATGTAGATTGTTCAAGACCATTATAGCCCTTACAATAAGGTCTAGCACTGAGAAATGCGTCATAAGAGCCCACAACCACATCTTTTCTTTCATGACTGGAAGATGCATCAATAGTTGAATTCTTTTATAATATCATGACTGTTTCCAGGTTTGAGCTGGATATGTGGTTAGAGATTGCAACTTTAACTGTCAAGAGAGTGGAGGAGTTACTAGAGAAAATCCACTCTCACAAAATTGAGCCGGAAATCAATATTCGAATTGAAGACCACTTTACTTGTAAGTATATGCATAAAGTGACAAAGCTAAACTTGTTTGGAGTTTGCATTAAAAATTTTGGATTGGAGATTATGTTATGTTTATGTTATGCTACAGCTCAAGACTTGAGATGTCTAGAACAGTTGTATGGTGACTATGGACTGCATGTTGTTGATATTCTACGTGAGAACGTGAGTGCTTCATTGCCTGTCATATTGACTCGTTTAAAGCAGAAGCTAGAGGAAGGGTTAAGAATGCGAGCAGACCTTCAAAATGATTGGGCTGAAGTTTTCGTCAAGAACCATTCAAGAGCACTTGACCACCGTAGGTTCTATTTTAAGCAGCAAGATCCAAAGACCCTGAGTTTCAAAGGTAACTTTAGCCTGACTAGATATCATGTACATTCTTTTCTGTTTTCCTCTTTTCTGATTCTTTATTATTTCATAAAGTTTGGCTGGGCCTTAGACCTAAAGAAGAAGAAGAGAAGGAAGAGGAGGAGAGGAAGAGGGGAGAGTAGGAGAAGGGCAAGAGGAGGAGGAGGAGGAGAGTATGGGTGGACTGGCAGTGGCAGTGACTGATGAGCAGCGTGACGGAGGTGAATGCGAGAGGAGAAATCATGTGCAAGAGAGAGGCTGGTGGGGGTTATGTATTCCTAGTAAAAAAATAAAGAAATAATTGGGTATGGACCAGATGGTTAGCCCTATTCGATAGACTTACCAGGCAGCAAGCCATGTCTTGGATCTGCTTTGCAACCTCAGAGCAAACACATTGTTGAGAGGGGTAGGATTTCCGTCATCAATCTAACTGTTATCTGATAGCCTGGCCAAGGGGATGAGGTGTCAGTGGAAAGGAATCCTCTTCCCTAGATACCAGGGCAAAAAATCTAAAGGGATAGTCATGTCTTAGTTCATGCTCGGAACCGGCTGGTATGTACTGGTTTAGGTGAAATGAAGTTCCCTGCTTAGACCATTCTATAAATTTTGTATAAAATTGGGTTCTAGTTTGTTGTGGATTTATTTCAATTGGCATGCATGGGTAGTCCATTCTATACAGAATATCAAATAGCCATTAGCTGCAAACAGATGCTAATATCCATGCAGCAGCGACACAATTTATCATTATCTAGCAATTTATGTTTCTTTGTTGTTTCAAGCAAATTGGCAACTTTAAACTTGAGGTAGTTGTTGCTTCTGTTACAGTCAACGAGTTTTATTATGGCATAGGTTCTGCAAGACTTTGGATACCTATGTTTGTTCTTTTGACAACTAATTTACTATATTTTATAAACATATCTTCATAATTTGTTCATCCTGTAAGAACTGCCCAGAAGCACTGATTCTTCTCTGGTGCCCTGCTCATGCACATGTCTGGCCACATTCTGGAGAGTTGAGCAATCAGCAGTATGGTGATGAGTGACCTTGTTCTCAAAGATCATATCCTAGTATTATTTTAATGAGTAGTTTTTAGGAGTTTGCAGACTTTTGCTGAGGGGAAAATTCATCGCCTAATATAAGGTACAATTTATATCAAAGTTCACAATTTCATGTACCGACAATGGACCTTTCAAGGCACAGACCGGTACCATACCAGTCCATACGACTGTCCTGAGTGTTGGTATGCCGGTACATATCAATTTCGAAAAAAATCCTGAAAAAATACTTAAAAAACAATAAAATGTCCTGTGGTACAGGCATTATACTGGCTGCCTTTAAGCATAGAATATCAGGCCTATGGATTCAGAGTACTTGGCTCCTTGTTAAGGAAGAAAGTTTTTATTGACCTATCAGATGAACATCTCTTGGTATGTACGGTTGCAACAACCTAGCTGATTAGAAAAGAATAATGCATTAATAATCAAGTGAGGTGCCAAAAGTCACAATATTCATTTTTTTTTCTATTTCATTTATCTAATTTGAATGATCCTTGTGCATTTCTTTATCCACTAATGTGATGACATGATTGTTCAGCTATTCAATGATAATATCTGCAAGTATCCTACCTCTTCATTATACGCTCTTTTATATATTTGGAAAAAGGACATTTAAAAAGAAAGCAATTGGTGTTTTACACTGAATTATGATAATCTAACAATCTAGAAGCTAAATGAGACTGGCATGGCAAAAGAACAACCTTAATATGCCACCTAGACTCACCTGCATCAGTGGAATAAATGATCATTCTGCATGATTATTTTTTGTGTAATCTTTAGAGACCAATTGGTTTTAGGTAGAAATTTATTATATCTTCGTGAACTTCTTTTTTTAGAAGAATTCTTAAAAAGGATAAATCTAGTGTACAAGGCTCCCGCCAATCAATGCACTTAGTCTTACCCCTTCAAGTAGAGAGGTGTTGCATTTGTTTTTTTTATAGAAGTTCTTTTGTGCAAACCTATAGTAGACAATCTGTTGTCATATTGCATTTGTTTTTTTTATAGAAGTTCTTTTGTGCAAACCTATAGTAGACAATCTGTTGTCATATTGCATCTGCTTTTTTTTTTTGTTCTATAAAGTTGTTTTATTCCTGCTGTACTCAAAATTTGCTGTGTTCTCAGTTCATAGTTTGATGTTTTTTGTCATCTCTGTAGCTTTGTTGGCTGAATGTAAACTACTAAATGAGAAAATGGATGAGAACAATCATCTCAAGAGTGCTGCTGGGAATGGACATATTATATCTAATATGGTATTTGAATATACAGACACAGAAATCCATGATGTACTGTACAAAATTATTACGTTATCAAGTGTTGAAAATTGCACCTCAAAGGATGAGCTGGACAAGATCATGAAGGTATGGACAACATTTGTGGAGCCAATGTTTGGAGTTTTTTCACGGCTCCAGGACACTGAAATTAACAAAGAAACTATGAAACATGATTATAAAGGTAGTGTGTCATCCTCATGGCAAAGCCATGGTGCTCCTTGTGCTAGAGGTTTTTCAACACATCTCAAATCTGGTTACCTTTTCAACCCATCTGTTCCTCAACTTGGAAAAGAAAATCTTAAGAATTTTGAGGTATTATTCTGCTTATTTTTACATTAGCAAAAATTTTAAGTCTGAAGTGCATTGGACATTTTATCCTTGCTTTTACTTTACATATTAGCCATGATCTATAAGTTTGTATATAAGTTTATACATTTTATCCTTTTACATTTTTCCTATTAGCTTAAGCTTTTCTAAGAGGTGCTACCTTAACTAATAATCTTATTATGCAAGTTGTGGTCTAAATCCTGGTTCTAGCCCCTTTAATGTTTAGTTTGCTCATGCAGGGTCTTTTGGCAAAGCCCGATGGTTTTTGGCTTGGGTCCACTTGTCAAACCCATTAATTCTTGCTTAGGCTTGCAATTTGATAGGGGATGTTAGAATCTTAAGTATAAGTTGGGCCTATTTCCTATCATTTTAATATCAAGATGAATTATTAGTGTTGTAGTTAGAAGAGGCAACATAATTAGTATTAGTGATGTGAGAAGAGGTGGAGGGAGACATAGAAAGACTTTATTGTAAACTATAAATAAAAATTATAATTTTTAAATTTAACTAATGACATTGTTAAACGATCCATGTAGCCTATCCCAAATCGTTGAAAGTTGAAACATTATGACTTGTTATTCTTGTATCAAGATAAAGAATGCAAGTAGATTTTCTTTGTAGCACTATTTTGTTTATTGAAATATAATTTTACTTCTATCTACCAATTGAAATATTTTAGCAAGGATTGTATGTACCAAGAGTGATTGTACATAGCATTCCACACACACATTCTCTCTCTCCGTCCCTCTCTCTTACTCTCTCACTCTCTGCCAACCACCAGAGACATGCCAGAACTAGGTAAGTATTTGGTTTTTGTATTTGTTCCTCTTTCCATTTGATCAGCTTTTCCAATCCAGGATGGAACATACGGCACTAGCAATGCCAATGAGCTTCCAGCACAGTGTTGATAATGTTTCAATTTTTTTTTTTTTGGCATAAAATTCATTTAAGAAAAGGAATAAATGTGCTAGAGTAGGTTACATCCTAATCAATGAGTTTTGTAATCAATTACCTTCTTTTGGAACAGTGGATATTGGCACTAGTCAACAGAAATTATTTGACATTTTTATTTCCTCAGTTATTTTGACACATATTCTTCTTTTTTATTTAACATTTCTCCTATTGTATTGTACTTATTTTATTGTTGGAATGTTGTCTATAATTTTCGATCCTTCAATTCCCAATCTTTTGTACTTGGTGCATGTTGGGTATTTGTTTGATTCCCTGCATTTCTGGTACTTCTTGGGGTAAGAGTTTTTAAATAGCTTGAATATATGAAATTAACTTGAGTTTATGTTGGAATCTAGTGTATGCACTAGGACAGATACTTTACCACAGTCTTCCCAGCAGCCAATCACCATAGAAGTCTAGAAACTTAGCCAGAGGCATTTCGGGCTTCATCACATAATAACAAAATGTTGCTGTGTAGCCTTTTATGAAATATTCAAGTGGAAGTTGTATTTTTCAGTTTGTTTGGTTTAACAGATTCATTTTCTGAGAGAGACTGTTAGTGTTATGTGAGTGGGCCTTCATTTTGTATAAATCCAATCCAAAAGCCTTGCATGTATATAGTTTGAAATGATGCCCAAACAAACTCATATTCTGGTGGATTACTAGTCCTAATTCTGAGGTCTTTTGGTGAATGATCACTCTTCATTGTTGTCTTACTGAGCCATCATTTGAGTTCTCTTATTTTTATAGTATATCTTTTCCATTTCAGAGTTCTCACTTCACTTTGTCTCATTAGTGCTATCATGCTATTTGAGCAAAACCTTTTCTCTATGCTTTCTCTCACATTTATGATCCAAACATGAATCAACTACCTCTTCTATGCGGTCACCAATGTACATACCTTCTTTCTTTTTTCTTCTTTTTGTGCTGCATTGTTCTTCACATTGCTGATTTTGTGCTTTTCCAACCTTATGTTGCAACCTTATCTAAACATGTTCTTCTATGTTCTCTTTTAGCTAGTAATTGGTACCATGCAAGTCTATTTGATGACCTATTGTGAAAGTACTATGCACCTTCTATTCTATATTACTGATGAGCATAGTCTGATTGAGTAATAATGTTTTGTTTGTTCTATAGGGATCTCAGAATCGTAAGTCTATTGCGCACAGGACATGTGGTGAACAACTAGAAATTTTTGATGAAGTTTATCAATACAATGAACTTGCTGCCATTTGTAATTGTGAAGATGGAAGAGAAGATGGTGAATTGTCACCTGAAGTACATTTTGAAGAGAATAGCCTTTTAGATCTTGAAGGTACTGTGATTGACAAAGTTGAAGTTAAGGATGGTCCAGAAGGCAAACAATATCAAGTATGTCCTGGAGAATCGATGTGTGATGTTGAGGCAGAGGCGAAGACCAAAGTGGATGATGTCGATGCTGTTAATGATGGTGATGAAAGTTCCTCAAGGCATTTGAGGAACAGCCCAAATTTATCTGAGACAGTTGTAGATGCATCTAACAATCAATGTGATGATGTTGGTTATGATGTCCAGGAATCCTCTCATGAACATGATGGGGAAGAGGAAGGTATAGATCATGACACCAAGAGTGACGAAATGTCTGTTTTAGACATTTTTGAGGGAATTTGTCATCCAAAAATGACAAAACCTCTTACTGAGCGTGCACCTAGAGTATTACATCACAAAGACAGACGATCAAGGATCTTCTATGGCAATACTTCATTCTATTTGCTCTTTAGATTTCACCAGGTCAGAAGAATGTATTTCATTTCTGTATATATAGCTAGAGAAACAATTTTCTGTAATTTTATATAATATTTTATTTGGCAGATATTGTATGAGAGGATACTCTCTGCTAAAACCAATTCATCAGCAGCTGAGATACAATTGAGAACACTGAAGAATACAGGCCTTCCTAGTTTTTACGCCAAGTAATGTATCGTAAATAATTTATTTATATGCATATATATTTAATGCTATATCATTATGTGCTATAACATTTTCCATGTCGGTGCAGATTTAAAGAATCACTTTACAGATTTCTTAACCATTCTATTGATAAATCAAAGTTTGAAGATGACTGCTATACTTTTGTTGGGCCTCAATCATATTTGCTTTCTACATTGAACATTTTGATATCTAAACTCGTGAAACAGGTACAAATTATCTAAACTCGTGAATATTTGCATTCTACTTTTGAATTTCATTAAACTCAAGTAATTCACATCTTTCTGTCAGCTACAAGCAGTTGCATCAAATGAGATGGACAATAGGTTTTTTCAGCTCTATGCATATGAAAATTCAAGAGGACCAGGGAGATTCAGTGATTTGGTTTATCTCCAAAATGCTTGTGTCATTCATGATGGGGACATTTTCCGATTTGAATGTGTAGGTTCTCATGGCTCTCTGTAGCTGAATTATAAGTTTCTTTTTGTTTTGCGAGCACTTTTCTCAACTCATGACTCATCAAATTTATTTTTGCAGTCTCTAAACCCTACACGGTTATCAATCCAGTTGGTGGAACATGCCTGTAAAGAAAGTGACTCAACTAATATTTCTCCAGGCTCTGATTTTGCAGATTACTTGTATAATGGTTTCCTTAAAAGTGTTCCAGATATAAAGGAAATGAGCAATGTTTTTCTACGGAGGTATCTTTTTGTATGATGGTTGAGGTTTTCTTTAATTGGCTGTTTTTTTAGGATTTATGTCTAACTGCAGGAATATGCGTAAGTGTAATTGTGATGATGAACATTCTGCAACTTGCGAGGCCATGAGTAAGATTCAGATGATCAACGGTCTGCAATGCAGGATGCTCAGTTCTTCTCAGGCACTAATCTCAAGATTTAACTAAACTTCGTGGCCAACTATGCTATGTTCTTAGTTGGTAATTAACTCCTTTCTTATTTGACACATGAAATGGATGTTCTGCAGGTATTATATGTGCTAGGCACAGAAGATTTCTTGTTCCGCAGGTGGAAGAACAGGAAATTGTCGGATGGTATAGGCTCCTTACACATGTACCCGGCAAGAGTAGAGGACGTTTGAGGCTCTTTCTCTCAAAGTGTTTAGATCAATAAACTTTGAAGGAAGCAGCAAGTATATCAAATGCTCTGATGACATTTCGTTTTAATATATGGCATTGCTTCTTCAGTGCCATAATCTTTTACTTTCATACCACTATTTAGGTTTTATGTTAGAAGAAATAACTTTGACCAATGCATTTTTATTGACCAAGAACTAACTCTTTCTTGGTTCTCCGCTTTTGTTTCTTATATGCAATTGTGGAACTCAAATCTATTGAGTTAATTGTTAATTGGCAAGAATGCGAAATCAAATATATGGACAATTCTATTCATTCTTGTTGGTTGCAGGATTGTAGTTGATTTTTTATGATGCGGAACTTTTGTGGATCAACACAAGATTTTACGGAACCTGTTTGGATTATCTGAGCTACACAATTTCAGTTTTGTCGATGATCTGATCTTCATCTTTGATCCTACACCAAACACGACGGCTCAATTTTTCACATCATCATCACCATCCACATAAGGACAAGCCATATCAGGTCAACAAGATCAGTTAATTGGCTCAATCGACAAAGATATACAAACAAGTAAGCTGATTTCTGCATAATTTAAATTGTTTTTTTTTCTTTTCATTCATTATTGTGGACAAGCTAGATTCATCCTATTTATCATTGCAGATAGAAGTCCAGAAAATATGCACATGATGTTGATATTTAAAGTTGCAGTATAGATTAGAACAAATTGATTGTTCCTGTGCATTCGTTATCGTGTATGATTTTAAGTGCATATCAGTCAGTTAATATAAGGCTGGGTTTAGGGTTTACCATGCTCTTAATCACCACATTAATATTGGATGGCGGAGTGCGAGCTGCTACCCCACCATCCATCAACATTGAACTCCATGAACAATTTGATGCATAAGTTGGCTTTGGATACACGCACGCACGCACTTGCATGCACACACACGTACACTTAAGATATAGAATTGCCCTGCGCGGTTGACATGCCCGCTGTAAATTTATTATGTGAGACCTCAATTGAGTATGGTAGCAGCAGCTCTTTGTTTTTGGAGTTTGCTTTGTTTGCTATTCTTGGCCTGCAATTCAATATAAGTGTGATATTTCAGCACCCAATGTTTTCTAAAATACAAACCATAATATCTCAACTATTTGTGATCGACTATTAATATCCCTTACAATAACATCCTGTAATTAATTATTTCTAGTGACCACAATAGATTACGTTTATTCGGGTACCTGCCATTCTAACCCACTTAAGCTAGATTTGTGTAACCATTAATCATATTTGGAAAAGGTACTAACAAAAAAAAAATAGATATATGAGTTGGACCTAAATAAAAAAAATTAAAGCACCTGTATAGAAAATAAAAATAAAATTCATGATATCCTATCCATTATCATTCTTAATTTTGGTGACAATGGTATTTATCATTCTACCACTTTCACATGGATATGAAACCTGCAGCAACAAAACCATGACAATCCAATGAACGAGAAAACAAATATTATATTATTTGCCTCCAGTCACCATGAGTGTAGATTTTGGCTTCACCATTTAGTCTTGCTTCTGAACTGTATTCCTCTGTCAGGAATTTTCTCTTCCATACTTGGAGAGAAGATGGTCTTCAGTGCCTGAAGTGTCGGACATTCGTAAAGACAAGAGAAACTCCATATTTGTTGCAGCAGTCCACGGCATCTCCGTCTCTGATACTGCCTCCAGGTTCAGCAATAACTCCGATACCGTTCTGGCATGCCTCTTCGACCGCGTCCTTCCAAGCTGCCAATGCAGTAATCTCGTTTCAATAATAAAGCCACTACAGATCATTTTGTCTATGTCTTGACAAGGTACACTAGAAGCCCACCAAAGAAGTAAACAGAAAAAAACAAAACAAGGTTAAGGTAGATGTTGTATGAACACTTTGCCATCAAAAGTTCTCAGTGTCCAGTTGGAGGATAAATAAGTGACGGTGATCCCCTTTTTGAGAGACCCAGTCCTCAAGCAGATATTGTTTTACTTGGTTTGCATGGTTGGTTCAGTTGCAGCACCCAGATAGCCCATGATGGAACTATCGACTATTATTTCTATTCTTCTGCCTATCCGGATCATTCCCTCTCCCAAAAGAGAGATCATAGTGTTGCGGGATTGAAAATTGTAGTACAGATTTTAAACTTTATCAGCACGCAAACACTAAGGATGCTACGATGAAGATACTCAGATGGATGAATGCGATTATTAAAAAGCTAAAATTGAAGAACAATGATACAAAGCTTTGATAGAAAAAAAATCCGAGAGAATCAGAGAATCATTTAAAACAGCATGAAAATGCTAAAAGGAAACTTATAAATTATTAGTTAAACAAGGTGAGTCAATTAGAATTAGCTGGTATGACATAGAGGAAGACCTATGAAAATCTATTAGAGACTCATCGATTAGAATTAGAGGTATCGCATGATTTTACAGCCAATACGACAGACTCATCGATCCCATGGAGTATCCTCGATTATATAAGGCACAGAGGATGATGACACAGAAAACAGATCGATGTAGACACATATCTAGAGTACAAAGAACAAAAGCATGTATCTAGGAGTTGATATGCATGTTTGGTGGCAATTTAGCAAAAATAAGATCAAAATTGGCTATCATCCTATGTTGAAAAGATGATAATGAAAACCACACGTTCAGAAAATTCAAAATAAGAGAAAGAAACATGATGTATAATCATTTGATGCATATGTAAGAAAGAACAATGGCTGCAGCATGTCTGTTGATTTCATAGTTCTTACCAAATGGGAAGAAAGCATCACTAGCCAAAGCAGCTCCTTTTGCCTCTTCTCCTGCTTTCCTAAAAGCTATTCGTAAGCTCTCCACCCTATTTGGCTGCCCACTCCCCATTCCCAACATACAGTTATTCTGCAAAAAGAAACATTCAGTTTCCTGTGTATGAGAACACTTGAGGAATATAAGAAACACCACATGGTCGCAGAAGCCAAAGATAGAGTAGATTTCCTTGTAATTTGTCAGAAACCAGACTCTGTCTGGCATATTGTGCTTTTTAGCTGTCTACTAAGCAGAGGAATTAATCATCAATGGATAGCTCAAGAACAATATTTTTTTTTTCCATAAGCTAAAAATACATAAAATCATCATTAATCTACAGATGCTTTGCATTCAAATAAACTAATCTAAGGAAGAACCTCCGATCTACCTTAGTCCATTACTAATATCAACATATAGATTTCCCTCAAGCTATCTAATTAATTGGAAAAACTGCATATCATATCAGCAAGAACAGGTGCTCAAAGAACGGTCTGACCTGTCATTCATGACAAGATGTTTCATTCATTCTTGTTGTTTTCCAACAAGGACACATGCTAAATCCTGCGAAATTACACTTGTACCAAGCCTTGCTCGGTACCATTCATGACAAGGATTGCAATTCGGTCCGTACTAATGTACCAAGTCTTGCTCGGTACGTATAGGCATACCAATGATATGCCCAAAGTCATAAAAAAAACCTTCAAAAATACTTAAAAAAATAGAAAAAAAATTAGATTAGGGTTTTTAAGTTAGAAATAAATATAATTTTAATATAATTTTATCAAAAATAATGTAAATTAAGAAAGAATAATGTCACATATCTTTTTCGAGCTTTGAGGAGTAGTTTTGTAATATGTTCCAAATCGTCCTTCCATTAATAATGAATTATCTACAAAAAAAATTATTTAAATTATTAGATTATTTTTTATATAACTTAAACTTTAAACTTTAAAATTCAAATGAATCAAATAATCAATTGATGAATATGCTAGGTTCTACCACCAAAAAGAACAATGAGACTCCACAATCGATGGATTGAGGTCCTCGATCCTATGTGTATCTATATATCAATATGATATGTTTGTTGGGTCTAATCCTGAAATTGATCCCACGACATAGTGTACTGATACACCGTATGTTATTGGTGCATCAATATGGTGATGGTCGTAATCTGATTGTCGTGAACCACATATATCTAAGGCGGCTCTTGAGGGAAGGACGAATGTGGCATGTATTGGTGCGGAGAATAGAGAATGTCGGAACTTCTATTTTCGCTACTGATCAACTACTCCATATTGTAAGATCGATCATCGTACTGTTACTCGGAAAAGTATGACCAACTATCACCATACCGCTGTTGGTCGTAAGATTCTCCATAATATGACGATTGTGAATACCATGAGATCAATCTCTGTTTCTAAGCCTCAAACAATCAAATTCGACCAATAATAGTCAAAATCCGACCTTGATCAGTAATCTCAACCCTTGATCGATAATAGCCGAAAATCGACAATTACCGATTGGTACAAGTCGGTAACGATCGGATTTCGACCGTTACCACCTAGTACAAATCTCATATCGCCTGATATGGGGTCAAGTGGCCGATACCGCCTAGTAGAAGGCGGTTCGTGAACCGGTATCTTGTCAGACCGGTACGTATCGCCCATATCGAGCAGTACGCATCGATACAACAAACCCTACTAAAAGGAACACTATTTGTTGAAACACCATGTCAATCACTATCTGGTTGTGTAGTCAATTATTACTGGTACATTTATGGGTCTAGCCACAAAACCCACCACACAATCACTAGTATGTAACGAATAGATCTCTATTTTCTTAGAAATAGTTAATAAATATAACATCCATGAAAGAAATTCTCCTTATTAAACAATTTGACAGCCATATTTTAGTTAAAAGCAATTGGCGTTGGTTTGATCAAAGTACAAATCACGTGAAGGACAAATGACTCCGACACAAGCTACTAAGCTAGTAAGATTTAAATAATGAGCTTAGAAGATGCAATGATAGATAAAGAGTCCACGAGCAACATAACTAGGGATGAAGCATAAAACACATCAAGCTCACACAAAGGGTATTTACATATGACTTAGTTACGTCTATCTTTGCCAACTTCTCCAATACAGAACAGGATTAGTTCATCAATAATTTGCATATAGAAAAAAGAAAATTGAAGATCATCAGCACAGGGGCATGAGTGCTCATCTAAAAGTGAATTGAAGAAAGCAATGGTGCAGTGAATTTGATGAAACGACAATTAGAGTATATGTCAGGGAAAGAACCTGCAAGCATTTACAAACTAGATTGGCATAACATCAAAAGACAAAATGGTAGAGGTTATATACCCTGCTCCAAAAGCTCACCAAAATATGATTAGGATCTACATATTGTTTTATTGACAATAAAGCAAATTATTAGTGGGTGTTAAGGCAAAGAGTTCTTTTGATGTATCTCAGAGAAAGATGGGGTGATCATCATTGTAAATCTAGGTAAACTGGCCGTCAATGTTTAAGGTATGTGGTGCATGCAAAACGCAAGATTATATGGATCATTGATAGAAAAAAAAAGTGTCCAGTCGCTTTATACTATTAGAAGATTTCCAAAGGACAAATTTTACCATATGAAATACAGTTGTATTGTAGATTATACAGAAAAAGCATCCAAAGTACAAGAGTCTAACCATGATTACATTCAATTATTATATTGAATGCAGATGTAGTGAAAAACTGAAAATTAAATTGAAAGGCAGACCTCAGATTAATCATCTTCATTCTGTAGGATCTTTCTATATTATATAATAAGATGATGATTTTGATACTATGCATTGTTAGTGTTCTTCACTCACTTGACCTAATCTTAATGTTACCCAATCAATTTTGTCCAAAATACATGGTTAAAATAAAAACACCCACATAAGGTTAGGTTAAATTTTGGCCTATGCCAACCAGCGAAGTAGTATTGTCAACATGCACAACACAAAATTTTAAGATGCCAGAAGGAATATAGTACAACCTTATCCCATTGAATCTTAATCCTTGCCGTCAGTTCCAACTATGACGGACAGGTTACAATCATAGTTTATACACAACATAAACATCCAAGATAGAAAGATTTCAGTAACATTTAATTCTAAATGTTTCTAAGTTAATTGAGGCATCTGTTACCACAAGTAAATCTAGGGCAAATCTGAAAGGACAAAAACAAAGATTTAGACCTTGCATTGTGTTGAAAGATCTTGCCTAGTTTATGTTGATACACAACATAAATTCATAAGATGATGCATGTGCAAGTTGTATATTATAAATATCAAGCTATTATAAAGGATCTCAAGGTAAAGAGCAAAAAATTATAAATTTCAACAGAATGATAAGAGTGAAAAGTGCAGAAATATGCAACTGCTGTAACTCATGCTTCAATCATTTTGAAATCTATGTTGTTCCTTTTTAGAAATAAAAGAACTTTAATCACCTAAAATCTCCAGACAAATCCAGAGATATTAAATTACAACCAACTGCCTCCTACATATAAAATTAAATAATCTAAGACTTAACTGGCTTAATTATTGAATTACTGCTTAATAGCATATAGTATTGAAGTGGAGAACAGAATTACCTTGGCTATTACAATTGCATTACTCTTGACATGCTTAACACAAAGCCATGCAAATTCCGCATCTTGAAGCTCAGCCTCTTGTGGTATCCTTTCCGACATCACAGTGAATTTGATATCTTCTGGGGTTAAATCATCAGAGTCCTGAGCTAACCAGCCCCCAGCAACCTGTCGCAGTGAAAGCATCCCTTTCTCACTCTTTTTTGCCTCAAGGATCCTCAAAGTCTTTGACTTGCCACGGAGGATCTCAAGGCCTTTCTCAGTATATTTAGGTGCAACCACAATCTCGTAAAACATTCGAATCGAACCGTCTATTGGACTCCTAAACTCACGGATTTCCTTTGCTAGGTCCTAGGCATTTGATTGTCAGAAATTAATACATGTGAATCAAGATATGGAAATTCAAATTCATCACTGTGTTGCTTATGAAAAAGATACTGTGCAATTCAATTTTCATTTCTTTGATAAATACCTCATCTACTATTGTGTTGAAAGCGACAATGCCACCAAAAGCACTGACAGGATCAGCCTTTACAGCTAGCCTGTAGGCTTCAAGGATGTCTTGACGTGATGCTACACCACAGGGATTTGTGTGCTTCACAATCACACAAGTAGGGTTCTTGAACTCGGAGACACAGTTCCAGGCAGCATCAGCATCCAAATAATTATTGTACGACATTTCCTGGATCAAACCAGAGAACAATTTTGACAAAAAGACCCAGCAAAGTAAGAATAACCATATATGACCAAATACCTCAGATCAAAAGCTAAACATACATGCCATTTGAATTCCAGAACTATATTGGCTAATCAACCATTTATCAAGTGAGACATAAGTACTTGTCAGGTAGAGCAGACTCATAGAATCTTATAAAAACTAGAACAACAAGATTTCCCAAATTTTCAAATTCACAGGAAACCAAGTAGGCATTCTGATAAATAATACAGGTAGATATTTGTAATCCCATGGAGTCTTGAACTCTTTCCTAATAGCTTAAGATTTTTAATTTAATGTTAATTAGAAACTTTATTAAAAACTTTTCAAAAATAGTACATCTCGTATCCAAAATCTGCACTAAGGTGACATTTAAAGTATAAATACTTGAATTTTACATGTTTAATGAATCATTCGACCTACCTATATCAATATAGGAACTCAAAATTAAGTAACCAACTCAAAAATCAAGCAATAAATTTAAAATGGGCCTCCAGTAACTCAGCAAAATTATGGAAAAAAAATCATCTGAAAATATCAAAATAATAAATGACATGACTGACCCAAACTACTGGACTTGGTCACAACTCTAAATATAACTTCAGAGTGCAATCAACATGGACCATCAAACTTTCTTGAATCTAATATTTAATATCCTTTTTTAGAACTTCATAAACTTCAACACTTGTAATAAAAATTTAAATTTCTTGCAATTCTATAACATCAATATCACTAGCACCTATAAATTTCTGTATGCCATCTTCCACATTTTCAAGTTGTTCTTTCATCCCACATCTAAAAATAACCAAGATGATACTTGTCCTTCACAAGGGCTTTAGTTTTTCTCACTTTGTTATCAGTGGTTCGCTTTGATTTCTAAAGTAGTTCTCTACACATCTCATCTACTTGCATCACCTTAAATCTTCGCTTTGATGCAGCAGGATTTATTATTATACAAATATGACATGTACCAAACAAATTATCTTCCCAAAGTAGTTAATCATCAAACTCATAACTAACAATATACATGTCAACAAAAATTCCATAAAAAATATGGTTTAACTATTTTATAATAAACACTCCCATTAATTTGATAATTGCAACATGCCTTTTTTATACATTTAAGGCTTGGGGTAAAGACTTTTACATTACAGTCAATATAGGGTTTATCTAAAATCCTATCTAAAGTGATGCTTAAATTAATAAAAATTTGGTTCTTTCTGGCATAATGACTCTTCCAAACATATCTATATTCATCAGTGGACTCAGTAGTAAGTAAACAACTAAAAATGGACTCTAATAACACTTCAATGTAGAAGAAAATTTATCCAAAATACTAAAAGAATGAGCAATAATAATATTATTTAACCCAAAACTACATAACTTATTTTAAACCCTAAAGTGGACTCCAAAGTGCATTTTTGCTTGGACAACTCCCATGTCAAAGAGAACGGATAGGTGACACAAGATGCAAGATAAGTAGATAAATATTTTGTTGGCTATCTTCTTCAACATAAATATCGTTTTCTTGGCTTTCTCGTTCTACATATTTCTATTATTGTTCGTTTTACTTTTTCCCTTTTCCATTCTATGTTTCTTCTTCTAATGGCAACATTGCCATGTTACCTAGCACAGAATGAAACAAATTGTTCTAACAATTGACTAACAAGAGTCCTTTTTCTAAACTATGGAACTTTCCATAGTCAAATCAGTTTGACCACTACTGTATAGGAGAATTAAGATGCTCGACAGTAAATGTTCTTTTCTAGCTTCCTTGATCTGCCTGTTGCCATGTTAGTTTTTCTTTTTGTAAACATTGATTTCTGTGATGGCTGGTGCAGCATGAAATAAGAAAATTGTATCACTAAACCCAATGAACTTCTCTCACCTTCCCATGGTGTTGTATAGCAGTGGCAATACCACCAGCATTAACCAGGGATAAACTCCTGTCATCGTAAAATGCAGCTTTCTGATGAGGATTTTCACCATATCGAAGAGTACACTTCAGTGACAAGGGCACTGTAAAGCTTGGAGGCATCTTATCTCCTAAGATAAGATCACACATAAAAAATAATATGATTTGCAAACCTGTTTATAAAGTTCATATGATGTATAAAACAAAGAGAAAAAGATGGTTACCATCCTCTGTTTGCTTCCACAACCACTCTGACACTGCAGAATCATAAGAAGCAACATGTTGAAAGGCCTTCCATGCCAGTTTCCTCCGAAAATGCTGATTATCTTGTTTTCCTTGCAGAAATTCCAAGACTGCAGGATAGTCTTTGTGGTCAACAACAACCAAGACATCTTTGTGATTCTGTTAAAACAAGCACTTAGGCAAGTTCCCAGGCAAGTCATAACTGTAAATGTCCCATCAAGTTTTAGAACAACCTTTGCTGCAGCACGTATCAAGGTAGGGCCACCAATGTCGATATTCTCAATTCCATCCTCAAAAGTTATTCCATTGGCAGAAGTAACCTTTTCATAGAATGGATACAAGTTCACCACCACTATATCAAATGTTCCTGCAAAAATATGAAGAAAATATTAAACTGTCCAAATTATAAGTTTTAGAATCTCATAATCAAGAATTATTTACATCCAAACGATACTAGAAGGATTCTTGAATAATGTATGAACTAAAAGACATAATGATGAGTAACTTACCAATGTTGTGCCTACTTAAGGCTTCCATGTGATGATTATGATCTCTACAAGCAAGAATACCACCATGTATACTAGGATGTAGAGTTTTCACCCGTCCATCTAGCTGCAGAAATCAATAAAATGGTTAGGTAACCTTTTATGATGAAAGATGATCAAGCAGAGGAAAGTTATTCAGTTTGATAGAAAAGCACCTTCACAACATCCTTTTAGAAGTATACACAACTATGTGCATCAGATCAAAGTTATGTTCAGTGATTTCAATAGGCGCTCGGGCAAGGCGAGGCGAGGCCCAAGCGCCTCGCTTCATGTCCAGGCGCCTCACTTCAAAGAGGCGCCGCCTGGGCGCTCGTCCAAGCCCAAGCGTCGGGCGCTTCGGGTGAGCGCCTGGGTTAAACTAGGCGACCGAACCAGATTTTTAGGTCTGGTTGGTCTCCGATGCTTTAGTCGGTTCAATCGAACCAACTAAATCACCGATACCATGCTCCCTCTCGCGATTTCCCCAACTTCCCCAACCCTAACACTCGCGATTTTGCCGCCGAGATTTCTTCTCTACTGTCGCTGCTCTCTGCTGCCGCTACCACTGTCACTGCTCGCCGCTGCCACAATCGCTGCTCGTCACTACTATCGTCGCTCACCGCTGTTGTCGCTGCTCCCGCTTCTGCTCGCAGCTCCCGCTCCCACTCCCGCTGTCGCTCGTCGCTCCCGCTCCAACTACGGCTATCGCTTGCTACCGTTGCCATTGCCTCAGCAGCCTCGGTCTTCTCACACTCTTCTCACTATACTGTTAACAGTATATTAACAGTATACTGCTAACTGTATGCTAATAATAGTATTTTTATTTATTAGATTAATAATATATTATTTTAATTTTAATACTATTAACTTTTTTATTTAATAGTAAATTTTTTATTTAAAAAATAAAAAAATATACTATTATGATTTATTTATTTATTTATTATGATTTTGTACCTAATTTTCTTAATTTAATAGTATTTTTATTTAAATAATTATATTTATTAATTATATTATATTTTTTATATTTTAGCGTCTCGCTTCGCTCAAGCAAGCGCCTAGCGCATCAGGCGTTTTTGGACCTTGGCACCTTTTGGCGCCTAACGCTTTTTAAATCACTGGTTATGTTACCCTGGTGTATTTTAAACTCAAAATAGCATGTATATAGGACCTCGTACTACAGGGTATATCAGATTCCTGAAAATTATTTAAGAAATTCAAGATGAAAAACCTGAATAGCGTACCAGGTTTAGACTATGGAAAAATTCTCAATTTATGCCAAATCCTAGATCGACGTCCACCAACTTAGGTAAGTGTTTTATCAACATATGTAGCAAAAGAACATATCTAATTTAGCTCTTTCATGCTTACTATAACTAGTTATTTCGGTTTTCTACTGGCTGCTTTAACTATAACCTCAGCTCTATTCAATGGTTTGAACAAGATACGACTACAAAAATGAGCTACAGAATTGGGATACTTAAGAGTTATGTGCTTCGCTGTTGTTTGTTCTCAAGACATGCAAACCATCATGTCAAGACTGCGTATCCTAAACTCCCAGCTCACCTTTGTAACAAAGCTAAAAGACAACAAAGTTATTTCTATTTATAGATATCTCAGAGGATTTTCTACAACCAGTAAAAAAATATCAACCTTTTAAAAGGCAAATAGTGAAGATAAGGAACAAAATGCCCTTTGTTTTCTTGGCACAGCTTTCACCAAGTTCCAATCAGCAAACTCCAAAGTAAAAAAGATCAAATTGAAGATCAGATATCGTGAAGGTTCAACCCAAAACATTTCACTCATGCAACCCACAGAGAAACAAAACACAGTCGCTTATATGACATCTCACACAACTCTCCTTGGAACAAACTAGTTAGTTTGCTTAAGTGAAAGTTGAACTTGAAAATTTTGGTGAAGGCACTGAAAAAAGAGAAAAAACATAATTACATCTATCATACACAATATACATAGTGCCACCAGAGAAGGTTAAATGGATGGATTGTATAATGAGTAACTACTTTCTGCTGCAAAATCATTTATATACAAAATTATGAGTCTTTATTTGTTGATATCTAGTGATCACTTAATTCTTCCAATTCCTTTGTTCTCCATCCATGTAAATATCCAGCACATATCCAAAAGTGGATAGATGATGATACTTGTTTCTCAACCCAAGCAGGTCCCGTTTTGAGAAGCAATTATAACCATATTAACAAGAATAGAGGTTACTAGAAGACAAATTCATATAATTCAAATAAACTGAAACTACATAATAAAGTTATTATTTATGTTAATCTAGATATTTATAAAGAGGACACATACAAGTGGTCAAGGATAATAACATAATAAAGTTTACCATTTCTGGAAAATGGGTGATCTCTTCAACTTTAGTTACAGAGACACCAGCTTCTTCTAAAGCAAATGCTGTTCCGCCGGTCGAAACAATAGAATACCTATAAAAAAGTATTTGCATGAAGCTAGGGAAGACTAGAGGCAAAAGAAAAAAAACAAAGCCAGACCATTCCATTGCTAAGATATGCATTTTAAGAATTACAATAATGAGATGCGCATGAAAGTGTGCTGCCAAAGTAAAGAGTCCACCAAGAGAGAAGAAAAATAAAGAAGAAAACAACTTGAGATTTATATCAAGGACAACAAGTGAACGCCCATTAAACAAATCCACAGCAGTCGAGAACTGTTCAAGAACTTGATTGTTATATACACAGAACAACTTGATTATCTACAGAATGAACACTGTGGTGAGTCAAGGAACTTGAAGATATTTAATCACTTGTAGAGACAGTACAACTAATTGTTCATCACTCTGCCAGCTTTCCACACTTTAGAAAGTCTACGTATTTTGCATGGGGAAAGTGTGGATGCTTTGTTCAGTATTGAATTTGCTCATCTATCATAAAGAAAATTCATGAGAGTTGCACCAGAATCCTTTGAAGATAATTCAATTAGAGCAGAACTATACATATGCAATTTTTGCATCAAAGATGTTCATTGTTCTGATACATATTTCTCTTTCAGAAAGCAAGGAAATAGACTACCTACTGTGAATAAAACAACCTTAAATGTTAAACTAAACATACAGCTGGGAGGAACAATAGAGATTAGATATTCCAAGATAAAATTTTAATAGCCAATACAAATATTAAAGTTCACACATGCTGAAGCTTACCCTAAGCCTTGGAGTCCATCTCCAAGAAGAGATAAGTCTCGCTTATCCGACAATGATATCAATGCTTGCTTATGCCCTACTAATAAAAGATCTATAAACATTAGCACCAGAGCCAGAAAAAGATCACTCAACTATATATATAATTTAACTTATTACTTCATTGCACCAAAAATTGAGTCTGGATTTAAGTATCATCTATACAGCAGCATATACAAGGCAGCAACCAATTAACATCTGGAATCTTCAAGAAAGAATGCATTAAAGTGCTGCCTTTGCTGCAGCACATTATCATGCCAGTACCAAACCAGTATAGTGCTAGTCATACCATAGCACATTACCATGCCAAGTTGCATGCTACATATTGTGCCAATGTAAAAGCACACACATCATGTGAAGATACAACCAGCAACCAGTAGTTAACAGGCACAAAAGCAACATTTAGAACTTATCCTCGAAAACAAATAGACAAAGAGATAAAGGAATTGACAATCATCATCACTAAAATTGAAAAAAATTATAATGAGTTGTTAGTTGAATACGGATAGCTCACAATTATTTAACTTTCCTGTGAGAAATGATAGCAAACATAAGTTTCCATTGACCTAATTGCAGGCAAGAAAAATATCCAATCCACGCAAAGCTTCATCAAAAATAATATCAAAGATCCAAAATTTGAGGAAACAAAGTTCTATTTACAAGATTAATGAATATTCAGTCAAAAGAATTTGCTTGATCCTGTGAATAAAGAGAAAGAGTAATCAGTTTTTCTATGGTTAGTCATCAGCAAAAACCTTATTTTTAAAGTACTGATGAAAATATTCATCACTTTTCCAATACTTTTTCCCATCAACATGGCACAAGCTATGGATCACAATTCAAAATCAAGAAGACTCAAGGAACATTTGACAAAATTGTATAATTGACCATCAGAAGATGTAAACTTCCAAAGGATGGTTTAGAAAAGCAAGTAGGCCAACAACAAACTTGGCAAAAAAGGTGGCCAATTGTAGGTAGAAAGTAACATCTTCTCCATTGTAGCTTAGTCACATGTAGACATGGAGTAATTCCTTTCAATTTCCACCTAAGAGAGGGTAACCATGTGGAAGAATGTGAAACAAGAACGAAATACAAGTTCCTCAATACAGTTTTGAAATGCACATAAATCCAAATAATAAAGAGGCTAAAAAGGCCGATTACATACAGAAAAGGAAAAAGAAGTAATATGATTTTCCCTGATTAACTTAAATTCAAATTTTTAGCACAAAATTTTTGAGAGGCGGAGAAACGAAATATCAAGCGGCTAAATGAAAACCACAAACACTACAACCTTTCACCCCAAAAGAACCGAAAAACTTCAAAAGTTCAATCTTTTGGCCAACAGAACACGAAAAAGAGTCGCGAAGGGCAGATAATACCAGCCAATATAGAAGGAGATGCAGCCTTTTGCGTTTCCACATCTGCCATGCCCCTGATCAGACCGCGAGCTACGGAAGAAGCCCGACAGGGAACAAACGAGAGAAGTACGAAATTCTGTTGCCAAGGCACAAGACCAAGCATCACAAAGGTGGATTATTTCCTTGGTGGCCCTAAACAAAGCAGGGCGAGAGAAAGGACAGAGGAGAAGAGAGAGACTCACTTTTCCAGCGCGGTGGAGGCACGGCCGGTGAGGATAGAGGAATCGGTGAGCGGCTCCGCTGGCGGCAGTAGTAGCGGCGGCAGTGGGTGAGGACGAGAGAGAAAGCGGCATTGTTTCTTAGCTCCGCCGCTGACGCCAAGGGGGGAAGTGAATTTGTGTTGCTTACGAGTAGGGGTTTAGTCGTTTATATATATACCGTCCGGTTTCGTTTTATCGAAAAGGTGTCCAATTATAGTAATTTTCGTGAAGGACCAAAAATATTATAATCATACTAAAAAATACCGTAATTAATACAGAAATAAATCAATAAATTGTTTATATTATATCTTGAATCTGTGTGTTCCTCAGGTATAGTTTTTATAGTGATCTAATACAAAGGGCGAGATTTTATTTTATATGTCCACGTTTTCTCGGGATAAGGAAAACAAAAAAAAAGGGTGTCAATCGAAAAAATAAAATAAAATGAGAGGTTTTTCTCGTTAATTCATCCTATATTTATTTATTTCTATTTATTTTTTTATAGTGACTTAGAGGTAATCCTAATCTTAGAACCATATCTTTATAATCGGAACCAAGTCGAATCCAGACGATTTTCGAATTTGTGGTTCCAATTCTAGTTTTGGTTACATATCAAAACTATCTATTCTGATTTTTTTTCTTTTTTTATTTTTATTAAAAATAATCTATAATAATAAAAATAATTATATTTTTATTAAAAAATCATCAGATGTATTTCTAGACACCTAATGACATAAATTAAGTAATTTACATCGATAGATGCATCAACAAATAAATCTTTGTTATTATTCATATTCAACTCATTACCATTTTCATATTCTTCTAACGCACCATACTATTAATACATTTAATAAAAAATAAATGAGTAGTGGAATAATAAACACTAGATAAAATATAAGTAGCATAATTAAAAACTTTTAGAAAATATAATTCTTTTCACAAACATTCCAATGTTATGGAGATAAATTCAATTGACTTTTATTATTTTAATAAAAATATATAATAATTATCTACATTCAAAACTCACAATTAAGATTCATTTTAGCCCCTGAATCATGGACCGCTTAAGTCCTTATAATTTACTCGTGTCTAAATTAACCCCTATATTTTTAAAAACGTATCATATAAGCTCCTCCCGTCAAGTCTGAGTTAATAGATGATAAAATCTGCTTACATGACATGTTGACTCGTAATAAAATATTTATATAATATTATATTTATATAATTTAAGTTAAAAAAATGTGCTTACATGGCATGTTGGCATGTTTCTTACGTGGCATGTTGACTCACAATAAATCATTAATATAATAACATATGTAATTTAAGTTTAAAAAAAAGTCCATCTTATCGAGGAAGAGAAAGTGTTGGAGGCCATAGCGACAAACGAAGGCAGAGAGGCAGAGGTAGGAGAAGCCGGAGGTGAAGGTAAGGAAGAGTTGGACTATTCTAATTTACTTATCATTAAGAGGAGAAACCTTTTAATAGCGTTTTCCCACTTCTCCTTTTTACAGGTTTAGGAGTGAACCTTTTACAAGCACTCACTCCTCCCTAAACAGAATTCTAAACTTTGAATTAAAGGAGGGATTCTCTCAAGTGATTTCTGTAGTGTTTTCCCACTTTTAAGCTCTATGTGCTTGTGTGTTTTAACCAGGGATGAGAGGGGTATTTATAGGCCTCAATTTAATTCAAACTTGAAGCCTAAAAAGCTCTCATCCCGGGTTTCCGAGGTCCTGGCAGTACCACCGCCTACAACACTAACATTGGGCGGTACCACCGCTTGGGAGATGTTGAATCTCAGATTTTGATGATAAAATCAATTGATGGGTTAATTGATCTAATCCATATTATTGAGTTAAGTGTACAGGATTAACTACGATAACCAGAAAACATAAAGCAAGAATACCGGAGTCAAGTTCGATTGACGTTTAAGAGTCCGAAGAATCGTCGGAGATGCTGCCAGAACCAACCGAGAAGAAATCAGGAACTTGTCGGAATTTTCGGAAGTTCGCTGAAGAGATCGTCGGAGGTTCACGGAGATCACCGAGAAGGCTCGGCTACTCGTTGAAGTCGTCACAAGATCGGGAGCCTGCTGGGAGTCCGTCGGAAGAAACCCGAGAGCATATCGAAAGTCCGTCGGAAGTTCGTCGGAAAGCTCGCCGGAACAAGACTCGACGTTGAAAACTTGCTTGGGATGTTTTTAGTTATGTAGTTCACATGTAATTAGGATTAGGATTAAAAGATAATCCTATATCCTGGTTAGGGGCCAACTGGGCCCAAAATTAGACTTGGTTTGGGCTGAAATTAAAGCCCAACCTGTGAACCGAAGGGTTTGGCGGTGGCACCGCCCAGCACCCGAGAGCCAGGCAGTGGCACCGCCCAGCACCCGAGAGCCAGGTGGTGGCACCGCTTGGCTGGACGGTGGCACCGCCAGTCCACTTTCAGTATCAGACACTGACAGGCGGTGCGCCAGCATCGGGTGTTGGGAAAATCTTGGGGGCGACATCATATGCGCAGCGGAAGAACAAGAAAACAAAATCCCCGATTCCCAAAGAGATGTTCGTCGTCGTGTGAAGATTGGTGCGTAAAGTCCGCGAAACTTAAAACTGCGTATAGAGTAGATTGTGTTACCTAGGGAGATCGTATATCCCTGTTTCCTTGTAGATCCTTAGGAGAGGGTGAAGGAGGTCAAGCGTCCTCCTCTCTAGCAATGATCCACACAGCAGGGTTGCGACGATGCTCCTCAAAACTCCAGGCCTGCTCTGAGGTGGAGAGGGAGAGGAGAATAGGAAAGGCAAGCAAAGACTCTAGCCTATGAGGCTCTGAATCCCTCCTATTTATAGAGGTCCCCTGCCAAACCCTAATGGGTCCTCCCCTAGTGGGTATTGGATCTGCATCCAATAAGACAAAGGCTCCGTCGGATATCTCATATCCGAACCTCTACTCATCGCAATGCCTACCATATGTGTGTGACCCTCTAGGCCCAATATCGAGCTGGCCATGAGTCATACCAGTCAGAACTCCTTCTAACTCAGTGAATTATTATCTCTGTAATAAGTCACTTGACTCATTGACTACGGACGTACTAGGCCACTACGTCGTAGTCCCCAGACGATATAGGGGAATCCAATCCATTGAACCTGTTTGTCCTCAGTTACCGTGTACCTATAGTCCCTCATCCATCTAATATCCCAAAGACCGTATATTGAGCATGGTGCTGTTAGACCCATACGGTTTCTACTCAAGTCTCGCTCTAATCAGATTCTCCCGGAGAACTCTTTCTCTCTCAACCCGAATGACCCTGGCCAGGGATTTGTCTGAGCAAGAACACATGGGATATTCCTCTCATGACGCCGAGAGTGGATGATCCTCTATCAACACTCAATAGCCCTCGTAAGGTCGACTACCACTCCCAATGACCAGCTGTACTAGATCTGGGACAATCAAACCTATAAGTCTGGTATCAAAGAGTGGAGCACTCATACAGATCCTTGGTGTCTCAAGTCTAAGGACCAGATATACCACTAGGACTACGGAATCGCTGTCTGACAATAAGGCATCATCAACCATCCAGCATTCCGTAAGCGGATCAATCAATGAACTCATTCTCCAATGAGCACCTGTATTGTATCCCTAGTGTCCCTACACGAGCAGCTATGAGACTAGCTGCATCCATCATATGGATGGGTATACAGCACACCAGTCTGTCCGGTTATCACGATGTCCCTCTCGAGTAACCTATGACCGGGATTATTTAGAATATGTGTTTAAAGGTGAATCGATCTCATTATCGTGATCTCATCACAATCCGATTCCCATTGCACAAATCCAAGGACATCACAATATATATATGCACATATGCAATAGTTATAAAGTGATATACGCCAAAATATAATAAGCAAAAAGATTCTGTATCAAGTCACACGTGCCATCACTCACGTGATTGGCTTGTTGGGCACCTATGACTAGCAATCTCCCACTTGACCTAAAGCCAATCACCTATGTGTCTGATCCCCATCAGACCCCTGTGACGCTCAAAGACAATCTGAGACAACGGCTTTGTCAGTGGATCTACAATGTTATCTTCGGATGGAACTCTTTCCACTGCTACATCTCCTCGGGTTACGATCTCTCTAATAAGCTGGAACCTCCTCAGAACACTTCTGATGAGACCCGGGTTCCCTTATTTGAGTAATCGCCCCATAGTTATCGTAATATAAGGAAGTCGACTTCTCGCTATCCGGAACGACTCCCAAATATGTAATGAACTTCTTCAACCAGACTCCCTCCTTTGCTGCATCTGATGCAGCAATGTACTCCGCCTCTATGGTCGAGTCAGCAATGGTATCTTGCTTGGAACTCTTCCAGCACACTGCTCCTCCATTCAAGGTGTACACATACCCTGAATTCAACTTGCTATCATCGACATCAGACTGAAAACTTGAGTCAGTGTAGCATTCAACCTTAAGGCTATTACCTCCATATACTAGTAAAACTGTTGAATCTCGTATTTTGATAATGAAACTACTTGATATATGTTTATGATTTAATATACGTTTTGAGTGACGCAGGATGCTTTGATCAGGATGAGACAATTAAAGCAGGAAAATCATGTTATGCCGGAGGAACATGTCAGAAGATTGGACGTCGGGCCGGTAGATCGGTCGACGTATCGACAGAAGGCTTCGGGCAATGGACTCGGGCATCGGGCCAAGAAGAGCGGTTATTGTGCCAAGGATATCGGAGTTGCGGAGTCAACTGGCCGATTGGGCAATAGGCCGCAGGAGAGGACAATGCGCCGAAGAATCAGACGAAGCGTCGAGGGACCAATGACATGCTGGACAACTTGGTTAATTGCTTAGGATTAATTGTCTCGATCGAAGTTTTGCTTTAATTGTGCAGGATTAACTATGATAATGATAAAGACATAAAGCGAAACAAAGTGTCGGAGTCAAGCGCGAAGGATTTGTTGCAAGTTCGAGAGTTCGACGGAAGTCCGAAGGTTCATCGGGAATGCTACCGGAACTAGCCAAGAATGAGTTGGGAGCTTGTCGAAGGATTTTCGGAAGCTCGCCGGAAGGTTCGTTGGAAGTTCGCGGAGCTCGCCGAGAAAGATCGGAGCTTGCCGAAGAAGCTCGTTGGAACTCGCTAAGATCAAATCGTGAAGTCTAGGAGCTTGTCGGGAGTTCGCAGAATGGTTTCCGAGAGTTCATCGGAAGACCGCCGGAAGTTTGCCGAAAGCTCGCCAGAAGAAGTCTTGACTTGCGGACTTTGTAATAGCTTAGAAAATATCTTTAAAATCATAGTTAGCACATTAATTAGGGTTAGGATTAGGTGTTAATCCTATAACCCAAGTATGGGTCAATTAGGCCCAAGTTCGGACTGGTTTGGACCAAGTTTGGAGCCAAACCAAGTGAGCTGAAATAGTGAAAGAGGTGGCACCGCTAGGGTTGGAGGTGGCACTGCCCAGGAGAGGATCTCCCAGCGAAGCTGGGCGGTGCAACCGCCCCAGGCAGGAGGTGGCACCGCTTGAGCTCAGTCTTCGAGCAAGACTAGGCGGTGCAACCTCCCTGACAGAGAGGTGGCACCGCCTGAGCTCGGTCTTCGAGCTCTGGCAGAGAGGTGCAACCGCCTCAGTCAAGAGGTGGCACCGCCTGGGGCTCAGTCTCCGAGCCAGACTCAGGCGGTGCAACTGCCCCTGACAGAGAGGTGCAACCGCCTGGGCTCAGTCCTCGAGCTCTGCCAGGCGGTGCAACCTCTCCAGTCAGGAGGTGCAACCTCTCCAGTCAGGAGGTGCAACCGCCTGATCCCGGAATTCCGGGATTTGATTGTTTTGAGCTCCAAATTTGAACTGGGTTGGGGCCTATAAATACCCCACCCATTCAGCACTGAAAGCAAAGAACACACACTCGAAATCTTGCTATCTTTCTGTGTTTCTTAGAGCTCAAAACTGCTAGTTCTCCTCTTTCTATTCTTCAAGTTTGAGTTGTAAAGAGAGGAGAGAAAACTTCTGTAAGGGTTGTCTCCTAAGCCCATCAAAAGGAGTGAATCTGTAAGAGGGTAGTTGGCCTTCGCCTATTGAAGGAAGGCTTCTAGTTGACGTCGGTGACCTCGTCGGTGGAGGAAGCCAAAAGTGGAGTAGGTCAAGACTGACCGAACCACTCTAAATCTCTGGTTTGCGTTTATTTTGAGCACTTTATCATTACTGCAAACCTCCTACATAGCTACTGCTCTCTGCGCCTTTATGAACAAGTTTCTAAGTCCTGATCTTTCCGAATCTGCATTCAGACATAAATCGGTGTTTTCATACATTGCAGTTTACGTTTACGTTTTGATTCTGCAAAACTGTCTTCTGCGCTTTTACGAACGAAGTTTCTAAGTTCAGATCCCTTTAAAACTGCGTTTAGACGTAAACTGCGCAAACTGTGTTTAGACGTAAAACTGTGTTTTAGACGTAAACTACTTTTAGACGTAAAACTACGTTTAGACGTAAAACTGCGTTTAGACGCAAACTGCGTTTAGACGTAAAAGTACGTTTAGACGTAAAACTGTGTTTAGGCGTAAAATTGCGTTTAGACGCAAACTGCACTGCGCTTAGACGCAATCTGATTTTAGACGTAAACTGCGCTTAGACGCAAACTGCGCTTAAACGCAATCTGCGCTTAGACGCAAACTACGCTTAGACGCAATCTGAGTTTAGACGTAAACTGCGCTTAGACGCAAACTGCGCTTAAACGCAATCTGAGCTTAGACGCAAACTGCGCTTAGATGCAAACTGCACTTAGACGCAATCTGCATTTAGACGCAAAATGCAAACTGCGTAAATTGCGCTTAGACGCAAACTGTGTTTAAACATAAACTGAACTTAATCATAAGTAATCTTAGAATTGGCTTTTGCATCAAAATAGTTTTTATCGAACGAACGCAGCTTTCATTTTTAATCGCTGAAAGATTTCCGCTGCACTAATTCACCCCCCCCCCCCTCTTAGTGCTCTCGATCCTAACAAAAACATTCTTAGTCCTTCTCAAGTACTTAAGGATACACTTTACTGCTTTCCAGTGCTCCAAGCCTGGATCCGCCTGATACCTGCTCGTGACACTAAGAGCATGCGCTATATCAGGCCTAGTACATAGCATGGCATACATGATAGACCCTATTGTTGAGGCATAAGGTATTATATTCATGTTCGCCCTTTCTTCTGGAGTCTTTGGGGACATACTCGTAGAAAGCGATATCCCATGTCTCATCGGTATGAGACCTCTCTTGGAATTTTCCATGCCAAACCTTTTGACAATGGTTTCTATGTACCTGGACTGGGACAAGCCAAGCATC
Source organism: Musa acuminata AAA Group (assembly GCF_036884655.1). Taxonomy (NCBI): domain Eukaryota; kingdom Viridiplantae; phylum Streptophyta; class Magnoliopsida; order Zingiberales; family Musaceae; genus Musa; species Musa acuminata. Next base: position 11,305,492 of record NC_088348.1, read on the forward strand.
CTCTTGAATCTATCTCTATAGATTCTAATCCCCAAGATATATGATGCTTCCCCTAAGTCCTTCATGGAGAAGTGTCTAGATAACCAAGCCTTTACTATGGATAGCATTCCTACGTCGTTCCCAATGATGAGAATATCATCCACATATAACACCAAAAAAAGGTAATAACGCTCCCACTTACCTTCATGTACACACAAGGCTCATCTTCGTTCTTAACGAAGTCATAAGATCTGATTGCCTCATCAAATCTTATGTTCCAACTTCGGGAAGCTTGCTTTAATTCATAAATGGATCTAAGCAACCTACACACCTTATCTGGGCAGTTCTTGGACACGAATCCCTCAGGTTGTATCATATACACCTCCTCCTTGAGGTTCCCATTGAGGAATGTGGTTTTCACATCCATCTGCCAGATCTCATAATCATAGTGTGCTGTAATAGCCAATAGAATTCTGATGGATGCATTGCTACGGGTGAGAAGGTTTCATCGTAGTCAACACCTTACATTTGACGATACCCCTTAGCCACTAGCCTTGCTTTATAGGTCTCTACCTTTCCATCTACTCTGATCTTTTTCTTAAAGATCCACTTGCAACCGATGGGTACAATACCTTCGGGCGCATCAACTAGGTTCCAAACCTTATTGGAGTATATAGAATCCATCTCAGAATTCATGGCTTCTGGCCACTTTCCGGAGTCTATACTCATAATAGCCTCCTCGTAGGTCTGAGGATCAATATCCTCAACATCCTCTCATCTAATATGTCCCACATATCCTTTAGGAGGATGAGATACTCTATCAGACCTGCGTAAAGTTGAAACTTGTGTATTAGGTACCTGAATAGACTCGGGCTGTAGAGTGGTGCTTGAGCTTGGTTCTCCAACCTCGCTCAACTCTATCATTCTCCCACTGTCTCCGCCAAGAATGTGTTCCTTCTCAAGGAACACTACTCTCTTAGCTACAAAGACCTTTTGGTCCTCAATATGATAGAAATAATACCCACAAGTTTCCTTGGGGTATCCCACAAATTTGCATCGCTCTGTCCTTGATTCTAACTTATCGGGGTTGTGTCTTTTAACGTGGGTAGGACAGCCCCAAATCTTAACAACCTTAAGATCAGGCTTCTTCCCTTTTCATATCTCATATGGTGTAGACACTACCGACTTAGTTGGAACTCTGTTCAGAAGGTAAGCTGCGATCTCTAGGGCATATCCCTAGAATAAGATGGGTAGGTCAGCGAAACTCATCATGGACTGTACCATATCTAATAGCGTACGATTTCTCCTTCCAGAGATACCATTGAGCTGAGGTGTATAAGGAGGTGTCCATTGGGATAATATCCCATGGTCCTTGAGGAACTGAGTAAACTCTGTACTTAAGTACTCACCTCCTCGATCTGATCGAAGAGTTTTGATACTCTTTCTAGTCTGGTTCTCCACCTCATTCTTATACTCTCTAAATTTCTCAAAGGCCTCGGACTTATACTTCATTAAGTACACATATCCATACTTTGAAAAATCATCAGTAAAGGTAATGAAGTAGGAGTAACCACCAATGGTATGAGTTAACATGGGTCCACATACATCACTATGTATGAGTTCCAACAGCTCAGTGACTCTCTCTCCAATTCCACTAAATGGAGAGTTGGTCAGTTTTTCACGAAGGCAAGGCTTGCAAGTTGCATATGACACATAGTCGAATGGATCTAGATATCCATCATTTAGCAACTTTTGAATCATTCCCTCATGGATATGACCTAGCCTACAATGCCATAGGTATGCACTGTTCACCTCATCTCGTTTCCTCTTAGACACTTACATTCATGATATGTGGAGTAGTGTCTTGCACAAACAAACCTTTATGCAATATTCCTCTCGTCAATCTCCCCTCGGCTTTGCTAGAATTTACAATAAATTGTAGATGTAATAAGCAATACTGGTATCCAATACCAATGCACTATCACAAAAATCTGCCAATTGGAGATTGATCATGAATATACCTGAAGCTTCTCCAAGCTTCTATTTCGCCCTTTCTGCAAGGTACTCTTTGTAGTTCCTCTTCCAGTGCCCATCTTTACCACAGTGGAAGCACTGGCCTTTATCCTTTGTTGGGTCTTTCTTAGCAACCTTTGCTTTACCTGGTTTGCCCTTGCCCTTTCCCTTCTTAAGGGACCTTTCTACTTTCCTTTTCTTTCTAGTCTCACCAGTGAAGAGAACTGGCTTCTCTTTTTTAATAGTACTCTCTGCCTCCCTCAACATATTGAGGAGCTCTGGGAGAGTCACCTCAAGCTTGTTCATATTAAAATTCATTATGAATTGTGAAAAGGAATCTGGTAGGGACTGAAGCACAATGTCCACATACAAGTTATCCTCTAGGACCATTCCTAGACCTGTGAGTTTCTCTATTCACTCAATCATCTTTAGGACATGGTTCTGAACCGGTGTCCCCTCAGTCATCCTAGCACGGAAAAGGCTCTTGGATATCTTATATCGTTGAGTCCTTCCCTGTTCCTTAAACAATTTACGGACATGTAGGAGAATGGATCTGGCATCCATCTTTTCATGTTGTCTCTGTAACTCAGGAGTCATAGAGCCCAACATATAGCATTGAGCAATAGTGGAGTCATCAATGTACTTCACGTAGCGAGCGATCTCATCCTCATTTGCCCCTTCTTCGGGCGTAGGCATCACTGTATCAAGGACGTACACGATTTTCTCCACTGTGAGAACAATTCTCAAGTTACGGAGCCAATCCGTATAATTTGGACCAATGAGGCGGTTGACATCAAGTATGCCACATAAGGGATTTGAAAGCGACATTTTTTGAAAATAAAGATGCAGCAGAAATGAATAACATGCAGATTTTGCAAGAAATAAACTATCAAGATATGGACTTCTATCTTAATATGCTCCCACTATTTTACTAACAAGTCACGCGACACCCTCAGCACGTGAAACGAAAGTCTCCGGCAAACTTCTAGTGGGGATCAGGATCCAATCAGCGTCTTAGTGTAACCTCGAGGGACTCGACCAATCACACTAAGCCTAAAAGGTAGGCAACTCTTGCCGATCACAACTCCTTGTGATTCCCGTCCTGTTCGGCCTCCGAATCATCGTGGCCTCGAGGGACTCGACCAACCATGATGCTCGGTTAAGTCAATACATTCGTTACAAAATGAGTCTGATTTGATGATATACCCTCGAGGGACTCGACCAAGCATACCATGCCCTCAGGTCACCGGTGACATCTCTATGTCGTAAGCAAGATAACGAATCGCGATATAGGTGAGTCTCGAGGGACTCGACCAACTCAACCTACACCGGGAATCGGTTCCTACTTATAACGATGGAAGGCCACGTGGGTTAATCTAATTGCCTCACGTTTACCAACTTAATATTATCGAGAGATGTTTCTATGATTTGGTCTCCTAATATGACATGTCACACATATACATATTTAATATATATCTACATCGCATGCAAATATATATACATATCTAGTATGTGTATAAGCAATCACACCAGATGATCATGGACCACAACCTAATATGATTAGGCCCGAGCCAGTAGGCCTAATCACTTACATCAAGATCTATGTGTGCAACGGTGCATCTCCATGCCCTGTGATCGTCCATCTCGTCCTCGTCGGTTCCGTCGACATCTTGATGCATCTTCATGCATCACGATCGTCCATCTCATGGGTCCCGCTATCGCATCCATGCTCCTACTGCGCCTCCTCATGTGATTACAACTTAATCATAGGCACGCAGTCCCGACAATAAACGGAAAATATAATGGAGGCTCACTGACCTCAATAATAATAATCACAAGTACACACATCACACGGTCCATGATCATCCGTCCACACATCATACATCACATGTATAAATAATCATCATCATGTAGGACTACTAGATAATAATAAAAATAATAATCAACTAAACCTTTTAATTAATTAATATTTTATGAAATCAGGGACATGTAGGGAATTTCTCAATTCCTAAGGGTATTTTCATAATTTAGACAAACGACAGAAATTAGAATTTCTCAAATTTACAGGGGCAAAACTGTCCTTTTGCCCAAAATCCTAATTCCCTCTTACTGCTGCCGCCGCCACCCTACTGGCAGCGGCCTGTGCGACGGGGCGAGGGCACTGCCCTCGCCTGCAGGCGGCACGCCCGCTGGCGACGCTGCCGCTGCAGGTGGGCCCCCACAGGCAGTTCTGCCGGTGGGGCAACGCCCGCAGGCGGTGCTGTCCCGCCGGGCGGCCGCCCCTGTGGGGGGGGGGGGGGGGGGGGGGGGGGCGGGGGGGTTTCGCCCGCGGGAGCAGCGGTGGCAAGCGCCGCTGCCCTACGACGCCTCTACCCGCGGGCTGCCAGCCCCGTTGGATGCAAGCCTGCTGCAAGCAGGCCGCCGGCCGGCTGTTGCAGACGCACCCCCTGTGCTGCCCGCCTTCGGCTACGCTGCATGTACGCAGATCGAGGGCAGCAACTGTTGCTGCCCTTCCTTGTTTTTGCGTCAACGATTTTGACGTCAAAAGTCTTCCTAAACACAACACACGCAATTCAAAACCAATCATTCGCATGAACAACCTGGCTCCGATACCACTGTTGGGAAAATCTTGGGGCGACATCATATGCGCAGCGGAAGAACAAGAAAACAAAATCCCCGATTCCCAAAGAGATGTTCGTCGTTGTGCGAAGATTGGTGCGCAAAGTCCGCGAAACTTAAAACTGCGTATAGAGTAGATTGTGTTACCTAGGGAGATCGTATATCCCTGTTTCCTTACAGATCCTTAGGAGAGGGTGAAGGAGGTCAAGCGTCCTCCTCTTTAGCGGTGATCCACACAGTAGGGTTGCGACGACGCTCCTCAAAACTTCAGGCCTGCTCTGAGGTGGAGAGGGAGAGGAGAATAGGAAAGGCAAGCAAAGACTCTAGCCTATGAGGCTCTGAATCCCTCATATATATAGAGGTCCCCTGTCAAACCCTAATGGGTCCTCCCCTATTGGGTATTGGATCTGCATCCAATAAGACAAGGGCTCCGTCGGTTATCTCATATCCGAACCTCTACTCATCGCAATGCCTACCATATGTGTGTGACCCTCTAGGCCCAATATCGAGCTGGCCGTGAGTCATACCCGTCAGAACTCCTTCTAACTCAATGAATTATTATCTCTGTAATAATTCACTTGACTCATCGACTACAGACGTACTAGGCCACTACGCCGTAGTCCCCAGACGATACAGGGGAATACAATCCATTGGACATGTCTGTCCTCAGTTACCGTGTACCTATAGTCCCTCATCCATCTAATATCCCAGAGACCGTATATCGAGCATGGTGCTGTCAGACCCATACGGTTTCTACTCGAGTCTCGCTCTAATCGGATTCTCCCGGAGAACTCTTTCTCTCTCAACCCGAATGACCCTGGCCTGGGATTTGTCTGAGCAAGAACACATGGGATATTCCTCTCATGGCGCCGAGAGTGGATGATCCTCTATCGACACTCAATAGCCCTCGTAAGGTCGACTACCACTCCCAATGACCAATTGTACTAGATTTGGGACAGTCAAACATATAAGTCTGGTATCAAAGAGTGGAGCACTCATACATGACATCCTTGGTGTCTCAAGTCTAAGGACCAGATATACCACTAGGACTACGGAAGCACTGTCTGATAATAAGACATCATCAACCATCTAGCATTCCGTAAGCGGATCAATTAGTGAACTCATTCTCTAATGAGCACCTGTATTGTATCCCTAGTGTCCTTACACGAGCAGCTATAAGACCAGCTGCATCCATCATATGGACGGGTATACAGCACACCAGTCTATCCGGTTATCACGATGTCCCTCTCGAGTAACTTATGACTGGGATTATTTAGGATATGTGTTTCAAGGTGAATCGATCTCATTATCGTGATCTCATCACGATCCGATTCCCATTGCACAAATCCAAGGACATCACAATATATATAAATATAAATATATATATATATATATATATGCACATATGCAATAGTTATAAAGTGATATACGCCAAAATATAATAAGCAAAAAGATTCTGTATCAAGTCACACGTGCCATCACTCACGTGATTGGCTTGTTGGGCACCTATGACTAGCATCGGAACCAAAGAGAATTCAAATTTTGGAGCCTAAATTTGAATCCTCTTGAGGCCTATAAATACCCCTTAATTCTCAGCTGAGATTACAACTTTTTGAGAAGCAATTGATTGAGAGAAAGGTCTTAGAAAAGTCTTAGCAAGTCTTGTTTTCAATTTGCTAGAGTGTTCACCTCCTTTTTTCTTGCTAAAAATTTGTAAGAGTATGAACCGCTTGTAAAAGGTTATAAGAGGAGTATTTGCGCTTCCCCTTCAAGAGATTTGTTAGTGGAAGGTGGGAGCCTCATCGAAGAGGGCCTCGCAAGTGGATGTAGGCCATTTGACCGAACCACTCTAAAATCGACGTGATCTCTGATTTGCATTTTCTTATTGCTATTTACATTACTGCAAACCTTCTTAAGTGCTTTATTTCCTCATTACCTTTGCTGCATATCTTTACGAACACGCATTCAAGTTAAGCTTTTCAAGTTCGGTTATTATCGTATCAAAAAATTTGTCGAAACAAAAGTTTTAATCCGCTGCACTAATTCACCCCCCCCTCTTAGTACCGCTCCGATACTAACAATTGGTATCAGAGCTAGGCTCACTCTCATATTTGGTTTGATACCCAAGAGAGATGGCTTACTCCGGCATACATGAGGGTCATTCTATTACACGTCCACCCATGTTAAAGCAAAGATATAAAGCTAGTTTGCAGTTATGATAGAAATCAGAACGTAAACGCAAACTGAAATATGATGTTGATACGATAAAAACGATTTACGTCTAAACGTCGATTCGGAAAATGCAGAGGTTGAAATACGATCGTATATGCGCAGAAGGCAGTAAGCTTTTGAGGAGGTTTGCAGTAAAGATAAGATGCTCAAAGTAAATGCAAACCGAGATTTAGAGTGGTTCGATCAATCTTGACCTACATCCACTTTTGGCTTCCGACGACGACGAGGTCACCGACGTCCACTAGAGGCCTTCCTTCAATAGGCGAAGGCCAACTACCCTTTTACAGTTTCACTCCTTTTGACGGGCTTAGGAGACAACCCTTACAGAATTTTCTTTCCTCTCTTAACAGATTAGAACTTGGAAGAAAAGAGGAAGAAGAACTTTCAACTCATACAACACTTTTGAGCTCTAAAAATCACAAAGTAAAATCAGAATTTCGGTGGTTTCTGGGTGCCCTTTCAGTGCTAAAAGAGTGGGGTATTTATAGGCCCCAACCCAGTTTGAATTTCGAGCTCAAAACTGTCAATTCTCGGAATTCTGGGATCTGGCGATTGCACCGCCTGGCAGAGCTCGAAGACTGAGCCTCTGGGCGGTGCCACCTCCTGTCAGGGGCGGTTGCACCTCCTGCCAGAGCTTGAAGACCGAGCTCAGACGGTGCCACCGCCTGACTGAGGCGGTTGCACCGCTCAGCCAGAGCTCGGAGACCGAGCTCAAGCGGTGCCACCTCCTGTCAGGGGCGGTTGCACCGCAGTCTCGCTCGGAGACTGAGCCCAGGCGGTGCCATCGCCTAACTGGGGCGGTTCAACCGCCTGGCAGAAATCAAGGTCCGAATGGGTTGATTCATTTGGCCCAATATGGGTTTTTCAGGGGCCCAATTGCCCCAAGATTAAGTTAATGGGATCACCTCCCATTTCCAACTTAATCATTGTGCTAACTACGATATTTCCTAAGACATTTACTACAACTTGCTCCGGTGCGTCAATCGCTTCTTCCGACGAACTTCCGTCGATCATCTGATGAACCCTCGGTGATGCTCCTGCAGACTTCCGGCAAACTCCTGGACTTGCGACGATCCACTTGGCGAGTTCCAACGAGCTTCTTTGGCAAGCTCATGGACTTCTCGGATTTGTTCCCGCAGAACCTCCGACGACTGTCCGAACTTCCGTCGAACTCTCGAACTCCCAACGTGATCATTGTCTTGATTCCGGCGCAACTCCTGTTGTATTTCTTTCTTCCATCGTAGTTAATCCTACACACTTAAAACAAAACTTCGATCGAGACAATTAATCTTAAGCAATTAACCAAGTTGTCCGGCATGCCATTGGTCCCTCGACGCTTCGTCCGATTCTTCGGCGCATTGTCCTCTCCTGAAGCCTATTGCCCAATCGGCCAGTTGACTCCGCAACTCCGATATCCTTGGCACAATACCCGCTCTTCTTGGCCCCATGCCCGAGTCCACGGCCCGAAGCCTTCTGTCGATACGTCGACCGATCCACCGGCTCGACGTCCAATCTTCTGACATGTTCCTCCGGCACAACATGATTTTCCTGCTTTAATTGTCTCATCCTGATCGAAGCATCCTGCGTCACTCAAAATACAGATTAAATCATAAATATATATCAAATAGTTTCATCATCAAAATACGAGATTCAACAAATGATACCTGAAATGATATTTGATTTTTGGACAGTAGATGTCCTATTCATATGTTAAGCATAAGATCAATATTTAAAGAATCTTGATGAAACTCATAAGTTGAAAGTTAGACTTGAAGATAACAAGCAAATTCAAGTAGAAGGAAAATGAACAATTGAGATGAAGACGAGTCAAGGAAACGTAAACCAACTTGATATGGATACCTTAATATTAAGAGTTTAAGGCTGTGAAGTAAAAAATAAATAAATAAATTGTCCAAAATTAATATACTTGATATATGTGAAGGGTGTATTTATGACAAACAAAGTCAAAAACCATTTCCTATTAGAAAAGCATGAAGAGTATTTAATTATTTTAAATTCATTTACATTGATGTATATAAACGTATGAATATAAAATCATTTGGTAAAAATTAATATTTTTTATTATTTACTAATAATTATAGTCGCATAAATTCGATATATTTTCTAGAATAAAATCTGAAATATTTGATAATTTTTAAAAATTCAAGACATGTGTGAAAGAGCAAAATGATATATACATCAAGACACTTGACGACTAGAGATGGTATAAATTGATAACACAACATACACCAAAGGAAATTGATAACACAACATACACTAAAGTAAAATGATATAGTTGAACATAAGAAGAAGCTTGGTTAGAGGAAAGATATCTTCCAAATCAATTTAGGATAAAAATAATTACAATAATAATTTATTTGTTAAATATTTCACTAACAAAGATGATTATGAATCCGTGCCTGCATCCATCGGAAAGTTCTCTAAGATCACCGGACTTTATCTCCGTGTCATTTCATAAGTTCATTTTGAGAATCTTACAAAATTACGAGTGTTGGACAATTTCATCACCGTATCTATTGGCCAAAGTTGGGTCCCACCTTTCCAACTCAGACTTATGTATCTAAGCAATTGTCATCTCGGGCCCCAATTCCCCGAGTGGCTACGGCTCCATACACAGACCTATCCCACTCATCGACGTGTAGAAAAAGAATCGATGGAATGCAGCTTAGGGATGTGAGGTTTCTCACCGCTCATCTTCATCTGTCAAACAGTGCTTATCCCACTGATTGAGAACGATGCTATCGGTTTCCAAAATTCTATCTAATCATAAAGTTTAATTTATTATTCCAACCACACATAGCAAGCGAGTGAGCTATGCCCAATTTATATATCATGGATAATGAGTACCATCTACAATTTGGTGGTATGTGGCACAATATCAAAGAGTGCTTATCCCACTGATTGAGACCGTTGCTATCGGTTTCCAAAATTTTATCTAATCATAAAGTTTAATTTATTATTCCAACCACACATATCAAGCGAGTAAGCTATGCCCAATTTATATATCATGGATAATGGGTACCAATTTATATATTTCAAAAGAGCAATCAAGAGAATTAATAACAGAATAAAACTATCTCACGAGTCAATCCAAATATATTTGGTGTATCATCTCCAATGGAAATTAAAAAATAAAAAAGAAATTAAAAAATAAAAAGAAATACTGACTATTTTGCACCCAAGTTATTTCGGTCAGTCAACTGTTTCTGAGTCAAAGTGGTGTAATCTCGATCAATTCTATGCATACTTGGCTTCACGTTCATGATCCACATGATGCTCTGCATCATAACCACTGGTTCCGTCCATCCGAACTCTTACCCCTTCCGTCACATATGAAGTCTCCGATGGTGAAGGTGCTCTCCGCATGGTAGGTAGGGAGGGAGATCAAACTGCGCGCCATGGCTTTCACCCTATCCTTCTCATCATCATTATTCTGCCTTTTGGGCATCCTCCTCCACGGGGCAGCGGTGACAGGCGGGTGTTTTAGCGTGGAGAGGGAGGCGCTGCTGAACTTCAAAGTGTTGGGAAGAAACCTGTTAACGCGGAATAATCTTTTCCCTCTTTGTGTATCAAAATGGGTTTCTCATCAAAATACCAACTTGATATCCAAATGAAAATATCAACCAACACAGCATAAACAATAGAGCAAATAATCAATCACATAGTGAGACCAAATCTTTTTAACGTGGAAAACCCAATGTGGGAAAAACCACGGGACCATAGTCCACCTCAAACTTCCACTATCAATAATAATGATAACAGGTTTACAGTAGGTCTTCTCTAGAATAACTCGAGGATCAGAATAACATCAAGAACATAGATCTTGGCTCAAGAATAACATATCTTCATCACATAGGTGGATCTCCTCCAAAGAGAATTCTAGATCTCACAAAGTGGATATCGCAGGAAAGTACCTTAGAGAGGGTAAACTGCAGATCAACATCGTTAGGATTGTAGAGTTTACTGCAAGGATTCTCCACATAAAATTTGGGCCGAAACTGACAACGTTTGGCCACCGATCGTCAAGCAGAAAACTCAGAAACCTTACTTTCTCTCTCTATTTCTCTCTCCTTTTTTTCTCTGCATGCCGCCGCACGCACGCTGCAATCGTATCTCCTTTCCTCACCTTCTCTCTCCTCTTTTTAATTTGATTTGTTGATTTAGGCTCAATAGGTCTAATTGTCCAAGCCCACATATGGGCTGGACCCAACAATTCTCCCCCTCCAGCTCATATGGTAGGCTGTACCAAGCCCGCTCTTCGCTTACATGCTTCAAGCTTCTCCTTAGGCAAAGACTTTGTCAACATATCTGAACCATTATCATTGGTATGCACCTTTTTCAACTGTAATTCTTTCATCTCAAGCACATTACGAATCCAGTGATATCTCACATCAATATGCTTGGATCTAGAATGGTATGTTGAATTCTTGGAGAGGTGAATAGCGCTCTGACTGCCACAGTAAACAGTATATCCTTCCTGTTTCAAGCCCAATTCCTGTAGAAACTTTTTCATCCATAAAGCTTCCTTGTAGGCTTCAGTAACTGCTATGTATTCTGCTTGTATGGTTGATAGAGCAACACACTTCTGTAACTTAGACTGCCAAGAGACTGCTCCTCCTGCAAATGTCATCAAGAATCCCGAAGTGGACTTCCTGGAATCAGTATCACCTGCCATGTCTGCATCTGTGTACCCTTCTAACACAGGTTCATCATCACCAAAACATAAACACAACCTGAAAGTACCTCTTAGATATCTTAATATCCATTTCACTGCTGCCCAATGTTCCTTTCCAGGATTTGAGAGAAATCGGCTAACAACTCCAACTGCATGAGTTATATCTGGCCTAGTATAAACCATAGCATACATCAAACTGCCTACTGCAGATGAGTAAGGCACTCTGGATATTTCTTCTTTTTCTTTCTCACTTGTAGGATATTATTTTGAACTCAGCTTAAAATGACCTGCAAGTGGAGAACAAACTGCTTTGACTTTACTCATGTTGAATCTTTCAAGAACCTTTTCAATGTAAGTCTCCTGAGATAGCCAAATCTTCCTTTTCTTCCTATCACAAAGAATCTTCATGCCAAGTATTTGTCTCACCGATCCCAAGTCTTTCATGGCAAAAGACTTACTTAGCTCTCTTTTAAACTTTTCAATTTTTCCAACATCATGGCCAACAATCAACATATCATCAACATATAGCAGTAAAATAATAAAATCATCATCTGAAAATTTCTTCATAAACACACAATGATCAGATGTGGTTCTATCATACCCTTGGCTCATCATAAAGGAATCAAACTTCTTGTACCACTGTCTAGGTGCCTGTTTGAGTCCATATAAGCTTTTCCTAAGCTTACATACCAGATTTTCTTTTCCCTTGACTTTGAAACCTTCTGGTTGCTCCATGTAAATTTCTTCTTCTAAGTCACCATGAAGAAATGCTGTTTTTACATCAAGTTGTTTAACTTCTAAATTCAAGCGGGTAGCCAAACCAAGAACAACTCGGATAGAGGACATTTTCACAACCGGAGAAAATATTTCTTCAAAGTCAATACCTTTCTTCTGACTGAATCCTTTCACAACTAGTCGTGCCTTGTATCTTTGTTGTGAGCTATTGTTTTCAGTCTTCAATTTATAAACTCACTTATTCTTGAGAGCTTTCTTCTCTTTCGGCAACTTTACCAAGTCATAGGTGTGGTTCTCAAGCAAGGATCTCATCTCTTTTTGCATGGCTTTAACCCACTCACTCTTATTCTCATGTAGAATAGCTTCTTAGTAAGTTTCTGGCTCTCCCCCGTCAGTAAGCATAACATACTCATGTGGAGGATATCTGGTAGAGGGTTGTCACTCTCTAGTGGATCTTCTCAATGGAATCTCAACTGGTGGTGGAGGTGTCCGTTCAGTTGGTTCAGCATCATCAACTGTAGGTGTATCATCACTAGTATTCTCACCACAATTTTCCTGTTCATCTCCCCTATGATCATCATGAACTACAGGTGAAGGAACTAGACCCAAACTCCAAAGAATATAAACAGAGGTTTCTGGCTTCTCAACATTATCACCATCATCAAACAATTGGTCTTCAAGAAACACAACATCTCTGCTTCTAATAATCTTCTTGTTCACTGGATCCCATAATCTGTACCCAAACTCTTCATGACCATATCCCAAGAAGATACATTCTTTTGCCTTATTATCAAGCTTGGACCTCTGATCTTTGGGAATATGAACAAATGCTTTACACCCAAAGACTCTCAAATGATTATAAGATATATCTTTTCCTCTCCATACTCTCTCTAGAACATCACCTTGCAGAGGAACTGATGGAGAAAGATTTATCAGGTCAACTGTAGTTCTCATAGCCTCCCCCCAAAATGACTTTGGTAACTTGGCGTGGGAAAGCATACACCTAATCCTTTCTTCAATGGTTCTGTTCATCTTTTCTGCCACACCGTTCTGCTGAGGAGTTTTAGGAACTGTTTTCTCAAGCCTGATACCATGAAACCTACAATAATTCTCAAAAGGGCCCCTGTACTCGCCACCATTATCTGATCGAACACACTTTAGTTTTCTGCCAGTTTCTCTTTCAACACTGACATGAAACTCCTTGAAAGCATCGAGTACCTAGTCTTTAGATTTCAAAGCAAAAGCCCAAACTTTTCTAGAATGGTCATCAATAAAAGTAACAAAATAAAGAGCACATCCAAGAGTTCTAGTTTGCATAGTACAAACATCAGTATGAACTAAATCAATAACATCAGATCTTCTAGATGATGGATATGTCTGAAATGCAACTCTATGTGTTTTTCCAGCTAAGCAATGATCACAAGATTTAAGAGATGTACCTTGCAACTCTGGTAACAACTGCTTTCTAGCAAGAGTTTGAAGTCCCTTCTCGCTGATATGTCCAAGCCTCTTATGCCAAAGATCTATACTTTCACCTTTTCGAATTTCATTAATCTCTCCTTTGTGTAGCTTAGCTTCCATGACATAAAAATAGTTAATCTTCTTTCCTTTTGCCACAATTAGAGAACCTTTAGTGAGTTTCCATTTACTTTCACCAAAATAATGTGCAAAGCCCTCATCATCAAGTCTACCTGTAGATATCAAGTTAAGACGAATATTTGGAATATGCCTTACATCTTTGAGTATTAATTTGCTCCCAATACTACTCTCTAAGCAAATATCTCCAATACCCACAATCTTAGATGTACCATTGTTTCCCATTCTGACATTACCAAAATCACCAGCAGTGTAAGATCTAAAGAAATCACCATGAGAAGTGACATTAAATGAAGCACCAGAGTCAATTACCCAATTACTGTCCTAAGCTACAAGGCTAACACAACCTTCATCACAGACAATAGTGATATTACCTTCAGCAGCAACTGTATTGATATCTTTCTCATTTTTCTTCATTTCATTCTGTTCTCGCTTCCAAAACCTACACTCTTTCTTCATGTGACCTGGCCTATTACAGTGAAAACATTTGATATCTCTTCTAGACTTGGATCTTCCTCTATAACCATATGGATTTCTACTATGACTTCTTCCACGTCTTTCTTGTTTTTCAGTAACAAATGCACCAGAAGAAGATTCACCCTGTTCTTTCCTTCTTGCATCTTCATTTAGCAAAACTATCTTTAACCATATCTATGGTTAGAGTCCCCTCTGGCGTGGAGTTACAAATAGTCACCACATACGTTTCCCAACTTTCTGGTAAAGAGCTGAGAAGTAATAATCCCTGCATCTCATCATCTATATTAATTTTCATAGCAACCAACTTGTTTGCAAGACTCTGAAATAGGCTTATGTGCTCAACAATGTTACCATCATCTTTATACTTCAAATTTACAAGCCTTCTGAGGAGAGAAATTCTATTTTCCACTGTCTTTTTCGCAAAGAGGTTTTCTAACCTTTGCCAAACAACATCAGCTCTGGTTTCATCTGAAATATGCTCATTCAAGTTTATATCCATCCATCTTCTAATATAGGCAATAGCTTTTCTATGTTGAACTTTCCATTCTTCATCGTCCATAATAAAAGGTTTATCTTTAACCTTGATAGGCTTATACAAATCTATGCAATAGAGCAAATCTTCCATCAGACGCCTCCAAGTGGAATAATTTGATGAGTTCAATTTAATCATACCATCTGACTCCATTTCAATCACACAAGAAAACTAGCACCAAACAACATGATGCTCTGATACCACTTGTTGGGAAGAAACCTGTTAATGCAGAATAATCTTTTCCCTCTTTGTGTATCAAAATGGGTTCCTCATCAAAATACCAACTTGATATCCAAATGAAAATATCAACTAACACAGCATAAACAATAGAGCAAATAATCAATCACACAGTGAGACCAAATCTTTTTAACGTGGAAAACCCAATGTGGGAAAAACCACGAGACCGTAGTCCACCTCAAACTTCCACTATCAATAATAATAATAACATGTTTACAGTATGTCTTCTTTAGAATAACTAGAGGATCAGAATAACATCAAGAACATAGATCTTGGCTCAAGAATAACATATCTTCATCACATAGGTGGATCTCCTCCAAAGAGAATTCAAGGTCTCACAAAGTGGATATCGTAGGAAAGTACCTTAGAGAGGGTAAACTGCAGATCAATACCGTTAGGATTGTAGAGTTTGCTGCAAGGATTCTCCACATAAAATTTGGGCCGAAACTGACAATGTTTGACCACCGATCGTCAAGCAGAAAACTCAGAAACCTTACTTTCTCTCTCTATTTCTCTCTCCTCTTTTTTCTCTGCACGCCGCCGCACGCACGCTGCAATCAGATCTCCTTTCCTCACCTTCTCTCTTCTCTTTTTAATTTGATTTGTTGATTTGGACTCAATAGGTCCAATTGTCCAAGCCCACGTATGGGCTGGACCAACACAAAGCTGGTGTCAGAGACACTCGCAACCGGCTATCTTCTTGCACAGGCCACCACTGTTGCACATGGAAGGGAGTGGCCTGCGACACCACCACTGGCCACTTCGTCATGCTGGACCTCCGGAACACAAATACGTATGATCGGGCATTAGTCGGTGAGAGGATGATGAACTCGTCATTGCTTGCTTTATCTCATCTGAAGCACTTGGATCTTAGCTTCAATGATTTCAGCGGGATCCGCATGCCGGAATTCATCGGCTCCTTCAAGAAACTGAGATACCTCAATCTATCTTTTACATATTTCATGGGAGGAATACCTGATCGGCTGGGGAACCTTTCGAGCCTCTACGTTCTTGATCTAAGCGATGCTTTAGATTTTGCATCCCATGTTGACAACCTTGATTGGCTCTCCCATCTTACGTCCTTGAAGCACTTGGACATCGGCGGGTTGAACCTAACCGATGTCCCAGATTGGTTCTCATCGGTGAACATGCTGCCTTCCCTCCAAGTCCTAAGTATGTCTTCCGTTGGTCTCGATACCATCCCAGCTTCTGTTGTTCACGTCAACTTCACCTCCTCTCTTACTGTCCTTCATCTCTCCTATAATAATTTCGACTCCACCTTACCCAAATGGTTGTGGATTATTAGTGGTCTTACCCATCTTGATCTTCATGAATCTGTGTTCTATGGGGTTATTCCTGATGCAATTGGAGACTTGGGCTCTCTTACTTTTCTTGATCTAGGAGTCAATCAACTCGAGGGTACCGTACCGAGATCCATGGCTGATCTCCGTAGACCGAAAGAATTACATATGATGGGCAACCAATTGACAGGAAATTTGAGCGGTTGGCTGGAGCAAATGACGAATCTCATCATTTTGGATCTCCGATCTAATTTATTCAACGGTTCCATGCCTTCCTCCGTTGGTAAGTTCTCTAATCTCACCGAATTGAATCTCGCTGGAAATTCTATTGGAGGTGTCCTTTCAGAAGTTCATTTTGAGAATCTTACGAGATTGCAAGTGTTGGACTTGTCTGGCAACCCCATCACCATATCAATTGGCCAGAGTTGGGTTCCCCCTTTCCAACTCAGATTAGTATATTTAACCAATTGTCAGTTGGGACCTCAATTTCCAGAGTGGTTGCAGTTCCAAACAAAGATGGAAGAATTATATTTGGCAGACTGTAAAATTGCAGGGACAATGCCCGCTTGGTTTTGGAATATTTCATCTTCTACCATCATATTTTTAGACCTTTCCAACAACCAAATAGGAGGGAAGCTGCCATCTTCTTTAAAGTTCACCAAGTTGGTTATATTATATTTGGATTCCAATAGATTTGAAGGTCCATTGCCTACGATGCTACCGTCTACACTCGATACTCTATACCTCTTCAATAATTCCTTTATAGGGCAATTGCCGATATGGCCCCATGTTCACTCGGTGGCACTCTCAGACAACCTGCTTGATGGTGGCTTATCTTCATCAATCTGCCGATGGACATATCTCGAATACCTTGACCTTTCGAACAACAAATTACTTGGTGAGATCCCTTATTGTTTAGGGGAGTCATTACAAAATATTTATTTCTTAAATTTGGACAACAACCGCTTGTCGGGTGAAATTCCACACACGATCGGTTTTTTAAGTAAGCTTATGCTATTGCAACTGAAAAACAATAGTTTTTCGGGTGAGGTTCCTTTGTCATTGAAATATTGTACAAATTTATGGTTTCTTGATCTAGCTCAAAATAATCTTATCGGAAGTATGAGGATCTTCCTCATTTCCATGGATTTCGAGCTTTGGACTATCGTTGAAAACGGATTTAAAAAATCTTCTCTTCCGATGAGCGAATGGAATGAATCGGAGAAAATGATTTTTGCTTTAAACGCAAAGGCTATGAATGCCTTGTTTTGTGCACTAGACAAAAATGAATTTAATCGTGTTTCAATTTGTGATTCGGCTTTTGATATTTGGAGAACTCTTGAGGTCACTCATGAAGGCACTAGCCGAGTGAAAGAGTCCAAAATCAACATCCTTGTGCACTCTTACGAACTCTTCCGAATGAAACCAAGTGAGTCCATCGGAGACATGTACACTCGGTTCACGGATGTCATCAATGGACTTAAAGCTTTTGGTAAAGATTTTACTAACTTTGAACTAGTAACTAAAATCTTAAGATCCCTCCCTAAAAGTTGGGATCCAAAAGTTACGGCCATTCAAGAGGCCAAAGACCTTAAAACATTCCCTCTTGAAGAACTCATTGGGTCTCTAATGACCTACGAAATGACATGTCAAGCTCATGACGAGCTTTAGAACCCCCTTCCAAAGAACAGGAAGGATATGACACTCACATCACAAGAAGACCACTTGAAAGGAACATCAAGTGATGAGGACAGTGACAATGACATTGCAATTTTGACTCAAAAATTTTAAAAATATTTAAGAAAGAATAAATTTAAAAATAATACAAAAAATAAATTTGAACACAAGAAGGACCAAGTGATTTGCTATGAGTGCAAAAAATTGGGACACTACAAGAACGATTGTCCTCAAGCCAAAAAGAGAACATCAAAGAAAAAGGTGCTCAAGGCATCGTGGGATGATTCAAGCGCGTCCGAAGAAGAGGAGTCCAACACCGAGCAAGTTGCTCATTACGCCCTAATGGCCATCGGAGAAGAGGTAACGAATTTAATCGATGCAGATTTACCTTATCATGAATTATTAAATGCCTTCCATGAGTTATTTGATGAATGTAAGACAATTAGTAGAAAATACAAATTGCTAAAAAAGGAGCATGATAGTCTCACTTGTAATGTCGATAAAATAAAGACTGAATATCATGATAGTTTAGCTCTATGTATAAAATGCCATGATCTAGAAACTATCCAAAAGGAGAACTTACTACTTAAGGACACCTTGAAGAAATTCGAGGTTGGTAGTAAGTCTTTGAACATGATCCTTACAAATAAGGGTCACGTTCCTAAAAGAAGTGGAATCGGATTTGTGAGAAGTCCTCACCAAAATCCAACCACCTTCATTAAAGGCCCTGTCTTACATGTTCGACACCAAAGCAATTGCAACTTTTGTTGCAAATATGGACATAAAACTTATAAATGTCCATTCAAGAAAATTAGTCTGAACAAACTAATTTGGGTTCCTAAAGGAACCATGATTAATTCTATGCAATATGATGAACAAGTTAAATCAGTTTTTAAGACACCCAAAAGAAAATGGGTACCTAAAAATAATCCCTTCTTATAGAAACATACACCATCACAAGCTAGGAGCAAGAGATGGTATCTAGATAGTGGATGCTTAAGACATATGACTGGAGATCCATCTTATTTCTCTATGCTCACTAGCAAAGAAGAAGGGTACGTCACCTTCGGAGACAACAACCAAGGCAAAATCATTGGCAAGGGAACCATAGGTAACAAATTAAAATTTTCTATTGATGATGTCTTACTAGTTGATGGATTGAAACATAATCTTTTGAGTGTTAGTCAATTATGCGATAAATGTTATATCGTTAGATTTGAATCAAATGTGTGTATTATTAAAAAACCAAACCATAACATAACTATGATTGCATTAAAACAAAATAATGTCTACACCATCAACCTTGATGAACTAAGTAATGAAATGTGCTTCTCCGCTTTAAATGATGATGCTTGGCTTTGGCATAGGAGACTAGGCCATGCAAGCATGAAACTAATATCTAAGATCTCATCTAGAGAATTAGTACGAGGAATTCCAAATATGAAGTTTATTAAGGACAAAGTATGCGATGCATGTCAACTAGGTAAACAAATAAAAACTAGTTTTAAACCAAAAATTCAAATTAGCACCACTAGACCATTACAATTGATTCATTTGGACTTATTTGGACCAATTGACACGACAAGTCTAGGAGGAAGCAAATATGCGTTTGTAATTGTGGATGACTATACTAGATACACTTGGACCTATTTCTTAGCTCACAAAAGTGATTGTTTCAAGTGTTTCTCTAAATTTTGTAAACTCACTCAAAACGAAAAAGGCTTCATGATTTCATCAATTCGGAGTGATCACGATGGCGAATTTCAAAACCGTGACTTTCAAAATTTTTGTGAAGTTAATGGATACAATCACAACTTCTCCACTCCGAGAAATCCTCAACAAAATGGAGTAGTTGAAAGAAAAAATAGAAATCTATAAGAAATGGCAAGAACGATGTTAAATGAACATAGTCTACCCAAGTATTTTTGGGCCGAAGCCGTGAATACGACTTGCTACATCATGAATAGGGTCCTAATAAGACCATCCCTATCAAAAACTCCCTATGAATTATGGAATAACAAAAAACCAAATATTTCCTATTTTAAAGTTTTCGATTGTAAATGCTTTATTTTGAATGAAAGGGATGCCTTAGGAAAATTTGATGCTAAATCCGATGAAGGCATCTTTCTTGGTTACTCTTCCGTTTCTAAGGTTTTTTGGGTTTTTAACAAAAGAACCTTAGTAATAGAAGAATCTATTCATGTAGTTTTTAATGAAATTTCAAATTTAAAGAAAAATGATTTTGATGATGATCTTGGTTTTGCTAATTTGAATTTAAATGAACCCCCTCCTCAAAATAGCAACTTGGATGCACCTTCTTCCGAAATTTCCTTACCCAAGGAATGGAAGTATATAGATGCTCATCCAAAGGAGCTAATTATAGGAGAAACATCAAAAGGGTTCAAACTCGTTCCTCTTTCAAGAATTTTTGTGCTAACACCGCCTTCCTTTCTCAAATCGAACCTAAATGCATTGACGAGGCCTTAAAAGATGATTTTTGGGTTATTGCAATGCAAAAGGAATTAAATCAATTTGAGAGGAATAAGGTATGGAAGCTTGTTCCTAGATCCAGTGACCATTTAGTTATTGGTACTAAAGGGGTCTTTAGAAACAAGCAAGACGAAAATGGTATCATGGTTAGAAACAAGGCTAGATTAGTGGCTAAAAGTTTCAACCAAGAAGAAGGTATCGACTACGAAGAAACCTTCGCTCTTATAGCAAGATTAGAAGCCATTAGGATGCTCCTTGCCTATGCTAGTAGTAATAATTTTAAACTGTTTCAAATGGATGTCAAAAGTGCCTTCTTGAATGGTTTTATTTCCAAAGAAGTATATATCGAACAACCTCCCGGACTTGAAAATTCTCTTCTTCCTAATCATGTATTCAAATTGACTAAGGCTCTCTATGGCTTGAAACAAGCTCCTAGAGCTTGGTATGAAAGGCTTAGTTCCTTTCTTATTTTAAATAATTTTACCAAAGGCAAGGTTGATACTACATTGTTTATCAAATATTTTGAAAATAATTTTCTTATTGTGCAAATTTATGTTGACGATATTATTTTTGGCTCTTCGGATGAATCACTATGTGAATCATTTGCCAAATGTATGAGTCATGAATTTGAAATGAGTTTAATGGGTGAATTAACTTTCTTTTTAGGATTACAAATCAAATAACTTAGTGATGGTATATTTCTTAACCAATCTAAATATACATTAGAATTGTTAAAACGATTTAACATAGATAATTCAAAAGCAATAAACACCCCTATGAGTACTACGACTAAGTTAGATATGGATGAAAATAGTGAAAATTTCGATCAAAAAACATATAGGGGAATGATAGGTAGTCTACTCTGCCTCACCGCGACTAGACCGGATATTATGTTTAGTGTAGGACTTTGCACTAGGTTTCAATCTAATCCTAAATTATCTCATCTTAAGAGTATTAAAAGAATATTTAGGTATCTTAAAGGAACTCCAAATCTAGGATTGTGGTATCCAAAATCTGAAAAATTTGATTTAATAGCTTATGTAGATGCCGATTTTGGCGGATGCAGGATAGATAGAAAAAGTACATCCGGAATATGCAAATTTTTAGGACATGCACTTGTTTCTTGGACTTCCAAGAAATAAAATTCAGTTGCACTATCTACAGCGGAAGTCGAATACATTGCTGCAAGTGCATGCTGTGCACAAGTTGTTTGGATGAAAAATACATTAGAAGACTATGGAATTCACTTTAAAAACGTTCCTATAAAATGTGATAATACTAGTGCCATATATCTTACTAAAAATCCAATTCAGCACTCTAGAACTAAGCACATCGACGTTAGGCATCATTTCATATGCGATCATGTCCTTAACAATAATGTTGTTCTAGAATTCATTGACACAAAGCATCAATTAGCAGATATATTTATAAAAGCTTTGAATGAAGACCAATTTGAATTCATTAGAAGGGAATTAGGTATGCTAAATTGTCCTTAAGAATAAACTTGTTTGAATGGATTTTTCGTAAAGTTTTTCATCCTCTCTCCGTTCCTCGGTGAATTTGATCCTTCTCTTTCGAGTCTAAATGACACGTTAAATTACCTTATCCTATCTTGAGTCAAACACCGCTCCCATCTAATCAAGATTAATGATTTTATGATATTTTGTGAATCTCGAAATTGATTTTGATGGTTTGATTATGAGTTTCAAGTTGACGATTTGAATTTGAATGAGTTTGTATTCGAATTATGATATTGACTTATTGGAGTTACTACTTGAAATTTTTTTTTTAAATCACAATCTCTTCTTTGTACACCTACAATTTTTGTTATTTATAGAAAGAAGAGATTTGATAAAATGGATGAATGCTGAATTTTCCTTTAAGATGAACTCTGCGTAAATATTTTATTATACTTAATTTTGAATGTTGAATTTTTGTATGATCAATGCTGAATTCCTGATGTTATAATCACAAATTATGTGCTTCAAGTCTCATTCCCTTTTTGTTGATGACAAAGGGGGAGAAGTGATGACTAAGTGATGACTTATACCATTTCGATAGCATTACTTAATAAAAATGTCTTATGCGCATCGATAACATAACTTATATAAATTACAAGAGCTTGTATAATACAAATATCTTATATTTCGATAGCATGACTTAATGAAAATATCTTATGCGCATCGATAACATGACTTATATGAATTACAAGAGCTTGTATAATACAAATATCTTATATGCCTTACAAAATCCTTGAGTATATTGCAAGTTTTTAGATTGGTTGATCATATGAAATCATGCCTTACATCTATATCATGAAATTCATGTTGAAAATCTTTATCTCCTGCCGTAGTAAAAATCGTCCCTTATCATTTGACTTGAAAATGATTTTCATCGAAGTTTCGTATTTACTATTGCTTAATGAGAATAACGATAAGTTCTATGGTTAGAACTTATCGGTTTATGCTTGAATTCAATGGAATGGAATTCAAGTGTTTTTATCTTCTCATAATATGGCATATAGATAGGGAGAGTTATGTTTGACTCCGTCATCAATTGATTGTCATCATCAAAAAGGGGGAGATTGTTGAATCTCGGATTTTGATGATAAAATCAATTGATGGGTAAATTGATCTAATCCATATTATTGAGTTAAGTGTGTAGGATTAACTATGATAACCATAAAACATAAAGCAAGAATACCGGAGTCAAGTTCGATGGATGTTTAAGAGTCCGAAGAATCGTCGGAGATGCTGCCGGAACCAACCGAGAAGAAATCAGGAACTTGTTGGAATTTTCGGAAGTTCGCTGAAGAGATCGTCGGAGGTTCGCGGAGATCACCAAGAAGGCTCGGCTACTCGTTGAAGTCATCACAAGATCGGGAGCCTGATGGGAGTCCGTTGGAAGAAACCCAAGAGCATATCGAAAGTCTGCCGGAAGTTCGTTGGAAAGCTCGTCGGAACAAGACTCGACGTTGAAAACTTGCTTGGGATGTTTTTAGTTATGTAGTTCACATGTAATTAGGATTAGGATTAAAAGATAATCCTATATCCTGGTCAGGGGTCAATTGGGCCCAAAATTAGACTTGGTTTGGGCTGAAATTAAAGCCCAACCTGTGAACTGAAGGGTCTAGCGGTGGCACCGCCAGACTGGGCGGTGGCACCGCCCAGCACCCGAGAGCCAGGCGGTGGCACCGCCCAACATCCGAGAGCCAAGTGGTGGCACCGCCAGTCCATTGTCAGTGTCAGACAGTGACAGACGGTGGCACCGCTAGCATCGGGGACCAAAGAGAATTCAAATTTTGGAGCCCAAATTTGAATCCTCTTGAGGCCTATAAATACCCCTCAATTCTCAGTTAAGATTACAACTTTTTGAGAAGCAATTGATTGAGAGAAAGGTCTTAGAAAAGTCTTAGCAAGTCTTGTTTTCAATTTGCTAGAGTGTTCACCTCCTTCTTTCTTGCTGAAAATTTGTAAGAGTATGAACCGCTTGTAAAAGGTTGTAAGAGGGGTATTTGCCCTTCCCCTTCAAGAGATTTGCTAGTGGAAGGTGGGAGCCTCATCGAAGAGGGCCTCGCAAGTGGATATAGGTCATTTGACCGAACCGCTCTAAAATCGGTGTGATCTCTGGTTTGCATTTTCTTATTGCTATTTACATTACTGCAAACCTTCTTAAGTGCTTCATTTCCTCATTACCTTTGCTGCATATCTTTACGAACACGCATTCAAGTTAAGCTTTTCAAGTTCGGTTATTATCGTATCAAAAGATTTGTTGAAACAAAAGTTTTAATCCGCTGCACTAATTCACCCCCCCCCCCTCTTAGTGCCGCTCCGATCCTAATAGGAGACTGTATCTGGGCGGTACCACCGCCTGACACTGACACTAGGCGGTACCATCACCCAGTCTGACGGTACCACCACCTAACATAGTCTCGGACATTATGCCACGATGGTGCCATATGTTGGGTCACTGTTTGGGCCTTTCACGTGGCCCAACATAGTCCATACATTGGCCCAACTAGCTCCTAATTGGGTTGGCCCAATTTCAATCCTAATTATGTGATAACTACGAAATTTAAGACATTTAATAAGCTAAACAAGTCTGTAAGTCTAGGTTTCTTCCGGCGATCTTCCAGCGAACTTCCGACGATCTCTCGGCAATGTTCCAACGGACTCCCTACAAGCTCCTAGATTTCACAAGGATCTTCTTGGTGAGTTTCAACGAGCTTCTTTGGCAAACTCCTGGACTTCTCGATTAATTCCGGCAGAACTTCTGACGAATGTCCGGACTTCTAACGTACACTTGAATTGCCAACGAAATCACGTCCTTGACTCCGAGACTTCATTTTGCTTTATGACTTGCTACCATAGTTAATCCTGCATAGTTAAAACCTACTTCGATCTAGATAATTATTACTAAGCTAATCAAATATTGTCCGACATGTCATTGGTTCATCGACGATTCGTCTGTTTCTTCGGCACATCGTCCTCTCTTGCGGTCTATTACCCAATCGGCTAGTTGACCTTCGCAACTCTGATTTCCTTGGTACAATATCCGCTCTTCTTGGCCCGATGCCCGAAATCATGGCCCGAAGCCTTCTATCGATACATCGACCGATCCTTCGGCTCGACGGCTCGACGTCCAATCTCCTAACATGTTTTTCTCCGGCCCAACATGATTCTTCTTGCTTTAATTGTCTCTCCCTGATCGAAGCATCCATTTTCACTCAAAATGCAGATCAAATCATGAACACTATTAATTAGTTTCATCATCAAAATCTAAGATTCAATAATCTCCCCCTTTTTATTGATGACAACCAATTGATGACGGAGTTAATTTTTAACTCTCCCTATCAATATGTCATATTGATAGAACTCTTAGAGTCAAAAATTCAAACAATATGTCATGATAAAATCATGTATAACATCATACTTCTCCCCCTTTGTCATCAACAAAAAGGAGAAGTTCAACTATGAATAATCTCCAATTTCAACAAAAAGGAGAAGTGTTTAGACATACAAGTTCAAATCATTGCATAATCTCTAATTTTATCATCATGCAAGTTTTATAATATACAGGTAGCAAATTTCTCAAGTGTTACTTCTCTATGAAGTATGAAGGTTAGCAAGTTTTTGAAAAAGAATGCAAGATAGTAATATATTATTTTAGAATATGCAAGCTAGCAATTTTACACATATGAAAGTTGGCAAAGTTTTATATCTTTTGAGATTAGCAAGCTTTTTGCTTCTTTATGATGTGCAAACTAGCAACTTTTCTCCCCCTTTGTCATTATCAAAAAGAAGGAAAGAATATAATTTTATAATTTTTTCCCTTTACATCAATTTCTAAATCATGATAAAGATAAAGTATCATTCTTAATTGCAATATGGTATCATTTCAAAAAATGATAATTGTTAACTTTCACATCATTTCATTAAAAAAATCATAGTATTGTATGCATCGTTCCAAATTATGATGGTATCAAAATATCAAATTACATTACATCCTACTATGCATGATCATAACTTCTCATTTGTATGCATCAACATAATATCATGAGTATTTCATGCATAATTTCATATCATCTCACGATGAATATCAAGAAAATTTAGTTGGGCGATGAGATAAACACTTCATAAATCCAAGGATATATACATAAAAATCATATTATGAAAGATAAAATATCAAAGATCATGAAGGATTAAGCCATGAATACTAAATGACATGATTTATCTTGACAAATCTCCCTTTTAGTAAATAACAAAAAAGAAACATGAGAGTTCAAAAATAAGATCTTGATTCATAGAAAAATTTTAAGTATCAATATCGAGAATTCAAGATGATGATATCGATAAAGACATTCCTATAGCAAAAGGTGTCATGAGAGAACACATAAAGGATCTCGATTCATGTATAATATCTCTTAATTCAATATGAATCATAAAAATTATAATTCCAAAAAATCATGATTCATTTAGATAGTAGATAGCAAAAAGAAACATCGAGAATAAAAGATCTCGATTCATATAGGGTAAATCTCAAGTTATAAATATTGAGAAATCAAGATAAATATCATGGTTAGATAAAACTCATCTAAATTCAAATCAACAAATCATCAAAATCACTTTCAAGATATTCAAAATGATATAAATAACTTTATCAATCTCTTAGTGAAAAATCGATAAGATAGAGAAAAGGAAATTTTCAATATAAATACTTTCCTATTTTTAGTTGTTTCAATTCATGTGATTTATTTCATAGAAGCATGCCTTTTTCATTTATACCAAATAACAACATGCATCAACGTTTAAAACGAAAAAAAACTTTCATTACGGTAAAGATCGATAATCCATAAATCACAAGAATTATCATGCATAATTTCGAAGGATAAACTCATTAAGCATGATCATTATGCATCATTACTTTGGGTATAATACCAAAACAGTAAAATTTTTTAAAACATCATTACTTGGGTATGCATGATACCAAAATATGGTTTCAAGTTTTCAAGTTTTCAAGGTATAACATGCACATTTTCAAACTATAAACTCATTAAGTATGATTTCAAATCATCAAGCATGGTTTTGTTGAACAAAAAGCATTTTCAATCAAAATCAAAAAACAATATGGAAATCATCAAGATACACATTATTACTTCATTACATCATTAAAACATCAAGCATGCTTTCATTAACTATAAAACATTTTTCATCAAAATCATTTTGTTATTTGTAGTTATGCATTTTTCTTTTTAGGTGAATCTAACTTTTCATGCTTCGTTTTCCATACAAAAGCCATGCATCATCATTTATAATCGAAAGACAATATGAAAATCATTATTGCTTCTTAAAACATGCATAGAATTAATATTTTATTATATTTTTATAAAATATACAATTATCAATTTCAAAATTACTAGTATGATCCTAATTTTTTTATTAAAAAAATAACTCATGAAAAGTATTATGTAATTTCGAAATAAAGTAAAGGGGTTTCGTTTGAGTTGTTTACCTCATTGACGAAAGTCATCAAAACGTAGTTCACCATTTTGTCCTTGTTGGTTTGCTCCTCGTCTTTGGAGGTACTCATTTCGTCCCATAGTGCTTTCTTCTTCTTGTGTTCATAGCAAGTAGTTGCATTCTTTTTATGTTTACTTTTAATTTTCGATTCTTGTTTTAAAAACTTTTTAATCTTTATTGTAAGAAGTTCAAGTTCACCATCACTTGAGCTTTTGCTTGAGTGGTCTTCTTTTGTTCTAAGTGCAAAATCCTTCATATTCTTTGGAAGGTTGTTCTCAAGTTCGTCATGTGCGACATTGGTCATTTCGAAGGTCATCAATGACCCAATCAGTTCTTCCATTAGAAAAATATTTAAGTTCTTTGATTCTTGTATTGCCGTTATTTTCGAATCCCAATTTTTAGAAAGTGATCATAAAACTTTATTCACAAGTTCAAGATTCGAAAATCTTTTACCAAGTGCTTTTAAACTATTGACGACATCTCTAAAACGAGTGTACATGTCAACAATAGTTTCACTTGGTTTCATATGAAACAACTCGAAATCATGCATCAAAAAATTAATTTTAGAGTCTTTAACTCTACTAGTGCCTTCGTGTGTGATTTTGAGTGTGTGTCAAATGTCAAAAGCTGTTTCGCAAGTAGAAACTCGATTGAATTCAATTTTATCCAAAGCGCAAAATAGAGCATTTATAGCTCTAGCATTTAAAGAAAATGTGTTCTTTTCTGAATCATTCCATTCTTTCATTGGAGTAGAAGGCTTTTAAAAATCATTTTCGATAATATTCCATAAATTCAAATCCATAGAAAGCAAGAAAACTCTCATTCTAGTTTTCCAATAAGTGTAGTCCATCCCATTAAACATGGGAGGACGAATGATTGAAACACCCATTTGAAATCCGAAAAGAGCTATTTCTCTTGAGTGTTAAACCAAGTGAGAAATAACGTGGCTCTGATATCGACTGTTAGGAATGAGTCAACACTAAGGGGGGGGGGGGGGTGGGTGTGAATTAGAGCAGCGGAAAAATTATGTCGATTTAAAAATTTCTTCATACAACTAAAACCGATTTCGACGAAAGCTGTTTCAGAGAGATGTTAACTTTTAAATCGTATTTGTAAATGTAGGGAAGTAAAATAATTAAAACAGTTTGTAGTAAGGGAAAATAGCAAGAATAGAATTACAAACCGTTTTATAGTAGTTCGGTCATCGTGACCTACATCCACTCCGTCGATTCCCCTTCCGTCGAGGCCACCGACATCCACTAATGATCTTCTTTCAATGGGTGAAGATCAACTGCCCTTTTACACCCCTCTTCTCCTTTTCATAGGTTTAGGAGTCAATCTTTTACAAGCACTCACTCCTCCATAAACAAAATTCCAAACTTCGAATTAGAGGAGGGATTCTCTCAAGTGATTTCTATAGCATTTTCTCACTTTTAAGCTCTTTGTGCTTGTGTGTTTTAACCAGGGATAATAGGGGTATTTATAGGCCTCAAGTTGATTCAAACTTGGAGCCTAAAAAGGTCTCATCCCTGGTTTCTTAGGTCTTTGTGGTACCACCGCCTGTAGCACTAACACTAGGCGGTACCACCGCCTAGTCTAACGGTACCACCGCCTAGGAGACTGTGTCTGAGTGGTACCATCACCTAACATTAACATTGAGTGGTACCACTACCTAGTTTGACAATACCACCGCCTGACATAGTCTCGGAGACTATACCACAACGGTGCCACCTGTTGGGTCACTGTTTGAGCCTTTCACTTGGCCCAACACAGTCTACACATGGGCCCAACTGGCTTCTAATTGGGTTAGCCCAATTTCAATCCCAATTATGTCCTAACTATGAAATTTAAGATATTTACTAAGCTAAACAAGTTCGTAAGTCTAGGTTTCTTCTGATGAGCTTCCGACGAACTTCCGACGATCTCTCGGCAATGTTCCGGTAGACTCCTGACAAGCTCCTGGACTTCACAACATTCTTCTTGGCGAGTTCTAATGAGCTTCTTTGGCAAGCTCCTAGACTTCTCGATTAATTCCAGAAGAACTTCCGACGAACTCTCGAACTCCCAACGAAATCGCGTCCTTGACTCTGAGACTTCATTTTGCTTTATGTCTTACTATCGTAGTTAATCCTACATAGTTAAAACCTACTTCAATCTAGACAATTATTACTAAGCTAATTAAATGTTATCCGATATGTCATTGGTTCATCGACGCTTCGTCCGATTCTTCGGCGCATTGTCCTCTCTTGCGGCCTATTGCCCAATTGGCCAGTTGACCTCTGCAACTCCGATTTTCTTGGCGCAATATCCACTCTTCTTGGCCCGATGCCCGAACTTATGGCTCGAAGCCTTTTGTCGATATGTCGACCGATCCTTCGACTCGACGTCCAATCTTTTGACATGTTTTTCTTTAGCCCAACATGATTCTTCCTGCTTTAATTATCTCTCCTTGATTGAAGCATCCTGCGTCACTCAAAACGTAGATCAAATCATAAACACTATCAATTGGTTTCATCATCAAAATCCGAGATTCAACATAATCAAGTTCATCTGAAGATGAAGAATAAACCAACAAAGGTAAGGTGGCAAACTACGCCTTAATGGCTTTCTACGAAGAGGTAACTAAAATCTCCTTAATTTATTTTAAAATTACATGATGCTTTTCATGAGTTGTTTTTAATTTAGTTTAGAAAAATTATATATAGTTTTTTTAAATTACGTGTTTAATGATATATAGAAAATGTTAAAAGTTTTAGGATCTTACTTATCTTTCTAGTGATTTTGAAAAATAAAAATTGAGCATGACAATTGTATATTAACTCCTAGCACTAAGTATGATAAGTTAGATTCACTTAATCATTCTAATTGAAAATGATCATGTTGTAGATTTAATGATGCATAATGATTTGAAAACTTATGTTTTGGAATTATGTGTTACACTTTTGATCTTATATCTTTCATGACATGACTCCTTTGTATTTATGATTTGTATGTCTCATGATATAATTGAATCATTGATGCAAAGAAGGAAAATACATTACTACAACAAACTAAATGATTTTGATTAAAAATGCTTTATGAAATCATGCTTGATGAAATAATGTAATGATGATTTGAAATCATGATTAATGAGTTTATATTTCGAAACTATACATGATGATCTTTGTGATGATGAACTTTACTTTTAAACAATGATGCATGTTTTGATTTGGTGTAAAAACTTGGGCATCCTTGTGTGAAATAAATCAAACAAAAAAAAAGAAGGAATACATTTTTCATAAGAATTTCTCAATCCCTATCTTATCAAGTTTTCAAAAAGGAGATTAATGACTCTATTTGTATGAATCTCTTGGGATTTTGATGATTTGAAGCTAAATGAGATATCTTCTATTTTATGTAAATCAAGATATCTTCTTTGTTCATCTATGCTTCTTCCTACCATTTACTAAAGAGGAGATTTTCTATATGAATCATAAGATTTCTTATGCAGGAATATAAATCTTTTTCTCATATGTTTCTTTTTATGATTTACTAAAGAGAATATCTTTTTCAAAATTCATGGCTTACAATTTCTTTTAAAGATCTTTTATTATTTGATCTCCTAAGATTTCCTTTCGAATATTTAAGAGGAGATTTATCAAAATGAATAATGTCTTTTGGTATTCACATGATCTCATCTTTCATGATATGATTTTTTGTCTTTGTATAATTCTTTGTATTTATAAAGTATATCTCATCACCAAAATTTTCTTATTATCCTTCATGTGATGATATGAAATTATGCAATACTCATGATATTATGTTGATGCATACAAATGAGAAGTATGATCGTGTATGGTAGGATATAATGTAATTTGACAAATTGATACCATCATGATGTGAAATATTTATGGTTTGGAATGATACATGCAATACTTATGATTTTATTATGTATAATTCTTTTGTATTTATGGTTGTATACCTTATGTGATGCTTAAAGAATTGATGTAAAGGGAAATGAATTGCACCTTTTTATTATTCTCCTTTTTTTTGCTAATGACAAAGGGGGAGAAAGAATTGCTAGTGTGCACATCTCAAAAGAAAAAGATTTAATGGCTTGTACAATTCAAGAAGATGCAAAAACATGCTAGCTTGCTCGTCTCAAAAGAGAACAAAGATTGCTAACATGTATATTTCAAGAAACAAAAGTTGCTTTCTTGAACATCTCAAATATTGCTAGCCTACATTTTCTAAAATGACGTAAAAATTTGCTAACTTGCTAGAGTTGCTAGCTTGAACATTGCAAAGGAAGCAAAAATTATACTTCTCAAAAGAGAAGAAAGAACTCACTAGCTTGCAAGTTCTAAAGTGATGGAAAATTTGCTAAATTCTTAAACTTATATCTCTAAATCTTGAAAGTTGCACTTCTCCTTTTTGTTTATGACAAGGGAGGAGAAGGGATGATGATAATCATGCATGGGATGATATTCTTGGATATTTTGATTATGCATGAGTTTATGTTGCATGCAATGATATGATAAATTGGTTATGTCAATATTCATGATGCATGCAATATTGAAGTACTTATATGTTTTAAAATATTACATGATTTTCTGAATTTAAAGATTCTATCAATATGACATATTGATAGGAAGAGTTAAAGTTAACTCCGTCATCAATTGGTTGTCATCATTAAAAAGGTGGAGATTGTTGAATCTCGAATTTTGATGACGAAATCAATTAATGAGTTTGTGATCTAATCTGCTTTTTGAGTAACGCTAGACTAGCTTCGATCAGGGAGAGGCAAATTAATTAAAGCATGAAGAATTATATTGGGCCAGAGCAAATATGTCAGAAGATTGGACGTCGGGCCGGAGGATCGGTTGATGTGTCGGTAGAAGGCTCATGCCATGAATAAGGGCATCGGGCCGAAGGATTGGATATTACACCAAGGAGATAGGAAGTTGCGAGAGTCAACATGCCAATTGGATAATACGCCAAAGGAGAGGACGATGTGCCGAAGGATCAGATGAGTGTTGGATGAACCAATGACATGTCAGACAAAGGATTCATGCTTTGTAATAATTTGTTTAAGATCAAAGTAGTTTAGAAGACTAATTGAGTTAGCTTTTGGTGTAATCATGCTAACTCAATTAGGGGCCAATTGGGCCTTAAATGGGACTGATTTGGGCTCATTAGGAGGCCCATTCAATGGCCCAAAAGTTGGGTCAGGTGGTGGCACCGCCAAAACAAGCGGTTGAATCGCTTATGAGTTAGAAAACTCAAAAAACCTGATCTTCGAGGTTGTCAGGCGGTGGTACCGCCCAGTGCAGGCGATGGTACCGCCCATACACCGAAATCTCGGGGATTTGAATTTTGGGCTCCATATTTGAATCTATTTGGGGCCTATAAATGCCCCACTCTTTCCTGCTTGGCAAAGTAAGAGAGTGAGTTAAAAAGGGGGAAAGAATCCTTGAGTAAAATTTATAATCTCTCTTGAAGAGTAGAATCCCTTCTTCCTAGTATTTAGAAAGTTCTTCTAAAGAGAGAAGAGGGGTCTAGGTCTAAAAGAGAGGTATAAAGGTTCTCTTCTGAGCCTATCAAAAGGAGAATATAGTTGTAAGAAGGTGGTTGGTCTTCGTCTATTGAAGGAAGACCGTTAGTGGATGCCGGTGGCCTCGACGGAAGAGGAATTGGGAGTGGATGTAGGTCACGATGACCGAACCACTATAAAACTTGATTTGCATTTTCTTTTGAGCAATTTACCTTTACTGCAAACTACTTTACCTTCTTATTTCTTTCACTATGCTCCCTTATGCTTTAAAGTTAATATCTTTCCGAAATGAGTTTAATTGAAATGAAAGATTTTAGAATCGATGTTTTTATCCGCTGCACTAATTCACCCCCCCACCCCTCTTAGTGCCGACTCATTCCTAACATAAGTTAATTTAGGTCTCTAAAGGAATCTTAAATGACTCATTGCAAAATGATAAGTTAGGTAGATCTATTTATGAGGAACCTAAGGTAAAGTGAGTACCTAAAAGAAAACCCTATTTCTTGTAGATATGTCTATAATCACAAGTAGGAACAAGAGATGGTACCTTGATAGTAGATGCTCAAGGCACATGACCGGAGACCCAATACATTTCTCTAAGCTTATTAACCAAGACGAAGGATTTGTCATCTTCGGAGATAACAACAAAGGAAAAATTATTAGAAAAGGAAATATAGGTAACAAATCAAACATTTTGATTGAAAATATTTTATTAGTAAATAGTTTAAGGCATAACTTGCTAAGCATTAGTTAATTATATGATAAAGGTTACAACATCAAGTTTGAATCTAATGCTTGCATTATAGAAATATCATACATGAATAGATATTTGATTGCCTTAAGGACCAATAATGTCTATTGTTGGGTCCAGCCCATATGTGGGCTTGGACAAATTGGGCCTATTGAGCCCAAATCACTAATTAAGGTGAAGTAAGGCAAATTAGGGTATGCAGAGAAAAGAAAAACGCAGAGCAGCGTGCAACGTGCAGTGTACGTGCACAGTGAACAGCGACGGCGTGCAGAGAGAAAAGTGGAGAGAGAAATAGAGAGAGAAAGTAAGGTTTCTGAGTTTTTCTGCTTAACGATCGGTGGCCAAACGTTGTCAGTTTCGGCCCAAATTTTATGTGGAGAATCCTTGCAGCAAACTCTACAATCCTAACGGTGTTGATCTGCAGTTTACCCTCTCTAAGGTACTTTCCTGCGATATCCACTCTGTGAGACCTAGAATTCTCTTTGGAGGAGATCCACCTATGTGATGAAGATATGGTATTCTTGAGCCAAGATTTATGTTCTTGATGTTATTCTGATCCTCTAGTTATTCTAGAGAAGACCTACTGTAAACCTGTTATCATCATTATTGATAGTGGAAGTTTGAGGTGGACTACGGTCCCGTGGTTTTTCCCACATTGGGTTTTCCACGTTAAAAAGATTTGGTCTCACTATGTGATTGATTTATTGCTCTATTGTTTATGCTGTGCTGATTGATATTAGCATTTGAATATCAAGTTGGTATTTTGATGAGGAACCTATTTTGATACACAAAGAGGGAAAGAATTATTCCGCATTAACAGGTTTCTTCCCAACAAGTGGTATCAGAGCATCAGGTTGTTTGGTGCTAGTTTTCTTGTGTGATTGAAATGAAGCAGTCAGATGGTATGATTAAATTGAACTCATCAAATTATTCCACTTGGAGGCGTCTGATGGAAGATTTGCTCTATTGCAAAGATTTGTATAAGCCTATCAAGGTTAAAGATAAACCTTCTATTATGGACGATGAAGAATGAGAAGTTCAACATAGAAAAGCTATTGCCTATATTAGAAGATGGATGGATATAAACTTGCATGAGCATATTTCAGATGAAACCAGAGCTGATGTTGTTTGGCAAAGGTTAGAAAATCTTTTTGCGAAAAAGACAGTGGGAAATAGAATTTCTCTCCTCAGAAGGCTTGTAAATTTGAAGTATAAAGATGGTGGTAACATTATTGAGCACATAAGCCTATTTCAGAGTCTTGCAAACAAGTTGGTTGCTATGAAAATGAATATAGATGATGAGATGCAGGGATTATTACTTCTCAGCTCTTTACTAGAAAGTTGGGAAACGTATGTGGTGACTATTTGTAACTCCACGCCAGAGGGGACTCTAACCATAGATATGGTTAAAGACAGTTTGCTAAATGAAGATGCAAGAAGGAAAGAACAGGGTGAATCTTCTTCTGGTGCATTTGTTACTGAAAAACAAGAAAGACGTGGAAGAAGTCATAGCAGAAATCCATATGGTTATAGAGGAAGATCCAAGTCTAGAAGAGATATCAAATGTTTTCACTGTAACAGACTAGGTCACATGAAGAAAGAGTGTAGGTTTTGGAAGCGAGAACAAAATGAAATGAAGAAAAATGAAAAAGAGACCAATACAGTTGCTGCTGAAGGTAATATCACTATTGTCTGTGATGAAGGTTGTGTTAGCCTTGTAGCTCAGGACAGTAATTGGGTAATTGACTCTGGTGCTTCATTTCATGTTACTTCTCATGGTGATTTCTTTAGATCTTACACTGCTGGTGATTTTGGTAATGTCAGAATGGGAAACAATGGTACATCTAAGATTGTGGGTATTGGAGATATTTGCTTGGAGACCAGTATTGGGAGCAAATTGATACTCAAAGATGTAAGGCATGTTCCAGATATTCGTCTTAATTTGATATCTACAGGTAGACTTGATGATGAGGGCTTTGCACATTATTTTGGTGAAAGTAAATGGAAACTCACTAAAGGTTCTCTAATTGTGGCAAAAGGAAAGAAGATTAACTCTTTTTATGTCATGGAAGCTAAGCTACACAAAGGAGAGATTAATGCAATTCGAAAAGGTGAAAGTATAGATCTTTGGCATAAGAGGCTTGGACATATCAACGAGAAGGGACTTCAAACTCTTGCTAGAAAGTAGTTCTTACCAGAGTTGCAAGGTACATCTCTTAAATCTTGTGATCATTGCTTAGTTGGAAAAACACATAGAGTTGCATTTCAGACATATCCATCATCTAGAAGATCTGATGTTATTGATTTAGTTCATACTGATGTTTGTACTATGCAAACTAGAACTCTTGGAGGTGCTCTTTATTTTGTTACTTTTATTGATGACCATTCTAGAAAAGTTTGGGTTTTTGCTTTGAAATCTAAAGACCAGGTACTCGATGCTTTCAAGGAGTTTCATGTCAGTGTTGAAAGAGAAACTGGCAGAAAACTAAAGTGTGTTCGATCAGATAATGGTGGCGAGTACAGGGGCCCTTTTGAGAATTATTGTAGGTTTCATGGTATCAGGCTTGAGAAAACAGTTCCTAAAACTCCTCAGCAGAACGGTGTGGCAGAAAAGATGAACAGAACCATTGAAGAAAGGATTAGGTGTATGCTTTCCCACGCCAAGTTACCAAAGTCATTTTGGGGGGAGGCTATGAGAACTACAGTTGACCTGATAAATCTTTTTCCATTAGTTCCTCTGCAAGGTGATGTTCCAGAGAGAGTATGGAGAGGAAAAGATATATCTGATAATCATTTGAGAGTCTTTGGGTGTAAAGCATTTGTTCATATTCCCAAAGATGAGAGGTCCAAGCTTGATAATAAGGCAAAAGCATGTATCTTCTTGGGATATGGTCATGAAGAGTTTGGGTACAGATTATGTGATCCAGTGAACAAGAAAATTATTAGAAGCAAAGATGTTGTGTTTCTTGAAGACCAATTGTTTGATGATGGTGATAATGTTGAGAAGCCAGAAACCTCTGTTTATATTCCTTGGAGTTTGGGTCCAGTTCCTTCACCTGTAGTTCATGATGATCATGGGGGAGATGAACGAGAAGATTGTGGTGAGAATACTAGTGATGATACACCTACAGTTGATGATGCTGAACCAACTGAACAGGCACCTCCACCACCAGTTGAGATTCCATTGAGAAGATCCACTAGAGAGCGACAACCCTCTACCAGATATCCTCCACATGAGTATGTTATGCTTACTGACAGGGGAGAGCCATAAACTTACCAAGAAGCTATTCTACATGAGAATAAGAGTGAGTGGGTTAAAGCCATGCAAGAAGAGATCAGATCCTTACTTGAGAACCACACCTATGACTTGGTAAAGCTGCCGAAAGAGAAGAAAGCTCTCAAGAATAAGTGAGTTTATAAATTGAAGACTGAAAACAATAGCTCACAACAAAGATACAAGGCACGACTAGTTGTGAAAGGATTCAGTCAGAAGAAAGGTATTGACTTTGAAGAAATATTTTCTCCGGTTGTGAAAATGTCCTCTATCCGAGTTGTTCTTGGTTTGGCTGCCCGCTTGAATTTAGAAGTTGAGCAACTTGATGTAAAAACAGCATTTCTTCATGGTGACTTAGAAGAAGAAATTTACATGGAGCAACCAGAAGGTTTCAAAGTCAAGGGAAAAGAAAATCTGGTATGTAAGCTTAGGAAAAGCTTATATGGACTCAAACAGGCACCTAGACAATGGTACAAGAAGTTTGATTCCTTTATGATGAGCCAAGGGTATGATAGAACCACATCTGATCATTGTGTGTTTATGAAGAAATTTTCAGATGATGATTTTATTATTTTACTGCTATATGTTGATGATATGTTGATTGTTGGCCATGATGTTGGAAAAATTGAAAAGCTTAAAAGAGAGCTAAGTAAGTCTTTTGCCATGAAAGACTTAGGATCGGTGAGACAAATACTTGGCATGAAGATTCTTCGTGATAGGAAGAAAAGGAAGATTTGGCTATCTCAGGAGACTTACATTGAAAAGGTTCTTGAAAGATTCAACATGAGTAAAGCCAAAGCAATTTGTTCCCCACTTGCAGGTCATTTCAAGCTGAGTTCGAAACAATGTCCTACAAGTGAGAAAGAAAAAGAAGAAATATCCAGAGTGCCTTACTCATCTGCAGTAGGCAGTTTGATGTATGCTATGGTTTGTACTAGGCCAGATATAGCTCATGCAGTTGGAGTTATTAGCCGATTTCTCTATAATCCTGGAAAGGAACATTGGGCAGCAGTGAAATGGATATTAAGATATCTAAGAGGTACTTCCAGGTTGTGTTTATGTTTTGGCAGTGATGAACCTGTGTTAGAAGGGTACACAGATGCAGACATGGCAGGTGATACTGATTCCAGGAAGTCCACTTCGGGATTCTTGATGACATTTGTAGGAGGAGCAGTCTCTTGGCAGTCTAAGTTACAGAAGTGTGTTGCTCTATCAACTACAGAAGCAGAATACATAGCAGTTACTGAAGCCTGTAAGGAAACTTTATGGATGAAAAAGTTTCTACAGGAATTGGGCTTGAAATATGAAGTATGTACTGTTTACTGTGACAGTCAGAGCGCCATTCACCTCTCCAAGAATTCAACATACCATTCTAGATCCAAGCATATTGATGTGAGATATCACTGGATTCGTGATGTGCTTGAGATGAAAGAATTACAGTTGGAAAAAGTGCATACCAATGAGAATGGTTCAGATATGTTGACAAAGTCTTTGCCTACGGAGAAGCTTGAAGCATGTAGGCGAAGAGCGGGCTTGGTACAGCCCACCATATGAGCTGGAGGGGGAGAATTGTTGGGTCCAGCCCATATGTGGGCTTGGACAAATTGGGCCTATTGAGCCCAAATCACTAATTAAGGTGAAATAAGGCAAATTAGGGTATGCAGGGAAAAGAAAAACGCAGAGCAGCGTGCAGCGTGCAGTGTACGTGCACAGTGAATAGCGACGGCGTGCAGAAAGAAAAGTGGAGAGAAAATAGAGAGAGAAAGTAAGGTTTCTGAGTTTTTCTGCTTAACGATCGGTGGCCAAACGTTGTCAGTTTCGGCCCAAATTTTATGTGGAGAATCCTTGCAGCAAACTCTACAATCCTAACGGTGTTGATCTGCAGTTTACCCTCTCTAAGGTACTTTCCTGCGATATCCACTCTGTGAGACCTAGAATTCTCTTTGGAGGAGATCCACCTATGTGATGAAGATATGGTATTCTTGAGCCAAGATCTATGTTCTTGATGTTATTCTGATCCTCTAGTTATTCTAGAGAAGACCTACTGTAAACCTGTTATCATCATTATTGATAGTGGAAGTTTGAGGTGGACTACGGTCCCGTGGTTTTTCCCACATTGGGTTTTCCACGTTAAAAAGATTTGGTCTCACTGTGTGATTGATTTATTGCTCTATTGTTTATGCTGTGCTGATTGATATTAGCATTTGAATATCAAGTTGGTATTTTGATGAGGAACCTATTTTGATACACAAAGAGGGAAAGAATTATTTCGCATTAACAGGTTTCTTCCCAACATCTATACCATTGATCTTGATGAGTTTTGTAATGAAACTTGCCTTTCGGTTTTAAACGATGATGTTTGGCTTTGACATAGGAGGTTAGGTCTGTTAGGATCAGAGCGGCACTAAGGGGGGGAGAGGGGGGTGAATTAGTGCAGCGGATTAAAATATTGGTTTCGACAAATCTTTCATACGATAAAAATTGAACTTGAAAAGCTTAACTTGAACGCGTGTTCGTAAAGGTGTGCAGCAAAGGTAACGAGGAAATAAAGTACGTAAGAAGGTTTGTAGTAATATAAACAGCAATAAGAAAATGCAAACCAGAGATCACACCAATTTTAAAGTGGTTCGGTCAAATGACCTACATCCACTTGCGAGGCCCTCTTCGATGAGGCTCTCACCTTCTACTAGCAAATCTCTTGAAGGGGAAGGATAAATACCCCTCTTACAACCTTTTACAAGTGGTTCACACTCTTACAAATTTTCAGCAAGAAAAAATGAGGTGAACACTATAACAAATTGAAAACAAGACTTGGTAAGACTTTTCTAAGACCTTTTTCTCAATCTATTGCTTCTCAAAAAGTTGTAATCTCAGTTGAGAATTGAGGGGTATTTATAGGCCTAAAGAGGATTCAAATTTGGGCTCCAAAATTTGAATTCTCTTTGGTTCCCAATGTTGGCGGTGCCACCGCCTGTCGGTGTCTGACATTGATAGTGTACTAGCGGTGCCACCGCCCAGCCAAGCGGTGCCACCGCCTGGCTCTCGGGTGCTGGGCGGTGCCATCGCCCAGCCAAGCGGTGCCACCGCTTGGTTCTCGGGTTCTAGGCGGTGCCACCGCCTAATCTGGCGGTCCACTGCCTACACTATTTCAGCTCACTGGTTGGGCTCCAAACTTGGCCCAAACCAGTCCGAACTCGGGCCCAATTGGCCCCTACTTGAGTTATAAGATTAACACGTAATCCTAACCCTAATTAACATGCTAACTACAAATTTAAAGATATTTTCTAAGCTATTACAAAGTCTACAAGTCAAGACTTTTTCCGGCGAACTTCCGACGGTCTTCCGATGAACTCTCGGAAACCATTCTACGGACTCCCGGCAAGCTCCTAGACTTCACGATTTGATCTTGGCGAGTTCCAATGAGCTTCTTCGGCAAGCTCCGATCTTTCTCGGCGAGCTCCGCGAACTTCCAAAGAACCTTCCGGCGAGCTTCCGAAAAACCCTTTGGCAAGCTCCCTACTCATTCTCGGCTAGTTCCGGCAGCATTCCCAACGAACCTTCGAACTTTCGCCGAACTCTCGAACTCACAACAAATCCTTCACGTTTGACTCCGACACTTTATTTCGCTTTATGTCTTCGTCGTTATTGTAGTTAATCCTACACACAAAAGCCAAAACTCTACTCCAATCTAGACAATTATTACAACGCGAATTGACATTCTGTTGCCCGGCACATCATTGGTTGGCGCTTCGTCCGATTCTTTAGCGCATCATCCTCTCTTGCGGCTTGTTGCCCAATCGGCGGTTGACCTCCGCAACCCTGATATCCTTGGCGCAATTCTGCTCTTGGCCCGATGCCCGACGTCCGAAGCCTTCTGCCATCTAATATCCTAACGTGATCTCCTCCGGCGCAACGTCAATTCCTCCTACGTTAATTGTCTAATCCTGATCGAGTAGACCTGCATCACTCAAAATGCAGTTAAACATATAAACACAATCAATTAGTTTCATCATCAAAATCCGAGATTCAACAATCTCCCCCTTTTTGGTGATGACAACTAATTGATGACTAACGTAGTTAACCTTAACTCCCCGGAGTTTAACCAAACTCCCCCTATCAATATGCCATTGATAGAACACTTGGATTATCCCAAATCCAAGTAACATTCATCACATGTTATGAAAAATATTTAAACCATCATGCAAATATATATAAAATATTCAATTCAATGCATGAAGTCATCAATATACTTCTCCCCCTATGTCATCAACAAAAAGGAGAAGTAGCTCTAGCTATTTTAAAATATATTCAAGTTTTTATAACATGAAGCTAGATTTTCATCACAACATATAAGTACAAAAGCATACCAAGATTCATAAGTTCAATCATGGCAATTCAACACTTGAATTTTTGTGCAAGATTGCACTTTGCTTTTCTTTACAAGTAACCATATTTATGATGTTTGATATAACAAATTTCTTCATTACAATTATCGAGCTAGCAAATTCTTCATTAAAGTGTGCAAGCTGGCAATAACTTTCTCCCCCTTTGTAAATGTCAAAAAGAAGGAGAGGAACCAATGATTTAGACTTTTACATCAACTTTGCATCAATCAATATTTCAATCATCACATGATGCATACAAGACAATAATGCAAAGAAATCATTTCATGAAGGATATCAATGTAAAAATTCACCAAGGATCACATGATACAATCGCAAATCATGATATCATTATGCGATACATCATGAGATTGATAATTTATCATATCAATGAAAGATATCAATTGTTAAACATGATATGATAATAGTCTCAAAAATTTTAATTTGCGAGATACATGTGATACATTACAATACACTAAAAAATTTAATGCGAT
This sequence comes from Musa acuminata AAA Group, assembly GCF_036884655.1. NCBI lineage: Eukaryota > Viridiplantae > Streptophyta > Magnoliopsida > Zingiberales > Musaceae > Musa > Musa acuminata. Next base: position 11,347,529 of record NC_088348.1, read on the forward strand.
GCTTTTAAGGATATCAACCTATTTTTGATACAAAGCATGGTAAGAGCAATTATATTGCAAGTTTTCTAAGTTTTGTATTTTTTGCTTCTTTCGAGATAGCATTGCTTCTCTTTAGATTGCAGGATTTGCAATTTATTGGTAGTGTTCATGATAGCAAGTTCTTTCAATGAAATGATCGAGCTAGCAAATTTTCCTTCCTTTGAAATATGCAGGCTAGTAAACTAATTCCCCCTTTATCATTATCAAAAAGAAGGGAGAAATCAATGGCTAAAAATTTTTAATCATTATATAAGTCATATTACAAAATCATGTCATGATATCAAGAAAATTCAAGAAAGACATGATTCATTCGATAAATCTTTTTAATAAAGCAAAATAATTATACAACCAAGGATCATGATTAAAATATATCAATATCATAGATCAAGTCATGATTCATGATTCATCATAAAGCAAATTAATTTGAAATCATCACATAAGGCATTTAAAGAATTTTTGAAACATGGGAGAATGATTAATTTAAGCATGCAATGTTTCAATCAAATTCAAGTCATGAATACCAATACTTTCATATTGTGAGTATCAATTCATGAATACCAAAAGATATTATTTGTGATTCTAGTTTTGCAAGATCAAGACTATGATTTAGATAAAATTCATTCAAATCAAATCGTTAACTTGAAACTCATAATCAAGTCATCAAAATCAATTTCGAGATTCATAAATTATCATGAAATCATTAATCTTGATCAGATAGGAAAATCATTTTTTAAGTGATTCTTCTTTATCTAAGCATGCCTTAGTCTTTATATGCCAAATCAAGATAAGCATGAAAGTTCAAGACGTAAAGGCAAAATCTTATAAAACAACTCATCAAGCAAGATTTTAAACATCTATTTTCAAGCCATATAAAGAGTAAGTCAAGGACTCAATTATCTCATGTCATGAATTCCAACAGGCATCTCAAATTATCAACATCACATTAAAAGGATATTTCAAAAAGATATATCGATAAGTGATTCATTTGTATCATTTTATTCATTCGAAAAATTCTCCTCTTTGGTAAATAAATTTAGAAGAACAAAATGAATTAAGGGAGATATAACATAATTGAAGCATTGAACATGATTCATATTTAAAATGTGTCTCATGTCATAAGTATGAATTAAGCATTTGTGAAATCCGAAATCATCCTCAACGTCACATTCAATAAATTCATATATGACAAGTATAGATTTATTGAAAAGTCGATAAGATAGAAGATCACATTTCATTTTTATAAATTTCTATTTATGTGATTTGTTTCTTATAGGCATGCCTTTACTTTTAATAAAACAAGTGTCAACATTTAAGATGAAAAGGTAAATTTCGTAAAATAAATCATCAAGCATATTATTTCAATCATTGTTTCAATCATCACTATAACTCATCATGCACAAAATGTAAAATCATCTAACATGATACAAACATTTATTTTCAAAATATTTATCACTATTTTCATGTATGATAATAAAGTATTCATGATACACATTATATGAATATATCATCATAATAAAAAGCAATTGCATGCATAATTTCAAATCATAAATGTTTCAAATCATGATGGTATTAACTTGTCAAATTTCATCCTACCATTCATAATCATAACTTTTCATTTGTATGCATCAAAATAATATCAAGAGTATTTAATGCATAATTTTATATCACCATATAAGGAATATCAAGAAGAAAGTCATGATTTCTTTTTGAATACAAGGAATTGCATAAAAATCATATCATGAAAGATTAGAACATGTGAATACCAAAAGACATGATTTCTTTTTGAAAAAAACCTACTCATAATTAATCAAAAGAAAATCTTAGGAGATCGATTAATGAAAAAATCTTGATTCATAATAAATCTTAATTTGTAAATATCACGGAATCAAGATCATGATTTTGGATAAAACTCATTCAAATTCAAATCACCAAAAATCATTTTTATGGTTCACAAAATTCGTAGCATAAGTAGATTCATGATTTCATTAATAATATATTTTCCCTTTTTTAAGTATTTCATTTTAAGTGATTGATTTCATGTTAGCATGCTTTTTCATTTATGTTAAATAAAAACATGCATCAATGTTTAGGATCAAAAAATGAATTTCATCATAAAACCATCAAGATCAATAGATTCTCAAAAATGAATTGTTAGGATCAAGAAAATTCGAAAATAAAATTTAACACTTTCATGCATTCGGACATGGTTTTGCTATAGATTTTCAAATTCAATCATGAAGTTAAAAATGCTCATGATCATGGATATTTTTGTATCCAAAACACATAATTTCTAACATGTTATTAAGGCATGCAATAGTGTAAAATCATCAAGATACACATGCATGGATTAATCCTAAGCACTATCACATATTGTATAATTATCATCCCTAATGTTGCATACATCATTCAACATTTCAAAACATAATATGCATGAAACCTTAGTAATATACTTTTCATGATCAAATTTTTAATTTTTCAAAGATGCTAAAAAGAGAAACATGATATAATTTTTGAAAAATAATTTTTTATTTCCTATTCTAAATTAAGCACTCATGAAAGACTTCAAGTAATTTCAAAATAATTCAAGAGAGTTAAGTTACTTACCTTGTAGTCAAAGCCCGTCAAAGCCCAATTCGCCGTTTCACCTTTGGAAGTTCTTGATTCATCCTTGGTTGCCTTCCTCTTCTTTGGCCTCTTCCTCCGTTCAAGTTCATTGTTTATTTTAGATTTTTTTTTAATGAACTTATTAAGATTTAGTGTTCGAAGTTCAAGTTCATCATGTTCATCATGTGCTGTTAGGACTCTAGCTAGGAGAGTCCTAATTGAGAGAGACATTCATGTAAAACCTACCTAAGCCGACCCCTATTAAAGAGGTGAAGAGGCCAGCTAGGGTTATGAGGTTGTTTCTTAGAGATGAATTAGGAGTTGTAAAGGAATATGAGTCATGAGTAGAAGTCCTATTAGGAGTTGATTAGAAGTAGGAGTCTTGAGCAGGAGTCTTGAGCAGGAGTCCTATTAGGAGTTAGGGTTTAGAAACCCTATAAATAGTCATGTATTCCTCCTCTTTTGATAGGCAATAGATGAATTTTTTCTGCAGCCTTTGAGCAGCAACTTGGAGGGAGGAACCCCTATAGAGTTCCAAGGAGGCCGATCCCCTAAAGAGATCAACCTCAAGTTTAGAATCTGCAAGGGTTCTAACACCTGGTATCAGAGCAGCGTTCTTGGCGTCTTGCTGCCCTTCCACAGCCGTCCATCAACCCTCCACAACTGCCCAAAGCAATTCCCACAATTGCTTAAGAGATCGTTGCCAAATTCCGCCGTCATCTCCACCACCACGGATCATCCTTTGATCTCCTCGTGAATTGTAACAGGTTCTGGTTTTCTACCTTACTGCCGCTGCAATTTAGTTATCCTTATTTGAAAATCCCAAAAAAATTATTCCTATATTGCTGCATAAACTTTTCGTCATAAAGATTTCATCTCTACGACGAAAGATACATTGCAGAATTCCAACCATATAGCACCGTCTGTTTGATCTTGCTACTGTGTTTTTTCTATCCAAATCTCTATGAAATTTTTATGATATCTTTGACATTTCCTAACAGCAGATTTCTTTTGGTTTTGTCAAAAATTTCTTAATATAAACCATTAAAATTTGAAGTCTAATCTGCTATACTCGAAAATCTGTACTGTAAAATTTCAACCGCATAGCACTGTTTGTTTAATCTTGATACTACATTGTTTTTATCCAAATCTCTACAAAATTTTTATGATAGCTTTGACACTTCCTAACAGTAGATTTTCCTTTGGTTTCATCAAAAAATTCTTAATATAAACTACTGATCTTTTACATCCAATCTGTTATACTTAAAAATCTGTGCTGCAGAAAATTTTAGCTGCATATTGTTGCCTTAACCCATCTATCTGCAATATTTTTTAAATAAAATTTCTTATACACTTCATAGATCATCTTGGGTTCCATCGTAACCCGCTGAAATTTTTCGACGAGAATTCTGCAGTCGTAACTTGCACCAATTTCCTTGCTATTATACTGCCAAAATTTTCTTGATTAAATCAGATATCCTTGCTGTCATATAAACTGTGATTTTGCTATCAATTCTCTCCTCAATTCTCTCAAGTTTTTGGTGAAAATTACGTCGAGAAACTGTTGTTTCTTCGACGACAATTCTACTCTTACAAGACAACACATACTTGCTGCAACTTCCACTTATTTCTATCAAACCTTTGCTACCATCTACCACAGATCCAAAAATTTCATCTACAGCCCTAAAACTCTACCAAACCATACCCTCAAACTGCACCCAAAATAGCCATAAAACAAGCCTAAACCATAGCCTACATCCACCAATCTACCAACCCTTTCGACCATCACCTCTCTCAACCAATATATGCCTTTAACCCGACAACAAAAGAGAGATCCTAGCATCACAGATTTGGCGGCATATACTATGACATCTGAGGAGGTAATTAATGCTAAATTCGAAGCCTTCGAGGCGCAAATGGAGAATAAGATTCGGACGCTCTTTACCGAACTCAGATTGGACCGACCACTAAGCTCGAAGAAATCACATCAAGGAGAGAGCTTTGCCCAATCGCACCAAGCCCGAAGATATGACTTCCAAGAGAGGGGAAGCTCTATGACTGACCCCAACTATCCATGCATGAGAGTGGACTTCCCTAGATGGGAAGAAGGAGACCCGATTGGTTGGATCTCGTGCGTGGAGCGATATTTTCGGTACCATAAAACCGCGGATGTATCTATGGTGAAAATTACAGCTATACATCTTAAAGGGGATGCTATACAATGGTTTGAATGTTTTGAACATACTTATGGAGTCCTTTCATGGTGACAATTCAAAGAAGGACTACTGATCCACTTCAGACCAACCGATTACGAGAATATTGATGGACAACTAGCAAAGATCCGACAAACCTCCACCATTCAGGAGTACCAAACCAGGTTTGAAAGGTTATCTAATCAAAATTGTGATTGGTCTCAAAAATAGCTATTGAGGACCTTCATTGAGGGCTTGAAGCCGGAGATCCGAGGAGAAGTTAAGCGCAACAATCATATACGCTTATGGCAACCATCTCTTTCGTACGACATCAAGAGGAGCAATTGAACCATGAATCTCGGAGGACTAGGGTCGCTCCTCAACCAGCAATATTGAAGCCCTTAGCCCCCCCTACTGTCGACCGAGTCCCTACACCAAAGAGGTTAACAAGAGAAGAGCTTCGAGAGTGATATGCGAAGGGGTTATGTTGGCATTGCGACGAGCCATGGAGCCGCGAGCATCGCTATAAAAAAGGCAGACTTCTTATGATTGAACCAGTAGAAGAAGAGGTTATTGAACATCCAGAAAAGAGCCTTGAACATGAAGAAGAAGATATGGAAGAAGAGCCGCAGCCGACCGACATTACGGTACACGCACTAGCCGACTACTCAAACCTGCAAATGATGAAAGTTGGAGGCATTCTCAAACAACAGCCGATCACTGTTCTCATCGACACGGGCAGCACTAATAACTTCCTGAATAGTAAGGTTGCTGCTCGGATGACACTGCATATTGAAGGCTGCAGCAAGTTCGATGTAAAGGTTGTCGACGTCAGAATCCTAAAGTGCGACCAAAGATGCCCCTAGGTGAAACTATTACTACAAGACCAAGAAATTATCACCGATTTCTTCCTCCTACCAATCGATGACTATGAGGCCATGCTTGGCATAGAATGGTTGACTACACTAGGTGATGTCTCTTTGAACTTTTCAAAATTAATTATGAAATTCTACTGTAAGGACAAACAGACCATCCTACGCGGGAAGCGCGGAAGCAACGTAACCACCGTTTCGACCCAACGAATGGAGAAAGTTTTGTACAAGGTAAATGGTGGCTTTTTGATGCATCTCCAGCTGCAACCAAAAGAGAAGAAAATAGAAATTGAAGATCAAAATCTTGCCCAATTGCTTACTGAATTTGCCGATATATTTGATGAACCGCGCGGTCTTCCTCCTTCTCGGCAACATGATCATCAAATTCCAATCCTTCCGGGCAAGCCACCAGCGAACACTCGACCGTACCAATATCTTCACCTCCAGAAAGATGAAATTGAAAAGATCGTAAAGGAGATGCTTGAAACAGGGGTGATTCGGCCAAGTTGCAGCCCCTATTCCTCGCCGGTGCTACTTGTACGCAAGAAGGACGGAACTTGGCGGATGTGTATCGACTACCGAGCTTTAAATGGCATCACCATCAAGGACAAGTACCCAATACTAGTGGTGGATGAACTTCTTGATGAATTGAAAGGAGCTCGAGTCTTCATGAAGTTGGACCTCCGATCCGGTTACCACCAAATTTGGGTATGTGACGATGACATTCGAAAAACTACATTTCGCACACATGATGGCCATTATGAATTCTTGGTAATGCCTTTTGGACTCACTAATGCTCCTTCAACCTTTCAATGTCTTATGAATGATATTTTTCGGAGCTTTCTTCGTAAATTTGTGTTGGTATTTTTCGATGATATTCTCGTTTACAGCCCTTCTTTTGAGACTCACTTTCAGCATTTACGGATTGTTTTGACGATCCTTCGGGAGAATACTCATTTTATTAAGAAACCAAAGTGTAGCTTTCTCCAGCAAAAAGTAAAGTACCTTGGGCATATAATATCAGAAGAAGGAGTGGCGGTAGACCCAATAAAAATTGAGGCAATGCAAGGCTGGCCGAAACCTACAAACGTGAAATTACTGCACGGGTTCCTTGCACTAACGGGCTACTACCGAAAATTTGTTAAGGACTATAGGAAGATCAATGCACCACTTACTTTCTTACTGGAAAAATATGTCTTCCAATGGTTAGATAGAGTCTCCGCTGCCTTCGACAAACTTAAGGCAGCCATGACGACGACGCCGGTGCTAACACTACCAGATTTCAACCGACCCTTCATTATTGAGGCCGACGCATCTGGAGTCAGAATTAGAGCCATTATCATGCAAGATGGTCGACCACTCGCATACACTAGCAAGGCATTATCTCCCTCCCATCAAAATAAGTCAACATATGATAAGGAGATGCTCGCCATTGTGCGCGTAGCAATGAGGTGGAGACCCTACTTGATTGGTCAACGATTTCAAATTAAAACTGACCATAAAAGCCTCAAGTACTTTTTGGAGCAAAAGATATCATCTCCTGAGCAACAAAAATGGGTAACAAAACTTCTTGGATTTGATTATGAAATAACTTACAAAAAGGGGAAAGAGAATGTTCTTGCAGATGCGCTTTCGCAGCTACCCGAGCAAGCTGAAGTTTCGGCCATTTCACTTCCGACCAGCGACTTCCTTGAGGATATTAAGATAGAATGACAGGAAGATTCAGAGACTAGTAAGATTATAAAAAAATTAGAGGAAGCACCAAGCTCCGTGGCTCATTACAATTGGGACTCAAAAGAATTACACTATAAGAGACGCATTGTGCTTATGATAAATTCTACTTGCATCTTCATGAGCAGATTTTGGACAAAGTTATTCTATATGCAGGGTACTAAATTGAAAAGGAGTACGTCATATCACCCACAAATCAATGGCCAGACAAAAGTTGTAAATAGGTGCTTGGAGATAGCCCAAAGCCACCCACCAAATATGACTATCCAAGGAGAACTCCAAACCCAGCCAAGTGCCATTATTGATCGACGGATCATGACTCGACGATGACGACCCACGATTAAAGTGCTAATACAGTGGGTGAACCTACCAACAGAAGATGCCACTTGGGAGAACTATGATGACTTGAAGATCAAATTCCCAAAATTCATGAATCATCAGCCTCGAGGACAAGGCTGATTTGAAGAGGGCAGGTCTGTTAGGACTCTAGCTAGGAGAGTCCTAATTGAGAGATATTCATGTAAAACCTACCTATGCCGACCCCTATTAAAGAGGTGAAGAGGCCGGCTAGGGTTAGGAGGTTGTTTCTTTGAGATGAATTAGGAGTTGTAAAGGAATATGAGTCTTGAGTAGAAGTCCTATTAAGAGTTGGTTAGAAGTAGGAGTCTTGAGTAGAAGTCCTATTAGGAGTTAGGGTTTAGAAACTCTATAAATAGTCATGTATTCCTCCTCTTTTGATAAGCAATAGATGAATCTTTTCTGTAGCCTTTGAGCAGCAACTTGGAGGGAGGAACCCCTATAGAGTTCTAAGGAGGCCGATCCCCTAAAGAGATCAACCTCAAGTTTAGAATCTGCAAGGGTTCTAACATGTGTATTGTGCACCATTTCATATGTCATTAACGAACCAATTAGTTCTTCAAGTGGAAAAATATTTAAATCTTTTGTTTCTTGTATTGCGGTTATTTTTGGATCCCACCTTTTTGGAAGGGATCTTAAGATCTTGCTTACGAGATCAAAATTCGAAAAAGATTGATTAAATCAAACAGGTTCGATCAGTTAAAGCCGGTTTAGGGTGATTCCACACTAACTTGACTAGTTCAAATCTATTTGATCTAATCGAGATCAAAAAAATCTAAATTATACCAATCTAGGGTGATTCCAGACTGGTTTTATAAGGATTTGATGTTGGTTCTGTTAGATAATAATAGAATTGAGTTTGGTTTAAGTCAATTGAGCTATTTCAATTAGAGTTTTGGTTGATTGAGGACTATTGAGATATTAATATTTCATGCTTTGATGATTTGATGAATTTAAAGGTTTTATCTGAACGTGACTTTTGAAAATAATTATTGGTTTTCTATTTTCTTATGTTTATGATATTGATATGATGAGTATCATGTAGTAGATGTGACTAGATTAGTAGTTCACATTGGGAGTGCAACCTGTGAAAGGAGTTATAGGCCCATCACAGTGCGGAGCCACTAATGAACATAGTCTAGCATATTTACATCAATTATGGTCTCTTATAATATTTAATCATATTAATTTCTTGATGTATGCATGAGTGATTGGATGAGTATGAATGAATGATCATGGATGTTTATATATTCCTATCGAGGGCAGGTATGGCGATTCCCTTCGGGGATTAACGGGCTATCAGACGTGATGGTTAGATGGTTCCTCCATCCGCTGTTGGGAGGAACTTGTCCCCACTTGGGTGGGTGAGGGATACCACTCCATCCGCTGTTGGGAGTGCGATATGGATTATCTCCATCCGCTGGGAGTGCGATATGGATTATCTCCATCCGCTGTTGGGAGGAATCCATCCCATGGAATATGCCTCTCTATCCGTTGTTGGTAGAGTGCACCATCGAGTGATGTACGCCTTTGTTATTATATATGTATTGCATGTGGCTGATGCATGATTTTGTTTATTATGTAAGAAATTATCATCATTTTTCTGTTGTGTAAGTTTTATGATGAATAGATATATTTTCTTATTGAATTATTGTAACTTGTTTATATTTCATGAATATTGAAGATTAACTTTATGATTTTTCTAAGGTTCCTACTAACATGTGTGGTTGCTGATATGTTTTTATTTTTATATTTATTTTTAGAGTAATTTACTACTATGTAATAGATTTGAAGCTTGGGTGGAAGAGACTTGTGACCCTATCAAGAAGATGTTGTCATTTTTTCTGGTTAATAGAATATTTACTACTGTAAAGACAAGGATTTGAATTCAAAGATGAATGAAAAGAAAAGGAGGGAGTTTATTATATAAATTATGGATAATAAAATACTAATTTATTATTCTTTTTATAAATTTGGGATATGACAAATTTAATGATATCAGAGCCTACCTAGCATTTGGGCATGGTGAGGGGGCTCGAGTAAGAAAGAGCTACCTGTAGATGGAGTTAGAGGACTCGTCACGGCATGGAGACAGCCCAAAGCCACCCACCAAATATGACTATCCAAGGAGAACTCCAGACCCAGCCAAGTGCCATTATTGATCGACGGATCATGACTCGACGATGACGACCCACTACTAAAGTGCTAATACAGTGGGTGAACCTACCAACAGAAGATGCCACTTGGGAGAACTATGATGACTTGAAGATCAAATTCCCAAAATTCATGAATCATCAGCCTCGAGGACAAGGCTAATTTGAAGAGGGCAGGTCTGTTAGGACTCTAGCTAGGAGAGTCCTAATTGAGAGATATTCATGTAAAACCTACCTATGCCGACCCCTATTAAAGAGGTGAAGAGGTCGGCTAGGGTTAGGAGGTTGTTTCTTTGAGATGAATTAGGAGTTGTAAATGAATATGAGTCTTGAGTAGAAGTCCTATTAAGAGTTGGTTAGAAGTAGGAGTCTTGAGTAGAAGTCCTATTAGGAGTTAGGGTTTAGAAACCCTATAAATAGTCATGTATTCCTCCTCTTTTGATAAGCAATAGATGAATCTTTTCTGTAGCCTTTGAGCAGCAACTTGGAGGGAGGAACCCCTATAGAGTTCCAAGGAGGCCGATCCCCTAAAGAGATCAACCTCAAGTTTAGAATCTGCAAGGGTTCTAACATGTGCATTGTGCACCATTTCATATGTCATTAACGAACCAATTAGTTCTTCAAGTGGAAAAATATTTAAATCTTTTGTTTCTTGTATTGCGGTTATTTTTGGATCCCACCTTTTTGGAAGGGATCTTAAGATCTTGCTTACGAGATCAAAATTCGAAAAAGATTGATTAAATCAAACAGGTTTGATCAGTTAAAGCCGGTTTAGGGTGATTCCACACTAACTTGACTAGTTCAAATCTATTTGATCTAATCGAGATCAATCAAATCTAAATTATTCCAGTCTAGGGTGATTCCAGACTGGTTTTATAAGGATTTGATGTTGGTTCTGTTAGATAATAATAGAATTGAGTTTGGTTTAAGTCAATTGAGCTATTTCAATTAGAGTTTTGGTTGATTGAGGACTATTGAGATATTAATATTTCATGCTTTGATGATTTGATGAATTTAAAGGTTTTATCTGAACGTGACTTTTGAAAATAATTATTGGTTTTCTATTTTCTTATGTTTATGATATTGATATGATGAGTATCATGTAGTAGATGTGACTAGATTAGTTGTTCACATTGGGAGTGCAACCTGTGAAAGGAGTTATAGGCCCATCACAGTGCGGAGCCACTAATGAACATAGTCTAGCATATTTACATCAATTATGGTCTCTCATAATATTTAATCATATTAATTTCTTGATGTATGTATGAGTGATTGGATGAGTATCAATGAATGATCATGGATGTTTATATATTCCTATCGAGGGCAGGTATGGCGATTCCCTTCGGGGATTAACGGGCTATCAGACATGATGGTTAGATGGTTTCTCCATCCGCTGTTGGAAGGAACGTGTCCCCACTTGGGTGGGTGAGGGATACCACTCCATCCGCTGTTGGGAGTGCGATATGGATTATCTCCATCCGTTGGGAGTGCGATATGGATTATCTCCATCCGCTGTTTGGAGGAATCCATCCCATGGAATATGCCTCTCTATCCGTTGTTGGTAGAGTGCACCATCGAGTGATGTACGCCTTTGTTATTATATATGCATTGCATGTGGCTGATGCATGATTTTGTTTATTATGTAAGAAATTATCATCATTTTTCTGTTGTATAAGTTTTATGATGAATAGATATATTTTTTTATTGAATTATTGATACTTGTTTATATTTCATGAATATTGAAGATTAACTTTATGATTTTTCTAAGGTTCCTACTAACATGTGTGGTTGCTGATATGTTTTTATTTTTATATTTATTTTTAGAGTAATTTACTACTATGTATTAGATTTGAAGCTTGGGTGGAAGAGACTTGTGACCCTATCAAGAAGATGTTGTCTTTTTTTCTGGTTAATAGAATATTTACTACTGTAAAGACAAGGATTTGAATTCAAAGATGAATGAAAAGAAAAGGAGGGGGTTTATTATATAAATTATGGATAATAAAATACTAATTTATTATTCTTTTTATAAATTTGGGATATGACAAATTTAATGATATCTGAGCTGACCTAACATTTGGGCATGGTGAGGGGGCTCGAGTAAGAAAGAGCTACCTGTAGATGGAGTTAGAGGACTCGTCACGGCATGGAGCCACCATTGGGCTACGCCTCACATGTACTATGCTAGGGCCTGATTTGAGTTATGTTGGGCCTTAACGAGGACATCAAGCCTTTGAGTGGGGATGATTGTAACACCCCTGATTAGTCCCACATCGAAAGTGGGCAAGATTGAGATTGGCTTATAAGGGTCTGATGAGTGTACTATTATCAATTTCAACTTAAGCTTTTTGGTCAATGATTTAGACCAAACAAAGTTGATTAGCTAGTTAGCCTATCAGACTTGGGTCGTGATATTTGGTATCAAAAAAATGATTTTGAGGACCTATTAGAATATGGGATCCTAGGGTTAGAATATTAGATGATCTAATTAGTTTTTGAGAATTAGATTATAATGTTACTAAAATATGAATTTAAGATATTATGATCATTTTTGAGTCAAATATAATTTTTTTATATAAAAAAATAATTAATTAAAGATTTTGGTCAAAGAGAATCTCGTTAAATGACTTGAAATGAGATTGTTGAATAAAAGGTTAAAATTTTAATTTTTTTCTAATTTAAAATAATTGTCATATTAGTTTATCTTATAAACTCCCATAAGATTTTACATTTTGAATATGATTTTTTTTTATGATCCTTTGTCCTCTTTTTGAAAAGTAGATTAGGGTTGTTAATTTAATTATATAAAGTTTATTTTATTTTTGAGATATATATGATAAATAAATAATATCAATTGACTTAGTTATTCATGAAGATTATAGTAAGTTTAAGTTATTCTCTCCAAAGGTAAAAGTTTTGATAATTTTAAGTGTAAAAATTTTAAAGGATCTTTTATAAATATAAAGTATTTACCTTTTTAATTTTTGTTATCATATATTATTCTTAAAATTGAGATTAGATTTGTTATATGCTATGATGGTTTGTAGAAGTTATTATTGACATTAATAAAATATGTGCCTTTAAAGTTGAATAATTTTGATCGTGCATTAATATTTAAATTTAATTGTATGAGTAATTAATTTAAATATAGTTTTGATTTAATGTCAAATTAATTATCAGATATTATTTGTTTAATGCAATGACAAGTCTACTGAGAATTAAATATAATGTTATTTTTTGACACATGTAATATATAAATCATTTGAAATTATAAAATAATATATGTTGAATAGTTGGATAAATTTTTATCATTTCAATTGCTTTTGTTTGTTTAGTTATACCTCAACTTATATTTTATGTCAATAGTCAATTAATTTTTAAAACTTAAAAAATTTATTGATTTATTAGATATAGAATTTGATATACTTGGGTAATCTAAAACCAAATTTGTTCAATAAGTTTTATTAATATATCATATATTTTTTTTACTTAAAAGTTTTCGAGTGGTGCTTTAATCAAAATATTTTTCAAGCTAATTTAGTTTTGTCCTTCAACTTAGTATTTCAAAAGCTAACTATATTAATTATTGTTATGTTTAATCAAATTTGAGGACCAAATTCCTATTAAGTGGGGGAGAAATGTAATCACCGACAATTTCTCCCTTAACAAAAATTAATTACTATAAATGATGTATTGCTTTATTACTAACTTCTATATTTGTGTACTATATTTAAGAAATCCTATTGCACTACTTTTCAGGCAGTGCCACCGTCGGCCCTAGTGGTGCCACCACCGGCCATGCTTTCAGGGGCTGAATTGGTTGCTCAATTTGGCCCAATTCAGCCCTGTTAAGGGCCCAGTTGGCTCCTAATTAAGTTAGTGGGATTACCTCCTAATCCTAACTTAATTTACGCTCTAAGTATAATAATTAAGACATAATTACAGTACTTCTTGTTCCGGTGCGTCAAATGCTCTTCCGGTGAGCTTCCGACGTATTTTCGGCAAACATCCGACGAACTCTCGGTAATGTTCCGATGAACTCCCGGCAAGCTCCTGGACTTTATGATGATATTCTTGGCAAGTTCTGACGAGCTTCTTTGGCAAGCTCCTGGACTTTTGGTTGGTTCCAAACTCCCAATGAGATCTAGATCTTGACTCCAACACAACACATACTTTATGTCTTACTACTATCGTAGTTAATCCTATACATTTTTTCACAATATATAGATTAGATCAAATAAATTACAATTGACTTTATCATCAAAATCTGAGATTCAACATGCTTTGTGCAAAACCTTCTCCATTTTGTCACAGACTTAGCTGGTTTTGCCTAAGTCGTGTGGTACCCTTGCATGTCCGTCCGCAAAGGTCAGCCTCCCCAAAACCTCCCATATCCCTTAGGACCCACAAAAGAGAGAATGGGTTAGAGAAAACGCCTCATTCGGGATTCACAAGCAAACATTTTCGAAAACACTTTATAGACAATGCAAATTACAAATAGACTACACAAGCTCTGAACAGTTGCATAACAAAGGGTCAAAATGGTCAATTATAAACCGAAAATCTCTCACAAGTGTTCACATGACACAACTTTTATTTACAAGCCTAAAGCGGCCACCAAACCTAACTAAAATAGGACTATTAAGCCTTCGATCGTCCCTTTATATGCTGTGCAAAATATGAACATACTAAAAGACACGGACATACATAAGTATTACATCAAACATCATGTTTCGAAGTTTGTCCGTGACATTCTCCCCCACTTATTCCTTCGACGTCCTCGTCGAACCCTTTGTGAACACTGCAACTCCTCGCCTTTGCTGAGTCTTCAATCTTCTGCTCCATCTACAATGCGCCTCCTAGCTCCCAGTTACTCTCCGCTATTGTTTTTGAGTAGTCGAACCTTTGATCCGCTATGCTACTTTAACTCACCAATGACTCTGACTCTGGTGTGGGGTTGGCTGAGTTGTGTTGATCCTTGTTGATTCCTACGGATCCTCCAAATGAAGGAAAAGACCATCCTTACTATGCTAGTCTCTCAAATGTCTTATGCTACTTGAACTGGGTGGATGCTTGTTGGAGCTTTAACGAGCATCGTCTCGCAAACTTCTGAAGTTTTGGGTCCTTCCTCCATAAAATTTGCCAATTGACTCTTCTTTTACTTAGTTGTCACTTCCAAGTAGGTTCGCATCACTTCCGCTTTCGATTGGCATTTCGTTGGGAAATGAAGCGGACAATCTACTCTCAGTAGCACTGATCACCGTTGGTGAGGATTTGACAACTATTATCTTCCATTATCTTCGAAGGGTCTTTGAACCTGTGCAGAGCTCCTCTGTTGGATAGATAAGAGAATTGGAGTACTCAGTTTCGCCCATTCTCTGAAGGGTTGAGAAGGCAAAGGTTACTTGACTTCACCCGCCTCCTTGAGATTGTACTCCATGCATCGAGCTGGTTATTAGCCTTCGCCTGCTCTTTGCTCACACTTCTGAAGCACTTGAAGTGTTTGCACTCCTTGCATTGAGTTAGCTACTATGATTCACCTTCTCAATGCCATCGAACTTCTGGAATGCAAGAAGTTTTCACCCCAACTTAGAGTAATTCTCTAATAGGTTTGGTCGCCTCTGGGATTGTACTGTCTTCTCCATCAACCCTGCCGCCTACTCCACTGAGTAGCAAAGGTACAGCACCACGTACTGCCTACTTCATTCCTTGGTCGTGCACTCTTGCATGACCCGAAGTCCTTCGACTTCACTGCAATTAGTGTACCATTGTCTGGATCCTGGGCCTCTGCACCTACCAGCATAATTTCCGCTGTGCACCGCTTCCTTCATGACAACTTAAATGGAAATACTATGACATATTCTTCAAGAGTACCCACCTCTACGTCCTCTTGCCCCATGCCAAGGCCTTCTAAACCCAACTTCGCCTCCACAAATTGAGTCGCCTTAGTTCCTCCATCAAATGTTTTTCCGAGATAAGGTGCATGTGCCCAGAAGCTCCCTTCGTCTTTGGCACCATGCAAGATGAGTCCGCTCCATCAGAATGAAGGACCCATGGAACAACATGATCCTACTCTTGTCTCTACAAGAGTTCATGTCCTTGACCTCTGTCCAAGGAAAGCACTATGCCTCTGCTCCATCTTCCATCTTCTATGCTAGCTCCCTTCATGCGGCTTGGGTACTTCGCCAAGTTACACCCAAGTTGCTCCACTCCTCGGTTTTGCATTGAGTTGATGGTGGCCCTCGCGCCCACCATTCCACGGGTCAGCCCTCCCTTAAGTCTGATCTCCATATCGACTCCAAGTGTGCCTTCATTTGTGTTGCTTTGGGTCACTCCCCCACTTGATCTCGCAATGCATCCACCAATGCATTCTCTCGAGCAAGATCATATGACGACTCCTCGCCGCTTGCTCAATCCATTGAGCTTCATGGAGTTGTTGTTTGTTGAGGTACTCCTCCTCAACATATGAGGTTCGTCCCATATGATTCTCCCTCTGGAGAGCCGGGACTTATCCCTCCTGGATAACTGTCCCATTGGAGCAACATCTCTCTTCGTTTCAGAGACCACCATCCCTTTGGACTACTTCGATTTGTTGAACAAACTATGCATTATTTTTCCTCCTACAAATGCACTTGCTAGATTGCGACTCCACTTCAATATAGCCTCCGCTGCACCACTCAAGGCCTAGCAACATGCTGAACTCGTTGCACACTTTAGCCTCCTACGGACGTATCCTTCATATGCCGAAGAGAAAGTTTCAATGCTCCATGGCGCTGAGTTTCGGTCGCCTTGGGATGGCCACAAACATTTCATCGTCCGCATACAAGCCCATGTATGAGTACCGAATTCTTTGAGTTAGCAATTCCCCTCACCTCTGTGAGCTTTGCATAACTCTTTCTATCGCTGAGCAACTCATTCCTCCTTACATGGTCTCATCTTTTACCAAGTGCCTCTCTTGCCTTGAGCATCATCAAGTATAGTTGTCAATGTTGAGCCGTAGCTCAAACTCAGCCATCCTAACCTTTGTGTGCTCCGTATTTTTCCAAGCTTGCCTGTTCTCGTGGTGCCTCTTGCGCGAATGGTTGGCCATTCCTTTGAATACCAATCTCAGATGCTCGCTCCTCCGAGCGACTCCTTTTCCCTACATCTTCATGCCCGTTTTCCCCCAAACGGGCCCTCAATGTAACCCAGCTAGGTCCCCCACGTTTGCATGCTAAGTGTTTCTATGAGTACTTGTCCCGCTCTGATACCATTTATCACAGACTTAGTTGGTTTTGCTTAAGTCGTGCGGCACCCTTGCGTGTCCGTCCGCAAAGGTCAACCTCCCCAAAACCTCTCATGTCCCTTAGGACCCACAAAAGAGAGAATGGGTTAGAGAAAATGCCTCATTTAGGATCCATAAGCAAACATTTCTGAAAACACTTCATAGACAATGCAAATTACAAACAGACTATACAAGCAGTTGCACAATAAAGGGTCAAAATGGTCCATTACAGACTGAAAATCTCTCACAAGTATCAACATGACATAACCTTTATTTACAAGCCTAAAGCGGCCACTAAACCCAACTAAAATGGGACTATTAAGCCTTCGGTCGTCCCTCTACATGTTGTGTAAAGCATGAACATACCAAAAGACATGGACATACATAAGCATTATAGCAAACATCCTGTTTCGAAGTTTGTCCGTGACAATTCGTTGTGTGCAAATCGTTATTACATCGTCCCCATGTTTCCCGTACAGTATCACATGTTTCCTCTTATTGTAAAATTTCATAATTAGTTTTATAAAATTCTAGGAAATATCACCTAATATCGTCAACCATTCGATACCGAGCATGGTCTCATAATCATCAAGAGGGAGGAGGAAGAAATATGCAATTATCTCTTGATCCTGTAGTAACAATTTCACCCGTGGGCACTTATTATCACACTTTAAAATTCATTTGTCGGTGACCTTTAACGTTAAACCTACTGCAATTCTCAATAGGTAAGGCTATATGGATAGCAACCTTGTTATTCATAAAATTATTAATGCTCCCCGTGTCAATCAGAATGGTGATAGGTTGTTGCTTTAGAAGTCCTCCCACTTTCATCATTTGCGGGTTCGCGTAACCGGCAAGGGCATGCATCTTAATATCGACCGGCTACTATTCTTCATCCACGACCTCTTCCTCATGCTCCTGGACCTCCTCCTCTATGTCTTCAAGAGGTTCAATCAATAGGAGGTGGCCCCTTTTGCAGCGATGATCGCGGTTCCATGGCTCGTCGCAATGCCAATAAAGACCCTTTGTTGATCGATCACGTAGTTCTTCTCTTGTCAATTTTTTTGGCAGTGAAGGATGGCTGGGAGCAGAAGGAGGTTTATATGCTGCAGGCCTATGAGAGGTTCTCATCCTCCAAGCATCTTGGTTGAGTCATTCTTCTTGTATTCAGGTGAAAGAAATCACAACTGTCATGGTACGGGGCTGTCGCGCCTTAACCTCCCCTTTTATCTCTGGCTTGAGTCCTTCGATGAATGTTCCTAATAATTGATGGTTAGTCCAATCATGAGCACAATAGGATAGCTTCTTAAGCTTAGTTTGGTACTCTTGAATTGTAGAGGTTTGTCGAATCTTTGCGAGTTAGCCATCGATATTTTGATACTCCGTAGATCCGAAACGATTCAGCAGTACGTTCTTAAATTGATTCCACGTTGGAGCCCCGTGATTATATTCCAGCCAATTGTACTATTTTATAACATCTCCTTCAAGGTGGATGATAGTAATTTTCACCATAGCATCATCCGACGTTCAGTAGTAGCGAAAGTAATGTTCGGCGCATGAAATCCACCCCGCCGAGTCTCCTTCTTCCCATCGTGAGAAGTCTACCCTCATGCATGGCTGAAGCATGTATGAGGGCTGTCCCTCCTTCTTTGGAAGCCTCTCTGAACTCTCTCCTTACTGAAATTTGGTTGGACTCGGCGGTTGTCTAATACTGAATTCTGTAAACAAAGCGTGCAATTTGTCCTATAAGCACAATTCAAGCTGCGATTCAATTCGAGAATCTCATGCTTCAAATTTGGCATCAATTGGATCTTGAGAAACCATAGCATATGCCTATAGATCAGAGATGTCGCTACCTTTTTTCTATTGACGGGTTAATGACATGGGGTGGTGGAAGGTTCGAAAAAATTGAGGATCACGGAAAGGTACTGCAGCATATTTTTACATCTAAATTGTAGAGTTTGGACATAAAAAGTTAGTGGTTTATATTGAGAATTTTTTGATGAAACTAAAGAAAAATCTACTATTAGGAAGTGTTAAAGTTATCGTAAAAATTTCATAGAGATTTGGACAGAAAAAACACAGTAGCAAGATCAAACAATTTGTGCTATGCAGTTGGAATTCTATAGTGCATCTAGCAGATTGGACGTAAAAGATCAGTGGTTTATATTAGGTATTTTTTGACAAAACCAAAGGAAAATCTAATGTTAGGAAGTTTCAAAGCTATTGTAAAAATTTTGTAGAGATTTGGATAGAAAAAATATAGTAGTAAGATCAAAAAATCTGTGCTATGCGGTTGGAATTCTGTAGTGCATCTAGTAGTTTGGACATAAAAGATTAGTAGTTTATATTAGGAATTTTTGTATGAAACAAAAGGAAAATCTACTGTTATAAGTGTTAAAGCTGTCATAAAAAATTCATGGAGATTTAGATAGAAAAAATACAGTAGCAAGATCAAACAAAATATGCTATGCAGTTGGAATTTTGTAGCGCATCTTTCATCGTAGAGATATAAACTTTACGACGAAAAGTTTATGCATCAATATAGGAATGATTTTTTTAGAGTTTTGAATAAGGATAACTAAATTGCAGTAGTAATAAGGTAGGAAACCAGAACCTATTGTAATTCACGGGGAGATCAAAAGATGATCCCGGTGGTGGAGATGACAATGGAATTCAACGACGATCTTTTAATCAATTGTGGGAATTGCTTTGGGCAACTGTGGAGGGCTGATGGATGGTTGTGGAAAGGCAGCAAGATGCCAAGAATACTGTTTTGATACCAAGTGGTAGAATCCTAGCGGTTCTAAGCTTGGGGTTGATCTCTTTAGGGGATCGACCTCCTTGGAACTCTATAGGGGTTCCTTCCTCCAAGTTGCTGCTCAAAAGCTGCTAAGAAGATTCATCTATTGCTTGTCGAAAGAGAATGAATACAAGACTATTTATAGGGCTTCTAAACCGTAACTCCTAATAGGACTCCTACTTCTAACCAACTCCTAATAAGACTTATACTCTAAGAAGCAACCTCCCAACTAACCCTAACCCTAGCCGGCCTCTTCACCTCTTTAATAGGGGTCGGCTAGGTAGGTTTTACATGAATACCCCTTTTAATAAAATTCAATTAGGACTCTCCTAGCTAGAGTTCTAACAATTTATAATTTGTTGCAGGTTCTAGCAAAACCTAGGAGATTGGCGAGAAACGAGATCGACCTAAAGATGGGCAATGGAGCAAAAGTTGCTGCAGTAACTGTTGGCGAGGTCACCCTACATTTGCTTGGTGGAGCTATTATTGCATTGGATACATGTTATTTTGTTCCTTCTATTATCAAAAATATTATTTCCATTTCATGTTTGATAGTTAGTGGAAATAAATTAGTTTTTGAAAACAATGGTTGTTTAATAATATTAAATGATGACATCATCATGAGAGGAATATTGTATAATGATTTGTTTATACTAGACACTGCTCCACATATCATGAATGTAAGTGTGTCTAAGAGGAAACGAGATGAGGTGAATAGTGCATACATTTGGCAAGGTATTGTAGGCTAGGTCACATCCATAAGGGAAAGATTTGAAAGTTGCTAAAGGATGGATATCTAGATCCATTCGACTATGAGTCATATGCAACTTACAAGCCTTGCCTTCATGGAAAATTGACCAACTCTCGTTTTATTGGAACTAGGGAGAGAGCTATTGAGCTATTGGAACTCATTCTTAGTGATGTATGTGGACCCATGTCAACTCATACCATCGGTGGTTACTCATACTTTATTACTTTTATTGATGATTTCTCAAGGTATAGACATGTGTACTTGATGAAATATAAGTCTGAGGCCTTTGAAAAATTCAAAAAGTATAAGAATGAAGTGGAGAACTAGGCTGGAAAGAGTGTCAAGACTCTTCGATCAGATCGAGGATGTGAGTACTTGAGTATAGAGTTCACCTAGTTCCCTAAGAATCATTGAATCCTATCCCAATGGGTATCTCCTTATATACCTCAACTCAATGGTGTATCTGAAAAGAGAAATTGTATACTATTGGACATGGTGTGGTCCATGATAAGCTTCGGCGACCTACCTATCTCATTCTAGGGATACACCCTAGAGACCGCAGCTTACTGTTAGGACTCCAGCTACGAGAGTCCTAATTGAGAGGGCATGAATGTAAAACCTACCTAAGTCGACCCCTATTAAAGAGGTGAAGAGGCCGGCTAGGGTTAGGAAGTTGTTTCTTAGAGATGAATTAGGAGTTGTAAAGGAATAGAAGTCTTGAGTAGAAGTCCTATTAGGAGTTGGTTAGAAGTAGAAGTCTTGAGTAGGAGTCCTATTAGGAGTTAGGGTTTAGAAACCCTATAAATAGTCATGTATTCCTCTTCTTTTGATAAGTAATAGATGAATCTTTTCTGCAGCCTTTGAGCAGTAACTTGGAGGGAGGAACCCCTATAGAGTTCCAAGGAGGTCGATCCCCTAAAAAGATCAACCCCAAGTTTAGAATCTGCAAGGGTTCTATCACCTGGTATCAGAGCAGTGTTCTTGGCATCTCGTTGCCCTTCCACAGCCATCCATCAACCCTCCACAACCGCCTAACGCAATTCCCACAATTACTTAAGAGATCGTTGCCAAATTTCGTCGTCATCTCCACCACCACGGATCATCCTTTGATCTCCCCGTGAATTGCAACAGGTTCTGGTTTTCTACCTTACTGCTGCTGCAATTTAGTTATCCTTATTTGAAAATCTCAAAAAAATTATTCCTATATTTCTGCATAAACTTTTCGTCATAAAGTTTTCATCTCTACGACGAAAGATATATTGCAGAATTCCAACCGTATAGCACCGTCTGTTTGATCTTGCTACTGTGTTTTTTCTATCCAAATATCTATGAAATTTTTATGACATTTTTGACATTTCCTAATAGCAGATTTCCTTTGGTTTTGTCAAAAAATTCTCAATATAAACCATTGATATTTTACGTCTAATCTGCTATACTTGAAAATCTGCACTGTAAAATTTCAACCGCATAGCACTGTTTATTTGATCTTGATACTACGTTGTTTCTATCCAAATCTCTATGAAATTTTTATGATAGCTTTGACACTTCCTAATAGTGGAATTCCCTTCGGTTTCATAAAAAAAATTCTCAATATAAACCACTGATCTTTTACGTCCAATCTGCTATACTTAAAAATCTGTGCTGCAGAAAATTTCAGCCACATATTGTTGCCTTAACCTATCTATTTGCAATCTTTTTTTAATTAAATTTCTTATACACTTCATAGATCATCTTGGCTTCCATCTAAGATTGATCTATTGAGGAATTCATCTCTAAAAACGATTTTGTGTTGCTGCAAATTTTTATCGTAAACTACTAAAATTTTTCGACGAGAATTCTGCTATCACAATTTGCACCAATTTCCTTGCTGTTATACTGCCGAAATTTTCTTGATTAAATTAGTCATCCTTGCTGTCATATAAACTGTGATTTTACTATCAATTCCCTCCTCAATTCTCTCAAGTTTTTGGTGGAAATTACGTCGAGAAACTGCTGTTTCTTCGATGACAATTTTGCTCTTACAAGACAGCACATACTTGCTGCAACTTCCACTGATTTCTATCAAACCTTTGCTGCCATCTACCACAGATCCAAAACTTTCATCCACAGCCCTAAAACTTTACCAAACTACACCCTCAAACTGTACCCAAAATAGCCACAAAACAAGCCTAAACCGTAGCCTACATCCACCAATCCACCAACCCTTTCGACCATCACCTCTCTCAACCAATACATGCCTTTAACCCGACAACAAAAGAGAGATCTTAACATCACAGATTTGGTGGCATATACTATGGCATCTGAGGAGATAATCAATGCTAAATTTGAAGCCTTCGAGGCGCGAATGGAGGATAAGATTCGGACGCTCTTTACCGAACTTAGATTGGACCGACCACTATGCCCGAAGAAATCACATCAAGGAGAGAGCTTTGCCCAATCGCACCAAGCCCGAAGATATAACTTCTAAGAGAGGGGAAGCTCTATGACTGACCCTAACTATCTATGCATGAGAGTGGACTTCCCTAGATGGGAAGAAGGAGACCTGATTGGTTGGATCTCGTGCGCGGAGCGATATTTTCGGTACCACAAAACCGCAGATGCATCTATAGTGAAAATTGTAGCTATACATCTTGAAGGGGATGCTATACAGTGGTTTGACTGATTAGAACATACTTATGGAGTCCTTTCATGGTGACAATTCAAAGAAGGACTGCTAATCCACTTCAAACAAACCAATTACGAGAATATTGACGGACAACTAGCAAAGATCCGACAATACTCTAGCATTCAGGAGTACCAAACCAGGTTTAAAAGGTTATCTAATCAAACTCATGATTGGTCTCAAAAACAACTATTGAGGACCTTCATTGAGGGCTTGAAGCTGGAGATCCGAGGAGAAGTTAAAGCGCGACAACCATATACGCTTATGGCAGCCATCTCTTTCGCACGACATCAAGAGGAGGAATTGAACCATGAAGCTCAGAGGACTAAGGTCGCTCCTCAACCAGTAATATTGAAGCCCTCAGCCCCCCCTACTATCGACCAAGTCCCTACACCAAAGAGGTTAACAAGAGAAGAGCTTCGGGAGCGATATGCGTAGGGGTTATGTTGGCATTGCGATGAGCCGTGGAGCCATGAACATCGCTATAGTAAAGGGAGACTTCTTATGATTGAACCAATAGAAGAAGAGGTCATTGAACATCCAGAAGAGAGCCTTCAATGTGAAGAAGAAGATGCAGAAGAAGAGCCACAACCGACCGAAGTTACGGTACATGCACTAGCCGGGTACTCAAACCCGCAAACGATGAAAGTTGGAGGCCTTCTCAAACAACAATCGATCACTGTTCTTATCAACACGGGCAGTACTAATAACTTTCTAAACAGTAAGGTTACTATCCAAATGGCTTTACCTATCGAGAATTGCAGCAGGTTTGACGTTAAGGTCGCCGATGGATGGATTTTGAAGTATGATCGTAGGCGCCCACAAGTAAAACTGTTACTGATCATGAGGCCTTACCAAGAGATAATTACATATTTCTTCCTTCTCCCTCTTGATGATCATGAGGCCATGCTCAAAATTAAATGGTTGACGACATTAGGTGATATTTCTTGGAATTTTATGAAACTAATTATGAAATTTTACAATAAGGAGAAGCAGGTGATACTGAATGGGAAACGTGGGGGCGACGTAACGATGATTTGCACACAACAAATGAAGAAGGTTTTGCATAAAGCATACAGCAGCTTTTTGGTACAACTTGAGCAGCAAACTAAGCTTTTTGGTACAACTTGAGCAGCAAACTAAGGGAGAGCCAATAGAATTTGAAGATCCAAACCTACTTCCTTTGCTTGCTGAATTTTCAGATACATTTGACGAACCGCACAACCTATCTCTTACCCGTCGACATGATCATTATACAACGATTCTTTCAGGCAAACCTCTAGCAAATACTCGGCTATATCAATATCTACATCTCCAGAAGGATGAAATAGAAAGGATTGTAAAAGAGATGCTCGAAATAGGAGTTATTCGGCCAAGTTGCAACCTTTACTCTTCACCGGTGCTACCTATACGCAAGAAGGACGGAACATGGCGAATATGCGTTGATTACCGAGCTCTCAATGGCATAACCATCAAGGACAAATACCTTATTCCAATAGCAGATGAATTTCTAGATGAAAGGGAGTGCAAATCTTCATAAAGCTGGACCTTTGATCCGGGTATCATCAAATACGAGTGTGCGAAGAAGATATACCGAAAACCACCTTTTGAACACACAACAACCACTACGAATTTTTGCTTTCTTCAATAGAAGGTAGAATATCTTGGGCATATCATATCAGAAGAAGGTGTGGCCGTGGACCCCTTCAAAATTGGAGCAATGCAAAACTGGCTATCCCCGAGAAACATAAAATTGCTACATGGCTTTTTGGGTTTAACAAGCTACTACCGCAAGTTCATGAAAAACTATGGAAAGATCAGTGCACCACTTACTTCCTTACTGGAAAAAGATGTCTTCCAATGCTTGGACAGAGCCTCCGCTGCCTTCGACAAACTTAAGGTAACCATGATGACGACGTCGGTGCTAACACTACCAGATTTCAACCGACCCTTCATTATTGAGGCCGACGCATCTGTAGTCGGAATTGGAGCCATTCTCATGCAAGATGGTCGACCACTCGCATACACTAGCAAGGCATTATCTCCCTCCCATCAAAACAAGTCAACATATGATAAGGAGATGCTCGCCATTGTGCGCGCAGTAACGAGGTGGAGACCCTACTTGATTGGTCGACGATTTCAAATTAAAACCGACCATAAAAGTCTCAAGTACTTTTTGGAGCGAAAGATATCATCCCCTGAGCAGCAAAAATGGGTAACAAAACTTCTTGGATTTGATTATGAAATAACCTACAAAAGGGGGAAAGAGAATGTTCTTGCAGATGCGCTTTCGTAACTACCCGAGCAAGCTGAAGTTTCGGCCATTTCACTTCCGACCAGCGACTTCCTTAAAGATATTAAGATGGAATGGCATGAAGATTCAGAGACTAGTAAGATTATAAAAAAATTGGAGGAAGCACCAAGCTCCGTGGCTCATTACAATTGGGACTCAAAAGAATTATACTATAAGGGACACATTGTGCTTATGATAAATTCTACTTGCATCTTCACGCGTAGATTTTGAACAAAGTTATTCCATATGCAGGGTACTAAATTGAAAAGGAGTACGACATATCACCCACAAATCAATGGCCAGACAAAAGTTGTAAATAGGTGCTTAGAGACAGCCCAAAGTCACCCACCAAATATGACTATCCAAGGAGAACTCCAGACCCAGCCAAGTGCCATTATTGATGGACGGATTGTGACTCAACGACGACGACCCACTACTAAAGTGCTAATACAATAGGTGAACCTACCAACAGAAGATGCCACTTGGGAGAACTATGACGACTTGAAGATCAAATTCCCAAAATTCATGAATCGTTAGCCTCGAGGAAAAGACTGATTTGAAGATGACGAGTCTGTTAGGACTCCAGCTAGGAGAGTCCTAATTGAGAGGGACATTAATGTAAAACCTACCTAAGCCGACCCCTATTAAAGAGGTGAAGAGGCCGGCTAGGGTTAGGAGGTTGTTTCTTAGAGATAAATTAGGAGTTGTAAAGGAATAGAAGTCTTGAGTAGAAGTTCAATTAGGAGTTGGTTAGAAGTAGGAGTCCTCTTAGGAGTTAGGGTTTAGAAACCCTATAAATAGCCATGTATTCCTCCTCTTTTGATTGTTGAATCTCGTATTTTGATGATGAAACTACTTGATATATGTTTTGTTAGGATCGAGAGCACTAAGAGGGGGGGGGGTGAATTAGTGCAGCGGAAAACTTTCTGCGATTAAAATCGAAAGCTGCGTTCGAACAATAAAAACGATTTCTATGTAAAATCCGATTCTAAGCAAGATGATATTAAAGTTAATCTATGCAGGGAGTTTGCAGCTATGATGAAAACCAGAATATAGGCACAAGCTGAAATCCGACGTTCGTACGAAGAAACTGATTTACGTCTAAGTGCTGATTCGTAAATCACTTGATTAGGCAAGATGCAGTTTAAGCAAGAGTATGAAGGCAGTTTGCAGTTATGGTAAAGCTCAAAACGTAAACGCAATCTGTAATATGATGATCGTACGAAAAAGCAGATTTACGTCTAAACGTTAATTCGGAAAGTAAAAGGTTTGAAACCCGATCATAAAAGCGCAGAAGGCAGTAAGCTTCAGAGGAGGTTTACAGTAAAGATAATATGCTCAAAGTAAATGCAAACCGAGATTTACAGTGGTTCGGTCAATCTTGACCTACTCCACTTTTGGCTTCCTCCACCGACGAGGTCACCGACGTCAACTAGAGGCCTTCCTTCAATAGGCGAAGGCCAACCACCCTTTTACAATTTCACTCCTTTTGACGGGCTTAGGAGACAACCCTTACAGAAATTTTCTCTCCTCTCTTTACAACTCAAAACTTGAAGAACAGAGGGAGGAGAACTTTTGGCCTTTACAACAATTTTGAGCTCTAAGAATCACAGAAAGATGTCAAGATTTCGAGTGTTAGTTGCTTCCTTTCAGTGCTAAATGGGTGGGGTATTTATAGGCCCCAACCCAGTTCAAATTTGGAGCTCAAAACTGTCAATTCCCGGAATTCCTAGATCAGGCGGTTGCACCTCCTGACTAGGGCGGTTGCACCGCCTGGCAGAGCTCGAAGACTGAGCCTTTGGGCGGTGCCACCTCTGTTAGGGGCGGTTGCACCTCTCTGCCAGAGCTCGAAGACCGAGCTCAGGCGGTTGCACTTCCTGACTGGGGCGGTTACACCGCCTGCCAGAGCTCGAAGACCGAGCTCAAGCGGTGCTACCTCCTGTCAGGAGAGGTTGCACCGCCCAGTCTCGCTTGGAGACTGAGCCCAGGCGGTTGCACCTCCTGGCTGGGGCGGTTGCACCGCCCAGTCTCCTTGGGAGACTTAGCCCAGGCGGTTGCACCTCCTGGCTTGGGCGGTTGCACCTCCTACAGTAATCAGGGTCCGAATGGGTAGATCCATTCGGCCCAAATTGGGTCTTTCAAGGGCCCAATTGCCCCAAGATTAAGCCAATGGGATCACCTCCCATTACCAACTTAATCATTGCGCTAACTACGATAAATCCTAAGACAATTTCTGCAGCTTGCTCCGGTGCGTCAATCGCATCTTCCGACGAGTTTCCGGCGAACTTCCATCGATCATCCGATGAACCCTCGGTGATTCTCCTGCGGACTTCCGGCAAACTCCTAGACTTGCGACGATACACTTGGCGAGTTCCGACGAGCTTCTTTGGTAAGCTTATGGACTTCTCGGATTTGTTCCTGCAGAACCTCCGACGATAGTCCGAACTTCCGTCGAGCTCTCGAACTCCCAACGTGATCATTGTCATGACTCCGGCGCAACTCCTGCTGCATGTCTTACTTTCATCGTAGTTAATCCTGCACACTTATCTCAACAAATAGGTTAGACAACAAATGACAATTGACTTCATCATCAAAATCCGAGATTCAACAATCTCCCCCTTTTTGATGATGACAATCAATTGATAATGGAGTTAACCTTAACTCCCCTGTCTACATGCCATACTTGAGATAAGTCATTCTTGAATTCAAGACCTAAGAATTCAAGTGACATCTCTGAAGATGATGTCAATACTTGACATTCATTCTTACATAACAATTTTGAATGATGGTAATTGTAACAATTCATCATATTGTAAGATATCAACATGTAAAGCTGTGAAGTAAGATTTTGATATCATTGGCATCAGTGTTTATAGCATATTCTATATATGGCATCTGGTCATATATCTCTTGATGATGCAGGCATGGCATAATCATAGCATCAGTGTTTATAGCATCAAATCAATTCATATATTTCTCCCCTTTTGGCATCAACAAAAAGCATAATAGATGTGATACCAGGAGAACAATATAAGCATATAAAGGAAGGCATGATACGTATAATGCTTTGAATACTTCTTCTCCCCTTTTATGTTATAATCCTTTGTGCATGAAGGAGGAAAGTCATTTTATCAAATCCATTTCAGAAAAAATATTTTTCAAAAGAGTGTGTTTGATTTTTGTCATTCCAACTGTTAAGCGAATCCGAAAATGAGATGAATTCTTTCATGCATTCGGACAAGATTATGCTACAGTTTTTCAAAAATCAAAACATTTCAACACATGGCAATCAAGTGATTCAATAAAGTCCGAAAAATAATTTTGACTAGTTTATTTATTCGGACACATCAACATTCCTAATCCTCTTCTTATGAAATCAAATTGTTCTTCACTTAGAGGTTTTGTAAAAATGTCAGCTAGTTGATGTTTAGTATCAATGAACTCTATGGTTACGTCATGATTAGTAACATGATCTCGCATAAAGTGATGTCTAATATCAATGTGTTTTGTTCTTGAGTGTTGTATAGGATTCTTAGTCAAGCATATTGCACTTGTGTTATCACATTTAATGGGAATATTCTTAAGATTAACTTTGTAATCTTCTAAGGTGTTTTTCATCCATACAACTTGGGCACAGCATGCACTTGCTGCAATATATTCAGCTTCGGTTGTTGATAGTGCAACCGAGTTTTGTTTCTAAGATGACCAGGAAACAAGGGCATGTCCTAAAAATTGACATGATCCTGATGTGCTTTTTCTATCTAGTTTACAGCCAGCAAAGTCCACATCAGCATAAGCAATTAACTCAAAATTCTTTGATTTTGGGTACCATAATCCTAGATTTGTGGTACCATTAAGATATCTAAGTATTCTTTTAACTGCTTTGAGATGAGATATCTTAGGGTTTGATTGAAATCTAGCGCAAAGTCCTACACTGAACATGATGTCTGGTCTGGTTGCAGTGAGGTAAAGTAAACTTCCTATCATACGCCTATAAGTTTTTTGATCGAAGCTTTCTCCACTTTCATCAATTTCTAACTTAGTAGAGGTGCTCATAGGAGTGTTAATAGCCTTTGAGTTGTTCATATTAAACTTTTTTAATAAATTCATAGCATATTTAGTTTGACTAATAAAGATGCCATTGCTTAGTTGTTTGATTTGCAAGCCTAAGAAGAATGTTAATTCTCCCATTAAGCTCATTTCGAATTCAAGACTCATAGTTTTAGCAAAAGATTCACAAAGAGATTCATTCGTAGAGCCAAAGATAATATCATCAACATAAATCTGGACAATGAGAAAATTATTTTCAAAATTCTTGATGAACAATGTATTATCAACCTTGCCTTTTGTGAAATTATTTTCGATAAGAAAAGAACTAAGTCTCTCATACCAAGCCCTTGGGGCTTGTTTTAAACCATAGAGAGCTTTAGTTAATCTAAACACATGATTAGGGAGGCTATTATTTTCAAATCCAGGAGGTTGTTCAACATAAACTTCTTCGGAGATAAAGCCATTTAGAAAAGCGCTTTTAACATCCATTTGAAATAGCTTAAAATTATTACTACTAGCGTAGGCAAGGAGCATCCTTATGGCTTCCAATCGAGCCACAGGAGCGAAGGTTTCTTCGTAATCGATACATTCTTCTTGGTTGAAACCTTTGGCCACTAATCTAGCCTTGTTTCTAACCACGATACCATTTTCATCTTGCTTGTTTCTGAAGACCCATTTAGTACCAATAACTAAATGGTCATTTGGCCTAGGAACAAGCTTCCACACCCCATTTCTCTCAAATTGATTCAATTCATCTTGCATTGCGATAATCCATGAATCATCTTTCATGGCTTTGTCAACACATTTGGGTTCAATTTGGGAGAGAAAGGCGGCGTTCGCACAAAAATTTTTAAGAGAAGATCGTGTTTGAACCCCCTTTGATGTGTCTCCTAAAATTAGCTCCTTGGGATGAGCATCTACATACTTCCAATCCTTGGGTAAGGATGTTTCGGAAGTGGATGCATCCAAGTTGCTAGTTGGAGAAGGGGTTTCATTTAAATTCAAGGAATCAAAATTAACATCATCATCAAAATCATTTTTCCTAATTTCGGAAATCTCATTGAAAACAACATGAATGGATTCTTCGATAATTAAGGTTCTTTTATTGAAGATACGAAAGGCTTTAGAAACCGAAGAATAACCAAGAAAGATTCCTTCATCGGATTTAGCATCAAATTTTCCTAGGTTATCCTTTTCATTCAAGATAAAACATTTACACCCAAAGACTTTAAAATATGAAACATTGGGTTTCTTGTTGTTCCATAACTCATAGGGAGTTTTGGTTAGTAGGGGTCTTACTAGAACTCTATTCAAAATATAGCATGTGGTATTTATGGCTTCGGCCCAAAAATATTTGGGTAGGTTGTGTTCATTCAACATGGTTCTTGCCATTTCTTGTAAATTTCGATTTTTTCTTTCTACTACTCCATTTTGTCGAGGATTTCTAGGAGTAGAGAAATTATGGTTGTATCCATTGAGTTCACAAAATTCCTGGAAATCATGGTTTTGAAATTCACCACCATGATCACTTCTAATTGACGAAATCATAGAACCTTTCTCATTCTGAACAAGTTTACAAAACTTGGTAAAATATCTAAGGCAATCACTTTTCTGTTTTAAGAAGTAAGTCCATGTGTATCTACTATAGTCATCCACAATAACGAAAGCATATTTGCTATCTCCTAGGCTTGATGTGGAGATTGGTCCGAACAAGTCCATATGGATCAATTGTAAGGGCCTAGAGGTGCTTACTTGATTCTTAGATTTGAAACTACCCTTAATTTGTTTACTTAATTAGCAAGCATCACATACATTATCTTTAATAAACTTGATACGAGGAATTCCTCTTACAAGTTCTTTAGATGATATTTGAGTGATTAGTTTCATGCTAGCATGACCTAATCTTCTATGCCATAGCCAAGCATCCTCATTCAAAACCGAAAAACATATTTCATTACACAAATCATTGATGTCAATAGTGTATACGTTATTTTGTTTTAATGCAATCATAAACATGTTTTTGTGTGGTTTTTCAATGATGCAAGCATTAGATTTGAATCTGACAATGTATCCTTTATCACATAATTGACTAATGCTCAAGAGGTTATGTTTTAAGCCATCAACTAACAAAACATCTTCAATAAGGAAGTTGGATTTGTTACCTATGGTTCCTTTGCCAACGATTTTACCCTTGTTGTTGTCTCCGAAGGTGACATAGCCTTCGTCTATGCTAGTGAGTTTAGAGAATTGAGATGGATCTTCGGTCATATGCCTTGAGCATCCACTATCAAGGTACCATCTCTTGCTCCTAGCTTGCGATGGTATAGGTTTCTATAAGAAAGGATGATTTTTAGGTACCCATTTGCTTTTGGGTGCCTCAATGATAGATCTACATTGTTTATCATGTTGCATAGAGTTTATCATGGTTCCTTTAGGAACCCAAATCAATTTGTTTGGACAAATTTTCTTGAATGGACAATAATGCGTCTTGTGTCCAAATTTGCAACAAAAGTTGCATTTGTTTTGGTGTTGAACATGTAGGATGGGGCCTTTTATGAAGGTGGTTGGATTTTGGTGAGGACTTCTCACAAATCCAATTCCACTTCTTTTGGGAACGTGACCCTTGTTTGCGAGGATCATGTTCAGTGATTTGCTACCAACCTCAAATTTCTTTAAGGTATCCTTAAGTAGCAAGTTTTCCATTTGGAAAGTTTCTAGATCATGACATTTGATGCATGAATTTAAACTATCATGATATTCAGTTTTTAACTTATCAAAGTCACAAGTAAGACTATCATGCTCCTTTTTTAGCAATTTGTATTTTCTATCAATAATTTTGCATTCATCAAGTCATTGAAGGCATTTAATAATTCATCGAAATATATATCTGCATCTATTAAATTCATTACCTCTTCTCCGATGGCCATTAAGGCGTAATGAGCAACTTGCTCGGTGTTGGACTCCTCTTCTTCGGACGTGCTCGAATCATCCCATGTTGCTTTGAGCGCCTTCTTCTTTGTTGTTCTCTTTTTGACTTGGGGACAATCACTCTTGTAGTGTCTCGGCTTTTTGCACTCATAGCAAATAACTTGGTCCTTCTTGGGTTCAAGTTTATTTTTAGTGTCATTCTTAAACTTGTTTCTTTTAATGAATTTTTTAAATTTTCTTGTTAGAAGTGCCAAGTCATCGTCACAGTCCTCATCACTTGAGTTTTCTTTCAAGTGGTCTTCCAAAGTTCTAAGTGTCATATCCTTCCTGTTCTTTGGAAGGATGTCTTCTTGCTTTTCATGAGCTTTGCAAGTCATCTCGTAGGTCATTAATGACCCAATTAGTTCTTCAAGAGGGAAGTTGTTTAGATCTTTCGCCTCTTGAATAGCAGTGACTTTAGGATCCCAACTCTTAGGAAGGGATCTTAGAATCTTATTTACGAGCTCAAAATCCGAAAAAAATTTTCCGAGTCCTTTTAGACCGTTGATGACATCCGTGAAACGGGTAAACATGTCGCCAATAGTCTCATTCGGTTTCATCCGGAAAAGTTCAAAAGAGTGTAACAAAAGATTGATTTTTGACTCTTTCACTCTACTTGTGCCTTCATGAGTCACTTCGAGTGTGTGCCAAATATCAAATGCGGTTTCACAAATCGAAACACGATTAAACTCGTTTTTATCAAGTGCACAAAATAAGGCATTCATAGCCTTTGCATTAAGAGCGAAAGCCTTCTTCTCCAAATCATTCCAATCGATCATTGGAAGAGAAGACTTTGAAAAACCGTTTTCGATAAGATTCCAAAGTTCAAAATCTATAAAAATAAGAAAGATCCTCATTCGGGTCTTCCAATAGGTGTAGTCCGTCCCATTGAACATGGGTGGACATGTAATAGAATGGCCCTCTTGGTTTCCGACGTAAGCCATCTCTCTAGGGTTTTAATCCGTTTGAGAGTTAACCCCGCTCTGATACCAATTGTTAGGATCGAGAGCACTAAGAAGGGGGGGGGGGGGGTGAATTAGTACAGCAGAAAACTTTCTGCGATTAAAATCGAAAGCTGCGTTCGAACGATAAAAACTATTTCTGTGTAAAATCCGATTCTAAGCAAGATGATATTAAAGTTAATCTATGCAGGGAGTTTGCAGCTATGATGAAAACCAGAATATAGGCGCAAGCTGAAATCCGACGTTCGTACGAAGAAACTGATTTACGTCTAAGTGCTAATTCGTAAATCACTTGATTAGGCAAGATGTAGTTTAAGCAAGAGTATGAAGGCAGTTTGCAGTTATGGTAAAGCTCAAAACGTAAACGCAATCTGTAATATGATGATCGTACGAAAAAGCAGATTTACGTCTAAACGCTAATTCGGAAAGTAAAAGGTTTGAAACCTGATCGTAAAAGCGCAGAAGGCAGTAAGCTTCAGAGTAGGTTTGCAGTAAAGATAATATGCTCAAAGTAAATGCAAACCGAGATTTAGAGTGGTTCGGTCAATCTTGACCTACTCCACTTTTGGCTTCCTCCACCAACGAGGTCACCGACGTCAACTAGAGGCCTTCCTTCAAAAGGCGAAGGCCAACCACCCTTTTACAGTTTCACTCCTTTTGACGGGCTTAGGAGACAACCCTTACAGAAATTTTCTCTCCTCTCTTTACAACTCAAAACTTGAAGAACATAGGGAGGAGAACTTTTGGCCTTTACAACAATTTTGAGCTCTAAGAATCACAGAAAGATGTCAAGATTTCGAGTGTTAGTTGCTTCCTTTCAGTGTTGAATGGGTGGGGTATTTACAGGCCCCAACCCAGTTCAAATTTGGAGCTCACAACTGTCAATTCCCGGAATTTCGGGATTAGGCAGTTGCACCTCCTGACTGGGGCGGTTGCACCACCTGGCAGAGCTCGAAGACTGAGCCTCTGGGCGGTGCCACCTCTGTCAGGGGCGGTTGCACCTCTGCCAAAGCTCGAAGACTGAGCTCAGGCGGTTGCACCTCTTGACTGGGGCGGTTGCACCGCTTGCCAGAGCTCGAAGACCAAGCTCAGGCGGTGCTACCTCCTGTCAGGAGAGGTTGCACCGCCCAGTCTCGCTTGGAGACTGAGCCCAGGCGGTTGCACCTCCTGGCTGGGGCGGTTGCACCGCCCAGTCTCCCTGGGAGACTTAGCCCAGGCGGTTGCACTTCCTGGCTTGGGCGGTTGCACCTCGTACAGTAATCAGGGTCCGAATGGGTAGATCCATTCGACCCAAATTGGGTCTTTCAGGGGCCTAATTGCCCCAAGATTAAGCCAATGGGATCACCTCCCATTACCAACTTAATCATTGCGCTAACTACGATAAATCCTAAGAAAATTTCTGCAGCTTGCTCCGGTGCGTCAATCGCATCTTCCGGCGAGTTTCCGGCGAACTTCCGTCGATCATCCGATGAACCCTCGGTGATTCTCCTTCGGACTTCCGGCAAACTCCTGGACTTGCGACGATACAGTTGGCGAGTTCCGACGAGCTTCTTTGGCAAGCTTATGGACTTCTCGGATTTGTTCCTACAGAACCTCCGACGACAGTCTGAACTTCCGTCGAGCTCTCGAACTCCCAACGTGATCATTGTCATGACTCCGGCGCAACTCCTGCTGCATGTCTTACTTTCATCGTAGTTAATCCTGCACACTTATCTCAACATATAGGTTAGACAACAAATGACAATTGACTTCATTATCAAAATCCGAGATTCAACATGTTTATGATTTAATCTGCGTTTTGAGTGACGCAGGATGCTTCGATCAGGATGAGACAATTTAAAGCAGGAAAATCATGTTGTGCCGGAGGAACATGTCAGAAGATTGGACGATGGGCCGATGGATCGGTCGACGTATCGACAGAAGGCTTCAGGCCGTGGACTTGGGCATGTTGAATCTCGGATTTTGATGATGAAGTCAATTATCATTTGTTGTCTAATCTATGTGTTGAGATAAGTGTGCAGGATTAACTACGATGAAAGTTAGACAAGCAGCAGGAGTTGCGCCGGAGCCAAGTTCATGATCACGTTGGGAGTTCGAGAGTTCGACGGAAGTTCGGACGGTCGTCGGAGGTTCTGCGAGAACAGATCCGAGAAGTCCAGAAGCTTGCCAAGCGAAGCTCGTCGGAACTCGCCAACTGGATCGTCGCAAAGTCCAGGAGTTTGCCGGAAGTCCGCAGGAGCTGTTGAATCTCGGATTTTGATGATGAAGTCAATTGTCATTTGTTGTCTAATCTATGTGTTGAGATAAGTGTGCAGGATTAACTACGATGAAAGATAGACAAGCTGCAGGAGTTGCGCCGGAGTCAAGTTCATGATCACGTTGGGAGTTCGAGAGTTCGACGGAAGTTCGGACGGTCGTCGGAGGTTCTGCGAGAACAGATCCGAGAAGTCTAGAAGCTTGCCAAGCGAAGCTCGTCGGAACTTGCCAAGTGGATCTTCGCAAAGTCCAGGAGTTTGCCGGAAGTCCGCAGGAGCATCACCGAGGGTTCATCGGATGATCGACGGAAGTTCGCCGAAAACTCGCCGGAAGGAGCGATTGACGCACCGAAGCAAAGCTGTAGAAGTTGTCTTAGATTTAATCGTAGTTAGCACGTTGATTAAGTTGGAAAATGGGAGGTGATCCCATTGGCTTAATCTTGGGGCAATTGGGCCCCTGAAAGACTGAAATTGGGCCGAATGGAATGAACCATTCGGACCCTGATTGCACCAGGAGGTGCAACCGCCTAGGCCAGGAGGTGGCACCGCCTGGGCTAGGCTTTCCAGCGAGACTGGGCGGTGCAACCTCCCCAGCCGGGAGGTGGCACCGCCTGAGCTCAGTCTTCGAGCTAGACTGGGCGGTGCAACCTCCCTGACAGAGAGGTGGCACCGCCTGAGCTCGGTCTTCGAGCTCTGCCAGGCGGTGCAACCTCTCCAGTCAAGAGGTGCAACCGCCTGATCCCGGAATTCCGGGATTTGATCGTTTTGAGCTCGAAATTTGAATTGGGTTGGGGCCTATAAATACCCCACCCATTCAGCACTGAAAAGATATAGACCTACACCGAAATCTTGATCTTTTCTGTGATTCTAAGAGCTCAAAAGTGTTGTAAAGCCTTTAAGTCTCCTCCTTCTGTTCTTCAAGTTTTCAGTTGTAAAGTGAGGAGAGAAAGGTCTGTAAAGGTTGTCTCCTGAGCCTGTCAAAAGGAGAGAAACTGTAAAAGGGCAGTTTGGCCTTCGCCTATTGAAGGAAGGCCCCTAGTTGACGTCGGTGACCTCGTCGGTGGAGGAAGCCAAAAGTGGAGTAGGTCAAGACTGACCGAACCACTCTAAATCTCTGGTTTGCGTTTATTTTTGAGCACGTTATCATTACTGCAAACCTCCTTCATTACTACTGCTCTCTGCGCTTTCACGAACAAGTTCTAAGTGCTGTTCTTCCGAATCTGCATTCAGACGTAAATTCGAGTTTTTCGCACTTTACAGTTTACGTTTACGTTTGATTCTGCAGAACTGTCTTCTGTGCTTTTACGAACAAGTTTCTTTGCAGTTTACACTAACATTTTGATTCTATTGATAACTGCAAACTGTCCTCTACAATTTTACGAACGAGTTTCAACATTTAGACGTAAATCGGCTTTCCTCTCACAATCATCAGATCTCAGTTCACGTTCACGTCTTGATTTCAACTGCATACTGCCTTCTGCGAGTATACAAACGAGTTTCAAAGTTTAGACGTAAATCTGCGTCTAGACGTAAAACTGCGTTTAGACGTAAATCTGCGTTTAGACGTAAATCTGCGTTTAGACGTAAAACTGCGTTTAGACGTAAATCTGCGTTTAGACGTAAAACTGCGTTTAGACGTAAATCTGAGTTTAGACGTAAATCTGAGTTTAGACGTAAATCTGCGTTTAGACGTAAAACTGCGTTTAGACGTAAATCTGCGTTTAGACGTAAAACTGCGTTTAGACGTAAATCTGAGTTTAGACGTAAACTGCGCTTAGACGCAAAACTGCGCTTAGACGCAAACTGTGTTTAGACGCAAACTGCGCTTAGACGCAAACTGCGCTTAGACGCAAACTGTGTTTAGACGCAAACTGCGCTTAGACGCAATCTGCGCTTAGACGCAAACTGCACTTAGATACAAACTGAGAATTAGCTTTTGCATCATAATAGTTTTTATTGAACGAACACAGCTTTTGGTTTTTAATCGCTGTAAGATTTCCGCTGCACTAATTCACCCCCCCCCTCTTAGTGCTCTCGATCCTAACAGGAGCATCACCGAGGGTTCATCGGATGATCGACGGAAGTTCGCCGGAAACTCGCCGGAAGAAGCGATTGACACACCGAAGCAAAGCTGCAGAAATTGTCTTAGATCTAATCGTAGTCAGCACGTTGATTAAGTTGGAAAATGGGAGATGATCCCATTAGCTTAATCTTGGGGCAATTGGGCCCCTGAAAGACTGAAATTGGGCCGAATGGAGCTAACCATTCGGACCCTGATTGCACCATGAGGTGCAACCGCCTAGGCCAGGAGGTGGCACCGCCTGGGCTAAGCCTCCCAGCGAGACTGGGCGGTGCAACCTCCCCAGCCAGGAGGTGGCATCGCCTGAGCTCAGTCTTCGAGCTAGACTGGGCGGTGCAACCTCCCTGATAGAGAGGTGGCACCGCCTGAGCTCAGTCTTCGAGCTAGACTGGGCGGTGCAACCTCCCTGACAGAGAGGTGGCACCGCCTGAGCTCAGTCTTCGAGCTAGACTGGGCGGTGCAACCTCCCTGACAGAGAGGTGGCACCGCCTGAGCTCAGTCTTCGAGCAAGACTGGGCGGTGCAACCTCTCCAGTCAGGAGGTGCAACCGCCTGATCCCGGAATTTCGGGATTTGATCGTTTTGAGCTCCAAATTTGAATTGGGTTGGGGCCTATAAATACCCCACCCATTCAGCACTGAAAAGATACAGACCTACACCGAATTCTTGATCTTTTCTGTGATTCTAAGAGCTCAAATTTGTGTAAAGTCCTAAAGTTCTCCTCTTTCTGTTCTTCAAGTCTTGAGTTGTAAAGAGAGGAGAGAAAGGTCTTGTAAGGGTTGTCTCCTGAGCCCATCAAAAGGAGTCAATCTGTAAAAGGGCAATTGGCCTTCGCCTATTGAAGGAAGGCCTCTAGTTGACGTCGGTGACCTCGTCGGTGGAGGAAGCCAAAAGTGGAGTAGGTCAAGATTGACCGAACCACTCTAAATCTCTGGTTTGCGTTTACTTTGAGCACTTTATCATTACTGCAAACCTCCTACATAGCTACTGCTCTCTGCGCCTTTACAAACGAGTTTCTAAGTGCTGATCTTTCCAAATCTGTATCTGACGTAAATCGGTGTTTTCATACATTACAGTTTACGATTACGTTTTGTAACTGCAAACTGTCTTCTGCGCTTTTACGAACGAGTTTCTTTGCAGTTTACATTTACGTTTTGATTCTATTTATAACTGCAAACTATCTTCTGCAATTTTATGAACGAGTTTCAATGTTTAGACGAAAATCTGCATTGAGACGTAAAACTACATTTAGACGTAAATCGGCTTTCCTCGTACAATCATCAGATTTCAGTTTACGTTTACGTCTTGATTTCAACTGCATATTGCCTTCTGCGAGTCTACAAACGAGTTTCAAAGTTCAGACGTAAATCTGTGTTTAGACGTAAATCTGCGTTTAGACGTAAATCTACGTTTAGACGTAAATCTGCTTTTTGCAGATTACTTTTTGAGCTGTACAATAGCAGCACACTGTCTTTATACTTATGCTTAAACTGCTTTTGATCTAAACAAGTGATTTACGCAATCTGAGCTTAGACGTAAACTGTGCTTAGACGCAAACTGTGTTTACACGCAAACTGCGCTTAGACGCAATCTGCATTTAGACGCAAACTGCGTTTAGACGCAAACTGTGTTTAGACATAAACTGAACTTAATCATAAGTAATCTTAGAATCGGCTTTTGCATCAAAATAGTTTTTATCGAACGAACGCAGCTTTCGTTTTTAATCGCTGAAAGATTTCCGCTGCACTAATTCACCCCCCCCCCCCCCTCTTAGTGCTCTCGATCCTAACAATTGGTATCAGAGCCCGGTTAACTCTCAAACGGATTAAAATCCAAGAGAGATGGCTTACGCCGGAAACCAAGAGGGTCATTCCATTACTCGTCCACCCATGTTCAGTGGGACGGACTATACCTACTGGAAGACCCGAATGAGGATCTTTCTTATTTCTATGGATTTTGAACTATGGAATCTTGTCGAAAACGGATTTTCGAAGTCTTCTCTTCCAATGATCGATTGGAATGATTTAGAGAAGAAGGCTTTCGCTCTTAATGCAAAGGCTATGAATGCCTTATTTTGTGCACTTGATAAAAACGAGTTTAACCGTGTTTCAACTTGTGAGACTGCATTTGATATTTGGCACACACTCGAAGTGACCCATGAAGGCACAAGTAGAGTAAAAGAGTCAAAAATCAAGTTGCTGTTACATTCTTTCGAACTTTTCTGGATGAAACCGAGTGAAACCATTGGCGACATGTTTACTCGTTTCACGGATGTCGTCAACGGTCTAAAAGGACTCGGAAAGAGCTTTTCGGATTTTGAGCTTGTTAATAAGATACTAAGATCCCTTCCTAAGAGTTGGGATCCTAAAGTCACGGCTATTCAAGAGGCAAAAGATCTGCGAAATTTCCCTCTTGAAGAACTAATCGGGTCATTAATGACCTACGAAATGACTTGTAAAGCTCATGAAGAGCAAGAAGACATCCTTCCAAAGAACAGGAAGGATATGGCACTCAAAACTTCTGAAGATCACTTGAGAGAAAACTCAAGTGATGAGGACTGTGACGATGACTTGGCACTTCTAACTAGAAAATTTAAAAAATTCATTAAAAGAAACAAGTTTAAGAATGATACTAAAAATAAACTTGAACCCAAGAAGGATCAAGTTATTTGCTATGAGTACAAAAAGCCGGGACACTATAAGAGGGATTGTCCCCAAGCCAAAAAGAGAACAACAAAGAAGAAGGCGCTCAAAGCAACATGGGATGATTCGAGTGCATCTGAGGAAGAGGAGTCCAACACCGAGCAAATTGCTCATTACGCCTTAATGGCTATCGGAGAGGAGGTAACGAATTCATTAAATGCTGATTTATCTTTCGATGAATTATTAAATGCTTTCAATGACTTATTTGACGAATGCAAGAGTATCAGTAGAAAATACAAATTGCTGAAAAAGGTGCATGATAGTCTTACTTGTGAGTTTGACAAGTTAAAAGTTGAACATCATGATAGTTTTAATTCATGTATCAAATGTCATGATTTAGAAACTTTCCAAAAAGAAAACCTGCTACTCAAGGACACCTTGAAGAAATTCGAGGTTGGTAGCAAATCATTGAACATGATCCTTGCAAACAAGGGTCACGTTCCAAAAAGAAGTGGAATTGGATTTGTGAGAAGTCCTCACCTAAATCCAACCACTTTTATAAAAGGCTCCATCTTACATGTTCAACACCAAGCAAAATGTAACTTCTGTTGTAAATTTGGACACAAGACACATTGTTGTCCATTCAAGAAAATAAGTCCAAACAAATTGATTTGGGTTCCTAAAGGAACCATGACAAATTCTATGCAACATGATAAGAAGTGTAGATCTATTTGTGAGGCACCCAAAAGCAAATGGGTACCTAAAAATCATCCCTTCCTATAAAAACATTAAAATTTTAGGCTGGAGCAAGAAATAATATTCTGCTCCTTGATTCTCGATAGTCATAAACCAAGAGTCAAAAAGGAACTCGCAACGCTTAAGTAACAAGTGGAAGTTATGAAATCACAAATGCGATTTGGATACAACCTTATTAGAAACATATGATTCCCAAATTCACATATCCCCTTGATCTTCGAACCCGTCAACTCTATCATCTACGAATTAATTCTTGTATCATGAAGAAACTAAATATGTCATGATCTTAAAAGGGATACCAAACAAACTATCAACATACATGCGACATACGCATGTTAAAAAGATCTATCTTGATCATACAAAGAGCTTCTTCCTTCAATAAAAATACGAAATCACGTAAGAAACGTTAATTGCTCTGAAATGAAAAACTCTCCTCAAGGCAAAGGCTCCCTAATCAAATCACATTAGGTGCTCACTGGCTGCAGGCGGTGGCACCTCTCCAGCTAGCGGTGGCACCTCCAGCTACCACGAGTTGCCAGCGGTTGCACTGCTCCAGCCAGAGGTGCAACCGCCCGCAACTCTGCCTTTTTAAACCCACGCTAGGGCCGGCGGTGGAACCGACCCCAACTCACTCCCATTTCCTCCTCTACTCTTCCAAGTCTCCTCCATTCTCATTTCACTCCTCTAAGCTTTCCAAATACCTCCCATTTCGGAGCAAAACATCAAGAATCCTTCCTTCTCTTGAAGATTTCACAAAGGTACTCTCTAAGAAGCCCTTAAATTCTGTTTTGTTCTTCATTTACTCTTGCTCATCATCATCCCTCTAAACAGCAGTAGTTATGGGATCTAGAAGATCCTTAAGGGACAAGGGAAAAAGGAGATTAGTAGAAGAGTTTGATTTCACCCTTTTCGATTCAAAAAACCATGTTGAAAAATTTCCCTCTTTCGAACTTAGAAGTATCAATAAGGGAAAATACGTAGATCTAAATGAACTAAGAGACTTAGAGACTATCCAATGGTTTGCAAACCTAGATCTACTTCCAATCTTGCAGATTAACAAACATCTATCCTAGGCTAGTTAGATTATTTTACAATAACATGCAAATAGATGATGAAGGAAGAATGTCCACCTATCTTTTAGGACAACACATCTCAATCACTGATAGGTTCATTTGTGATATGATAGGCATTCCCATAAAAAGCATAGGACTTTAGAGGATCATGTGATGATGAAAGTATTGGAACATCCTATGTTGAAGCCTTAGGAACAATCTTTGCCAATCCTAATATAGCATTGGTTCCTAAAAGTTGTGAACATCTACTGCCTTTGAACACTAAGATACTTCATCATATCATGATTAGTATAATTCTTCCTAAACAATACCATCATGATGAAGTAAGTCAATTAGAATTAGGAACTATGTACTTAATCATGAAGGAACATGACATCTGTCTTGGTTATCTTATCCAACAAAACATGTTAGAATTATCTAAGAAAGATATGATGCTCCCATATGGTGGTATAATCACAAGAATAATGAAAGCTTACGACATTCTAATACCACCAGAAGAAGAAGTAATGAAAGTAGATAGATTCAGCATAATAAACAAAAATCTACTTCACCGACTAAGATGTTACTATAGAAACGGTAACTGGATTAGAATCCCTAGAAGGACTGATCACCCTCAACCTGAACCAGAACCGGAAACACCAGTATTTAGGGGTACCCAATCTCCTCCGACCCTTCCCTTTGAGGAAACACATCCAGTTGAGCAAACTCATACATCCATCGAAGAAATTGGGATTCGAATGGATCGATTCGAACAGAGACAAGAACGGATTGAACAACGACAAGATCAAATCCTATCTGAGCTGCAGCAAATTCATAGTCAATTTTGTTAGGATCGAGAGCACTAAGAGGGGTGGGGGTGAATTAGTGCAGCGGAAATCTTTCAGCGATTAAAAAATTAAGGCTGCGTTCGTTCGATGAAAACGATTTCGATGTAAAAGCCGATTTTAAGATTACTTAAGATTCAATGCAGTTTACGTCTAAACACAATTTACGTTTAAATGCAGTTTGCGTCTAAACGCAGTTTTACGTCTAAATGCAGATTTACGTCTAAACGCAGATTTACGTCTAAACGCAGATTTACGTCTAAACTCAGTTTACGTCTAATACGCAGTTTTACGTTTTAAACGTAGTTTGCGTCTAAACGCAGTTTTACGTCTAAACGTAGATTTACGTCTAAACGCAGATTTACGTCTAAACGCAGATTTACGTCTAAACTCAGTTTACGTCTAAACACAGTTTGGGCAGTTTTACGTCTAAACGCAATTTTACGTCTAGACGCAGTTTTAAAGGGATCTGAACTTAGAAACTCGTTCGGAAAAGCGCAGAAGACAGTTTTGCAGAATCAAGGCGTAAACGTAAACTGCAATGTAAATATCGTACGAAAACACTGGTTTACATCTGAAAGCAGATTCGGACAGATCAGCACTTAGAAACTTGTTCGTGAAGGCGCAGAAGACAGTTTTGCAGAATCAAAACGTAAACGTAAACTGTAATGTACGAAAACACCGATTTACGTCTGAATGCAGATTCGGAAAGAACAGCAGTTAGAACTTGTTCGTAAAAGCGCAGAGAGCAGTAGTTATGAAGGAGGTTTGCAGTAATGATAAAGTGCTCAAAATAAACGCAAACCAGAGATTTAGAGTGGTTCGGTCAGTCTTGACCTACTCCACTTTTGGCTTCCTCCACCGACGAGGTCACCGACGTCAACTAGAGGCCTTCCTTCAA
Source organism: Musa acuminata AAA Group (assembly GCF_036884655.1). Taxonomy (NCBI): domain Eukaryota; kingdom Viridiplantae; phylum Streptophyta; class Magnoliopsida; order Zingiberales; family Musaceae; genus Musa; species Musa acuminata. The sequence goes on from NC_088348.1 coordinate 11,391,759, forward strand.
TAGGCGAAGGCCAACTGCCCTTTTACAGTTTCTCTCCTTTTGACAGGCTCAGGAGACAACCTTTACAGACCTTTCTCTCCTCACTTTACAACTCAAAACTTGAAGAACAGAAGGAGGAGACTTAAAGGCTTTACAACACTTTTGAGCTCTTAGAATCACAGAAAAGATCAAGATTTTGGTGTAGGTCTGTATCTCTTCAGTGCTGAATGGGTGGGGTATTTATAGGCCCCAACCCAATTCAAATTTGGAGCTCAAAACGATCAAATCCCGGAATTCCGGGATCAGGCGGTTGCACCTCTTGACTGGAGAGGTTGCACCGCCTGGCAGAGCTCGAAGACTGAGCCCAGGCGGTGCCACCTCTTGACTGAGGCGGTTGCACCTCTCTGCCAGAGCTCGAAGACCGAGCTTAGGCGGTGCCACCTCTCTGTCAGGGAGGTTGCACCGCCCAGTCTTGCTCGAAGACTGAGCTCAGGCGGTGCTACCTCTCTGTCAGGGAGGTTGCACCGCCCAGTCTTACTCGAAGACTGAGCTCAGGCGGTGCTACCTCCTGGCTGGGGAGGTTGCACCGCCCAGTCTCGCTGGGAGGCTTAGCCCAGGCGGTGCTACCTCCTGGCCTGGGCGGTTGCACCTCTTGGTGCAATCAGGGTCCGAATGGTTAGCTCCATTCGGCCCAATTTCAATCTTTCAGGGGCCCAATTGCCCCAAGATTAAGCCAATGGGATCACCTCCCATTTTCCAACTTAATCAACGTGCTAACTACGATTAAATCTAAGACAATTTCTGCAGCTTTGCTTCGGTGCGTCAATCGCTTCTTCCGGCAAGTTTCCGGCGAACTTCCGTCGATCATCCGATGAATCCTCGGTGATGCTCCTGCGGACTTCCGGCAAACTCCTGGACTTTGCGACGATCCACTTGGTGAGTTCCGACGAGCTTCGCTTGGCAAGCTTCTGGACTTCTCGGATCTGTTCTCGCAGAACCTCCGACGACCGTCCGAACTTCCGTCGAACTCTCGAACTCCCAACGTGGTCATGAACTTGACTCCGGCGCAACTCCTGCTGCTTGTCTAACTTTCATCGTAGTTAATCCTGCACACTTATCTCAACACATAGATTAGACAACAAATGACAATTGACTTCATCATCAAAATCCGAGATTCAACAATCTCCCCCTTTTTTATGATGACAATCAATTGATAATGGAGTTATCCTTAACTCCCCCTGTCTATATGCCATAGTTGAGATAAGTCAACCTTGAATTCATGACCCAAGAATTCAAGTGACGTATTGATAAGTTAGATCAGTTAAACTTATCAATACTCCCATCATGATACTCATGATGTATCTCTTCAAAGATGATGTCAAGGCTTGACATACATCATCAAGTTTGTATGATTGTATTTGTAACTATTCATCATGTAGTTTGGACATTATTATATAAAGCTGTGAAGCACTATTACATGATGCACACATTTGAAATATTCTAGCAAGTTTTGCATTTTCTTCACATGATAAGATATCAACTCAGGGCATAATGCAAACTTTAGCACATGTTCATATATTTCTTGGTGATGCAAGGATGGCATAATCATAGCAGTGTTTATAGCATCACTCATAGTATTTCTAATCATAGCAGTGTTTATCAATTCATGTATTTCTCCCCCTTTGTCATCAACAAAAAGCATAGTAATTATGATACCAGGAAAATAATATTGGCAAGCTTATAGAGTAATTTTACATAGATTGCTTTAAATACTTATTCCCCGTTTTTGTAAAGATTTTGCAGGATGGAATACATACACAGCACTTCATCAAATTTATTCATGAAAGTGTACGAGAAAATCTGTTTTATAGCATTGGAATAAATAAGATGCATTCGGACAAGATTTTGTTGCAGATTTTCACATAGAAACATGGCAATCAAGTGATTTGATAATTCAATATAGTCCGAAAAATAATTATAGCAAGTTTATCTATTCGGACACATCAACATCCCTAATTCTCTTCGAATGAAATCAAATTGTTCTTCACTTAGAGGTTTTGTAAAAATGTCAGCTAGTTGATGTTTAGTATCAATGAACTTTATGGTTACGTCATGATTAGTGACATGATCTCGTATAAAGTGATGTCTAATATCAATATGTTTTGTTCTTGAGTGTTGTATAGGATTTTTGGTTAAGCAAATTGCACTCGTGTTATCACATTTAATGGGAATATCTTTAAGATTAACTTTGTAATCTTCTAAAGTGTTTTTCATCCATACAACTTATGCACAGCATGCACTTGCTGCAATATATTCAGCTTCGGTTGTTGATAGTGCAACCGAGTTTTGTTTCTTTGATGACCAGGAAACAAGGGCATGTCCTAAGAATTGACATGATCCTGATGTGCTTTTTCTATCTAATCTACAGCCAGCAAAGTCTGCATCAGCATAAGCAATTAATTCAAAATTCTCTGATTTTGGGTACCATAATCCTAGATTTGTGGTACCATTAAGATATCTAAATATTCTTTTAACTGCTTTGAGATGAGATATCTTAGGGTTTGATTGAAATCTAGCACAAAGTCCTACACTGAACATGATATCTGGTCTGGTTGCAATGAGGTAAAGTAAACTTCCTATCATACCCCTATAAGTTTTTTGATCAAAGCTTTCTCCACTTTCATCAATTTCTAACTTAGTGGAGGTGCTCATAGGAGTATTACTAGCCTTTGAGTTGTTCATATTAAACCTTTTTAATAAATTCATGGCATATTTAGTTTGGCTAATAAAGATGCCATTGCTTAGTTGTTTGATTTGTAAACCTAAGAAGAATGTTAATTCTCCCATTAAGCTCATTTCGAATTCAAGACTCATAGTTTTAGCAAAAGATTCACAAAGAGATTCATTTGTAGAGCCAAAGATAATATCATCAACATAAATCTGAACAATGAGAAAATTATTTTCAAAATTCTTGATAAATTATGTAGTATCAACCTTGCCTTTTGTAAAGTTATTTTTGATAAGAAAAGAACTAAGTCTCTCGTACCAAGCCCTTGGGGCTTGTTTTAAACCATAGAGAGCTTTAGTTAATCTAAACACATGATTAGGGAGGCTATTATTTTCAAATCCAGGAGGTTGTTCAACATAAACTTCTTCGGAAATAAAGCCATTTAAAAAAGCGCTTTTAACATCCATTTGAAATAACTTAAGATTATTACTACTAGCGTAGGCAAGGAGCATCCTTATGGCTTCCAATCGAGCCACAGGTGCGAAGGTTTCTTCGTAATCGATACCTTCTTCTTGGTTGAAACCTTTGGCCACTAATCTAGCCTTGTTTCTAACCACGATACCATTTTCATCTTGCTTGTTTCTGAAAACCCATTTAGTACCAATTACTAAATGGTTATTTGGCCTAGGAACAAGCGTCCACACCTCATTTCTCTCAAATTGATTTAATTCATCTTGCATTGCGATAATCCATGAATCATCTTTCATGGCTTCATCAACACATTTGGGTTCAATTTGGGAGAGAAAGGCGGCGTTGGCACAAAAATTTTTAAAAGAAGATCGTGTTTGAACCCCCTTTGATGTGTCTCCTAATATTAGCTCCTTAGGATGAGCATCTACATACTTCCAATCCTTGGGTAAGGATGTTTCGAAAGTGGATGCATCCAAGTTGCTAGTTGGAGAAGGGGTTTCATTTAAATTTAAGGAATCAAAATTAACATCATCATCAAGATCATTTTTCTTAATTTCGGAAATCTCATTAAAAACAACATGAATGGATTCTTCAATAATTAAAGTTCTTTTATTGAAGATACGAAAAGCTTTAGAAACCGAAGAATAACCAAGAAAGATTCCTTCATCGGATTTAGCATCAAATTTTCCTAAGTTATCCTTTTCATTTAAGATAAAACACTTACACCCAAAGACTTTAAAATATGAAACATTGGGTTTTTTGTTATTCCATAACTCATAGGGAGTTTTGGTGAGTAAGGGTCTTACTAGTACTCTATTCAAAATATAACATGCAGTGTTTACGGCTTCGGCCCAAAAGTATTTGGGTAGGCTGTGTTCATTCAACATGGTTCTTGCCATTTCTTGTAGATTTCGATTTTTTCTTTCTACTACCCCATTTTGTTGAGGATTTCTTGGAGTAGAGAAATTATGGTTATATCCGTTGAGTTCACAGAATTCTTGGAAATCGTGGTTTTGAAATTCTCCACCATGATCGCTTCTTATTGACGAAATCATAGAACCCTTCTCATTTTGAACAAGTTTACAGAACTTGGTAAAATATCTAAAGCATTCATTTTTTTGTTTTAAGAAGTAGGTCCATGTATATCTGCTATAGTCATCAACAATGACAAAGGCATATTTGCTACCTCCTAGACTTGATGAAGAGATTGGTCCGAACAAGTCCATATGGATCAATTGTAAGGGCCTAGAGGTACTTATTTGATTTTTAGTCTTAAAACTACCCTTAATCTGTTTACCCAATTGGCAAGCATCACATACATTATCTTTGATGAACTTGATATGAGGAATTCCTCTTACAAGTTCTTTAGATGATATTTGAGTGATTAGTTTCATGCTAGCATGACCTAATCTTCTATGCCATAGCCAAGCATCCTCATTTAAAACTGAAAAACACATTTCATTACACAAATCATTAATGTCAATAGTGTATACGTTATTTTGTTTAAATGCAATCATAGACATGTTTTTATGGGGTTTTTCAATGATACAAGCATTGGATTCGAATTTGACAATGTATCCTTTATCACATAATTGACTAATGCTCAAGAGGTTATGTTTTAAACCATCAACTAACAAAACATCTTCAATAAAGAAGTTGGATTTGTTACCTATGGTTCCTTTGCCAATGATTTTACCCTTGTTGTTGTCTCCGAAGGTAACATAGCCTTCATCTATGCTAGTGAGCTTAGAGAATTGAGATGGATCTCCGGTCATATGCCTTGAGCATCCACTATCAAGGTACCATCTCTTGCTCCTAGCTTGGGATGGTGTGGGTTTCTACAAGAAAGGATAATTTTTAGGTACCCATTTGCTTTTGGGTGCCTCACAAATAGATCTACACTTCTTATCATGTTGCATAGAATTTGTCATGGTTCCTTTAGGAACCCAAATCAATTTGTTTGGACTTATTTTCTTGAATGGACAACAATGTGTCTTGTGTCCAAATTTACAACAGAAGTTACATTTTGCTTGGTGTTGAACATGTAAGATGGAGCCTTTTATAAAATTGGTTGGATTTAGGTGAGGACTTTTCACAAATCCAATTCCACCTCTTTTTGGAACGTGACCCTTGTTTGCAAGGATCATGTTCAATGACTTGCTACCAACCTCGAATTTCTTCAAGGTGTCCTTGAGTAGCATGTTTTCTTTTTGGAAAGTTTCTAAGTCATGACATTTGATACATGAATTTAAACTATCATGATGTTCAACTTTTAACTTGTCAAACTCACAAGTAAGACTATCATGCACCTTTTTCAGCAATTTATATTTTTTACTGATACTCTTGCATTCGTCAAGTAACTCATTGAAAGCATTTAATAATTCATCGAAAGATAAATCAGCATTTAATGAATTCGTTACCTCCTCTCCAATAGCCATTAAGGCGTAATGAGCAACTTGCTCGGTGTTGGACTCCTCTTCCTCAGATGCGCTCGAATCATCCCATGTTGCTTTGAGCGCCTTCTTCTTTGTTGTTCTCTTTTTGGCTTGGGGACAATCACTCTTGTAGTGTCCCGGCTTTTTGTACTCATAGCAAATAACTTGATCCTTCTTGGGTTCAAGTTTATTTTTAGTATCATTCTTAAATTTGTTTCTTTTGATGAATTTTTTAAATTTTCTAGTTAGAAGTGCCAAGTCATCGTCACAGTCCTCATCACTTGAGTTTTCTCTCAAGTGATCTTCAGAGGTTTTGAGTGCCATATCCTTCCTGTTCTTTGGAAGGATGTCTTCTTGCTCTTCATGAGCCTTACAAGTCATTTCGTAGGTCATTAATGACCCGATTAATTCTTCAAGAGGGAAATTTCGTAAATCTTTTGCCTCTTGAATAGCAGTGACTTTGGGATCCCAACTCTTAGGAAGGGATCTTAGTATCTTATTAACAAGTTCAAAATCCGAAAAGCTCTTTCCGAGTCCTTTTAGACCGTTGACGACATCCGTGAAACGGGTAAAAATGTCGCCAATGGTTTCACTCGGTTTCATCCGAAAAAGTTCGAAAGAATGTAACAACAAATTGATTTTTGACTCTTTTACTCTACTTGTGCCCTCATGGGTCACTTCGAGTGTGTGCCAAATATCAAATGCAGTTTCACAAGTTGAAACACGGTTAAACTCGTTTTTATCAAGTGCACAAAATAAGGCATTCATAGCCTTTGCATTAAAAGCGAAAGCCTTCCTCTCCAAATCATTCCAATCGATCATTGGAAGAGAAGACTTCGAAAATCCGTTTTCGACAAGATTCCACAGTTCAAAATCCATAGAAATAAGAAAGATCCTCATTCGGGTCTTCCAGTAGGTGTAGTCCGTTCCACTGAACATGGGTGGACGCGTAATAGAATGCCCCTCTTGGTTTCCGGCGTATGCCATTTCTCTTTGGGTTTTAATCCGTTAGAGAGTTAACCTTGCTCTGATACCAATCGTTAGGATCGAAAGCACTAAGAGGGGGGGGGGGGTGAATTAGTGCAGCGGAAATCTTTCAGCGATTAAAAAATTAAGGCTGCGTTCGTTCGATGAAAACGATTTCGATGTAAAAGCCGATTTTAAGATTACTTAAGATTCAATGCAGTTTACGTCTAAACGCAATTTACGTTTAAATGCAGTTTGCGTCTAAACGCAGTTTTACATCTAAACGCAGATTTACGTCTAAACGCAGATTTACGTCTAAACTCAGTTTACGTCTAATACACAGTTTTACGTTTTAAACGTAGTTTGCGTCTAAACGCAGTTTTACGTCTAAACGTAGATTTACGTCTAAACGCAGATTTACGTCTAAACGCAGATTTACGTCTAAACTCAGTTTACGTCTAAACACAGTTTGGGCAGTTTTACGTCTAAACGCAATTTTACGTCTAGACGTAGTTTTAAAGGGATCTGAACTTAGAAACTCGTTCGGAAAAGCGCAGAAGACAGTTTTGCAGAATCAAGGCGTAAACGTAAACTGCAATGTAAATATCGTACGAAAACACTGGTTTACGTCTGAAAGCAGATTCGGACAGATCAGCACTTAGAAACTTGTTCGTGAAGGCGCAGAAGACAGTTTTGCAGAATCAAAACGTAAACGTAAACTGTAATGTACGAAAATACCGATTTACGTCTGAATGTAGATTCGGAAAGAACAGCAGTTAGAACTTGTTCGTAAAAGCGCAGAGAGCAGTAGTTATGAAGGAGGTTTGCAGTAATGATAAAGTGCTCAAAATAAACGCAAACTAGAGATTTAGAGTGGTTCGGTCAGTCTTGACCTACTCCACTTTTGGCTTCCTCCACCGACGAGGTCACCGACGTCAACTAGAGGCCTTCCTTCAATAGGCGAAGGCCAACTGCCCTTTTACAGTTTCTCTCCTTTTGACAGGCTCAGGAGACAACCTTTACAGACCTTTCTCTCCTCACTTTACAACTCAAAACTTGAAGAACAGAAGGAGGAGACTTAAAGGCTTTACAACACTTTTGAGCTCTTAGAATCACAGAAAAGATCAAGATTTCGGTGTAGGTCTGTATCTCTTCAGTGCTGAATGGGTGGGGTATTTATAGGCCCCAACCCAATTCAAATTTGGAGCTCAAAACGATCAAATCCCGGAATTCCGGGATCAGGCGGTTGCACCTCTTGACTGGAGAGGTTGCACCGCCTGGCAGAGCTCGAAGACTGAGCCCAGGCGGTGCCACCTCTTGACTGAGGCGGTTGCACCTCTCTGCCAGAGCTCGAAGACCGAGCTCAGGCGGTGCCACCTCTCTGTCAAGGAGGTTGCACCGCCCAGTCTTGCTCGAAGACTGAGCTCAGGCGGTGCTACCTCTCTGTCAGGGAGGTTGCACCGCCCAGTCTTGCTCGAAGACTGAGCTCAGGCGGTGCTACCTCTCTGTCAGGGAGGTTGCACCGCCCAGTCTTGCTCGAAGACTGAGCTCAGGCGGTGCTACCTCCTGGCTGGGGAGGTTGCACCGCCCAGTCTCGCTGGGAGGCTTAGCCCAGGCGGTGCTACCTCCTGGCCTGGGCGATTGCACCTCTTGGTGCAATCAGGGTCCGAATGGTTAGCTCCATTCGGCCCAATTTCAATCTTTCAGGGGCCCAATTGCCCCAAGATTAAGCCAATGGGATCACCTCCCATTTTCTAACTTAATCAACGTGCTAACTACGATTAAATCTAAGACAATTTCTGCATCTTTGCTTCGGTGCGTCAATCGCTTCTTCCGGTAAGTTTCCGGCGAACTTCCGTCGATCATCCGATGAATCCTCGGTGATGCTCCTGCGGACTTCCGGCAAACTCCTGGACTTTGCGACGATCCACTTGGCGAGTTCCGACGAGCTTCGCTTGGCAAACTTCTGGACTTCTCGGATCTGTTCTCGCAGAACCTCCGACGACCGTCCGAACTTCCGTCGAACTCTCAAACTCCCAACGTGATCATGAACTTGACTCCGGCGCAACTCCTGCTGCTTGTCTAACTTTCATCGTAGTTAATCCTGCACACTTATCTCAACACATAGATTAGACAACAAATGACAATTGACTTCATCATCAAAATCCGAGATTCAACAAATTTGACTCCTTGTTTAGGCACTTTAATTTTCCACCTCATCAATGAACTTGTTGAACACCTGTTGCTGTTGTAAACCTCTTATGTTACTCACTTCTGATGTGCTAGCTATTATTTAAAGCAATCTGTGTAAAATTCCTCTATAAGCTTGCTATTATTATTTTCCTGGCATCATAATTATTATGCTTTTTGTTGATGACAAAGGGGGAGATATATGAATTGATAAACACTGCCATGATTAGAAATACTATGAGTGATGCTATAAACACACTGCTATGATTATGCCATCCTTGCATCACCAAGAGATATATGAACATGTGCTAAAGTTTGCATTATGTTTGCATTATGCCCTGAGTTGATATCTTATCATGTGAAGAAAATGCAAAACTTGCTAGAATATTTCAAATGTGTGCATCATGTAATAGTGCTTCACAGCTTTAAATGATAATGTTCAAAATACATGATGAATAGTTACAATCACAATCATACAAACTTGATGATGTATGTCAAGCCTTGACATCATCTTTGAAGAGATACCTCATGATGAGTATCATGATGGGAGTATTGATAAGTTTAACTGATCTAACTTATCAATACGTCACTTGAATTCTTAGGTATTGAATTCAAGGTTGACTTATCTCAACTATGGCATATAGACAGGGGGAGTTAAGGATAACTCCATTATCAATTGATTGTCATCATCAAAAAGGGGGAGATTGTTGAATCTCGGATTTTGATGATGAAGTCAATTGTCATTTGTTGTCTAATCTATGTGTTGAGATAAGTGTGCAGGATTAACTACGATGAAAGTTAGACAAGCTGCAGGAGTTGACCGGAGTCAAGTTGATGATCACGTTGGGAGTTCGAGAGCTCGACGGAAGTTCGGACGGTCGTCGGAGGTTCTGCGAGAACAGATCTGAGAAGTCCAGAAGCTTGCCAAGCGAAGCTCGTCGGAACTCGCCAAGTGGATCGTCGCAAAGTCCAGGAGTTTGCCGGAAGTCCGCAGGAGCATCACCGAGGGTTCATCAGATGATCGACGGAAGTTCGCCGGAAACTCGCCGGAAGAAGCGATTGACGCACCGAAGCAAAGCTGCAGAAATTGTCTTAGATCTAATCGTAGTCAGCACGTTGATTAAGTTGGAAAATGGGAGGTGATCCCATTAGCTTAATCTTGGGGCAATTGGGCCCCTGAAAGACTGAAATTGGGCCGAATGGAGCTAACCATTCGGACCCTGATTGCACCAGGAGGTGCAACCGCCTAGGCCAGGAGGTGGCACCGCCTGGGCTAAACCTCCCAGCGAGACTGGGCGGTGCAACCTCCCCAGCCAGGAGGTGGCACCGCCTGAGCTTAGTCTTCGAGCTAGACTGGGCGGTGCAACCTCCCTGACAGAGAGGTGGCACCTCCTGAGCTCAGTCTTCGAGCTAGACTGGGCGGTGCAACCTCCCTGATAGAGAGATGGCACCGCCTGAGCTCAGTCTTCGAGCAAGACTGGGCGGTGCAACCTCTCCAGTCAGGAGGTGCAACCGCCTGATCCCGGAATTCCGGGATTTGATCGTTTTGAGCTCCAAATTTGAATTGGGTTGGGGCCTATAAATACCCCACCCATTCAGCACTGAAAAGATACAGACCTACACCGAATTCTTGATCTTTTCTGTGATTCTAAGAGCTCAAATTTGTGTAAAGTCTTAAAGTTCTCCTCTTTCTGTTCTTCAAGTCTTGAGTTGTAAAGAGATGAGAGAAAGGTCCTGTAAGGGTTGTCTCCTGAGCCCATCAAAAGGAGTGAATCTGTAAAAGGGCAGTTGGCCTTCGCCTATTGAAGGAAGGCCTCTAGTTGACGTCGGTGACCTCGTCGGTGGAGGAAGCCAAAAGTGGAGTAGGTCAAGACTGACCGAACCACTCTAAATCTCTGGTTTGCGTTTACTTTGAGCACTTTATCATTACTGCAAACCTCCTACATAGCTACTGCTCTCTGCGCCTTTACAAACGAGTTTCTAAGTGCTGATCTTTCCAAATCTGTATTCAGACGTAAATCGGTGTTTTCATAGTTTACGATTACGTTTTGTAACTGCAAACTGTCTTCTGCGCTTTTACGAACAAGTTTCTTTGCAGTTTACATTTACGTTTTGATTCGATTTATAACTGCAAACTGTCTTCTGCAATTTTACGAACGAGTTTCAAAGTTTAGACGAAAATCTACATTCAGACGTAAAACTGCATTTAGACGTAAATCGGCTTTCCTCGTACAATCATCAGATTTCTATTTACGTTTACGTCTTGATTTTAACTGCATATTGCCTTCTGCGAGTCTACAAACGAGTTTCAAAGTTCAGACGTAAATCTGCGTTTAGACGTAAATCTGCGTTTAGACGTAAATCTGCTTTTTGCAGATTACTTTTTGAGCTGTACAATAGCAGCACACTGTCTTTATACTTTTGCTTAAACTGCTTTTGATCTAAACAAGTGATTTACGCAATCTGAGCTTAGACGTAAATTGCGCTTAGACGCAAACTGTGTTTAGACGCAAACTGCGCTTAGATGCAATCTGCATTTAGACGCAAACTACGTTTAGACGCAAACTGTGTTTAGACGTAAACTGCACTTAATCATAAGTAATCTTAGAATCGGCTTTTGCATCAAAATAGTTTTTATCGAACGAACGCAGCTTTCGTTTATAATCGCTGAAAGATTTCCGCTACACTAATTCACCCCCCCCTCTTAGTGCTCTCGATCCTAACAGGGCATCGGGCCAAGAAGAGCGGGTATTGTGCCAAGGATATCGGAGTTGCGGAGTCAACTGGTCGATTGGGCAATAGGCTGCGGGAGAGGACGATGCGCCGAAGAATCGGACGAAGCGTCGAGGGACCAATGACATGCCGGACAACTTGGTTAATTGCTTAGGATTAATTGTCTCAATCGAAGTTTTGTTTTAAGTGTGCAGGATTAACTACGATGAAAGTAAGACATGCAGCAGGAGTTGCGCCGGAGTCAAGACAATGATCACGTTGGGAGTTCGAGAGTTCGACGGAAGTTCAGACAGTCATCGGAGGTTCTGCGGGAACAAATCCGAGAAGTCCATGAGCTTGCCAAAGAAGCTCGTCGGAACTCGCCAAGTGGATCGTCGTAAGTCCAGGAGTTTGTCGGAAGTCCACAAGAGCATCACCGAGGGTTCATCGGATGATCGACGGAAGTTCGTCGGAAGCTCGTCGGAAGAAGCGATTGACGCATCGGAGCAAGTTGTAGTAAATGTCTTAGGAAATATCATAGTTAGCACAATGATTAAGTTAGAAATGGGAGGTGATCCCATTAACTTAATCTTGGGGCAATTGGGCCCCTGAAAAACTCAAATTGGGCCGAATGGATCAACCCATTCGAACCCTGATTTCTGCCAGGCGGTTGAACCGCCCCAAACAGGTGGTGGCACCCCTGGGCTCGGTCTCCGAGCTCTGGCTGAGCGGTGCAACCGCCTTAGTCAGGCGGTGCAACCGCCAGATGCCAGAATTCCGGGAATTGATAGTTTTGAGCTCCAAATTCAAACTGGGTTGGGGCCTATAAATACCCCACCCTTTCAGCACTGAAAGGGCACCCAAAAACCACCGAAGTTTTGATTTTACTTTGTGATTTTTAGAGCTCAAAAGTGTTGTATGAGTTGAAAGTTCTTCTTCCTCTTTTCTTCCAAGTCCTAATCTATTAAGAGAGGAAAGGAAATTCTGTAAGGGTTGTCTCCTAAGCTCGTCAAAAGGAGTGAAACTGTAAAAGGGTGGTTGGCCTTCGCCTATTGAAGGAAGGCCTCTAGTTGACGTCGGTGACCTCGTCGGTGGAGGAAGCCAAAAGTGGAGTAGGTCAAGATTGACCGAACCACTCTAAATCTCGGTTTGCAATTACTTTAAGCATCTTATCTTTACTGCACACCTCCTCAAAAGCTTGCTGCTTTCTGCGCATATATGATTGGGTTTCAAGCTTTGCACTTTCCGAATCGGCGTTTAGACGTAAATCAATTTTATCGTACGATCATCATATTTCAGTTTGCGTTTACGTTTTGATTTCTATCATAACTGCAAACTGCCTTTATATCCTTGCTTTAACTGCATCTCGCTTAATCAAGTGATATACGAATCAGCATTTAGACGTAAATCAGTTTTTCCGTACGAATATCATATTTCAGTTTGCGCCTATTATCTGATTTGAACCATTAGTGTAAACTGCATTTATATCTTTGCTGCATCTCGCTTAATCAAAAGTTAAAGTGATTTACGAATTGGCTTTCTTACTAAAATCACTTTTATCGAACGAACGCAGTTTATTTTAATCGTAGAAGGTTTTCCGCTGCACTAATTCACCCCCCCCCCCCCCCCATCCCCTCTTAGTGCTCTTGATCCTAATAATTGGTATAAGTGCCTGGTATTTCTCATTTCGGATTTACACCCGAGATGGCTCTTCATGGCTTTCAAGAGGGCTTATCGGTTGTTCGTCCACCGTTGTTTAACGGATTGGATTACTCTTATTGGAAAACTCAAATGAGAGTTTTCTTGATTTCTATGAATTTGGATTTATGGAATATCGTTGAAAACGGTTTTCAACTTTCCTCTAAACCAATGAACGAATGGTCGGATTTGGAGAAGAAGTATTTTTCTTTAAACGCAAAGGCTATGAATGCTTTATTTTGCGCTTTGGACAAAAATGAGTTCAATCAGATTTCTACGTGCGAAACGACTTTTGACATTTGGCGAACACTTGAAATCACGCACGAGGGAATTAGTAGACTCAAAGACTCGAAAGTTAACATTTTATTGCATGATTTTGAGTTTTTTCGAATGCAACCAAGCGAGACTATAGGCGACATGTACACCCATTTTACGGATGTCGTCAATAGTTTAAGAGCTCTTGGAAAATGTTTTTCGGATTTTGAACTCGTAAACAAGATTTTGTGTTCTCTTTCTAAGAAGTGAGATTCAAAAGTAACTACAATACAAGAAGCTAAAAACCTAAACAACTTACCACTTGAAGAACTAATTGGTTCATTGATGACATGAAATGGTGCACAATGCACATGATGAACATGATGAACAAAATCACCTTCCAAAGAACAGGAAGGATTTAGAACTCCGGACAAATGAATACTACTTGAGCGATGACTCAAGTGATGAGGATAATGATGAACTTAAACTTCAAACACTAAATCTTAATAAGTTTGTTAAACAAAAATCTAAAATAAACAATAAACTTTAACAAAAGAAGAGGCCAAAGAAGAAGAACACAAAGTGGGACGAATCGAGCTCCTCCGAAGACGAGGAGAAAATCAAGAAAGGCGAGGTGGCAAACTACGCCTTAACCACTTTCAATGATAAGGTAATCAAAATCCCCCTAATTTATTTTGAAATTACTTGATGCTCTCATGATGTATTTTCTTTTTTAGTTTAGAATTAATTTTCTTAAAAATTACATGTTTAAAAAAAAAATTATGATCATGCCAAGTAATTTCGAAAATGATAATATTGCATATTTTATGATAAACAAATAAAATAATTTTGATTGAAAATATGAAATCATGGTTAAGAAGTAATAATGTGTATTACGTTGATTTCCATTTTGATTAAAAAAAAATCATGTTTGATTTGAAGAAATGCATAATGATGTAATATTAAATATTTTGATTAACAATTTTATGCATGAGATTTTAAGCTATACATGATGATAAGCATGTGTTATTTTCATGAGTGTATTTGAAAAACTATGGCAAAAATGTGCTCGAATGCATGAACTTGTTAAGATTATTTTTTGGACTTTCTTGATTCAATGTTCAAATCACATAATTGCCATGATGATTTTACACTATTACATGCCTTAATAACATGTTGGAAATTATGTGTTTTGTATACAAATATTTTTATGATCATGAGCATGTTTTATCTTCATGATTGAGCTTGAAAATCTATAGCAAAACCTTGTCTGAATGCATGAAAGTGTTAAATTTTATTTTCGGATTTTCTTGATCATAATAGTTCATTTTTTAGAATCTATTGATCTTGATGGTTTTATGATGAAATTCATTTTTTGATCCTAAATGTTGATGCATGTTTAACATAAATGAAAAAGCATGCTAACATGAAATCAATCACTTAAAATTAAATACTTAAAAAAGAGGAAAATATATTATCAATGAAATCATGAATCTACTTATGTTACGAATTTTGTGAACCATAAAAATGATTTTTGGTGATTTGAATTTGAATGAGTTTTATCCAAAATCATGATCTTGGTTCCGTGATATTTACAAATTAAGATTTATTATGAATCAAGATTTTTTCATTAATCGTTCTCCTAAGATTTTCTTTTGATTAATTATGGAGTAGGTTTTTCAAAAAGAAATAATGTCTTTTGGTATTCACATGTTCTAATCTTTCATGATATGATTTTTATGCAATTCCTTATATTCATGAAATGTTTATCTCATCACCTAATAATTCTTCTTGATATTCCTTATGTGATGATAAGAATACATGAAATATTCATTAATTTGTTTTGATGTATACAAATAAGAAGTTTCGATCATGTATGGTAGAATGTAATTTGACAAATTTGGTACCACATGTTGCAAAATAAATGATGATTAGGAATCATGCATTAATGATGATTGTATATTTTATGATTTGGCATGATGCATGCAACGATGAAATATTCATGAATTTGAAATGATGCATGCAATACTTATGATAATGATGTACATAATATGATATATATCATGAATTCTTTAAATGATGAAAGTTTGGTATCATGATCAACATGTTGATAAATGCTTAAAAATTTTAATGTTTGAGTATCATGTATGATATACCAATTAATGATGATTGATTTATTTTTCGCTATCGTGCATGAAAAATAAGGTTTTTGAAATTGTGTCTGTTTTAATTTGAATATATAATGATGCACAAATAAAATTGATACTTACCTTTGTCATAATCTGAAAATTGAAAAAAGGGTCTTCCCTTCTTTTTGACAATGACAAAGGGGGAGCAAGAATTGCTAGCATGGACATCATGAAAAGATGCAAACTAGCTAGCTTACACAATTCAAGATGAAAGCAAAAATTACACTCCTCTAAAGAGAAGATGCAAATGTAACACTTGCCAAATTGTTTGCTTGCCTCATGTAAAACATTATCTCTTGCTAGTTTGGCATTTTGCTAGCTTGCACTTTGCAAAGAAAGCAAAAATGACACTTCTCAAAAGCGAAGAAAGAGCTTGTTATCTTGAACATCACAAGCTTGCCAAACAAAAATTGCAAAAGTGCTATCTTGCCTATCTCAAGAAGCAAAACTTGCAACTTGCATATTACAATAGGAAGCAAGAATCATAAGCTTACACAAGAAAGCTATCTTGCATTTGCTTTCGAAATTTTTGCTAGCTTGTATATAGTAAAACTTGCATATCGTAAAAATTGCTAGCTTGTAGTATAAAGAGAAGCAAATAGTTGCTATCTCAAGAAAATTAAACATGCTAAACTTACATCTTGTAATGGAAGCAAAATTGCGAGCTCAAACATTGCAAAGGAAGCAAAAATTTGCTGGCTTAAAACTTGCATATTTCAAGAAGCAAGAGTTGCCTTCTTAAACATCTCTAAATTGCTAGCTTGCAAGTTCTAAAATGTTGTAACATTGCTAGCTTGCATGTTCTAAAAGTGCAATCTTGTATGCTGTAAAACTTGAGTTTGAATGTTCTAAGCATGATGTAACATTTGCTAAATTTTCTAGCTTCAAAACTGTATGATAATAAAACTTGATATTATATTCTTCATACAATAAACTAATATTCTAAACACAAAAATAGTTGGACTTCTCCTTTTTGTTGATGACAAAAGGGGAGAAGTATGATGTTATGCATAAGTTTATGCATAAGTTCATGATGACGTGTTGCAAGTATTCATGATGAATATTGCAATGACTTGAATTCAGTTTGAATTCAAGATTCTATCAATATGGCATATTGATAGGGGGAGTTTGTTTAAACTCCGGAAGTTTAAGTTTAACTCCGTCATCAAGTGGTTGTCATCATCAAAAAGGGGGAGATTGTTGAATCTCGTATTTTGATGATGAAACTACTTGATATATGTTTATGATTTAATCTGCGTTTTGAGTGACACAGGATGCTTCGATCAGGATAAGACAATTAAAGCAGGAAAATCATGTTGTGCCGGAGGAACATGTCAGAAGATTGGACGACGGGCCGATGGATCGGTCGACGTATCGACAGAAGGCTTCGGGCCGTGGACTCGGGCATCGGGCCAAGAAGAGCGGGTATTGTGCCAAGGATATCGAAGTTACGGAGTCAACTGACCGATTGGGCAATAGGCTGCAGGAGAGGACGATGCGCCGAAGAATCGGACGAAGCGTCAAGGGACCAATGACATGCCGGACAACTTGGTTAATTGCTTAGGATGAATTGTCTCAATCGAAGTTTTGTTTTAAGTGTGCAGGATTAACTACGATGAAAGTAAGATATGCAGCAGGAGTTACGCCGGAGTCAAGACAATGATCACGTTGGGAGTTCAAGAGTTCGACGGAAGTTCGGACAGTTGTCGGAGGTTCTACGGGAACAAATCTGAGAAGTCCATGAGCTTGCCAAAGAAGCTCGTCGGAACTCGCCAAGTGGATCATCGCAAGTCCAGGAGTTTGCCGGAAGTCCGCAGGAGCATCACCGAGGGTTCATCGGATGATCGACGGAAGTTCGCCGGAAGAAGCGATTGACGCACCAGAGCAAGTTGCAGTAAATGTCTTAGGAAATATCATAGTTAGCACAATGATTAAGTTGGAAATGGGAGGTGATCCCATTAACTTAATCTTGGGGCAATTAGGCCCCTGAAAAACCCAAATTGGGCCAAATGGATCAACCCATTCAGACCCTGATTTCTGCCAAGCGGTTGAACCGCCCTAGACAGGTGGTGGCACCGCTTGGGCTCGGTCTCCGAGCTCTGGCTGAGCGGTGCAACCGCCTCAATCAGGCGGTGGCACCGCTTGAGCTCGGTCTTCGAGCTCTGGCAGGAGGTGCAACCACCCCTGACAGGAGGTGGCACCGCCCAGAGGCTCAGTCTTCGAGCTCTGCTAGGCGATGCAACCGCCTCAGTCAGGCGGTGCAACCGTCAGATCCCGGAATTCCGGGAATTGACAGTTTTGAGCTCCAAATTTAAACTGTGTTGGGGCCTATAAATACCCCACCCTTTCAGCACTGAAAGGGCACCCAAAAACCACCGAAATTCTGATTTTACTTTGTGATTTTTAGAGCTCAAAAGTGTTGTATGAGTTGAAAGTTATTCTTCCTCTTTTCTTCCAAGTCCTAATCTGTTAAGAGAGGAAAGAAAATTCTGTAAGGGTTGTCTCCTAAGCCCGTCAAAAGGAGTGAAACTGTAAAAGGGTGGTTGGCCTTCGCCTATTGAAGGAAGGCCTCTAGTTGATGTCGGTGACCACGTCGGTGGAGGAAGCCAAAAGTGGAGTAGGCCAAGATTGACCGAACCACTCTAAATCTCGGTTTGCATTTACTTTGAGCATCTTATCTTTACTGCAAACCTCCTCAAAAGCTTACTGCTTTCTGCGCATATACGATTAGGTTTCAAGCTTTGCACTTTCCGAATCGGCGTTTAGATGTAAATCAGTTTTATCGTACGATCATCATATTTCAGTTTGTGTTTACATTTTGATTTCTATCATAACTGCAAACTGCCTTTATATCCTTGCTTTAACTTCATCTTTCTTAATCAAGTGATTTACGAATCAGCATTTAGACGTAAATCAGTTTTTTCGTACGAATATCATATTTCAGTTTGCGCCTACTATCTGATTTGAACCATTACTGCAAACTGCATTTATATCTTTGCTGCATCTCGCTTAATCAAAAGTTAAAGTGATTTATGAATTGGCTTTTTTACTGAAATCACTTTTATTGAACGAACGCAGTTTATTTTAATCGTAGAAGGTTGTCCGCTGTACCAATTCACCCCACCCCCCCCCCCCCCCCCCCCTCCTCCCCCTTCTTAGTGCTCTTGATCCTAACATTGATAAGCAATAGATGAATCTTTTTTGCAGCCTTTGAGCAGCAACTTGGAGGGAGGAACCCCTATAGAGTTCCAAGGAGGTCGATCCCCTAAAGAGATCAACCCCAAGTTTAGAATCTACAAGGGTTCTAATACTTACCTTCTGAACAGAGTTCCAACTAAGTCGGTAGTGTCTACACCATATGAGATATGGAAGAGAATAAGTCTGATATTAAGATTGTTAACATTTGGGGCTACCCTGCCCATGTTAAAAGACACAACCCCAATAAGTTGGAATCGAGGACGGAGCGGTGCAAGTTCGTGGGATACCCCAAGGAAACTTGTGGTATTATTTCTATCATCTGGAGGACCAAAAGGTCTTTGTAGCTAAGAGAGCGGTGTTCCTTGAGAAGAAACACATTCTTAGCGGAGAAAATGTGAGCATGATAGAGTTAAGCGAGGTTGGAGAACCTAGCTCAAGCACCACTCCACAACCCGAGTCTGTTCAAGTACTTGGCACACAAGTTCTGACTTTACGTAGGTCCAACAGAGTATCCCAACCTTCTAAGAGATATGTGGGACATATTAGAGGAGAGGATGTTGACGATATTGATTCTCAAACCTACTAGGAGGCTATTACGAGTATAGACTCTGAGAAGTGGCAAGAAGCGATGAATTTTGTGATGGATTCCATGTACTCCAACAAGGTTTAGAATTTAATTGATGCACTCAAGGGTATTTTACCTATCGATTATAAGTGGATCTTTAAGAAGAAGATCAGAGTAGATGGAAATGTATAGACCTATAAAGCAAGGCTAGTGGCTAAGGGGTATCATCAAAGACAAGGTGTTGACTATAACGAAACCTTCTTACCCGTAATCATGCTAAAATCCATCCAAACACTATTGGCTATTGTAGCACACTATGATTATGATATATGACAGATGGATATGAAAACTACTTTCCTTAATGGGAGGAGGAGGTGTATATGATATAACTTAAGGGATTTATGTTCAAGGACTGCCCAGATAAGGTGTGTAGGCTGCTTAGGTCCATTTATGGACTAAAGTAAGCTTCATAAAGTTAAAACATAAGTTTGACGAGCCAATCAGATCTTATGACTTCATTAAGAATGAAGATGAGCCTTATGTGTACAGGAAGGTAAGTGAAAGTGCTATCACCTTCTTGGTGTTATATATGGATAATATCTTAATCATTGAGAATGACGTAGGAATGTTATCCATAGTAAAAGATTGATTGGTTATCTAGACACTTCTCCATGAAGGATTAAGGAGAAGCATAATATATCTTGGGGATTCGAATTTATAGAGATAGATACATGATGATACTTAACTTGTCCTAGTCTAGGTATATAAACATTATTGTCAAAAGGTTTAATATTAAAAATTTTAAAAGAGGTCTTATACTGATGAGACATGGGATATCGCTTCCTAGGAGTATGTCCTTAAAGAATCTTAAAGAAAGGGTGAACATGGATAGGATACCCTATGCCTCAGTGATAGGGTCTATCATATATGTCATGCTATGTACCAAGCCTAATATAGTACATTCTTTGAGTGTCACGAGCAAGTATTAAGCAGATCTAGGCTTGGAGCACTAGAAAGCAATAAAGTATATCCTTAAGTACTTGAGAAGGACTAACGATCTTTTACTAGTATATGGAGGTAGTAGGGTCAAGGTTGAAGGTTACACGAACTTGAGTTTTCTGTCTGATATCGATGATAGCAAGTAGAATTCGGGGTATGCGTATACCCTGAATAGAGGAGCAGTATGCTGGAAGAGTTCCAAGCAAGATACTACTACTGACTCGACTATAGAGGTAGAGTACATTACTACACCAGAGACAACAAAGAAGGGAGTTTGGATAAAGAAGTTCATCATAGATCTGGGAGTCATGCCTAGCAGTGAGGAGCTGATTCCCTTATATTGCGACAACAACAGGGTGATTGCTCAAATGTTGCGACAATAACAGGCAGTGAAGGAACCCATGTCTCATCAAAAGTCTAAGCACGTTCTGAGGAGGTTCCACCAGATCAAAGAGATCGTGACCCGAGGAGATGTAGTAGTGGAAAGAGTTTCATCCGAAGATAACATCGTAGATCCATTGATAAAACTGTTGTCTCATATTGTCTTTGAGTATCACAGGGGTCTGATGGGGATCAGACACAGAAGTGATTGACTTTAGGTCAAGTGGGAGATTGCTAGTCATAGGTGCCCTACAAGCCAATTATGTGAGTGATGACATGTGTGACTTGACACGTAGTATTTTTGCTTATTATTATTATTATTTGATATTTTATCACTTTATATTGCCTATTGCATGAATATATTATGATGTCCATGGATCTATATAGTGGGAATTAGATCGTGATGAGATCGCGATAATGAGATCGATTCACTTTTAAACATAGATCCTAAATAATCCTGGTCATAAGTTACTCGAGAGGGACATCAAGATAACCAAATAGTCTGGTGTGCTATATACCCATCCATATGATGGATATAGTTGGTCTCATAACTGCTTATATGGGGACACTAGGGATATAGTGCAGGTGCGCATTGGAGAATAAGTTCATTGATTGATCCGCTCATAGAATGTTGGATGATTGATGATGTCTTATTGTCAGATAGTGATTCCATCATCCCAGTGGTGTATCTGATCCTTAAACTTGAGACACCAAGATTGTTCTGTATGAGTACTCCACTCTTTGATACAAGATTTATGGGTTTAGACGTTCCAGATCTAGCATAACTGGTCATTGAGAGTGGTAGCCAACCTTACGAGGGCTATTGAGTATCGATAGAAGATCATCTGCCCTTGGTGTCATGATAGGAATATCTCATGTGTTCATGCTCAAACAAATCCTTGGCTAGGGTCATTCTGATTGAGAGAGAAAGTGTTCTCCGAGAGAATCCGATTAGAGTGAGACTCGTATAAAAACTATATGGGCTTGACAGCACTATGCTTGGTATACAGTCTTTAGGATATTAGATGGATGAGGGACTATAGGTAAATGATAACTGAGGATAGATATGTTCAAAGGATTGGATTGCCCTATATCATCTAGGGACTATGGCATAGTGGCCTAGTATGTCCATAGTCGATGAGTCGAGTAAATTATTATGGAGATAATAATTCACTAAGCCAGAAGGAGTTCTGACAGGCATGATTTATGGCCAGCTCGATATTGGGCCTAGAGGGTCGCACACATATGGTAGACATTGCGACGAGTAGAGATTCAGATATGAGATATCCGCTAGAGCCCTTATCTTATTGGATATCCAATAAGCTCTTGTTAGGGGGTGAATTAGTGCTTTCGTTAAAATCACCAGTTTGAAAAACTTCCGTTCGATGAAAAACCATATCAGAAAGATGTTAACTTGAAAGCATACAAAAGCGTAGTGAATAAGTAAGTAAAGCAGTTTGCAATGAAAGTAGAGAGCTTAAAGTAAATGCAAACCAAGTTTTATAATGATTTGGTTATCGTGACCTACATCTACTCTAGATTCCTCTTCCGCCGAGGCCACCAGTATCCACTAATGATCTTCCTTCAATAGGTGAAGATTAACTATCCTTTTATACTCTTTCTCCTTTTCACGGGTTTAGGAGACAACTCTTACAAGCCTCTCTTTCATAGACCTCACTTCTCCCTTTAGACGAATTTCTAAATATTAGAAAGATATGATCCTAAATCCTAAGAGAGTTTCCCAATTTTTTTCAAGTATTCTTTCCCTTTTTTTCAACTTAATTTCATGCTTAATTCTTGCTCTTCCATGCAGGAATAGTTAGGGTATTTATAGACCCCAAATTGGTTCATAATTGGAACCAAAAAATGTCTCATCCCGGGTTTCCCAGGTCCTGGTGGTACCACCGCCTGTAGCACTGACACTAGGTGATACCACCACTTGGGAGACTATGTTTGGGCAGTACCACTGCCTGACATAGTCTCGGAGACTGTGCCACCAATGGTTCCACTTGTTGTGTCACTATTTGGGCCTTTTACTTGGCCAAACACAGCCCAAACTTGGGCCCAATTGGTCCCTAATTGATTTGGCCCAATTTCAACCCAATTACACCTAAAACCTACTTCGATCTAGACAATTATTATAAAGCTAAATTAAATATTTTCTAGTATGTCATTGGTTCATCGACGCCTCATCCGATTCTTTAGCGCATCATCATCTCTTGCGGCCTATTGCCTAATTGGCTAGTTGACCTCCACAATTCCGTTTTCCTTTGCGTAATTTTCGCTCTTCTTATCCCGATGCCCGAACCAATGGCCCAAAGCATTCTACCGATACGTCGACCGATCCTTTGGCTCAATATCCAATCTTTTGATATATTTCACTCCGGCCCAACATGATTTTTCCTGCTTTAATTGTCTCTCCCTAATCGAAACTTCCTGCATCACTTAAAATGCAGATCAGATCATAAACACTATCAATTGGTTTCATCATCAAAATTCGATTTTCAACTATCTCCCCCTTTTTGATGATGTCAACCAATTGATGACGGAGTTATCCTTAACTCCCTCTTTCAATATATCATATTGATAGAACTCTTGAATTCAAAAATCCAAGCAACATATCATCATAAAATCATGCATAATCAAAATTTCAATACATCATTCTATGCATGATCATCATTATAACTTCTCCCCCTTTGTCATCAACAAAAAAGAGAAGTGCAACTAGCATGTTTTTGATATATAATTTTAAATCATTGCATCATAAACATAATCTCAAGTTTTATCATCATGCAAGCTAATAATTTTCTTTCTTCTCTTTTTGAGAAGTGTATTTTTTTGCTTCCTTTACAAAGTGCAAGCTAGCAAAATTTTACATCATTTTATGACAAGCAAACTAGCAATAATTTTGAGTTTTACAAGTTTGTAAATTTTGCTAGATATGCAAGTTAACATGTTTGCTTTTCTTTATGATGTTCAAACTAGTAAGTTTTTGAAAAAGATTGCGAGATAGTAAATAGCAAGTTTAAAACATGCAAGCTAGCAAGTTTTTCATATATAAAAGTTGGTAAAATTTTTGCATCTTTTGAGATGAGCAAGATAGCCTATTTTTGCATCTTCTTGAAATTGCAAGCTAGCAATTCTTGGTGATGTTCAAGATAGCAAGTTCTTTCTTCTCTTTTGAGAAGTGCAAGCTACTAAATCTTAGATTTTGATGATGAAACCAATTGATAGATTTATGATTTGATCTACGTTTTGAGTGACGTGGGAAGCTTCAATCAGGGAGAGACAATTAAAGTAGGAAGAATCATATTGGGCCAAAGAGAAACATGTCAGAAGATTGGATGTCGAGACGAAAGATCGGTCGATATATCGATAGAAGGCTTCGGGCCATGGATTTGGGCATCGGGCCAAGAAGAGCAAAAATTGTGCCAAGGAAATCGGAGTTGCAGAGGTTAACTAGTCGATTGGGCAATAGGCCGGAAGAGAGGACGATGCATTGAAGAATCGGACGAAGCGTCGATGAACCGATGACATGCCAGACAACATTTGATTAAGCTTAGTAATAATTATCTAGATCGATATAGGTTTTATTTGTGCAGGATTAACTATGATAGCGATCAAGGCATAGAGAAAAATGAAGTCCCGAAGTCAAGAATGAGATTTCGTTGGGAGTTCGAGAGTTCATCGAAAGTCCCAACGTTCGTCGGAAGTTCTGTCGAAGTTGACCGAGAAGTCCAGGAGTTTACCAAAGAAGCTCGTCGAAACTCACCAAGAAGATCGCCGTAAAGTCCAAGAGCTTGCCGGGAGTCCGCTGGAACATTGTCGAGCGATCGCCAAAAGCTCGCCGGAAGATCATCGGAAGAAACCTAGACTTACAGACTTATTTAGTAGCTTAGTGAATATTTTAAAATTCAAAGTTAGTATATAATTGAGTTGGAATTAGGCCAACTCAATTAGGGGTCAATTAGGCCCAAGCTTGGGTTGTGTTGGACCAAGTGAAAGGTCCAAACAGTGACCAAACAAGTGAAACCGTCACAATCTCCAAGACTATGTCAAGCAGTGGTACCGCCCAGACACAGTCTCCGAGAGATTGTCAGGTGATGGTACCACTAAACTGGGCAGTGGTGCCACCGAGTGTCAGGGTGTTAGGCGGTGGCACCACCAGATTGGGCGGTGGTACTGCCCTGTGTCAGTGTTAGTGTTAGACTGGCAGGTAGTGTTACCGCCCAGTATTGGCGGTGGTACCGCTAGTACCCCGAAGACCCAGGATGAGATATTTTTAGGCTCCAAGTTTGAATCAACTTGAGGCCTATAAATACCCCTCTAATTCCTGGTTAACATACACACACAACTGAGAGCAAAAAAGAAAAAAAAAACATTGTTGTAATTGTGTGTGAACTCCTCTTAAAACTTAAGTGTTAGTCTTGTTTAAAAGAGGAGTGAAGGGGGTTGTAAAGGTTCTCTCCTGAACCTATCAAAAGGAGAATCGAGTTATAAAAGGGTAGTTGATCTTCGCCTATTGAAGGAAGATCGGTAACGGATGACAATGGCCTCGAAGGAAGAGGAATCATTAAAGTGGATGTAGGTCACGATGACCGAACCACTATAAAATGATTTGCATTTCTATTTTGTTGTTTATCTTATTGTAAACCACTTTACTTCCTTATTACTTTTACTGTACACCCTTCTGAACATATTTCAAGTTAACATCTTTCAGAAACTAGTTTTTATCGTACGAAAGATTTTTTAAGACCGATATACTTTTTCTGCTGCACTAATTACCCCCCCCCCCCCCCCCCGTGTCGACTCGTTCCTAACAGTTGAGTTTTCTTGCTTTCTATGGATTTAAACTTATGGAATATCATTTAAAATATATTTCAAACGTCTTCTACTCCAATGAATGAATGGAATGATTTAGAAAAGAAATTTTTTTCTTTAAATGCTAGAGCTAAGAATGCTCTATTTTATGCCTTAGACAAAAATAAATGCAATCGGATTTCTACTTGCGAAATGACTTTCGATATTTGGCATACTTTTAAAATCATACACGAAGGCACAAGTAGGGTTAAAGATTCTAAAGTTAATATTTTGATGAATGATTTCGAGTTGTTTCGAATGAAGCCGAGCGAAACTATTGTTAGCATGTACACCCACTTTACGAATGTCGTCAATAGTTTAAAAGTTCTTGACAAATATTTTTCAAATTATGAACTTGTTAACAACATATTAAGATCTCTTCCAAAGAGTTGGGATCCGAAAGTAACTACAATACAAGAGGCAAAAGATCTCAATAATTTTCTACTTGAAGAACTTTTTGGTTTATTGATGACATATGAAATAGCGCACACTGCACAAAATGAACATGAGAATAACCTTCCAAAGAACAAAAAGGATTTGACACTTCGAACACTAGAATATCACTTGAGTGATAACTCAAGTGATGATGATGATTACTTTGAACTTCTCACTATAAAATTTAGAAAGTTCATGAAACAAGAATTAAAGAATAAAAATAAACTTAAAAAGAAGAAATTTTCAAAGAAGAAGAAGGCAACTTGGGACAAATCAAGTACCTCCGAAGACGAGGAGCAAACCAATGAAGACGAAGTAGCGAACTTCACATTGGTGACTCTCGACAATGAGGTAAATAACTTAAACGAAACTCCTTTACTTTTTTTTGAAATTACTTGATGCTTTTTCATGAGTTATTTTTAAATTAGTTAGTAAAAAATAATAAATAAAAATTATAAAAAATTATATCATGCTTCTTTTCCTTTTTTTATCATGAAAATTACATGTTTTATGATAAAGGAACAAAAAATTAGATTTAAATCTAACTATTAATCCTATGTATGTTTTTAAGAAGAAAGAATATGTATCTTGATGATTTCCGATTTTGATTGAAAATGCTTTATGTCCAATGAAACCAATATCTTAATGAAAATGATTTAATGATGCATAATGAAAATATTAAAAATTTTGGTACTTGATGATTTTATACTATGCATGAGATTTTGAAGTTATACATGATGATTTTTTTTTGTGATTTATGGCTTATTGATCTTTGTCGCAATGAAAGTTGCTATTTCGATTTTAAACATGATGAATCATTTTCATATAAAAAAAGACTTGAGCACACTTATGTGAAATCAATCACACAAAATGAAACACATAAAAAGGAAAATATATTATCATTGAAATTAAAATGATGAATCAAATCTCTTGTTTGAAGAAGCCTTAATTTAATGTGTTATATATTTTTTTTGTCTTGATAGTTTTTATGACGAAATTTATTTTTCGATCCTAAACATTAATACATGTTTTTATTTGGCATAAAAAGACAAAGGTATGCATGTATGAAACCAACAACTTAAAATGAAACATCTCTATCTTACTGATTTTTCAATAAAAGATTTATGAATCCATGTATATTATGCTTTTATGAATCTCTTGGATTATGAAAATGATTTGAATTTAATAGGTTTTATTGAAATCATGATCTTGATTTCTAGAGATTTATAACTTGAAATTGTTTATGAATCAAGATCTCTTATTATGTGTTCTTGTATCTTCTTATTGAGATTTATCGAAATGAATCATGGTTTCTCTCTTGATTTCTTGGAATTTATAACATAAGATTACCTTTGAAGATCATTGACTATTTAATCTCCTAAGATTTCTTTTTGTTATTTACTAAAAAGGAGATTTGTCAAGATGAATCATTTATGAATTGATCTTTCTTGATCTTTCATCTTTTATGTCATGATTTTTATATGATTATCTTTGTATTTATGTGATGCTTAGAGCATTGATGGAAGAAAGAAATAAATTGCACCATTAAAAATTTTTCTTTCTTGTTTACAATAAAAAATGAGAGAAAAAAAATCGCTAGCATCTCAAGAGATTGATAAATCAACTTATGTCATTTTGAATATCTTGAAAATGATTTTGATAATTTGATGATTTGAATTTGAATGAGTTTTATTCAAAATATGATCTTGATTTCTAGGAATTACTTGAGATTTTTTTCTTAATCAAGATCTCTTCTTTGTACTCCTATGATTTTTTTTTAGAAGATTTACTATATGAATCATGTCTTTTGATATTCACATCATCATATCTTTCATGCCATGATTTATTTATGATACTCTCTTGTATTCATTTGGTGTATATCTCATCACCCAATTAATTTTTCTTGTTATTCTTTATGTGATGAAATGAAATTATGCATGAAATACTCATTTCTTGCTATTCTTTATGTGATGAAATGAAATTATGCATTAAATACTCATGAGAAGTTATAATCATATATGGTAGGATGCAATGTAATTTGACATTTTGATACCATTATGATTCAAAACACTTATGATTTGGAATGATGCATGCAATACTATGATTTTTTTTTAAATGATGTGAAAGTCAACAATTATCATTTTTTGAAATGATACTATATTACAATAAAGAATGACACATTATCTTTGTCATAATTTAAAAATTCATATAAAGGGAAATAAATTTCATCATTGTTTTATTATTCCTCTCTTTTTGCCAATGACAAAGGAGGAGAAAGAATTGCTAGCGTGCACATCATGAAAAGAGGCAAACTTGTTAGCTTGCTCATCTAAAAAAAGAAGCAAAAAGTGCTATCTTGTAAATCTCAAGAGAAGTAATGTTTGCTAAATTACACATTTCAAGAAGATGTAAAAATAGTCTATCTTACACATCTTAAAAGATGTAAAATTTTGTTAACTTTCATATGTGTAAAGTTGCTAGCTTGCATACTCTAAAATGATATAAATTTGCAAGCTTACATGTTCTAAAATGTTATAAAATTCACTAGCTTGCATGATGTAGAACTTGCTATCTTGAACATCACCAAGAATTACTAGCTTGTAATCTCAAGAGAAGCAAAAGTGCTATCTTACCTATCTCAAGAAGCAAAATATATTAACTTGCACATCTAACAAAATTTACAAACTTGCAAAACTAAAATTATTTCTAACTTGCATGATGATAAAACTTGAGATTATGTTTATAATGCAATGATTTAAAACTTGCTAAATACACTTCTCTTTTTTGTTGAAGACAAAGGGGGAGAAGTTATAATGATTATGCATGGAATGATGTATTGAATTATTTGATTATGCAAGATTTTTTGATGACTTGTTGCTTGGATTAATGATTAGAATTGCCTTGACTTGAATTCATTTTGAATTCAAGGTTCGATCTCACATATGCCATATTGGTAAGGGGAGTTAAGGTTAACTCCATCATTAATTGGTTGTCACCATAAAAAAGGGGGAGATTGTTGAATCTCGAATTTTGATGATGAAACCAATTGATAGTGTTTATGATTTGATCTATGTTTTGAGTGACGTAGAAAGCTTCGATCAGGGAGAGACAATTAAAACGGGAAGAATCATGTTGGGCCGAAGAGAAACATGTTAGAAGATTAGACGTCGAGATTATGCTAAGAAAATTGGAGTTGTGGAGGTCAACTGAGTCGATTGGGCAATAGGCCGCAAGAGAGGACGATGCGCCGAAGAATCGGACGAAGCGTCGATGAACCAATGACATTTATGTTTTGCTTTTCATTCCCTTATTGCAAACTATCTTACTTGCTTACTGCTTTCACTATGCTTATGAATGCTTTCAAGTTAAACTTACATTTTCGATACGAGCTTTTATCGAATAAAAGATTTTCGAACCGACATGGTTTTTATCGCTGCACTAATTCACCCCCCCCCTCTTAGTGCCGACTCGATCCTAACAAGTGCCACCACTTGGAATTCCAAGTGGCCGAGTGGGCCTTCTATTCGGCCCAACTCAGCCCTTACTTAGGCCCAATGGCCCCCCTAATTGAGTTGGCTTAATTCCAACCCAATTACATCTTAATACTACTTCGATCTAAACAATTATTACAAAACATTAATCAAATGTTTTCCGGCATGTCATGGGTTCATCGGTGCTTCATCCAATCTTTCGGCACATCGTTCTCTTTTGTGACATTTTGCTCAATCAATATGTTGACCTCCGTAACTCCGATCTCCTTGGCATAATGTCTGCTCTTCTAAGCCTGATGCTCAAACTCATGGCATGAAGCCTTCTGCTAATACGTCAACCGATCCTCCAACTCGACATCCAATCTTCTGACATGTTTCACTCCGGCCTAACATTGATTCTTCCTGCTTTAATTATCTCTTTATTATCGAAGCTAGTTCTATATTACTCAAAAACATATATTAGATCATAAACTCTATCAAGTGGTTTTATCATCAAAATCTGAGATTCAATAGTTAAAACTTCATCATCAATTAGTTGTCATCATTAAAAAGGAGGAGATTGTTAAATCCCAGATTTTTATGATGAAATCAATTGATGAGTTTATGAACTAATATGTTTTTGAGATAAGTGATATAAGTAAAACATCGATCAAGGACTCGAACTATCAAAAGGTAATTTATCGAAGGAAGAGAATCGAACATTGTGTTGGGAAAGGTATCATGTCGGAAAAAGGACGTTGAGCTGGAGGAATGGTCGACATGTCAAAGATTCAACTTCGTACTATATGTTTGGGCATCATGCTGGAAGGATCAGGTATTACACAAAAAGATTGGATGTCATAGGAAAGTTGACATACCGATAAATCGAGCGATATACCGAAAGAAAGGACAACGTGCCGAAGGTTCAAACGAAGTGCCAAAAGATTGAGCAACATACTAGAATAGCATACAACATGTTAAAAGTTTCATAATTGTACTAAATATGTGGGTGGATTATTAATGTCTTAATCGAGGTATTTTTGGGTCAAATTATGTTGGCAACAGGTAGAAACCATGCCAACTTGTTGAGAAAGCTAATGAACTTGGTGCCTAAGTCAACCGACAGGCATTGTTTGTGTTTGTCAACACTATTGATGGTGGTACCACCTAGGTAGGTGGTGGTATCGCCTAGGGCAATGGTAGTACTGCTTGAAAGTCCAAAATTGTGGCATCAAAAGTTGTGATGCAAGATCATCCAAATCCTAAAATTTTCGATGATTTAAATTTTTTTGTTCCATTTTGAAGCCTTTTGAGGGCTATAAATACCCCACTAAGGCTTGGTTGGAGCTTGAATCAAGTTGTGAAGTTTGTGAAGGGTTGTAGCTCTTCTTGAGCATTGTTTGTCTCTTCCTCATCCTTAAGTTTAGAGATGATTCTAAGTTGTAGGAGGTGGAGTCTCTTGTAAAAGAGTAAGTGTGAAAGTTCTCTTATAAGCCTGTTAAAAGAAGAAAAGTTGTAACAATGGTAGTTAATCTTTGCCCGTTGGAAAGAAGATTGATAGTGAAAACCGATGGCCTTGAGGGAAGAGGAATGAGGAGTCAACACATGTTGTAAAGACTGAACCACTATAAATCGGTTTGTATTCTCTTACTTTTGATTTGTTATTTCTTATTCATTTATTTTACTCGTAACCCTTACTCGCACTTTTTGTTAATCATATTTTCGATATGGATTTATCAATCAAACTTTAAAATCAAATAAAAATTTTTATAGCACTAATTCACCCCCCCTCTTAGTGTCGTTATGATCTTAACACATTAAGCTAGTGGTTATTAGATAGGGATCCAATACCCACTAAGTATGATCCATCAGGGTTAGCAAGAGGGGCTCTCTATAGCTTCATGAGTCATAGGCTAGACCCTATAGCCATCGGCCTCTTATCTCCTTCTCCCCATCTTTCTCTCATCCATGAGCCTCTCCCTAGTATGAGAGGACAGCAAGAGGGTCGGCCCCTCTCTTGATTGCTGCTGTGTGGTGGTGCACGATAATGAAGAGAGAACCCGCTGTGCGAGGAGGTGCATCATCGCTGCATCTACTATGTGGATTACTACTAGAGAGGAGTTTGCGAGAGCTCCTTCTCATGGACTAAGATCTATGATTTATGGGATATACGATCTCCCCTAGATAAGAACATCTCAACTACTTGATGTGGTTTTATCGTTTTGAGTTGTATACTCCTGGTCATCACTCGACGATCCAATGTCTTTGTTTTGGGAAATCAATTTTGTTTCTATTTTCCATTGTGCAAGTGTTACTCTCCGAAGGTTTCCCAACACTGCCACGGCGAAGCATCAAAACTGGTGCCCTCTCTTGGGAGCAGCAAAAGGAGAGCCTGTCGTCTACCTTTTGAAGCGGAAGTGGGAGGTCAAAAAATTAGAGAAGAAATGAACTCTTAGAGTGGAAGGGGGAGATCAGAGAAAAACAAACCCGCCACCCCAGAAGCCTGCTACAGTGGAGCCGATAATCCCGCCATGGCGATCGATTCAAGACTCGTTATGACAAAAGCTGCCATGATGGAATGAGGCAGCCATAACAAATGTTCGATGGGTAAACAAGATATTACATGCCTCCAATGATTAGATCAAGAAACCCAACTCACACTAGCATGAGCTGGCCACAAGACTTGGCCCTCGACTCAACGGCCGGGCACACTGACGAAAGATGCTCGAAACGCATGAATCACGAAGTCCGATAAAGCCAAATAATATGTCTTGAATCCCGTGTTAGAGCCCCAAGCACACCTTCTAGGGAGACGAATGACAGAGAAAGCAATGGCATGAGCATTGCACTGCTGACTCTCACAATCATGGATCACCACTTGGAATCAACATGCACACAAGGGCTCGTCCAGCCCCCTCACATGGTTGTCAACTAGAGTACGAACCCCGAGGAAGTCGCATGAGTTGACCATCAAAACAGAGCGACCAAACCCATCCTCTCAACTTCCCCCTCGATT
This sequence comes from Musa acuminata AAA Group, assembly GCF_036884655.1. Taxonomy (NCBI): domain Eukaryota; kingdom Viridiplantae; phylum Streptophyta; class Magnoliopsida; order Zingiberales; family Musaceae; genus Musa; species Musa acuminata. The sequence continues at coordinate 11,424,306 of NC_088348.1, forward strand.
GCATCATCGATTGCCAATGGCCCGTCACCCTTGGCTATAATTTCGGAAGGGCTCACACAGTTAATCGCAGGAAGCATTAATCCTAGATGACGTGGCCCAACTCTCCCCCCCCAAGCACCTGACACCAAGTCCCATTCCCTGTCCACCTCATGCATGCTCTCGCCTTGACAGACGACGTGCCCCTAGTCATCTTTCCCTGACACAACTGACAGGGAAACGTGTTCACTAGTCGTCGACATAATGAACCCCTGATGATATGAGAGGCTCGAGGGAGGCAAGCAACTAGCCACCCTCTACCTACAAACCAGGTATAAAAAGCCAACCCTCAAAACTAGAGGGGGCAAACAAGCTCATCCTAAACTCTTTTGAGCTCTACTAAACCCTCTCCACTTACTCTACTGACTTAAGCATTAGAGGGGTCGGATTAGGATACACCCCAACATTGATCATTTGTGTAGGACATAGATACGTCTAAGGAGTACCTCAAAGCAACACAGAGCATTTCCAGATGAAGCATAGACACTCCTTGAGATGACCCTGAGCTTCCTTCAACAAACGAGCCACACCTAGGGACACCTTGGGAGTCCACCTGTCACCTCAATCTCACCCACGTAATCCACGCAAGCTTCTCGGATGGGTCTGCACCTTAGGACAGAACAAGACTATGCTAACTCTTTGATCAACAACACCAAGGCAACAACAATAACCATCAATCTAATATCATATATATAACTGGAAAACGCATGCCCAAACATTTTAGATCACAGCTAGCAATTCATATTATCATGTAGGACACTTCGAGGTATCACAAACCGTACCTGCGGCAACGCGAGCCAGCACGGCTGACCTTATTAAAATGTAATGCTTGCTTATGAATGTTGATTGCAGTTACCGTTTCAAAAGGAGCCTTCGAGGGTGCCTCCTCCGTGGGATCAACTTATAATAATGGAGGAAGACATGGATACGGAGTTCTCAAATCCAGAGTTCATACATGTCAACCACTAGTGTAGGACACATGAGCTTAGATACATTTCAAGGATCAACTATCTTGCTCTATGGCACAGACAACAAATCATCTCACTTGAAGTTTTGCTGTACTGTTCAGAAGGTGCAGAGTGGTCAAATTATTTATGTTACACCATCTTCCTCTGCAAGTTACAGATTTTGTAGTGTCATTGATGATTGTCCAAAATGTAAATATATTCTGATCAAGTATGTGCCGAGAGCTATAGTATCAGTAGAGCCTCCCTAAGATTCTTGAGAGCCTTCTCATACGAAATGAATCCCATGAACCAGAATTCATGGTTGCCCACGGTGACAATTTGGATGTATTTATCTGAAGGGTTCCTTGGGTTTGCGGAGGGATTGACTACCCTCAACTGATCCAGAGGAACAACAACCTGCACATTCATGTAATTTGAACATATTAAAATTCTGCACGCCAGATTAAAGTAAGAAACAAACTGTGGGACCTTGCAAACTGGGAAAAGAAAGAGTATATATTCAGGATCAGAAGCTGGTGTCTAATATCTTGAGTTCTTGATAAATTTTCAACCATTTGACAATATGTTCATACGACAACTTTTTGATAGAAGATGGTGGAAATCAGTAAAATCAATGTTCACTCCTTGTAACAAGGCCACTTGCTGCAGTGGAGCTAATAACCAGGGGAAGCTAACCCATTTCACCATTTTCTACTAGTACTTATTGCACATTTATTTTTTTCACATATCCATTTTAGCTATCTGCTAAAGAAGATCACAGTTCAACAAAATTAGAACAGCAGCATATTAGGTGTTAGCTAGCTATAAGGGGCAAAGCTGATGCAATATTTCTAGTACAGCACAAGTGCATGAAAACATCCTTTGGGTTTATGCCCCAATGCAAACATTCTTCTGGTTTACTATATCTTCTGTGTAACCACACAACTTATCAGTCAAACCTGATAATCAAGTGCTTATTAAAGAAAAAGTAGTCATGCATATAATTAGTGAGCAATTAGTATCCACATTTTTTATTTTTAGCCACACATGTTCAACCAAAAACTGATTTACAATTTTAGAGTAATCAACCTATTATGATGCAGGCGACTCCACATGGTGGGTGCAAACCCATGCAGCAGCAGCAGTAGAGAAGCAGTGGCAGCAGCATGTGGGCCACAAACAAGAAGCAACAGCATCAACATAATAGGTTGATTACTAATTGAAACAGGGAGCAAACACAGGCTCTGAACTTATACCAGCCACTGAAATGACAGTTATACCCTATACCTCATCTAAGAACAAGTCAGCGACTCCCTAGAGAAGACAGATAACCAACTGAAACGACTGTTATACCCTATACCTCATGTAAGATCAAGTCAGTGACTCCCCAGATTAGACAGATAACAAGAACAGTTCCCTTAATAAGACTATTACAAGGGTCAAAATCCCCTGCTTCTCTTCCCACAACACTGGGCCACTAAAGCCTCGTAAATGACATTCAACCAAGGCTAAATTAGGACAGAGCAAAATCCTATCTATAAGCAAAACACACAACTCAAATCCTATCTCATGTAGGATATGTAGAGGTTAAAAATTCATTGACTCAAGCCTGCTATTTTTTTATCTAAAACATAAAAATTCTGGTTTTATTTAATTGTTTATCTTATGTTACTATCATGGTTGGGTTACTTCATCAAAGCTCAACATTCTAGTTCAGAATATTTGCTTCTTGCTTAATATCAGATTTCACTTATTTAATTAGATTACTATATGTTGCACGTCATAAAATAGATTTTCTCATAGATCTATTAGTATTAGGTTAACCTATGCCAATTTATGTAAATGATTGTTTGTAAATTTCACCTATACTATCCCTTCCAAAGAAAGGGCCACTATAATGAAGATCAAGCACAGTGTTTGGTATACAGCCAAATCCTGAAGTCTTGAGCTGTGACTGATCTTAACAGAAACATACCAAAAGTAACAATATTCCCATTTCAAAAGATCTAAACTAGTCATGCAAGTCATCTGTACATCAACATACTCAATTGCAAAACAGATGAAGGATGAAGTTTAGAGGCACACCTTATAGTATGCCCACTCTTGTTGACCACTGGAGATAATGCGACAGAAAGGATTGTCACCGCAAAATGCAATCCTAGCAGTAGATAAGTACAATATTCCTATCACAGGCCCTGCTGAAGTAGAGAGATAACAGGCATATGCCTTCTTAAGCTGTTCTCCTGGAAAAATACCAAATGTTTGTTGAAAAACCTTGTCATTTCCACCTTCTGCAAACACTTTTGTTCCTTGTGCAAGCCTAGCCAAGGCTGCATCAGTGACATTAGGACTCGTTTTAACTGTCAAACAAACAAGAATAAGAAAATTAACAAAAGAAACTCACATTGCTATATCAGCTAAAACCTAAAACTATAGGTGCAAGTTCCAGATATTTGGCTTATTGAGTTGTTTATGCTATTACTTCATTTAGTGCCTCCTTACAGGAAAGGATCCATTTCATGGACATCATGAATATTGCTTCAAAGAAAAACATTCTAGAGGAGTGCTTTGAATGATAGTCAATTAAATGTAGTAATTAATTGGATTTTTTAAGACATACTTGTTAGAGAAAAAACAGCTAATCAGACCCTCAACCACTCCCAAATCCAAAACCATATGCCAATGAATTAAAATCATTGGTCAAATACCAGTTTTGGCAACCATTCAGACTGAAATAATCCTTGTATACTAGGTGGTAAACCAACTTGTGCTGCTCAATATCATCAACAAAATTATTATTGATTAAATACCAATCTCTATTTAGATTGTCAAAAGTTGGTATTCAATCTGGTCAATCAGAATGGAGGGGAAGTAAAATAACAATGATTTACATGGTAACTTCTTAAACAGACAGAAAATAGTATTCACAAATATACAAAATTTGCATTGGTGCCTTGTAGAAAGTCAATTAAAGAAGAGATCATCAACAAACCCAGAGAATCATTTATTACCAACACAAATTGTGCTTCCTAGTTCCAATTAGAACATAGCTTACCAATGCAACATCATTCAACTTTCCTTCTTCTCCACATCAATGTCAGTGCTATCTCTCAGTAAATGTGAGACAAATTATAGTGCATCTTTCTTTTGGTAGTAGAAGGGTCCTTTAACCCTCTAAAAATTTTCTCTATAGAAAGATGTAGAGGAACACCTTTGGCCTCTCTGGTAATTCCTTAAGAGGTAGCAGTGTACAGTTTCCAGATTCGAGCTACAAGGGTTTTAATACAATGCATGAAACAAAGATTTAAGAGGAAGAAAGAAACGTACGGTGGTGCCAGAAATTTCCTGCAGCGCCCCCTGCCTTTTTTGTGGTGTCTTCCAACTTCTTCCCGCATCGGCCCAACAGTGTGAGGATCGTTGCTTTGGGGCCTAAGTGAAAGAAACAAAGAAAGAAAATTTTGAGGAGGAAGAATACAAACCAAAAATAAAAGAAGAGACTTTCTCGATGCGATCGTCCACGCACTCTTGGTAGGAACAGGGGAAACATTCACGTAAGGGTTGCCACTGGCGCTGCTACTGTTGGGAACAGGGAAAGTAGCCACATAAGGGTTGCCGGTCCTGTTGTTGTTCGTCGCGGAGGGCGACGGAATGTGCTCGACAGTAACCCATCCGGCGGCCTGATGAGCGTACGGCGCAACCGGCGTGCCCATCACCCAGGCCCCCGGTGCCGCCTGCTGCGGCGGTGCCGGTGGCGAGGGCTGCATTCCAAGCTTGCCGTGGTCCATCAAGAAGCCACAACCCGAACAAATCGACGCTCCTCTTGTACGCGAGGGATGAGAAACAAAGATGATTCGATGGAGATTGATCGGCACCGACAAAGAAGAATCGCTTTCGGTAGGCGTCCGATCTGGAATTCCACGAGGAATCGAAGTCGCGAGTGGCTCGTTGTCCGACAAGGGCACGTCGGGCGGCCGCCAAGGGATTCGACTTCGCGTTGCCCGCGCGAGACGCAAAAGTCGAGTGGAGTCGAACCCCAAACACGTGTGATTCTGCCGCGTGCTGGCACGTGTAAGGTCGTCGACCCCAAGGTCGAAATCATACTCCAAACAGCGTACTTAGCCCATAACATTTTGCCATCACATCTTGATCGGAACAGGAATTGCGTCTTGGGGATCGCCTGGCCATGTTGGATATGACATGAGCAACATACAAAACATCATACGAAACCAATAATATTTTGCCATCGCATCATCATTCGGTGGCCATGACTTGATCGGAACAGGAATTGCATCTTGGAGACCGCAGCTGATCACGATCGCCTGGCCGCGTTGGATACAACACGAGGAAAAGACCGACATCATTTTCCAAACAGCAAAACGTAGGCAATCATTTTGCATCATTTAGTGGGCTTGACTTCATCGGGCCCGCAATTGCATCTTGGAGCCCCGCAGCCGATCAGGATCGCCTGGCCGTGTTGTGCATAAACGAGCAAAAAGTCCGACATCAACACCATAAACAACATATTCAAACCAATAATGGTTTGCCATCACATCATCACTTGGTGGGGTTGCCTTTATCGGGACAGTAATTGCATCTTGGAGTCCCCAGTCGATCATGATTGCCTGGCCACATTGGGTATGACACAAACAAAAGGCCGACGACACACGCCAAACAGCATATTTAGCCAATAATGTTATGCCAACTCGTCATCATCGGTGAGCTTGATTTTATCGGGACAGGAATTGCATCTTGGGGCTCACAGCGGATCAGGATCGCCTGGCCACGTTGGGTATAACACGGGAAAGGGCCTTGTTCGTTCCCCAAGCAAACCAATGCAACTACGACCCCACGTAGAAATTGTGCGTGAGAACTCCGCGTGCACATACAACTCATCAATGTTTTCTATCGTAAAACTACTAACATTAATAAAATCAAATAATATATATAATTAATTATGATTAGTAGTTGTTATTACACTAAAAAAATCATACTGATGAGCCAGCTCGATTTGATTCAATATCAAAAAGTGCATACCCTTCTTAAAGAGTTGTTGTAGAGAGCTATTCTAGAGAGCTTGCCTAAGGCGCAAGCGTAAAGAACTTCCCAACTATGGAGAGAGCAAACTGATCTAGGAAGATGGACCATGTTACCCATGGAGGAGTCACCTTACAATGCTTCCTCAATCGTGTCGAGAATCCTACACGATAGGTCAGTGTTAGGGGGAGGTCTTAGCATGACCTCTTTGATGCTTAAGTTAAAGGGATAGAGAGTGAGGTAGTTATATTTAGGAGAGTGTGGTGTTCACCCGCTTGCCCTTGTTTAGCCTAGGGCTTGATTTTTATACCTAAGCACCTGATGACGAGGACGGAGATCGGTAAGGTTCCCCCTACCCTACTCATTAGGTGCCATTAATGGAGGTGGTTTATCGACGCGTCGTCTGTTCAACTTTTTTACTACTTTGAGTCAAGCAGAAAGTAGTACCTCCTTTAATCGTTCAGAAGGGGGTGTGAGGGAGGCGAACCATGTCATCGACCATTAATGTAAGGGTGTGGCCCTTTCTTCAACCGCGGTGTCAACGAGGAGTGGTTCTTGCGAGCTCTCTTTAGGAAGTCGGGATAGGCAGGGATCGTGGGTTAATCCCATGTCGGCGACTACAAGGAGTTGGTGGGAGCTCTCATACTTTTGCTTAGGTGGCCTGCTTGGCCCAAGTGGCAAGATGAGTTGATAGTGTTAGTACTTTCCCTATCATTTGTCCCCCCCCTAAAAGATATTCTTCAAAGCTCTGAAAAGGAGGTCTCGAAATGTATCATTTTCTCTGTTTTCTGCATGCTTCGTGTTTCTATGTGGGCGTTATTTTTGTTATGGGCCCATTGTTGAAGCTATCCAATGGAGCAGATCGTATTCCCACGTGTGATGAGTTTTTGTCCCAATAATAAGAGTGTTAGGAAATCTTAGGGGCGACATCACATGCGTAACGGAAGAACATAAAATAAAATTCTCAATTTCCAAAGATATGTTCGTCATTGTGCCAAGATTGGTGCACAAAAATCCATGAACAGAAAATCACATGTGAGATATATTGTGTTACCTAGGGAGATCGTATATCCTTGAATCCCTATAGATCTCTAGGAGAGAGTGAATGAGGTTAAGCATCATCCTCTTTAGTGGTGATCCAAACAACAGGAGAGGGGGAGTAGAATAAGAGAGGAAGCAAAAGGCTTTAGCCTATGAACCACTGAATCCCTCCTATTTATAGAGGTCCCCTATCAACTTAACCCTAATGGATCCTCCCCTATTGGGTATCGGATCTCCATCCAACTAACCAAGCCTCTTAGATTAGTGGATCTCTATCCAATAATCTCTTATGGGCTCTTATTGGATCTCATCCATAGGATCCAATAATTCCGAGGCTTATTGAATATCCAATAAGATAGGGGCTCCAACGGATATCTCATATCCGAATCTCTACTCATCGTAATGCCTACCATATGTATGTGACCCTCTAGGCCCAATATCGAGCTGGCAGTTAGTCATACCTATCAGAACTCCTTCTAGTTTAGTAAATTATTATCTGCATAATAATTCACTCGACTCATCAACTACGAACGTACTAGGCTACTACGCCATAGTCCCCAAATGATAAAGGGGAATCCAATCCATGTTGAATCTCGTATTTTGATGATGAAACTACTTGATATATGTTTATGATTTAATCTACGTTTTGAGTGATGCAGGATGCTTCGATCAGGATGAGACAATTAAAGTAGGAAAATCATGTTGTGCCGGAGGAACATGTCAGAAGATTGGACGTCGGGCCGGTAGATCGGTCGACGTATCGACAGAAGGCTTCGGGCCGTGGACTCGGGCAACGGGCCAAGAAGAGCGGGTATTGTGCTAAGGATATCAGAGTTGCGGGGTCAACTAGCTGATTGGGCAATAGGCTGTAGGAGAGGACGATGCGCCGAAGAATCGGACGAAGCATCGAGGGACCAATGACATGCCGGACAACTTGGTTAATTGCTTAGGATTAATTGTCTCAATCGAAGTTTTGTTTTAAGTGTGTAGGATTAACTACGATGAAAGTAAGATATGCAGCATGAGTTACGCCGGAATCAAGACAAAGATCACGTTGAGAGTTCGATAGTTCGACGGAAGTTCGGACAGTCGTCGGAGGTTCTGCGGGAACAAATCCGAGAAGTCCATGAGCTTGCCAAAGAAGCTCGTCGGAACTCACCAAGTGGATCGTCGCAAGTCCAGGAGTTTGCCGGAAGTCCGCAGGAGCATCATCGAGGGTTCATCGGATGATCGACAGAAGTTTGTCGGAAGCTCGCCGGAAGAAGCGATTGACGTACCGGAGCAAGTTGCAGTAAATGTCTTAGCAAATATCATAGTTAGCACAATGATTAAGTTGGAAATGGGAGGTGATCCCATTAACTTAATCTTGGGGCAATTGGGCCCCTGAAAAACCCAAATTGGGCCGAATGAATCAACCCATTCGGACCCTGATTTCTGCCAAGCGGTTGAACCGCCCCAGCCAGGCGGTAGCACCGCCTGGGCTAAGTCTCCGAGCGAGACTGGGCGGTGCAACTGCCCTTGACAGGAGGTGGCACCGCCTGAGCTCGGTCTTCGAGCTCTAGCAGGAGGTGCAATCGCCTCAGTCAAGCGGTGGCACTGCTTGAGCTCGGTCTTCGAGCTCTGACAGGAGGTGCAACCGCCCCTGACAGGAGGTGGCACCGCCCAGAGGCTCAGTCTTCGAGCTCTGCTAGGCGGTGCAACCGCCAGATCCCGAAATTCTTGGAATTCATAGTTTTGAGCTCGAAATTCAAACTGGGTTGGGGCCTATAAATACCCCACCATTTCAGCACTGAAAGAGCACGCAGAAACCACCGAAATTTTGATTTTACTTTGTGATTTTTAGAGCTCAAAAGTGTTGTATGAGTTGAAAGTTCTTCTTCCTCTTTTCTTCCAAGTTCTAATCTGATAAGAGAGGAAAGAAAATTCTATAAGGGTTGTCTCCTAAGCCCGTCAAAAGGAGTGAAATTGTAAAAGGGTGGTTGGCCATCGCCTATTGAAGCATGCCTCTAGTGGACGTCGGTGATCTCGTCGGAGGAGGAAGCCAAAAGTGGATGTAGGTCAAGATTGATCGAACTACTATAAATCTCGGTTTGCATTTACTTTGAGCATATTATCTTTACTGCAAACCTCCTCAAAAGCTTACTGCTTTCTGCGCATGTATGATTGGGTTTCAAGCTTTGCACTTTCCGAATCGGCGTTTAGACGTAAATCAGTTTTATCGTACGATCATCATATTTCAGTTTGCGTTTACCTTTTGATTTCTATCATAACTGCAAACTGCCTTTATATCCTTGCTTTAACTACATCTCGCTTAATCAAGTGATTTACGAATCAGCATTTAGACGTAAATCAGTTTTTTCGTACGAATATCATATTTCAGTTTGCGCATACTATTTGATTTGAACCATAACTACAAACTGCATTTATATCTTTGCTGCATCTCGCTTAATCAAAAGTTAAAGTGATTTACGAATCAGCTTTCTTACTGAAATCACTTTTATCGAACAAACGCAGTTTTTTTTTAATCGTCGAAGGTTTTCCACTGTACTAATTCACCCCCCCCCCTCTTAGTGCTCTTGATCCTAATAATTGGTATCAGAGCCCGGTATTTCTCATTTCGGATTTACACCCGAGAGAAATGGCTCTTCATGGCTTTCAAGAGGGCTTATCGGTTGTTCGTCTATCGTTGTTTAATGGATTGGGTTACACTTATTGGAAAACTCGAATGAGAGTTTTCTTGATCTCTATGAATTTGGATTTATGGAATATCATTGAAAACAATTTTCAACTTCCCTCTAAACCGATAAACGAATGGTCGGATTTGGAGAAGAAGTTTTTTTCTTTAAACGCAAAGGCTATGAATGCCTTATTTTGCGCTTTGGACAAAAATGAGTTCAATCGGATTTCTACGTGTGAAACAGCTTTTGACATTTGGCGAACACTTGAAATCACGCACGAGGGAACTAGTAGAGTCAAAGGCTCAAAAGTTAACATTTTATTGCATGATTTTGAGCTTTTTCGAATGCAACCAAGCGAGACTATAGGTGACATGTACACCCGTTTCACGGATGTCGTCAATAGTTTAAGAGCTCTTGGAAAATATTTTTCAGATTTTGAACTCGTAAACAAGATTTTGCGTTCTCTTTCTAAGAAGTGGGATTCAAAAGTAACTGTAATACAAGAAGCTAAAAACCTAAACAACTTACCACTTGAAGAACTAATTGGTTCGTTGATGACATATGAAATGGTGCACAATGCACATGATGAACATGATGAACAAAATCACCTTCCAAAGAACAGGAAGGATTTGAAACTCCGGACAAATGAATACCACTTGAGCGATGACTCAAGTGATGAGGACAATGATGAACTTGAACTTTGAATACTAAATCTTAATAAGTTTATTAAATAAAAATCTAAAATAAACAATAAACTTGAACGAAGGAAGAGACCAAAGAAGAAGAACACAAAGTGGGATAAATCGAGCTCCTCCGAAGACGAGAAGAAAATCAAGAAAGGCGAGGTGGCAAACTACGCCTTAATCGCTTTCAATGATGAGGTAATCGAAATCCCCCTAATTTATTTTGAAATTACTTGATGCTCTCATGATGTATTTTCTTTTTTAGTTTAGAATTAATTTTCTTAAAAATTACATATTTTTTTTTAAAAAAAATTATGATCATGCTAAGTAATTTCGAAAATGATAATATTGCATATTTTATGATAAACAAATAAAATGATTTTGATTGAAAATATGAAATCATGGTTAAGAAGTAATAATGTGTATTACGTTGATTTCCATTTTGATTAAAAAAAAAATCATGTTTGATTTGAAGAAATGCATAATGATGTAATATTAAATATTTTTATTAACAATTTTATGCATGAGATTTTAAGCTATACATGATGATACACATGTGTTATTTTCATGAGTGTATTTGAAAAACTATGGCAAAAATGTGCTCGAATGCATGAACTTGTTAAGATTATTTTTCAGACTTTCTTGATTCAATGTTCAAATCACTTAATTGCCATGATGATTTTACACTATTACATGCCTTAATAACATGTTGGAAATTATGTGTTTTGGATACAAAATTTTTATGATCATGAGCATGTTTATCTTCATGATTGAACTTGAAAATCTATAGCAAAACCTTGTCCGAATGCATGAAAGTGTTAAATTTCATTTTCGGATTTTCTTGATCATAATAGATCATTTTTGAGAATCTATTGATCTTGATGGTTTTACGATGAAATTCATTTTTCGATCCTAAACGTTGATGCATGTTTAACATAAATGAAAAAGCATGCTAACATGAAATCAATCACTTAAAATGAAATACTTAAAAAAGGGAAAAATATATTATCAATGAAATCATGAATCTACTTATGTTACGAATTTTGTGAACCATAAAAATAATTTTTGGTGATTTGAATTTGAATGAGTTTTATCCAAAATCATGATCTTGGTTCCGTGATATTTATAAATTAAGATTTATTATGAATCAAAATTTTTTCATTAATCGTTCTCCTAATATTTTCTTTTGATTAATTATGGAGTAGGTTTTTCAAAAAGAAATCATGTCTTTTGGTATTCACATGTTCTAATCTTTCATGATATGATTTTTATGCAATTCCTTGTATTCATGAAATGTTTATCTCATCACCTAATAATTCTTCTTGATATTCCTTATGTGATGATAAGAATACATGAAATATTCATTAATTTGTTTTGATGTATACAAATAAGAAGTTTCGATCATGTATGGTAGAATGTAATTTGACAAATTTGGTACCATCATGTTGCAAAATAAATGATGATTAGGAATCATGTATTAATGATGATTGTATATTTTATGATTTGGCATGATGCATGCAATGATGAAATATTCATGAATTTGAAATGATGGATGCAATACTTATGACAATGATGTACATAATATGATATATATCATGAATGCTTTAAATGATGAATGTTTGGTATCATGATCAACATGTTGATAAATGCTTAAAAATTTTAATGTTTGAGTATCATATATGATATACCCATTAATGATGATTGATTTATTTTTCGGTATCGTGCATGAAAAATAAGGTTTTTGAAATTATGTATGTTTTAATTTGAATATATAATGATGCATAAATAAAATTGATACTTACCTTTGTCATAATCTGAAAATTGAAAAAAGGGTCTTCCCTTCTTTTTGACAATGACAAAGGGGGAGTAAGAATTTTTAGCGTGGACATCATGAAAAGAGGCAAACTAGCTAGCTTACACAATTCAAGATGAAAGCAAAAATTACACTCCTCTAAAGAGAAGATGCAAATGTAACACTTGCCAAATTGTTTGCTTGCCTCATGTAAAATATTATCTCTTGCTAGTTTGGCATTTTGCTAGCTTGCACTTTGCAAAGAAAGCAAAAATGACACTTCTCAAAAGAGAAGAAAGAGCTTGTTATCTTGAACATCACAAGCTTGTCAAACAAAAATTGCAAAAGTGCTATCTTGCCTATCTCAAGAAGCAAAACTTGCAACTTGCACATTGCAATAGGAAGCAAGAATCATAAGCTTACACAAGAAAGCTATCTTGCACTTGCTTGCGAAATTTTTGCTAGCTTGTATATAGTAAAACTTGCATATCGTAAAAATTGCTAGCTTGTAGTATAAAGGGAAGCAAATAGTTGCTATCTCAAGAAAATTAAACATGCTAAACTTACACCTTGCAATGGAAGCAAAATTACGAGCTCAAACATTGCAAAGGAAGCAAAAATTTGCTAGCTTGCAACTTGCATATTTCAAGAAGCAAGAGTTGCCTTCTTGACATCTCTAAATTGCTAGCTTGCAAGTTCTAAAATATTGTAACATTGCTAGCTTGCATGTTCTAAAAGTGCTATCTTGTATGCTGTAAAACTTGCATATCTAAAACTTGATAGCTTGAATGTTCTAAGCATGATGTAACATTTGCTAAATTTTCTAACTTCAAAACTGCATGATGATAAAACTTGATATTATGTTTTTAATACAATAAGTTAAACTAATATTCCAAACACAAGAATAGTTGGACTTCTCCTTTTTGTTGATGACAAAGGGGGAGAAGTATGATGTTATGCATAAGTTTATGCATAAGTTCTTGATGACGTGTTGCAAGTATTCATGATGAATATTGCAATGACTTGAATTCAGTTTGAATTCAAGATTCTATCAATATGACATATTGATAGGGGGAGTTTGTTTAAACTTCGGGAGTTAAGTTTAACTCCGTCATCAAGTGGTTGTCATCATAAAAAAAAGAGAGATTGTTGAATCTCGTATTTTGATGATGAAACTACTTGATATATGTTTATGATTTAATCTGCGTTTTGAGTGATGCAGGATGCTTCGATCAGGATGAGACAATTAAAGCAGGAAAATCATGTTGTGCCGGAGGAACATGTCAGAAGATTAGATGTCGGGCCGGTGGATCGGTCGACGTATCGACAGAAGGCTTCGGGCCGTGGACTCGGCCATCGGGCCAAGAAGAGCGGGTATTGTGCCAAGGATATTGGAGTTGCGGAGTCAATTGGCTGATTGGGCTATAGGCTGCAAGAGAGGACGATGCGCCGAAGAATCGGACGAAGTGTTGAGGGACCAATGACATGCCGGACAACTTGGTTAATTGCTTAGGATTAATTGTCTCAATCGAAGTTTTATTTTAAGTGTGCAAGATTAACTACGATGAAAGTAAGATATGCAGTATGAGTTACGCCGGAATCAAGACAAATATCACGTTGGGAGTTCGAGACTTCGACGAAAGTTCGGACAGTCGTCGGAGGTTCTACGGGAACAAATCCGAGAAGTCCATGAGCTTGCCAAAGAAGCTCGTCGGAACTCGCCAAGTGGATCGTCGCAAGTCCGCAGGAGCATCACCGAGGGTTCATCGGATGATCGACGGAAGTTCGCCGGAAGCTCGCCGGAAGAAGCGATTGATGCACCGGAGCAAGTTGTAGTAAATGTCTTAGGAAATATCGTAGTTAGCACAATGATTAAGTTGGAAATGAGAGGTGATCCTAATAACTTAATCTTGGGGCAATTGGGCCCCTGAAAAACCAAAATTGGGCCAAATGGATCAACCCATTCGGACCCTGATTTCTGCCAGGCGGTTGAACCGTCCCAGCCAGGCGGTGGCACAGCCTGGGCTCAGTCTCCGGACTGGGCGGTGCAACAGCCCCTGACAGGAGGTGGCACCGCCTGAGCTCGGTCGTCGAGCTCTGGCAGGAGGTGCAACCGCCCCTGACAGGAGGTGGCACCGCCCAGAGGCTCAGTCTTCGAGCTCTGCCAAGCGGTGCAACCGCCAGATCTTGAAATTCCGGGAATTGACAGTTTTGAGCTCAAAATTCAAACTGGATTGGGGCCTATAAATTCCCCACCCTTTCAGCACTGAAAGAGCACCCAGAAACCACCGAAATTCTGATTTTACTTTGTGATTTTTAGAGCTCAAAAGTGTTGTATGAGTTGAAAGTTCTTCTTCCTCTTTTCTTCCAAGTTCTAATCTGATAAGAGAGGAAAGAAAATTCTGTAAGGGTTGTCTCCTAAGCCCGTCAAAAGGAGTGAAATTGTAAAAGGGTGGTTGGCCTTCGCCTATTGAAGGAAGGCCTCTAGTGGACGTCGGTGACCTCGTCGGAGGAGGAAGCCAAAAGTGGATGTAGGTCAAGATTGACCGAACCACTCTAAATCTTGGTTTGCATTTACTTTGAGCATATTATCTTTACTGCAAACCTCCTCAAAAGCTTACTGCTTTCTGCGCATATATGATTGGGTTTCAAGCTTTGCACTTTCCGAATCGGCGTTTAGACGTAAATCCGTTTTATCGTACGATCATCATATTTCAGTTTGCGTTTACATTTTGATTTCTATCATAACTGCAAACTGCCTTTATATCCTTGCTTTGACCGCATCGCGCTTAATCAAGTGATTTACGAATCAGTATTTAGACGTAAATCAGTTTTTTCGTACGAATATCATATTTCAGTTTGCGCCTACTATCTGATTTAAACCATAACTGCAAACTACATTTATATCTTTGATGCATCTTGCTTAATCAAAAGTTAAAGTGATTTACGAATCAGCTTTCTTACTGAAATCACTTTTATCGAACAAACGCAGTTTTTTTTTAATCGTCGAAGGTTTTCCGCTGCATTAATTCACCCCCCACCCCCCCCCCCCCCCCCCTCTTAGTGCTCTTGATCCTAACAATCCATTGAACCTGTTTGCTCTCAGTTACCATGTACCTATAGTCCCTCATCCATCTAATATCTCAGAGAATGTATACCGGGCTTGGTGCTATCAGACCCATACGATTTCTACTCGAGTCTCGCTCTAATCGAATTCTCTCCGAGAACTCTTTCTCTCTCAATCTGAATGACCCTAGATAGGGATTTGACTGAGCAAGAACACATGAGACATTCTTCTAATGACACCGAGAGTGGATGATCCTCTATCGATACTCAATAGCCCTCGTAAGGTTAAGTACCACTCCTGATGACCAATTGTGCTAGATCTAGGACATCTAAACCTATAAGTCTGATATCAAAGAGTGAAGCACTCATACAAGACATCTTTGGTGTCTCAAGTCTAAGGACCAGATACACCATTGAGACTATAAAATCATTGTCTGATAATAAAGCATCATCAACCATCCAGCATTCCGTAAGCGGATCAATCAGTAAACTTATTCTTCAATGAGCACCTGTACTGTATCCCTAGTATCCCCACACGAGCACCTATGAGACCAACTGCATCCATCATATGGATAAGTATACAACACATCAGTCTGTCCGGTTATCTCAATGTCCCTCTCGAGTAACCTTTGATCGGGATTATTTAGGATTTGTGTTTAAAGGCGAATCAGTCTCATTATCGTGATCTCATCACGATCCGATTCTTATTGTACAGATCCAAGGACATCATAATATATATATATATATATATATATATATATATATATATATATATATATATACAACAAGTAATATAAAATAATAAATATTAAAATATAATAAGCAAAAAGACTGCATGTCAAGTTACACGTGCCACTATCATATTCTCACGTGTGGTGAGTTTTTGTCCCGATGATAATGTTAGGATCAAGAGTCGACACTAAGAGGGGGGGTGAATTAGTGTAGCGGATAAAAATATCGGTTTTGAAAAATCTTTTCATATGTTGAAAACTGAACTCGGAAATACTTAACTTTGAAGGCAAAGTAAGAGTGTAAAGATAGCTTGAAGGCAATAAACAATAAAAGAGGTTTGTAGTAAAGATAAATTGCTCAAAGAAATGCAAATCAGATTTTTAGAGTGGTTCGATTAACGTGACCTACATCCACTTTCAGCTTCCTCCTCCGACGAGGTCACTAGCATCCACTAGAGGCCTTCCTTCAATAGGCGAAGGTCAATCACCTTTTACACGCCTCTTCTCCCTTTACCGGGTTTAGGAGATAACCCTTACAAGCACTCACTCTCCTCTCTAAACATAATTCTGACACTTAGACCAGAGGAGGATTCTTATAAGAGATTTCTACAGCGATTCTTTACTTTTAAACCCTTTGTGCTTGTGTGTTTTAACTAAGGATTAGAGGATATTTATAGGCCTAAAAATTTCCCATCCCGGGTTCCCCGGTACCATCGCCTAGTGTTAGTATGACACTGACACTGCCTTGGGTGGTGGTCTGGCGGTACCACTGCCTGGGGGGCAGTGCTGGGTGGTACCACTGCCTGTCACCCTGTTAGCGACGGTACAACCACCCAGACTGCTGTACCACCACCTGACACATTCTCGAAGACTATGCCATGACGGTGAGACTTCTTGGGGAATTGTTTGGGCCTCTTATTAGGCCCAACATAGTTCTTATATGGGCCTAGCTAGCCCCTAATTGGGTTGGCCCAAATTCAAGCCTAATTATGTACTAACTATGAAATCCTAAGACATTTTCTAAGCTAAACAAGTCCCTATGTCTATTCTTCCAGCGAGCTTCCGGCGAACTTCCGACGATCTCTCGGTAATGTTCCAGCGGACTCCCGGCAAGCTCCTAGACTTCACAATGATCTTCTTGGTGAGTTCCAATTAGCTTCCCTGGCAAGCTCCGAGACTTCTCTGCTGGTTCTGCCAGAACTTTCGACGAACGTCCGGACTTCCGACGAACTCTCGAACTCCCAACGAAGTCGCATCCTTGACTCCGGGACTTCATTTTGCTTCATGTCTTGCTATCATAGTTAATCCTACACATGTAAAATATACTTCGATCTAGACAATTAATACTAAACATTAATCAAGTTGTCCGGCATGCCATTGGTCCCTCGATGCTTCGTCCGATTCTTTGGCGCATCGTCCTCTCTTATGGCCTATTGCCCAATTGACCAGTTGACTCCACGACTTCGATATCCTTGGCGCAATATCCGCTTTATTAGGATCAAGAGTCGGCACTAAGAGGGGGGGTGAATTAGTACAATGGATAAAAATCATATCTTCAAAAACTTCGTTGCGATAAAACCGTTTCCGACGAAAAACTGATTTCGAAACTTGAAAGCGTGTTCATAAAGGTGTGCAACAAAAGTAATGAGGAAGTAAAGCACATATAGAGGTTTGGAGTAAGGTAAATAACAATAAATAAATATAAACCAGAGTTTTAGAGTGGTTCGTCAACGTGACCTACATCCACTTTCGGCTTCCTCCTCTGACGAGATCACCGGCGTCCACTAGAGGCCTTCCTTGAATAGGCGAAAGCCAATCACCTTTTACACCCCTCTTCTCCTTTTACCGGGTTTAGAAGATAACCCTTACAAGCACTCACACTTCTCTCTTATAAATTTCTAACACTTAGAGTAGAGGAGAGAATTCTAAAGAGATTGCAGCAGCATTTTTTTACTTTTAAACTCTCTGTGCTTGTATGCTTTAACCAGGGATAAGAGGGGTATTTATAGGCTTCAAGTTGATTTAAACTTGGAGCCTAAAAACATCTCATCTCGGGTTCCCCGGGTATGGGCGGTACCACCGCCTAGTGTCAGTCTGACGTTGACACTACCCTAGGCGGTACCAATGCCCAGGTTTGGTGGTACCATCACCTGGGGCGCAGTGTTGGGCAGTACTACTGCCTAGACTGTAGTACCACTACCTGACACAATCTCAAAGACTGTGCCACAACGGTGAGACTTCTTGGGATACTATTTGGGCTTCTTATTGGGCCCAACACAGTTCTTACATGGGCCTAGTTGTTCCCTAATTGGGTTGGCCCAATCCAAGCCCAATTATGTGCTAACTACGAAATCCTAAGACATTTGCTAAGCTAAACAAGTCCCTATGTCTATTCTTCCGGCGAGCTTTCGACGAACTTCCGACGATCACTCGGCAATATTCCGACGGACTCCCGGCAAGCTCCTGGACTTCATGATGATCTTCTTAGTGAGTTCTGACGAGCTTCTCTGGCAAGCTCCGAGACTTCTTAGTTGGTTCCTCCAGAACTTCCGACGAACGTTCGGACTTCCGACGAACTCTCAAACTTTCAACGAAGTCGCGTCCTTGACTTCGGGACTTCATTTTACTTCATGTCTTGCTATCGTAGTTAATCCTGCACATGTAAAATATACTTCGATCTAGACAATTAATACTAAGCATTAATCAAGTTGTCCGGCAAGTCATTGGTCCCTTGACGCTTCGTTTGATTCTTCAGTGCATCGTCCTCTCTTGTGGCCTGTTACCCAATCGGTCAGTTGACTCCGTAACTCCAATATCCTTGGCGCAATATATGCTCTTCTTGGCCCGTTGCCCGAATCCATGGCCTGAAGCCTTCTGTCGATACGTCGACCGATCCACCGGTCCGACGTCCAATCTTCTGACATGTTCCACTAGCCCAACATGATTTTTTCTGCTTAATTTGTCTCATCCTGATCGAAGCATCCTGTGTCACTCAAAATGCAGATTAAAACATAAATACTTATCGATTGGTTTCATCATCAAAATCCGAGATTCAACAATCTCCTCTTTTTTAATGATGATAACCAATCGACATTGGAGTTAACCTTAACTCCCAGAGTTTAAACAAACTCCCCCTATAAATATGTCATATTGATAGAGACTTTTAGATTCAAAAATCCAAGCAAACATGTCATGATCAAATCATGTATGACATCAACATACTTCTCTCCCTTTGTCATCAACAAAAAGGAGAAGTTCCAACTATCATGTGTTTAAGATATAAATTCAATACATTATATGAAAAACATAATATCCATTTTTATCATCATGCAAGCTAGCAAAAATTTAGAGTTTATGCAAGTTTGTAACTTTTGTTAGATATGTAAGTTTAGCATTTTTGCTTCTTGAGATAGGCAAGATGACACTTCTTTGTAGTGTTCAAGATAGCAAGTTCTACATCATGCAAGCTAGCAAATTAGAGATATTCAAGAAAGCAACACTTGCTTCGAGAAATATGCAAGTTTTACAACATATAAGCTAGCAAATTTAAAGATATGCAAGATGGCATATTTGCTTTTCTTTGCGATGTGCAAGAAAAGCAAGTAATTCTTGGTGATGTTCAAGATAGTAATTTCTTCTCTTTTGAGAAGTACAATTTTTGTTTTCTTTTTGAATTGTGTGAGCTAGCAAATTTGCTTTCTAGCAAGTTTTGCTCCCCCTTTATCATTATCAAAAAGAATGGAAGACCCTTTACATCAATTTTCAATTTATGACAAAGGTAAGTATCAATATTATTTGTGCATCATTATATTTTCAAATTAAAACATGCACAAATTCAAAAACCTTACATTTTATTTTTCATGCATGATACCGAATAAATCAATTATCATTATATCATACATATTAAGCATTTATCAACATTTTGATCATGATGCCAAACATTCATCATTTAAAGCATTCATGATACAAATCATATGCATCACATATATCATCACAATAAAAAGCATAAGTATTACATGCATCATTCCAAATCATCATTCTTGAGTATCATTTTAGAAAATGATAATTATTGATTTTCACTTAATTTCAAAAAATTATAGTGTTGCATGCATTGTTATTATCTAAGGGAAAAATCATAGTATTGCATGCATCATTCCAAAACATTTCAAGCCATACAAGCCATAAATACAAGGAAATCATGTTATGAAAGATAAGACTATGTGAATACCAAAAGACATGATTCATAAATAATTTTTTTAATAAAATGTAAGAAGTCGTGGTGAACGATCTTGATTTACATAAAGTTTCAAAACATAATTATCAAGATCATGGTTAGTTTTATAGATCTCCTCTTTAGTAAATGGTAAAAGGAAACATAGGAGTACAAAGAAGAGATCATGATAAAAAAAATCTCAAATAATTTCAAGAGAACAAGATCATGATTTGAATAAAACTCATTCAAATTCAAATCGTCAAATCAAAATCATTTCAAGAGATTCATACAAATCAATAAGATAGAGAAAATGAATTTTTAAGAACAATGCTTTTCTCTTTTTTGTTGTTTAAATTTATGTGATTTATTTCATATATGCCAAATAAAAATGTGCATCAACGTTTAGGATCGAAAAATGAATTTCGTCATAAAAACCATCAAGACCAATAAATCACAAAAATTATCATGTATAACTTTAAAATCTCATGCATAAAATCGTCAAATCATGGTATCAAAACTTTAATATTTTCATTACAACATCAAGCAAGGTTTCATTGAACATAATTTTGAATGATTCTTATAGATATCTAAAACTTCTTTAGTTTTAATTTATATGATTAACTTTATATTAGCATGCTCAATTTTTTATTCTTATGTCAAAACCATCTATCATGTTTGAAAAATAAAGACAAGGTTCATAAAAAAAATATCAAGCCTTCTATACAAAAGCCATGCATCATCTATGAAAAACAACATGGAAATAATCAAAATACACATTCTTGCTTCTCAAGCACATATATAAGATTAATCATACTAGGTGAACAATCATTAGATTTATATCTAACATTTTATTACATTAACATAAGACATGTAATTTTCATTATCATTTTCAAAATTTACTTAGAATGATAAGCATGATTCCTAATTTTTTTACATTTTCATTACATTATGTAATTTTAAAAAAAATTCTAAACTAAATAAAAAAGAAAATGCATCATGGAAAGCATCAAGTAATTTCAAAATATATTAGAGGGATTTCAATTACCTCATTGTTGAAAGCGGTTAAGGCATAGTTTGCCACCTCGCCTTTCTTGATTTTCTCCTCGTCTTCGGAGGAGCTCGATTCATCCCACTTTATGTTCTTCTTGCATTCAAAGCAAGTAGGTTCGTTCTTTTTAAAATTATTTTTGTTCTTCAATTCTTGTTTCATAAACTTTTTAAATTTCATAGTGAGTTCAAGTTCACCTTCCTGTTCTTTGGAAGGTGGTTTTTGTTGAATCTCAGATTTTGATGATGAAGTCAATTGTCATTTGTTATCTAATCTATATGTTGAGATAAGTATGCAGGATTAACTACGATGAAAGTAAGATATGCAGTAGGAGTTGCGCCGGAGTCAAGACAATGATCACGTTGGGAGTTCGAGAGTTCGACGGAAGTTCGGACAGTCGTCGGAGGTTCTGCGGGAACAAATCCGAGAAGTCCATGAGCTTGCCAAAGAAGCTTGTCGGAACTCGCCAAGTGGATCGTCGCAAGTCCAAGAGTTTACCGGAAGTCCGCAGGAGAATCACCGAGGGTTCATCGGATGATCGACGAAAGTTCGCCGGAAGCTCATCGGAAGAAGCGATTGACGCACTGGAGCAAGTTGCAGTAAATGTCTTAGGAAATATCGTAGTTAGCACAATGATTAAGTTAGAAATGGGAGGTGATCCCATTAACTTAATCTTGGGGCAATTGGGCCCCTAAAAAACCCAAATTGGGCCGAATGGATCAACCCATTCGGACCCTGATTTCTGCCAGGCGGTTGAACCGCCCCAGCCAGGTGGTGGCACCGCCTGGGCTCAATCTCTGAGCGAGACTGGGCGGTGCAACTGCCTGAGCTCGGTCTTCGAGCTCTGGCAGGAGGTGCAACCGCCTCAGTCAGGCGGTGGCACCGCCTGAGCTCGGTCTTCGAGCTTTGGCAGGAGGTGCAACTGCCCTTGACAGGAGGTGGCACCGCCCAGAGGCTCAGTCTTCGAGCTCTGCCAGGCGGTGCAACCGCCAGATCCCGGAATTCTGGGAATTGACAATTTTGAGCTCGGAATTCAAATTGGGTTGGGGCCTATAAATACCCCACCCATTCAGCACTGAAAGGTAGCAACTTAACACCGAAATCTTGATTCTTTTCTGTGATTTTTAGAGCTCAAAATTGTTGTAAAGGCCAAAAGTTCTTCTCCCTCTTTTCTTCCAAGTTCTGATTTTTAAAGAGAGGAGAGAAAATTTTGTAAAGGTTGTCTCCTAAGCCCGTCAAAAGAAGTGAAACTGTAAAAGGGTGGTTGGCCTTCGCCTATTGAAGGAAGGCCTCTAGTGGACGTCGGTGACCTCGTCGTTGGAGGAAGCCAAAAGTGGATGTAGGTCAAGATTGACCGAACCACTCTAAATCTCGGTTTGCATTTACTTTGAGCATATTATCTTTACTGCTAACCTCCTCAAAAGCTTACTGCTTTCTGCGCATATACGATTGGGTTTCAAGCTTTGCACTTTCCGAATCGGCGTTTAGACGTAAATCAGTTTTATCGTACGATCATCATATTTCAGTTTGCGTTTACGTTTTGATTTCTATCATAACTACAAACTGCCTTTATATCCTTGCTTTAACTGCATCTCGCTTAATCAAGTGATTTACCAATAAGCATTTAGACGTAAATTAGGTTTTTCATACGAATATCATATTTCAGTTTGCACTTACTATCTGATTTGAACCATAATTGCAAACTGCATTTATATCTTTGCTGCATCTCGCTTAATCAAAAGTTAAAGAGATTTACGAATCAGCTTTCTTACTGAAATCACTTTTATCGAACGAACACAGTTATTATTATTTTTTAATCGTAGAAGGTTTTCCGCTGCACTAATTCGCCCCCCCCCCCCTCTCTCTTAGTGCTCTTGATCCTAATAGTTTTGTTCATTATGTTCATCATGTGCATTATGCATCATTTCATATATCATCAATGAACTGATTAGTTCTTCAAGTGGAAAAATATTTAAATATTTTGTTTCTTGTATTGCAGTTACTTTTGAATCCCAAGTTTTAGAAAGTGAGCGTAAAACATTACTAACAAGCTAAAAATTCGAAAAAGTTCTACCAAATGTACTACCAAATACTTTTAGATTATTGACGACATCTGTAAAACGGGTGTACATATCTCCAATAGTCTTTCTTGGTTCCATACAAAATATCTCAAAATCATACATCAAAAAAATTACTTTAGAATCTTTTACACTACTTGTGCCTTCGTGTGTGATTTCAAGAGTGCGCCAAATATCGAAAGCTGTTTCGCATAAAGACACTCGATTAAACTCCGTTTTATCTAAGGCACAAAATAGAGTATTCATAGTTCTAGCATTTAAAGAAAAAGTCTTCTTCTCCAAATTATTCCAATCTTTCATTGGAAGAGAAGACCTTTTAAAGCCGGATTTGACAATGTGCCATAAATTCAAATCCAAAGAAAGCAAGAAAACTCTCATTCGAGTTTTCCAATAAGTTTAGTCCATCCCATTGAAAAAGGGAGGACAAATGAGAGAGTGACCCTCTTGAAAGCCGAAAAGAGTCATTTTTATTTGGATGTTAAATCAAATGAGAAATAACCAGGCTCTGATACCAATTGTTAGGATCAAGAGTTGGCACTAAGAGGGGGGTGAATTAGAGCAATGGATAAAAATCACATCTTCAAAAACTTCATTGTGATAAAACTGTTTTCGATGAAAAATCGATTTCAAAACTTAACTTGAAAGCGTATTCGTAAAGGTGTGCAACAAAAGTAATGAGGAAGTAAAGCACATATAGAGGTTTGCAGTAAGGTAAATAACAATAAGTAAATGCAAACCAGAGTTTTAGAGTGGTTTGGTCAACATGACCTACATCCACTTTCGGCTTCCTACTCAGATGAGGTCACCGGCGTCCACTAGAGGCATTCCTTCAATAGGCAAAGGCCAATCACCTTTTACACCCCTCTTCTCCTTTTACCAAGTTTAGAAGATAGCCCTTACAAGCACTCACACTCCTCTCTTACAGATTTCTAACACTTAGAGTAGAGGAGGGAATTCTAAAGAGATTGCAGTAGCATTTCTTTACTTTTAAACTCTCTGTGCTTGTATGCTTTAATCAGGGATGAGAGGGATATTTATAGGCTTTAAGTTGATTTAAACTTGGAGCCTAAAAACATCTCAACCCAGGTTCCTCGGGCATGGATGGTACCACCGCCTACGCTGGGCAGTTCTACTGCCTAGTGTCAGTCTGATGTTGACACTGCCCTAGGCAGTACCATCGCCTAGGTCTGATGGCACCACCACCTGGGGCATAGTGTTGGGTGGTACCACCATCTAGACTGGTGGTACCACCGCTTAGCACCTTGCCAGCGGTGGTACAACTGCCCAGACTAGCGATACCACCGCTTGACATAGTGTTGAAGACTATGCCATGACGGTGAGATTTCTTAGGACACTATTTGGGCTTCTTATTGGGCCCAACACAGTTCTTACATGGGCCTAGCTGGCCCTAATTGGATTGGCCCAATCCAAGCCTAATTACGTGCTAACTATGAAATCCTAAGACATTTGCTAAGCTAAACAAGTCCCTATGTCTATTCTTCCCGTGAGCTTCCGGCAATCTTCCGGCGAACTTCCGACGATCTCTCGGCAATGTTCCGGTGGACTCCTAACAAGCTCCTGGACTTCACGATGATCTTCTTGGCGAGTTCCAATGAGCTTCTTTGGCAAGCTCCGAGACTTCTTGGTTGGTTCCTCCAGAACTTCCGACGAACGTTTGGAACTTCCGACGAATGTTTGGAACTCCCAACGAAGTCACATCATTGACTCCGGGACTTCATTTTGCTTCATGTCTTGCTATTATAGTTAATTCTACACATATAAAACATACTTCGATCTAGACAATTAATACTAAGCATTAATCAAGTTATCCGGCTTGTCATTGGTCCCTCGACGTTTCGTCCGATTCTTCGACGCATCGTCCTCTCTTGCGGCCTATTACCCAAAATGACCCCGCAACTCTGATATCCTTGGCACAATATCCACTCTTCTTAGCTTGATGCCCGAATCTATGGCCTAAAGCCTTCTGTCGATACGTCGATTGATCCACCTATCCGATATCCAATCTTCTGACATGTTCCACCAGTCCAACATGATTTTTCCTGCTTTAACTGTCTCATCCTGATCGAAGCATCCTGCGTCACTTAAAATGCAGATTAAAACATAAACACTTATCGATTGGTTTCATCATCAAAATCTAAGATTCAACACGCTCTTCTTGGCCTGATGCTTGAATCCACGGCCCAAAGCCTTCTATCGATACGTCGACCGATCCACCGCTCCGACATCCAATCTTTTGACATGTTTTCCTCTGGCACAACTTGATTCTTTCTGCTTTAATTGTCTCATCTTGATCGAAGCATCCAGCGTCACTTAGAATGCAGATTAAAACATAAACACTTATCGATTGGTTTCATCATCAAAATCTGAGATTCAATAATCTCCCTCTTTTTGATGATGACAACCAATCGACGATGGAGTTAACCTTAACTCCCGGAGTTTAAACAAACTCCTCCTATCAATATGCCATATTGATAGGAACTCTTGGATTCAAAAATTCAAGCAACATGTCATAATCAAATCATGCATGACATCAACATACTTCTCCCACTTTGTTATCAATAAAAAGGAGAAGTTTCACTTTCTAAGTGTTTGAGATATCAAAGTTCAAATCATTGCATGAAAAATATAATATCAAGTTTTATCATCATGCAATTTGTAAGCTTAGAACATTTGGCAAGTGTTACATCATGCAAGCTATCAATAATTTTACAACATTTTAAAACATGCAAGCTAGCAATTTTTAGATGTTCAAGAAAGCAACTCTTGCTTCTTAAAATATGCAAGTTTTACAACATACAAGCTAGCAAATTTAAAGATATGCAAGTTGGCATATTTGCTTTTCTTTACGATGTGCAAGATAGTATATTTTTGCATCTTCTTGAGATTTCAAGCTAGCAATTCTTGGTGATGTTCAAGATAATAATTTCTTCTCTTTTAAGAAGTGTAATTTTTGCTTTCTTCTTGAATTCTGCGGGCTAGCAAATTTGATTTCTAGTACGTTTTGCTCCCCTTTTGTTATTGTCAAAAAGAAGGGAAGACCCTTTATATCAATTTTCAAATTATGACAAAGGTAAATAGCATAGATGAAAATTCAAGTCATGAATTTTAAAATAATTATTTTATCATGAATATTTCATCATTGCATGCATCATTATTATAAGTTAAAGTATTGCATACATAATACCAAATCATCATTTATAATTACATCAATATTCCAATCATTATTTCAATCTACACATCATGAGAACAATAAATTTGCACTATAGATAATCTCATGTTTTATCATTCAAGCTAGCATATATTTTTGTTCTCTTTTGCAATGTGTGAGCTAACAATTTTCTTTTTCTTTTATAACAGCGATTCAATGTGATAAATAAATCATAATTACAAAGGAGTATTGAATCATAAAAAAAAATCAATTTATGCATAAAATGTTCCAAGCATCTAGGTACATTTTCACAAATTATAGATATCGAAGAATCAAGAGAAAACAACTTACGATTCATTTTGAAAAATATTCTCTTTGATAAAACGAGAGAATCATGATTAACAATCTTGGTTTACATAAAGTTTCAAAAACATAATTATCAAGATCATGAATACTAAAAGACCATGAACCATTACGACAAATCTCTTTTTAAATAGAAAACAATCTTGATTCATTCAATAGAAAATTTAAATTATAATTGCAAGAAATCAAGATAAAGCTCATTCAAATTCAAATCAACAAAATCATCAAAATCTCAATATTACTTTCTAGAGATTCATAAAAAGATGATCAAATAGATTCATCAAAGTCAATAAGATAGAGAAAAGATTTTTCAAGAAAAATGTTTTTCTCTTTTTAATTATTTCAATTCTGTGATTTACTTCATTTAAGCATGCCTTTTTTTTAATGCCAAATAAAAACATGCATCAACATTTAGAATCGAAAAATAAATTTCGTTATAAAAACCATTCATCTTGCTTATAACCAAAAAAACCACTTTTATTATCGTAAAAATCAATAATCTATAAATCTCAAGAATCATCATGCATAATTTTGAAATTTATTAAGCATGATCATTATGTATCATTACATTATTTCATCAAACTTAAAACATTTTCAATCAAGTTCATTGTAGTCATCCATTTTTCTTTTTAGGTGAATCTAACTTTTAATGCTTAGTTTCCATACAAAAGCCATGCATCATTTTTAAAATCGGAAGGCAATATGAAAATCATTAAGATATATATTATTGCTTCTCAAGCACATACATAAAATTAATCATATTTAGTGTGTAAGGATTAAATTAACATTTTATTGTATTTTCATACAATTTTTATGATTATTTTCAAAAAAATTACTTAGAAAGATAAGCATGATTCCTAATTTTTTGCATTTTCATTATATTATGCAATTTTCAAAAAATAATTTTTCTAAACTAAATAAAAAAGAAAATGCATCATGGAAAGTATCATGTAATTTCGAAATAAATTAAGGGGGTTTCGATTACCTCATCGTTGAAAGCGGTTAAGGCGTAGTTTGCCACCACGCATTTGTTGATTTTCTCCTCGTCTTCGGAGGAGCTCGATTCATCTCAATTTATGTTCTTCTTCTTACGTTCAAAGCAAGTAGTTTCATTCTTTTTGTTCTTTAATTTTTATCTCATGAACTTTTTAAATTTCTTAGTGAGGAGTTCATGTTCACCATCACTTGAGCTTATGCTCGAGTGGTCTTCAAATGTTCTAAGTTCGAAATCCTTTCTATTCTTTGGAAGGTGGTTCTCAAGTTCTTCACGTGCATTGCACGTTATTTCATAGGTCATCAATGGCCCGATAAGTTCTTCGAGAGGGAAATGGTTCAAATCTTTTGATTCTTGTAAAGTCGTTACTTTTGAATCCCAAGTTTTAGAAAGTGAGCGTAAAACTTTATTAACAAGTTCAAAATTTGAAAAAGTTTTACCAAGAGCTTTTAAACCATTGACGATATTCGTAAAACGAGTGTACATGTCAACAATGGTTTCGCTTGGTTTCATATGAAAAAGTTCAAAATCGTGCATTAAGAGGTTGATCTTAGAATCTTTAACTCTATTCGTACCTTCGTATGTGATTTCGAGAATATGCCAAATATCGAAGGCCGATTTGCACAAACAAATCCGATTAAACTCTATTTTATCTAAAGTGCAAAATAGAGCATTCATAGCTCTTGTATTTAAAGAAAACATATTCTTCTCCAAATCATTCTAATGGTTCATTGGAAGAGAAGACATTCAAAAACCATTTTCAACAATGTTCCATTAATTTAAATCCAACGAAAGTAAGAAAACTCTCATTCGAGTTTTCCAGTAGGTATACGTCCCATTAAAAAAGGGAGGACGAATGAGAGAGTGACCCTCTTAAAAGCCGAAATGAGCCATTTCTCTTGGGTGTTAAACCAAATGAGAAATCATGAGGCTCTGATACCAATTGTTAGGATCAAGAGTCGGCACTAAGAGGGGGGGCGAATTAGTGCAGCGAATAAAAATGTTGGTTTCGAAAAATCTTTTCGTATGTTGAAAACTAAACTCGGAAATGCTTAACTTTGAAGGCGAAGTAAGAGCATAAAGATATCTTGAAGGCAGTAAACAATTAAAGAGGTTTGCAATAAAGATAAATTGCTCAAAGAAATACAACCAGATTTTTAGAGTGGTTCGGTCAACGTGACCTACATCTACTTTCAGCTTCCTCCTCCGACGAGGTCACTGGCATCCACTAGAGGCCTTCCTTTAATAGGCGAAGGCCGATCACCTTTTACACCCCTCTTCTCCTTTTATCGGGTTTAGGAGATAACCCTTACAAGCACTCACTCTCCTCTCTAAACAGAATTCTGACACTTAGACTAGAGGAGGATTCTCACAAGAGATTTCTACAGTGATTCTTTACTTTTAAACTCTCTATGCTTGTATGTTTTAACCAGGGATGAGAGGGGTATTTATAGGCTTCAAGTTGATTCAAACTTGGAGCCTAAAACTTTCCCATCTTGGGTTCCCCGAGCACGGGCGGTACCACCGCCTAATGTCAGTCTGACACTAACATTGCCCTAGGCGGTACCACCGCCCAGGTCTGGCAGTACCACCACCTAGGGGGTAGTGCTAGGCGGTACCACCGCCCAAACTGGTGGTACCACCGCCTGACACCCTACCAAGGGCGGTACAACCGCTTAGACTGGCGGTACCACTACTTGACATAGTCTCGAAGACTGTGCCATGAGGGTGAGACTTCTTGGGGCAATGTTTGGGCCTCTTATTGGGCCCAACACAGTTCTTATATGGGCCTAGCTGGCCCCTAATTGGGTTGGCCCAAATCCAAGCTCAATTACTTGCTAATTATGAAATCTTAAGACATTTGCTAAGCTAAACAAGTCCTTATGTCTATTCTTCCGGCGAGCTTCCGGCGAACTTTCGTTGAACTTCCGACGATCTCTCGGCAATATTCCGGTGAACTCCCTACAAGCTCCTGGACTTCATGACGATCTTCTTAGTGAGTTCCGATGAGCTTCTCTGGCAAGCTCTGAGACTTCTCGGTTGATTCCATCAGAACTTTTGATTAATGTCCGGACTTTCGACGAACTCTCGAACTCCCAACGAAGTCGCGTCCTTGACTCCGGGACTTCATTTTGCTTCATGTCTTTCTATCGTAGTTAATCCTGCACATGTAAAACATACTTCGATCTAGACAATTAATACTAAGCATTAATCAAGTTGTCCAGCATGTCATTGGTCCCTCGACGCTTCGTTAGATTCTTCGGCGTATCGTCCTATCTTGTGGCCTATTGCCCAATCAGCCAGTTGACTCTGCAACTCTGATATCCTTGATGCAATATCCACTCTTCTTGGCCCGATGCCTGAATCCATGGCCCGAAGCCTTCGATCGATATAGCGACCGATCCACCGGTCCGACGTCCAATCTTCTGTCATGTTTTCCTCCAGCACAACATGATTCTTCCTACTTTAGTTGTCTCAAATTGATTGAAGCATCTTGCATCACTCAAAACATAGATTAAAATATAAACACTTATCGATTGGTTTCATCATCAAAA
This sequence comes from Musa acuminata AAA Group, assembly GCF_036884655.1. Taxonomy (NCBI): domain Eukaryota; kingdom Viridiplantae; phylum Streptophyta; class Magnoliopsida; order Zingiberales; family Musaceae; genus Musa; species Musa acuminata. Next base: position 11,454,734 of record NC_088348.1, read on the forward strand.
TCTAAGATTCAACAGATAAGAGTAATAGGTTTTGGCCTAATAGATCCTCTCTTTTTCTCCCTATTTTACTCAGGAGCCTATTCTCTCTCTAATTTATGACCTCCCCCTTCTGCTTTGAGAGGTTTTCTTCTTTGTTTTTGTCACCCCCTTTCGCAAGGTTGGGTCTTCGTTTAAAGTTATCCCCTTTCTTCCACTTCTAGGGGGATTGGTACTTGACTGCTTGGGTAGGAGTATAGATCCGCCATGGTGGCTTCTGTTGATTCTCGTATTTTGATGATGAAATCACTTGATATATGTTTATGATTTAATCTGCATTTTGAGTGACGCAGGATGCTTCGATCAGGATGAGACAATTAAAGCAGGAAAAATCATGTTGTGCCGGAGGAACATGTCAAAAGATTGGATGTCGGGCCGGTGGATCGGTTGACGTATCGACAGAAGGCTTTGGGCCATGGACTCGGGCATCGGGCCAAGAAGAGCGGGTATTGTGCAAAGGATATCGGAGTTGCGGAGTCAACTGGCCGATTGGGCAATAGGCCGTAGGAGACGATGATGCGCCGAATAATCGGACAAAATGTCGAGGGACCAATGACATGCCGGACAACTTGGTTAATTGCTTAGGATTAATTGTCTTGATCGAAGTTTTATTTTACATGTGCAGGATTAACTACGATAGAAGAAAGACATGAAGTAGGAGTTACGCCAGAGTCAAGACCATGATTACGTTGAGGGTTCGAGAGTTCGACGGAAGTCCGGATGGTCATCGGAGGTTCTACGGGAACAAATCCGAGAAGTCCAAGAGCTTGCCAAAGAAGCTCGTCGGAACTCACCAAGTGGATCGTCGCAAGTCTAGGAGTTTGTCGGAAGTTCGCTAGAGCATCGCCGAAGGTTCGTCGGATGTTCGCCGGAAGTTCGCCGGAATCTCGCCGAAAGAAGTGATTGACACACCGGAGTAAGTTGCAGTAAATGTCTTAAGAAATATCGTAGTTAGCATATAGATTAAGTTAGGAATGGAAGGTGATCCCATTAACTTAATCTGGGGGCAATTGGGCACTTGATAGACCCAAATTGGGCCGAATGGATCAACCCATTCGGACCAGAATTCCTGCTAGGCGGTGGCACCGCTAGGGTCGGCAGTGGCACCGCTAGGGTCAGCAGTGGCACCGCCCAGGAGATGGTCTCCCAAGAAAGCTAGGCGGTGGCACCGCCTAGGCTCAGTCTCCGAGCGAGACTGGGCGGTGCAATCGCCCTAGGCAGACGGTGGCACCGCTTGGGCTCAGTCTCCGAGAGAGACTGAGCGGTGCAACCGCCCCTGTCAGGCGGTGGCACCACTAGAGCTCGGTCTCCGAGCTCTATTAGGCGGTTGTACCGCCTCAGTCAGGAGGTAGTACCGCTAGGTCCCCGGAAATCCAGGAAAAGATACTTTTGAGTTCCAAATTCAAACTAGTTTGGGGCCTATATAAACCCCACTCTTTCCTGCATGAAAGGGTAACCAAAAGCACCAAAAATCCAATCTTACTTTGTGATTTTTAGAGCTCAAAAGTGTTGTAAAGGCTAGAAGTTCTCCTCCTTTTCTTCCATGTTTTGATCTTTCGAGAGAGGAGAGAAAAGTTTGTAAGGATTGTCTCCTAAGCCCGTCAAAAGGAGTGAAACTATAAAAGGGTGGTTGGCCTTCGCTTATTGAAGGAAGGCCTATAGTGGACATCGGTGACCTTATCGGAGGAGGAAGGCAAAAGTGGATGTAGGTCAAGATTGACTGAACCACTCTAAATCTTGGTTTGCATTTACTTTCTGTTCTCTATCTTAACTGCAAACTGCCTCCATAGCTTTACTTTAACTGCACTTTGCCTAAACTAAGTTAAAGTGATTTTCGAATCGGCTTTCTTACCGAAATCATTTTTATCGTACGAACGTCATTTTAAATCATCAAAAGTTTTTCGCCTCACTAATTCACCCCCCCTCTTAGTGCTCTTGATCCTAACAATTAGTATCAGAGCCCGATATTTCTCATTTCGGATTTACACCCGAGAGAAATGACTCTTCATGGTTTTTAAGAGGGCTTATCGGTTGTTCGTCCACCGTTGTTTAACGGATTGGACTACATTTATTGGAAAACTCGAATGAGAGTTTTCTTGATTTCTATGAATTTGGATTTATGGAATATTGTTGAAAACGGTTTTCAACTTCCCTCTAAACCGATGAACGAACGGTCGGATTTAGAGAAGAAGCATTTTTCTTTAAACGCAAAGGCTATAAATGCCTTATTTTGCGCTTTGGACAAAAATGAGTTCAATCGGATTTCTATGTACGAAACGGCTTTTGATATTTGGCGAATACTTGAAATCACGCACGAGGGAACTAGTAGAGTCAGTGACTCGAAAGTTAACATTTTATTATATGATGTTGAGCTTTTTTGAATGCAACCAAGCGAGACTATAGGTGACATGTACACCCGTTTCACGGATATCATCAATAATCTAAGAGTTCTTGGTAAATCTTTTTCGAATTTTAATCTCGTAAGCAAGATCTTAAGATCCCTTCCAAAAAGGTGAGATCTTAAAATAACTGTAATACAAGAGATAAAAAATTTAAATGATTTTCCATTAGAAGAATTAATCGGGTCATTAATGACTTATGAAATGACACTTTTGGAACATTTTAAACCCAATGAGCACTTGAACCACCTTCCAAAGAATAGGAAGGATTTGGAACTCCGGACAAATGAATACCACTTGAGCGATGACTCAAGTGATGAGGACAATGATGAACTTGAACTTCGAACACTAAATCTTAATAAGTTTATTAAATAAAAATATAAAATAAATAATAAACTTGAACGGAGGAAGAGGCTAAAGAAGAGGAAGGCAACAAAGGATGAATCAAGAACTTCCAAAGGTGAAACGGCGAATTAGGCTTTGACGGGCTTTGACTACAAGGTAAGTAACTCAACTCTCTTGAATTATTTTAAAATTACTTGAAGTCTTTCAGGAGTGCTTAATTTAGATAGTAGGAATAGGAAATAAAAAATTATTTTTCAAAAATTATATCATGTTTTTCTTTTTAGCATCTTTGAAAAATTAAAAATTTGATCATAAAAAGTATATTGCTAAGGTTTCATACATGTTATGTTTTGAAATGTTGAATGATGTATGCAACATTAGAGATGATAATTATATGATATGTGATAATGCTTAGGATTAATCCATGCATGTGTATCTTGATGATTTTATGTCATGCATGAGTTTTTGAAGTAAATGTTGATTTGAAACTCTCATTTTAGATTAACATGTTTTTGGTCTAATCATTTTTATGACGAATTAAGATGACATTCTCATTACATATTAAGATGACATAGTGCATGTACATCTATGTATGAATTTCTTGATAGTCTTTTGATGATAGATGTTATATCATGATGTGTTTGGTCTTGACGGCTTCATGATGAAACTTATGTTTCGATTTTAAATGATGATACATGTTTTCACAAAAGACTTGAATGCCCTCACATGAAATCAATTGTATGAAGTGGAAATAATTTTCTATCCTATTGAGATTAATGAATTTATTTTACCAATCTTGTGAATCTCATGAAAATAAACATGATGAATATTTTGAAAATAAATGAGTGTATCATGCATTTGGTCTTAATGATTTCTCTTTAACATACTTTTTGAAATCATACTTGATGATGAATATTAAGATATTAAAAGGATGTTATCATGGAATCATGCTTGATGATTTGTTTTTTACCTTTCCGTCTTAAATGTTGACACTTGTTTTATTAAAGGTAAAGGCATGCTTATAAGAAGCAAATCACATGAATAGAAATTTATAAAAATGAAATGCGATCCTCTATCTTATCGTCTTTTCAATAAATCTATGCTTGTCATATATGAATTTATTGAATGTGACTTTGAGGATGATTTCGGATTTCACAAATGCTTGATTCATACTTATGACATGAGACACATTTTAAATATGAATCATGTTCAATGCTTCAATCATGTTACATCTCCTTTAATTCATTTTGTTCTCCTAGATTTATTTACTAAAGAGGAGAATCTTCTGAATGAATGAAATGATACAAATGAATCACTTATCGATATATCTTTTTGAAATATCTTTTTAATGTGATGTTGATAATTTGAGATGACTGTTGGAATTCATGACATGAGATAATTGAATCCTTGACTTACTCTTTATATGGCTTGAAAATAGATGTTTAAAATATTGCTTGATGAGTTGTTGTATAAGATTTTACCTTTACGTCTTAAACTTTCATGCTTATCTTGATTTGACATATAAAGACTAAGGTATGCTTAGATGAAAAAGAATCACTTAAAAAATGTCTTTCCCATCTGATCGTGATTAATGATTTCATGATATTTTATGAATCTCGAAATTGATTTTGATGACTTGATTATGAGTTGCAAGTTAACGATTTGACTTGAATGAGTTTTATCTAAATCATAATCTTGATCTTGCAAAATTGGAATCACAAATAATATCTTTTGGTATTCATGAATTGATACTCACAATATGAAAGTATTGGTATTCATGACTTAAATTTGATTGAAATATTGCATGCTTAAATTAATCACTCTCCTATGTTTCAAAAATTCTTTAAATGCCTTATGTGATAATTGAAAATTAATTTGCTTTATAATGAATCACGAATCATGACTTGATCTATGATACTGATATATTTTAATCATGATCCTTAGTTGTATAATTTTTTTGCTCTATTAAAAAGATTTGTCAAATGAATCATGTCCTTCTTGAATTTTCTTGATATCATGACATGATTTTGTAATATGGCTTGTATAATGATTAAATTTTTTAGCCATTGATTTCTCCCTTCTTTTCGATAATGATAAAGAGGGAGTTAGTTTACTAGCCTGCATATTTCAAAGGAAGAAAAATTTGTTAGCTCGATCATTTTATTGAAAGAACTTGCTATCATGAACACTACCAATGAATTACAAATCTTGCAATATAAAGAGAAGCAAAGAATTGCTATCTCGAAAGAGGCAAAAGATGTAAAACTTAGAAACCTTGCAATATAATTGCTCTTGCCTTGCTTTGTATCAAAAATAGGTTGATATCCTTAAAAGCATCACATTAAATATTTTAGTGTATCGCAATGTATCACATGTATCGCAAATTAAAATTTTTGAGACTATTATCATATCATGTTTAACAATTGATGTCTTTTATGACATAATTTCTTTGCATTGTTGTCTTGTATGTATCATGTGATGATTGAAATATTGATTGATGCAAATTCATAGTTTATGTAAAAGTCTAAATCATTGGTTCTCCTTCTTTTCGGCAATGACATAGGGGGAGAAAGATTGCTAGCTCAAGGCAAATGCTGGCTAGCTTGTACTCTTCCCTTCTTTTTTGACAAAAACAAAGGGGAGAAAGCTTTTGCTAGTCAGAATATACAAAAAAAAAGCAAAGTGCAATCTTGCACAAGAAGCAAGTGTTGAATTGCCATGATTGAACTTAAGAATCTTGCTATGCTTTTGTGCTTATATGTTGTGATGAAAAGCTAGCTTGTATGTAGTAAAACTTGCATATCATAAAAATTGCTAGCTTATAGTCTAAAGAGAAGCAAACAGTTGCTATCTCAAAAAATGCTAAACATGCTAAACTTGCACTTTGCAACAGAAGCAAAATTGCGAGCTCAAACATTGCAAAGGAAGCAAAAATTTGCTAGCTTGCAACTTGCATATTTCAAGAAGCAAGAGTTGCCTTCTTGAACATCTCTAATTTGCTAGCTTGCATGATATAGAAGTTGCTATCTCAAAAGAAGCAAAAGTGCTATCTTGTATGTTGTAAAACTTGCATATCTAAAACTTGATAGTTTGAATGTTCTAAGCATGATGTAACACTTGCTAAATTTTCTAGCTTCAAAACTGCATGATAATAAAACCTGATATTATGTTTTTCATGCAATGAGTTGAACTTATATTACAAACACAAGAATAATTGTACTTCTTTTTGTTGATGACAAAGGGGGGGAAGTATGTTGATGACATGACATGTTATGCATAAGTTTATGATGACATGTTGCTTGGATTTTTGAATCGAAAAGTTTCTATCAATATGGCATATTGATAGGGGGAGTTTGTTTAAACTCCGGGAGTTAAGGTTAACTCCGTCATCAAGTGGTTGTCATCATCAAAAAGGGGGAGATTATTGAATCTCATAATTTGATGATGAAACCACTTGATATATGTTTATGATTTAATCTGCATTTTAAGTGATGCAGGATGCTTCGTTCACGATGAGACAATTAAAGTAGGAAAAATCATGTTGTGCCGGAGGAATATGTCAGAAGATTGGACGTCGGGCCGGTGGATTGGTCGACATATCGACAGAAGGCTTCGGGCCGTGGACTCGGGCATCGGGCCAAGAAGAGTGGGTATTGTGCCAAGGATATTGGAGTTGCGGAGTCAACTGGCCAATTGGGTAATAGGCTGCAGGAGAGGATGATGCGCCGAATAATCGGACGAAGCGTCGAGGGACCAATGACATGCCGGAAAACTTGGTTAATTGCTTAGGATTAATTGTCTTGATCGAAGTTTTATTTTACATGTGTAGGATTAACTACGATGGAAGAAAGACATGCAGCTGCAGTTGCACCGAATTCAAGACTATGATCAAGTTGGGGGTTCGAGAGTTCGACGGAAGTCCGGACGGTCGTCGGAGGTTCTGCGGGATCAAATCCGAGAAGTCCAGGAGCTTGCCAAAGAAGCTCGTCAGAACTCACCAAGTGGATCGTCGCAAGTCCAGGAGTTTGCCGGAAGTCCGTTGGAGCATCGCTGAAGGTTCGTCGGATGTTCGCCGGAAGCTCGCCGAAAGAAGCGATTGACGCACCGGAGCAAGTTGTAGTAAATGTCTTAAGAAATATCGTAGTTAGCATGTAGATTAAGTTAGGAATAGGAGGTGATCCCATTAGCTTAATCTGCGAATAATTGGGCCCTTGATAGACCTAAATTGGGCTGAATGGATCAAGCCATTCGGACCAGAATTCCTGCTAGGCGTTGGCACCGCCAGGCTCGGCAGTGGCACCGCCCAGGAGATGGTCTCCCAGGAAAGCTGGGTGGTGCAATTGCCTAGGTCAGGCGGTGGCACCGCCTGGGCTCAGTCTCCGAGCGAGATTGGGCGGTGCAATCGCCCCAGTCAGATGGTGGCACTGCTTGGGCTCAGTCTCGCTCAAAAGCTGGGTGGTGCAACCGCCTAGGTCAGGTGGTGGCACCGCCTGGGCTCAGTCTCCGAGCGAGACTGGGCGGTGCAACCGCCCGAGTCAAACGGTGGCACCACCTGGGCTCAGTCTCCGAGCGAGACTGAGCAGTGCAACCGCCCCTATCAGGCTATGGCACCACCAGAGCTCGGTCTCCGAGCTCTGTCAAGCGGTTGTACCGCCCCAATCAAGAGGTAGTACCGTTAGGACCCCGGAAATCCGATAAAAGACACTTTTGAGCTCCAAATTCAAACCAATTTGGGGCCTATATAAATCCCACCCTTTCTTGCATGAAAAGGTAACCAAAAGCACCGAAAATCCAATCTTACTCTGTGATTTTTAGAGCTCAAATTTGTTGTAAAGGCTAGAAGTTCTCCTCCCTTTTTTCTTCCAAGTTTTGATCTTTCAAGAGAGGAGAGAGAAGTTTGTAAGGGTTGTCTCCTAAGCCCGTCAAAAGGAGTGAAACTGTAAAAGGGTGGTTGGCCTTCGCCTATTGAAGGAAGGCCTCTAGTGGACGTCGGTGACCTCATCGGAGGAGGAAGCCAAAAGTGGATGTAGGTCAAGATTGACCGAACCACTCTAAATCTTGGTTTCCATTTACTTTCTGTTCTCTATCTTAACTGCAAATTGCCTCTATAGCTTTACTTTAACTGCACTTCGTCTAATCTAAGTTAAAGTGATTTCCAAATCGGCTTTCTTACCAAAATCCTTTTTATCGTACGAACATCGTTTTAAATCATCGAAAGTTTTCCACTGCACTAATTCCCACCACCCACCCCCCCCCTCCTTAGTGCTCTTGATCCTAACAGCTTCTGCCATATTAGGTCTTGGTTCGATCGCTATTGTGGGAGTATGAGTCCGTCATGGTAGCTTTCGCCTTAGTAGGTCTTGGCTCAACTGCTTAGGCGGGAGTATGAGTCCATCATGGCGACTTCCGTTATAGCAAGTCTTGGCTCAACCACTTGGGCAGGAGAGTGAGTCTGCCATGGCGACCTCCATCATAGCGGGTGTTGAATCTGATTATGAAATCAATTGATGAATTAATGATCTAATCCATGTGTTGAGATAAGTGATCCAAGACTAACTATGATCGTGAAAAAGATAAAACATTTAAAGAAGAATTGAATATTGGGCCAGAGTCAATGATTGGACATCAGGCCGGATGAATCAGGGGATACACCAAAGGATCAGATGATTCAGTGAAAGCTCGTCGAAAGTTTGCTGAGAGTTCATCGAAAGCTCACCAGAAGTTCATCGGGAGTTTGCCGAAAGCTCACCGAGAGTTCATCGAAAGCTCATCAGAAGATCACTGGGAACTGCTGGAAGTTCACTGAGAGTTCGGTTGAACAATTAATGTGCCAGACAACTTTAATTTCAATTAGTTTTGGGAGAAATCCTACTAACTCAATTAGGGGCTAATTAGATTATAAACAAGGTTGAATTAGGCTAGTTGGATGGCTCATTCAGCCATTTGGAGCCATATCAAGCGGTGGCACCACCTAGATTGGGTGATGGAACCGCTTGAGGCTTAGCCTCCCAAGTGATCTAGGCAATGGTACTACTGGTAGTTAATGCTGCCAAGCGGTGGTACCGCCATAATCCAATCTCCAAGGCTCTGTTAGGTGATGGTACCACTCATACTGGGCAATGGTACTATCAGTACCCTAGAAACCTAGGATGAGACACCTTTTGGCTCTATCTTTAAAGTCATTGGGGCCTATAAATACCCCTCTTTCCTGCATAAAAGAACACGAAAGTGTGAACAAAAGTCTTGAGATTTTAGGTTGTAAAAGTGTTGAAAAAGTAATAAGTGTCCTCATCCTTCTTTAGCCTTGTGATCATTCTAAGAGAGGTATGAGGCTTATAAAGGTTGTCTCCTAAACTTATGAAAGGGAGAAAGAGTTAAAAGAGGGTAGTTGGTTTTTGTCAATTGAAGGAAGACTGTTAGTGTTCGCCGGTGGCCTCGACGAAAGAGAAATTGAGAGTAGACATAGGTCATGACAACTAAACCACTATAAATTTGGTGTGCACTCTCTTTCTACTCTTCATTACTATTGTTCTCTATTTTAATTGTTTATTATATTTACTTCAAGTGAAGCATACTTTCGATATCATTTCTAATATGGTTTTTATCGAAATGATTTTTTAAATCATCGATATTTTTGTCATAAGCACTAATTCACCCTCCCTCTTATTGTCGATTTCGATCCTAACAGTTGGTATCAGAGCTAAGGTTTTTCTCATTTAGTTTAACACTCAAGAGAAATGACTTTTACCAGCAATCAAGAGAGTCTTTCTATCACTCGTCCTCCTATGTTCAATGGAATGGACTACATATATTGGAATACTAGACTGAGAATTTTCTTACTTTCTATGAATTTCGAGTTGTGGAACATTGTTGAAAGCGGTTTTGAGAAGTCTTCCAAACCAATGGATGAATGTAATGATTTGGAAAAGAAGACTTTCTCCTTGAATGCTAAAGCAATGAACGCTATGTTTTGTGCTCTTGATAAAAATAAATTTGATTGGGTTTCTATATGTGAAACTGTGCATGACATTTGACACACACTTGAAGTCATACATGAAGGAACAAGTAGGGTTAAAGAGTCAAAAATTAATCTTTTGGTTAATATCTATAAGTTGTTTCGCATAAAATCAAGCAAGACCATTGGAGACACGTACACCCTTTTTACAGATGTTGTTAATGGTCCAAAAGCACTTGGTAAAAGTTTTTCTAATTTTGAACTTGTTAATAAGATATTAAGATCCCTTCCAAAAAGTTAGGATCCTAAAGTAACGACAATACAAGAAGCAAAGTGTTGAATCTTGGATTTTGATGATGAAACCAATTGAGAGTGTTTATCTGATATATGTTTTGAGTGACATAGGAAGCTTCGATTAGGGAGAGACAATTAAAGCAGGAAGAATCATGTTGGGCCTGAGTTGAACATGTCAGAAGATTGGACGTCGAGCCAGAGGATTGATCGACGTATTGACAGAAGGCCTCAAGCCATGGGTTCGGGCATCGAGCTAAGAAAAGCATAAGTTACGCCAAGGAAATTGAAGTTGCGGAGGTCAACTGGCCGATTGGGTAATAGGCCGCAAGAGAGGACGATGCGCCGAAGAATCTGATGAAGCAATGGTGAATCAATGATATGCCGGACAACATTTGATTCAAGCTTTATAATAATTGTCTAGATCGAAGTAGGTTTTAGGCATAATTGGGTTGGAATTGGGCCAACTCAATTATGGGCCAATTGGGACCAAGTTTGGGCTGTGCTGGGATAAGTGAAAGGCTCAAACAGTAACCAACAAGTAGAACCGTCGTGGCATAGTCTCCTGTTAGGATCAGGGTTGGCACTAAGAGGGGGGGGGGGGGGGGGGGTGAATTAGTGTAGTGGAAAGATAACAATGGTTTAAAAACTTTCGTATGACAAAATTGTTTCCGACGTAAAACCATTTTCGGAAACTTAATTCATAAAGGAGTGCAGCAATAGTAATGAGGAAGTAAAGCACATATGGAGGTTTACAGTAAGGTAAACAGTAGAAAGTAAATACAAACCGAGATTTAGAGTGGTTCGGTCAATCTTGACCTACATCCACTTTTGGCTTCCTCCTCCGATGAGATCACCGACATCCATTAGAGGCCTTCCTTCAATAGGCGAAGGCCAATTACCTTTCACACCCCTCTTCTCCTTTTACCGAGTTTAGGAGAGAACCCTTACAAGCACTCACACTCCTCTCTAAACAGAAATCAAAGTTTAAGTTAGAGGAGGGAATACACTTATGATCGCAATAGCATTTTATCTCTTTTAATTTCTCTATACTTGTATATTTTAACCAGGGATAAGAGGGATATTTATAGGCTTCAAGTTGATTCAAACTTGGAGCCTAAAACTTTCCCATCCTAGGTTCCCCGAGCACGGGCGGTACCACCACTTGCATTGGGCAGTACCACCGCCTAGTGTCAGTCTGACGCTGACACTGCCCTAGGCGGTACCACTGCCCAGGTTTGGCGGTACCATTGCTTGGGGGCCAGTGCTGGGCAGTACAACCGCCCAGACTGGTGATACCACCACCTGATATAGACTCGAAGACTGTGCCACGATGGTGAGACTTCTTTGACCACTGTTTGGGCTTCTTATTGGGCCCAACATAGTTCTTACATGAGCCTAGCCGACCCCTAATTGGGTTGGCCCAAATCCAAGCCCAATTATGTGCTAACTATGAAATCCTAAGACATTTGCTAAGCTAAACAAGACCATATGTCTATTCTTCTGGCGAGCTTCCGGTGAACTTCCGGCGAACTTCCGATGATCTCTCGGCAATAATCCGGCGGACTCCTGGTAAGCTCTTGGACTTCATTGTTAGCATCAAGAGCACTAAGAGGGGAGGGGGGGGGGGGGGGGGGGAGGGAATGGGGTGAATTAGTGCAGCGGAAAACTTTCAACAATTAAAGCTACGTTCATACGATAAAAACATTTTCGATGAGAAACCGATTCGGAAAGTTCTTCAACTTAAGATTGAGTGAAGTACAATTGAAGTAAAGCAATAGAGGTAGTTTACAGTTAAGATAGAGAGTAGAATGTAAATGCAAATCAATATTTAGAATGGTTTAGTCAATCTTGACCTATATCCACTTTTGGCTTCACTCCTCTCTTGAATGATCAAAACTTAGATGAAAAGAGGGAGAAGAACTTTTGGTCATTTACAACACTTTTGAGCTCTCAAATTCTTAGAATAAGATCAAGATTTCGGTACCCTTTCATGCAGGAAAGGGTGGGGTGTATATAGGCCCCAAATGGTTTGAATTTGGAGCTCAAATGTGTCATCTCCCGGATTTCCGAGGTCCTGGTGGTACTACCGCCATAACTGGGTGGTACCATCGCTTGACTTCGCTTGGAGACTGAGCTTCCGGGTGGTGCCACCGCCAACTAGGAAATCTGGGTCTTAATGGGCTAATCCATTCGACCCAATTTGGGTTTGTCAAGGGCCCAATTACCCCCAGATTAAGTTAATGGGATCACCTCTCATTCCTAACTTAATCTACATGCTAACTACGATACTTAAGACATTAATACTGCAACTTGCTCCGATGCGTCAATCGCTTCTTCCGGCGAGCTTCCGGTGAACATCCGACGAACCCTCGGCGATGCTCCGGTGGACTTCTGGCAAACTCTTGGACTTGCAACGATCCACTTGGTGAGTTCCGACAAGCTTCTTTGGCAAGCTCCTGGACTTCTCGGATTTGTTCTCGCAGAACCTCCGATGACCGTCTGAACTTCCATCGAACTCTCGAACCCCCAACATGATCATGGTCTTGACTCCAGCGCAACTCTTGCTGTATGTCTTACTTCCATCATAGTTAATCCTACACACTTATCTCAACATATGAATTAGATAATAAATGACAATTGACTTCATCATCAAAATTCGAGATTCAATAATCTCTCCCTTTTTGATGATGACAATCAATTGATAACAGAGTTAACCTTAACTTCCCCTATCTATATGCCATACTTGAGATAAGTCATTCTTGAATTCAAAGCCTTTGAATTCAAGAGATATATTGATAAGTTAAGATCATTTAACCTTATCAATACTCCCATCATGATTCCTATCATGATGTATCTCTCTGAAAATGATGTCAAGGCTTGACATCCATTTTCAAGTTTTACATTTCAAATGTGAAAGATAGCAATCGTAGCAATTCATCATATGGTAAGATATCAACATGTAAAATTGCAATGTAAGTTCTTGATATCTTAATATAATGCAAACATTTCAAGTGTTTAGCAATCATAGCATTTCATCATATGACAAGATATTAATTTGTAGAATTGTGATGTAAGCTCTAAATATCTTAATATAGTGCAAATATGGCATAGTGTAAATATGGCAATTTATCATATATTTCGATGCAAGCTTTTGATATCTTAACATAATTCAAATATGGCACTCATAGCAATTCTATTATCAATTTACCATGTATTTCTCCCCCTTTGTCATCAACAAAAAGGAGAACTATTTAAGCAAACTTTAAGCATAAGTGCGGTAATGATTTATGTCATTTTTCAACAATGAGTAATAGGATACCAATTATACAAACATCTCAAGAAAAACATGACATGGAGATAGCTTTCATTACTTCTTCCTTTTTATTTGTCATTATCTTTTTACATAAAGGAGGAAAGCCATTTGTGACCTTACTTGAATAAAGTTAAAATCGATAAGAGATTAAATCACACTTCATTTTTGCAAGGATCAAGATATGTATTTGAATCAAATCCTTGCAAGTGTTAAAAAGGATCTTCCTTTTTCAAGAAGGAATTCATAAGAAGGAATTATTTCATCAAATCCATTTCTCAAAAAAAATATTTTTCACACGATAAGTCTATGAGAGATGCATTTGTTAATTAATTCCATATGCCAAAAATCAATGATATGAAACAAACTCGATATGACATATGCTTATGAAAGCTACATTAAGTCCAGAAGAGAAATACTAAATTATATTAGGATCAAGTAAATCTAAAAATAAAATTTAACACTTTCATACATTCGGACATGGTTTTGCTATAGATTTTCAAACACAATCATGAAGATAAAACATGCTCATTATCATGGAAATTTTTGTATCCAAAACATATAATTTCCAACATGTTATTAAGGCATGTAATCATGTAAAATATCAATTAAGTGATTGATCATTGAATCAAGAAAGTCCAAAAAATGATTTTAATAAGTTCATGCATTCGGACACATCAACATTCCTAATTCTCTTCTAATGAAATCAAATTATTCTTCACTTAAAGGCTTTAACAAAATATCTACTAGTTAATGTTTAGTATCAATGAACTCTATAACTACATCATGATTAGTGACATGATCTCATATAAAGTGATGTCTAATGTCAATATGTTTTGTTCTTGTGTGTTGAATGGGATTCTTTATTAAACATATTGCACTTGTGTTATCACATTTAATGGGAATATTTTTAAGATGAACTTTATAATCTTCTAAGGTGTTTTTCATCCACACAACTTGTGCATAGCATGCACTAGCTGCAATATACTCAGCTTCGGTTATTGATAGTGCAACCGAGTTTTGTTTCTTAGATGACCAGGAAATAAGGGCATGTCCCAAAAATTGACATGCTCCTAATGTGCTTTTTCTATCTAGTCTACACCCAGCAAAATCCGTATCAGTATAAGCGATTAACTCAAAATTCTCGGTTTTTGGATACCATAATCCTAGGTTTATGGTACCTTTAAGATATCTAAGTATTTTTTTAACTGCTTTAAGATGAGATATCTTAGGGTTCGATTGAAACCTAGCATAAAGTCCTACACTGAACATGATATCTAGTCTAGTTGTAGTGAGGTAAAGTAAACTTCCTATCATACCCCTATAAGTTTTTTGATCGAAGCTTTCTCCACTTTCATCAACTTCTAACTTAGCGGAGGTGCTCATAGGAGTGTTAATAGCTTTTGAACAATTCATATTAAATCTTTTTAACAAATCTAAAGTATATTTAGTTTGACTAATAAAGATGCCATTGCTTAGTTGCTTAATTTGTAAGCTTAAGAAGAAGGTTAATTCTCCCATCAAACTCATTTCAAATTCAAGACTTATAGTTTTAGCAAAAGATTCACAAAGAGATTCATTCATAGAACCGAAGATAATATCATCAATATAAATATGAACAATGAGAAAATTATTTTCAAAATTCTTGATAAACAATGTAGTATCGACCTTGCCTTTTGTGAAATTATTTTCAATAAGAAAAGAACTAAGTCTCTCATACTAAGCCCTTGGGACTTATTTTAAACTATAGAGAGATTTAGTTAATTTAAACATATGATTAGGGAAGCTATTATTTTCAAATCCGGGAGATTGTTCAACATAAACTTCTTTGGAAATAAAGCCATTAAGAAAAGCGCTTTTAACATCTATTTGAAACAACTTAAAATTGTTATTACTAGCATAGGCAAGGAGCATCCTTATGACTTCTAATCGAGCTACAGGAGTGAAGGTTTCTTCGCAATCGATACCTTCTTCTTAGTTGAAACCTTTGGCCACTAATCTAGCCTTGTTTCTAACCACGATACTATATTCATCTTGCTTGTTTCTAAAGACCCATTTAGTACCAATAACTAAATGGTCATTTGGTCTAGGAACAAGCTTCTACAACTCATTTCTCTCAAATTGATTTAACTCATCTTGTATTGCGATAATCCATGAATCATCTTTCATAGCTTCGTCAATACATTTAGGTTCAATTTGGGAGAGAAAAGCGATGTTGGCATAAAAATTTTTAAGAGAAAAACATGTTTGAACCCCTTAGATGTGTCTCCTAGGATTAGCTCCTTAGGATGAGCATCTACATACTTCTAATCCTTGGGTAAGGATGTTTCGAAAGTGGATGCATCCAAGTTGCTAGTTGGAGAAGAGGTTTCATTTAAATTTAAAGAATCAAAATTAATATCATCATCAAAATCATTTTTCTTGATTTCGAAAATCTCATTGAAAACAACATGAATGGATTCTTCTATAATTAAAGTTATTTTATTGAAGAAACGAAAATATTTGGAAACCGAAGAATAACCAAGAAAAATTCCTTCATCGGATTTAGTATCAAATTTTCCTAAGACATCTTTTTCATTTAAGATAAAACACTTACACCCAAAAGCTTTAAAATATGAAACATTAGGTTTTTTTTTGTTTCACAACTCATAGGGAGTTTTGGTGAGTAAGGGTCTTACTAGAACTCTATTTAAAATATAGCATGCAATGTTTATGGCTTCGGCCCAAAAATATTTGGGTAGGCTATGTTCATTCAATATGGTTCTCACCATTTCTTGTAAATTTCTATTTTTTCTTTCTACTACTCCATTTTGTTGAGGATTTCTTGGAGTAGAGAAGTTATGATTGTATCCATTAAATTTACAAAATTCTCAGAAATCACGGTTTTGAAATTCACCACCATGATCACTTCTAATTGATGAAATCATAGAACCCTTTTCATTTTGAACAAGTTTACAAAACTTAGTAAAATATCTAAAGCATTCATTTTTGTGTTTCAAGAAATAAGTCCATGTGTATCTACTATAGTCATCTACAATAACAAAGGCGTATTTACTATCTCCTAAGCTTGATGTAGGGATTGATTCGAACAAGTCCATATGGACCTGCAAGGGCCTAGAGGTGCTTATTTGATTCTTAGATTTGAAACTACCCTTAATTTATTTTTTATAATCGACAAGCATCACACACATTATCTTTGATGAACTTGATATGAGGAATTCCTCTTATAAGTTCTTTGGATGATATTTGAGTGATTAGTTTCATGCTAGCATGACCTAATCTCCTATACCAAAGCCAAGCATCCTCATTCAAAACCGAGAAACACAATTCATTACAATGATCATTGATGTCAATGGTATATATATTATTTTGTTTTAATGTAATCATAGATGTGTTTTTGTGTGATTTTTCAATGATGCAAGCATTAGATTCGAATTTGACAATATATCCTTTATCACATAGTTGACTAATGCTCAAGAGGTTATGTTTTAAACCATCAACTAACGAAATATCTTCAATAAAGAAGTTGGATTTGTTACCTATGGTTCCTTTGCCAATGATTTTACTATTGTTGTTGTCTCCAAAGGTGACATAGCCTTTGTCTATGCTAGTGAGCTTAGAGAATTGAGATAAATCTCCAGTTATATGCCTTGAGCATCCACTATCGAGGTACCATCTCTTGCTTCTAGCTTGTGATGGTGTATATTTCTACGAGAAAGGATGATTTTTAGGTACCCATTTACTTTTGGGTGACTCAAAAACTGATCTAAATTGTTTATCATATTGCATAGAATTTATCATGGTTCCTTTAGGAACCCAAATCAGTTTGTTCGGACTAACTTTCTTGAATGGACAATGATAAGTTCTATGTCCATGTTTGCAACAAAAGTTGCATTTGCTTCGGTGCCGAACATGTAAGATAGAGCCTTTAATGAAAGTGGTTGGATTTTGGTGAGGACTTCTCACAAATCTAATTTCACTTCTTTTAGGAATGTGACCCTTATTTGTAAGGATCATATTCAAAGACTTGTTACCAACCTTGAATTTTTTCAAGGTGTCCTTAAGTAGCAAGTTCTCCTTTTGGAGAGTTTCTAGATCATGACATTTTATATATGGAGCAAACTATCATGATATTCAGTTTTTAATTTATTGAAATTACTAATAAGACTATCATGCTCCTTTTTTAATAATTTATATTTTCTACTAATTGTTTTGCATTCATCAAATAAGACATAGAAAGTATTTAATAATTCATTAAATGATAAATCTGCATCAATTAAATTTGTTACCTCCTCTTCGATGGCCATTAGGGCGTAATGAGCAACTTGCTCAGTGTTGGACTCCTTTTCTTCGGACGCGCTTGAGTCATCCCACGTTGCTTTGAGCGCCTTCTTCTTTGGTGTTCTCTTCTTGGCTTGGGGACAATCACTTTTATAGTGTCCCGGCTTCTTACATTCGTAGCAAATAACTTGGTCCTTCTTGGGTTCAAATTTATTTTTTATGTCATTTTTAAACTTGTTTCTTTTAATAAATTTTTAAAATTTCCTTGTTAGAAGTGCCTAGTCATCGTCATAGTCCTCATCACTTGAGTTTTCTCTAAGTGGTCTTCTAAAGTTCTAAGTGTCATATCCTTCCTGTTCTTTGGAATGATGTCTTCTTACTCTTCACGAGCTTTGCAAGTCATTTCGTAGGTCATTAATGACCCGATTAATTCTTCAAGAGGGAAGTTATTTAAATTTTTAGCCTCTTGAATAACAGTGACTTTAGGGTCCCAACTCTTTGGAAGGGATCTTAGAATCTTATTCACGAGCTCAAAATCCGAAAAACTTTTACCGAGTCCTTTTAGACTATTGACGACATCCGTGAAACGGGTGTATATGTCACCTATGGTCTCGCTCGGTTTCATTTGAAAAAGTTCAAAAGAATATATTAAAAGATTGATTTTTGACTCTTTCACTCTACTCGTGCCTTCGTGAGTCACTTCGAGTGTGTACCAAATATCCAATGCAGTTTCACAAACCGAAACACCATTGAACTCGTTTTTATCAAGCGCATAAAATAAGACATTCATAGCCTTTGTATTAAGAGCAAAAGTCATCTTCTCCAATTCATTCCAATCGAGCATTGGAAGAGAAGACTTTGAAAATTCATTTTCAACAAGATTCCAAAGTTCAAAATCCATGGAAATAAAAAAGATCCTCATTCAAGTCTTCCAATAGGCGTAGTCCGTCCCATTGAACATGGGTGGACGTGTAATAAAGTGGCCCTCTTGGTTTCCGGTGTATGCCATCTCTCTTGAGTTTTAATCCGATTGAGAGTTAACCCCGCTCTGATACCAATTGTTAGGATCAAGAGCACTAGGGGGGGTGGGGTTTAATTAGTGTAGCGGAAAACTTTCGACGATTAAAGCTACGTTCGTATGATAAAAACATTTTCGATAAGAAACCGATTCGGAAAGTTCTTCAACTTAAGATTGAGAGAAGTATAGTTGAAGTAAAGCAATGGAGGTAGTTTGCAGTTAAGATAGAGAGCGTAAATGCAAACCGAGATTTAGAGTGGTTTGGTCAATCTTGACCTACATTCACTTTTGGCTTCCTCCTTCGATGAGGTCATCGACGTCCACTAGAGGCCTTCCTTCAATAAGCGAAGGCCAACCACCCTTTTACAGCTTTACTCCTTTTGACGGGCTTAGGAGACAACCCTTACAAATTTTCACTCCTCTCTTGAATGATCAAAACTTAGATGAAAAAAAGGAGAAGAACTTTTGGCCTTTTACAATACTTTTGAGCTCTCAAATTCTCAAAATAAGATCAAGATTTCAATGCCCTTTCATGCAGGAAAGGGTGGGGTTTATATAGGCCCCAATTGGTTTGAAGTTGGAGCTCAAATGTGTCATCTATTGGATTTCCAAGGTCCTGGCGGTACTACCGCCATAACTGGGCGGTACTACCGCCTGGCATTGCTCAGAGACTGAGCTCAGGCGGTACCACCGCCTGACAGGGGTGGTACCACAGCCTAACTTCGCTCGGAGACCGAGCTTAGGCGGTACCACCGCTTGACTTCGCTCGGAGACCGAGCTCAAGCGGTACCATCGTCTGACTTCGCTCGAAGACCAAGCTTAGGCGGTACCACTGCCTGACTTCGCTCGGAGACTGAGCTTCTTGGTGGTGCCACCACCGGCCAAGAAATCTGGGTCCGAATGGGCCGATCCATTCGGCCCAATTTGGGTCTATCAAGGGCCCAATTCCCCCCAGATTAAGTTAATGGGATCACCTCCCATTCCTAACTTAATCTACATGCTAACTACGATACTTAAGACATTAATACTGCACCTTGCTCTGGTGCGTCAATCGCTTCTTTCAGCGAGCTTCCGGTGAACTTTCGGAGAACATCTAACGAACCCTCGGCGATGCTCCGGCGGACTTCCGGCAAACTCCTGGACTTGCGACGATCCACTTGGCGAGTTCCAATGAGCTTCTTTGGTAAGCTCCTGGACTTCTCGGATTTGTTCCCGTAGAACCTCCGACGACCGTCCGGACTTCCGTCGAACTCTCGAACCCCCAACGTGATCATGGTTTTGACTTCGGCGCAACTCCTGCTACATGTCTTACTTTCATCGTAGTTAATATTGCACACTTATCTCAACTTATGGATTAGATAACAAATGACAATTGACTTCATCATCAAAATCCAAGATTCAACATTCACGATGATCTTCTTGGCGAGTTCCGATGAGCTTCTCTAGCAAGCTCCGAGACTTCTCAGCTAGTTCCTCCAGAACTTCTGACGAACGTCCGAACTTCCGACGAACTCTCGAACTCCCAACGTAATCACGTCCTTGACTCTAGGACTTCATTTTGCTTCATGCCTTACTATCGTAGTTAATTCTGCACATGTAAAACATACTTCGATCTAGACAATTAATACTAAGCATTAATCAAGTTGTCCGGCATGTCATTGGTCCCTCGACGCTTCGTCCGATTCTTCAGTGCATCATCCTCTCTTACGGCCTATTGCCCAATCGGCCAGTTGACTCCATAACTCCAATATCCTTGGCGTAATATCTGCTCTTCTTGGTTCGATGCCCGAATCCACGGCCCGAAGCCTTCTGTCGATATGTCGACCGTTCCTCTGGCCCGACGTCCAATCTTTTGACATGTTTTCCTCTGGCCCAACATGATTTTTTTTGCTTTAATTGTCTCATCCTGATCGAAGCATCCTGCATCACTCAAAACGCAGATTAAAACATAAACACAATTATCAATTGGTTTTAATCATAAAAATACGAGATTCAACAATCTCCCCCTTTTTGATGATAACAACTAATCGACAATGGAGTTAACCTTAACTCCCGGAGTTTAAATAAACTCCCCCTATCAATATGGCATATAACTCTTGGATTCAAAAATCCAAGCAAACATATCATGATAAAATCATGCATGATATTAATATACTTCTCCCCCTTTGTTATCAATAAAAAGGAGAAGTTCCAACTATTAAGGGTTTGAGATATCTAAGTTCAATACATTGCATGAAAAACATAATATCCATTTTTATCATCATGTAAGCTACCAAAAATTTAGAGTTTTGCAAGTTTGTAAATTTTGCTAGATGTGTAAGTTTAACATTTTTGCTTCTTGAGATATGCAAGTTAACACTTCTTTGTAGTGTTCAAGATAGCAAGTTCTACATTATACAAGCTAGCAAATTAGAGATGTTCAAGAAAGCAATACTTGCTTCGTGAAATATGCAAGTTTTACAACATACAAGCTAACAAATTTAAAGATATGCAAGTTTGCATATTTGCTTTTCTTTGCGATATGCAAGATAGTATATTTTTGCATCTTCTTGAGATTTCAAGCTAGCAATTCTTGGTAATGTTCAAAATAGCAATTTCTTCTCTTTTGAGAAGTGCAATTTTTGCTTTCTTCTTGAATTGTGCAAGCTAAAAAATTTACTTTCTAGAAAGTTTTGCTCCCCCTTTGTCATTGTCAAAAAGAAGGGAAGACCCTTTACATCAATTTTCAAATAATGACAAAGGTAAATAACATAGATGAAAATTCAAGTAATGAATTTTAAAATAATTATTTTATCATGAATATTTCATCATTGCATGCATTATTATCATAAGTTAAAGTATTAAATGCATAACACCAAATCATCATATATATATAATATAAAATCATCATTACATGCATGATTCCAAATCATCATTTATATTATTTCAATCATTATTTCAACCATCACTATAACTCATCATGCATAATATGTAAAATCATCTAACATGATATAAACATTTATTTTCAAAATATTCATCATTATTTTCATGTATGATAATAAAGTATTCATGATACCAAGCATTAAATCAACATTTTTAAGTATTTATCACTTCATGATTGTTGGTACCAAACATTCATCATTAAATCAACATTTTGATCATTTATTTTCTCTTTAGCAATTGGCAAAAAGAAACATAGGAGAAAGAATGATATAATATCTTGATTAATGCATAAGAAATGTCTAGTTATAAATCTCAAAAAATCAAGATAAAACTCATTCAAATTCAAATCGTCAAATCAAAGTCGTTTTCAAGAGATTCATAAAAGGGACATAAATAGATTCATTAATCTTTCCTTTTATTATGAATCAGAAAAATTATTATTTTGAAAAAAAAGATTCATATGGATAAATCTCAATAAGAAGATACAAGAACCCATAATAGGAGATCTTGATTCATAAATGATTTCAAATTATAAATTCCAAGAAATCAAGATCATGATTTCGATAAAACCCATTAAATTCAAATCATTTTCAGAATCCATGAGATTCATAAAAGCATAATATACATGTTTTCATTAATCTCCTTTTTGGAAAAATCGATAAAGTCAAAAAAATAAATTTTTCGAGAAACCTTTCCTTTTTTTAGTTGTTTCAATTCATGTGATTTATTTCATTCAAGCATGTTCTTTGTCTTTTTATGTCAAACAAAAATATGCATCATCATTTAGGATCGAAAAATAAATTTCGTCATAAAAACCATCCATCTTGCTTATAATCTTAAAAGCCACTTTTATTACCGTAAAAATTGATAATCCATAAATCACAAGATTCATCATGCATAATTTCAAATTGTAAAGCCATTAAATATGATTTCAAATTAATATGTTCAAGTTTTTGTATGAAAACATATATCTGTTGAATCTCGGATTTTGATGATAAAATGAATTGATGGGTTAATTGATCTAATCCATATTATTGAGTTAAGTGTGCAGGATTAACTATGATAACCAGAAAACATAAAGCAAGAATACCAAAGTCAAGTTCGATGGATGTTTGAGAGTCCGAAGAATTGTCGGAGATGCTGCCGGAACCAACCGAGAAAAAATCGAGAACCTGTCGGAATTTTTGAAAGTTCGCCGAAGAGATCGTCGGAGGTTCGCGGAGATCACCAAGAAGGCTCGGCGACTCATTGAAGTCATCACAAGATCGGGAGCTTGCTAGGAGTCCGTCGGAAGAAGTTCGTCGGAAAGCTCGCCGAAACAAGACTCGACGTTTGCGGTTGAAAACTTGCTTAGGATGTTTTTAGTTTAGGGGCCAACTGGGCCCAAAATTAGACTTGGTTTGGGCTAAATTTAAAGCCCAACCAGTGAACCGAAGGGTCTGGCGGTGGCACCGCCCAGCACTCGAGAGCTGGGCGGTGGCACCGCTTGGCTGGGTGGTGGCACCGCTAGTCCACTGTCAATGTCAGACACTGACAGGCGGTGGCACCGCCACTGACAGGCGGTGGCACTGCCAGCATCGGGAACCAAAGAGAATTCAAATTTTGGAGCCCAAATTTGAATCCTCTTAAGGCTTATAAATACCCCTCAAATCTCAGCTGAGAAGACAACTTTTTGAGAAGCAATTGATTGAGAGAAAGGTCTTAGAAAAGTCTTAGCAAGTCTTATTTTCAATTTGCAAGTGTTCACCTCCTTCTTTCTTGCTGAAAATCTGTAAGAGAGTGAACCGCTTGTAAAAAGTTGTAAGAGGGGTATTTACCCTTCCCCTTCAAGAGATTTGCTAGTGGAAGATGGGAGCCTCATCGAAGAGGGGCCTCGCAAGTGGATGTAGGTCATTTGACCGAACCACTTTAAAATCAGCGTGATCTCTGGTTTGCATTTACTTATTGTCATTTATATTACTGCAAACCATTTACACTTTGATGCTCTACTTTTTTGTCTCCTTCTTACATATCCCTTCAAGTTAAAACACAATCGAAACGGTTTCAAATGAAACATTGCTTTTATCGTACGAAGTTTATGAAAGTGTTTAAAACGTCAAAAGATTATCGTACTTTACCGCTGCACTAACTCACCCCCCCTCTTAGTGCCACTCCGATCCTAACAATTGGTATCAGAGCTAGGCTCACTCTCATATTTGGTTTGATACCCAAGAGAGATGGTTTACTCCGGCATACATAAGGGTCATTCTATCACACGTCCACCCTTATTTAATGGGTTGAATTATACTTATTGGAAGACTCGTATGAGGATCTTCCTCATTTCCATGGATTTCGAGCTTTGGACTATTGTTGAAAATGGATTTCAAAAATCTTCTCTTCCGATGAGCGAATGGAATGAATCGGAGAAGAAGGTTTTTGCTTTAAACGCAAAGGCTATGAATGCCTTGTTTTGTGCACTAGACAAAAATGAATTTAATCGTGTTTCAATTTGTGATTTGGCTTTTGATATTTGGAGAACTCTTGAGGTCACTCATGAAGGCACTAGCCGAGTGAAAGAGTCCAAAATCAACATCCTTGTGCACTCTTACGAACTTTTCCGAATGAAACTAAGTGAGTCCATCGGAGACATGTACACCCGGTTCACGGATGTCATCAATGGACTCAAAGCTCTTAGTAAAGATTTTACTAACTTTGAACTAGTAACTAAAATTTTAAGATCCCTCCCTAAAAGTTGGGATCCAAAAGTTACGGCCATTCAAGAGGCCAAAGACCTTAAAACATTCACTCTTGAAGAACTCATTGGGTCTCTAATGACCTACGAAATGACATGTCAAGCTCATGACGAGCTCGAGAACCCCCTTCCAAAGAACAGGAAGGATATGACACTCACATCACAAGAAGACCACTTGAAAGGAACATCAAGTGATGAGGATAGTGACAATAACATTGCACTTTTGACTCAAAAATTTAAAAAATATTTAAGAAAGAACAAATTTAAAAATAATACAAAAAATAAATTCGAACACAAGAAGGACCAAGTAATTTGCTATGAGTGCAAAAAATCGGGACACTACAAGAACGATTGTCCTCAAGCCAAAAAGAGAACATCAAAGAAGAAGGCGCTCAAGGCAACGTGGGATGATTCAAGTGCATCCGAAGAAGAGGAGTCCAACACCGAGCAAGTTGCTCATTACGCCCTAATGGCCATCGGAGAAGAGGTAACGGATTTAATTGATGCAGATTTACCTTATCATGAATTATTAAATGCTTTCCATGAGTTATTTGATGAATGTAAGACAATTAGTAGAAAATACAAATTGCTAAAAAAGGAGCATGATAGTCTCACTTGTGATATCGATAAATTAAAAACTGAATATCATGATAGTTTAGCTCCATATATAAAATGTCATGATCTAGAATCTCTCCAAAAGGAGAACTTGCTACTTAAGGACACCTTGAAGAAATTCGAGGTTGGTAGCAAATCTTTGAACATGATCCTTACAAATAAGGGTCACGTTCCTAAAAGAAGTGGAATTGAATTTGTGAGAAGTCCTCACCAAAATCCAACCACCTTCGTTAAAAGCCCCGTCTTACATGTTCGACACCAAAGCAATTGCAACTTTTGTTGCAAATATGGACATAAAACTTATAAATGTCCATTCAAGAAAATTAGTCCGAACAAACTAATTTGGGTTCCTAAAGGAACCATGATCAATTCTATGCAATATGATGAACAAGTTAAATTAGTTTTTAAGGCACCCAAACGAAAATGGGTAACTAAAAATAATCCCTTCTTGTAGAAACATACACCATCACAAGCTAGGAGCAAGAGATGGTATCTAGATAGTGAATGCTCAAGACATATAACTGGAGACATAATCTCTTACTATTGATGATACCTTTTCCACCAAATATGATTGTGCCATCAAACACGCAAGAAAACCTTTACTTGTCTCCGATAAAATTTAAGTTTTAAGTCTGCCAACTCCGTCATCATAGAATTCCTTTGAATATTCATATAGGCTACAAGACTATTGGTATTTCTGCTTAACGCATCAGTAACTACATTAGCTTTCCCAGGATGGTAGTTGATATTAAAATCATAATCCTTTAGAAAGTCCAACCACCTTCTTTGTCTCATATTTAAATCTTTCTGTGTGAAAATATATTTGAGACTCTTATGATCTGTGAAGATTTCAAAAGTCTGTCCATAGAGATAATGCCTCCAAATTTTCTGTGCAGAAATGATAGCTGCTAACTCTAAGTCATGAGTAGGATAGTTCTTCTCATGAGGCTTTAATTGCCTTGATGCATAAGCAACTACCCTCTCATTTTGCATTAGAACGCAACCAAGCCCTTGTAGTGAGGCGTCGCTATACACTACAAAACCTTCCCCCCCCGAAGGAATAACCAATATAGGAGCACTGGTTAATTCCTTCTTCAATTCTTGAAAACTTTGTTGACATTTATCATCCCACATGAACTTTATATTTTTTTGTGTCAATCTGGTCAATGGTGCTACTATTTTTGAAAAGTCTTCTACGAATCTTCTATAGTATCCAACCAAACCTAAAAAGCTTCTAATCTCTGAAACATTAGAAGGTTGCTTCTAATTTATCACGGCTTCAATCTTATGAGGGTCAACAGATATACCAGCACTTGAAATTACATGACCGAGAAATATAATTTCATTGAGCCAGAAGTTGCTCTTGCTTAGTTTGGCATATAGTCTCTCTTGCCTTAGGACTTCCAAAACTATCTTAAGATGGTGTTCATGCTCTACTATGCTTGTAGAGTAGATCAAGATATCATCAATGAATACAATTACAAATTTATCAAGATAAGGGTGGAATACCCTATTCATAAGATCCATGAAGGCAGTCGGTGCATTTGTGAGTCCAAAAGGCATTACTAAGAATTCATAATAACCATATCTTATTCTAAAAACAGTTTTTTTTTTTTTTTTTTTTTTTTGTACGTCTCCTTCCCTTATCTTCAATTGATGATACCCAAATCTTAAATCAATTTTCGAGTATACCTGAGTACCTTGAAGTTGATCAAATAGGTCATCTATTCGGGGAAGGGGATATTTATTCTTTATGGTCACTTGATTGAGTTGTCTATAATCGATGCATAGTCGCATAGATCCATTTTTCTTCTTCACAAATTGGATAGGGGCACCCCAAGGTGATACACTGGATCGAATAAAACCCTTGTCCAAATGCTCTTGGATCTGTTTCTTTAACTCCTCCAACTCAATTGGTGTCATTCTATATGGAGGTTTAGAAATAGGTGCAGTGCCAGGTAGAATATCAATTGTAAATTCAATCTATCTATTTTGTAGTAGTGCAAGTAGATTTTTGGGAAAAACATCTGAAAAATCCCATACAATAGGGATGTCCTTTAATACTGGCTTCTTAGATTCTTCTCCAAAAATAAAGGTCAAGTATCCCTGACATCCTTTGAGTAATAATTGGGTAGCACTCAAAGCTGAAATAATATAAGGGAACTTTTCCTGAATCCCAATGAACTTGAAAGATGGTTGATCTAAGGGTGAAAAAGTAATAGTCTTCCGAAAACAATCGACACTTGCATGATATGTTGAAAGTCAGTCCATACCCAAGATAGCATCGAAATCTTGAAATTCTAGTATAATAAGATATACTAGCAAATCATGACCTTTAATAGTAATAACACAGTTTCTATATATCTGATCAACTGTCAAAGTGTTTCCAACTTATTATTTGTATGAACGCCTCTCCGAGTGTGTACACTAGTAGCATTGCGACTATTAGCACCCCGAGTGATAAAACCACTAATCTTTGGAATTGGCTCTATTATTCTTATAATAGGTTAAAGACAATCATTGGTTAAAGTCAATCAAGGGACCTAATACACCTACAGGCCCTAGACCATGCTCTAATACCATAAAAATTGTCACATGCTGGATTTTTTTTTTTCATATATTTTCACACAGGCCAAATAAATAAATATCACTTTATTCATCATCTATAACCATTTATTATAATTCATTTATTCATCAAATTACAAATAGAAAAGTTAACTTCAAGAGTCATCCAAGTGGCTCTACCTAGCGGTAGAGGAACGTTCGCTCTCCACTGGAATCCGATTTAGTACTAGAGGGAGGCTGCTCTGAAAATCAAAAACAAAGAAAATTCAGCAATGCTGAGTAGGAACCCCAAAAGTCAAATCAAAATAAATACATGAACAAAATTCAATCAATCATCCCATTGGCGTATATCAAGTACCCGAAGAAGCACTCCCCCAATAGCGGATGGAGAGGCTTTATCCTACGGGATGAGTTTGTGTTCTCCCAACAGTAGATGGAGGCAAACTCATATCACACTCCCAACAGCGGATGGAGGGGTGTCCCACACCCGCCAAAGTGGGGACACGTTCCTCCCAACAGTGGATGGAGGAACCGTCCAGCCGCCACGTCTGACGGCCCGCTAATCCCCGAAGGGAATCGCCCTACCTGCTCTCGGCAGGAAAATTATAGAATCTCACACTGGTTACAATTCATTTATTCATCAAATTACAAATAATATATTTAAAACATCTCTTTCAAAAATCATCAATATCAAATAATATAAATTAGCCCTCAATTGACTTGAACTCTAGTTTAATCGATTCAATTGAACTCGATTTACTAGAGCCTAACTGAACTGATCTCTAATCCGTGTTTAACTAGTCTGGAACCACCCTAGACTAGTATAATTTAGACTAGATTAAGTTCAATTTAGGTTAAACTAACTCGAATAAGTCAATCAATTCGGAATCACCCTGAATTGATCTAGACTAATCAAGTCTAGTTTAATTCAATCAATATTTGGGCTCAAGTTCAACAATAATATTGGGCTAGATTGAGCCAGTCCATCTACTGGTCATGTGCATTATACATGATTGAGCATGCATTACATAAAACTGGCCCAGCCCTTGCCCATGGACTAGTCATAGCATATACCCATTAACAACATAAATAAAAATATAATAATGCATTAAAAGATAGATGAGGAGAAAAGCTTTAATACAAAGAAATAACATTCTCAATTTGACTAGAAATCATAAGACATTAAAAGAGGGACTAGGAGATAAGTTTTAACACAAGGAAATAGCTTTCTAAATTCAAATAAAAATCATGTTTTCAACACATAAAATTTCAACATATTCTAGTCATATTTTAAATCATTCAGAATAATATATTTTAATTTCAGATCAAAGAATATCAGAAAAAGGGATTTTAGATAACATATTCTAGTCTAACAAGATTTTAATCCAAATAAGATTAAAGATAAACTATAATACAGAAAATATATCATATAAAACATATACTTTTTTAACATATTTAATTCTGCAATAAAAACCTTAATCATGGGTCAAAGAATATTATGAAAACTCTAATTGATTATTTTAATACAAAAAATTTGACATTTAAAGAATTGATACATATTTTTTAAACTATAAAACTTTCATAATTTAAAGAATCAAAATAAAAGCTAAAACTTTTAAGAAAGGTAGGGAAACCTACCTCTTGTCAATAGGGTGTAACTCCTCGTTCTCTTATCAACAGGGTATAACTCCTCGTTCCTCCCACTACTAGGCTCGACTAGGTGAGGAACGAAGGAGAGAGATCCCTCCCCTTTAAATAGGAGGAGGTGAGCCTCTATTAAGGGAAATAAATTTTAATTTTCATATTTATTTAATATAAATTATTTCCATTTAATATACTAATAAATATGATATCATCATATTTAGAATACTTCTAGTTATTTCCTTAATTCATATTAACAAACAAGGAAGCAGATTAAGATTTCCTTAAATTATAATGGCAAGTAAGGAAAACAAAATTTAAATCTCAATCTCAAATATTTGATTTGATTACATTTCTCCCCTCCTATAGGAAATTTGGTCCCCAAATTTAGCTTACCTTAATAGAATAGATGAGGATACTACTCTCGCATATCTTCTTCTCTTTCCCACGTTGCCTCTCGGTCTGAATGGTGTTGCCAACAAATCTTTACCAAAGGTATAATTTTGTTCCTTATAATATGTTCTTTCATTTCCAAGATCTGGGTTGGTTGTTCTCCAAAAGTAGCATCATCCCTTAGCTGTAGAGGTTGGTAAGATATGACATGTGTTGGATCCCTGATATATCTTCGAAGCATAGACACATGAAATACATCATGGATACTAGCCAAAGCCAGGGGCAATGCCAATTTGCATGCTACAGGCCCAACCTTTTGTAAGATCTCAAATGGGCCAAAAAATCTTGGGGCTAACTTTTCCCTTTGACCATACCTCATAACTCCCTTGGTTGGCGACACCTTTAAGAAGACGTGCTCACCAACTTCGAACTCTATATCTCTTCGCCTTCGATCTACATAACTTTTCTGATGACTTTGAGCTGTTAATAATCTTTGGCGTATAATTCGAATATTATCAACATCTTTTTGAATTGATTGAGGCCCCAAAAGCTTCCGTTCTCCCACCTCATCCCAATATACAGGTGATCTGCACTTTCTTCCATAAAGAGCTTCAAATGGAGCCATCTGTATGCTAGAGTGGTAACTATTATTATAAGAAAACTCAATTAAATGCAAGTGCATATCCCAACTCCCACAAAAGTCTAAAGCATATGCTCTTAAGAGATCTTCAAGAGTTTGTATTGTCCTTTCAGATTGGCCATCAGTTTGGGGGTGAAAAGCTGTACTAAATTTTAACCGCGTGCCCAAAGATTTTTGTAGACTTCCCCAAAATTTAGAGGTGAATCTTGGATCTCTATCTGAGATAATGTTAACTGGCACCCCATGATATCGAATGATTTCCTTAATATATAAGCTTGCTAGTTTATCCAATGAATACTTCTTGTTAATAGGAAGGAAGTGAGCAGATTTAGTAAGTCTGTCTACTATTACCCAAATTCCGTCATATCCTTTCACAGTCTTGGGTAATCCTGTCACAAAATCCATAGTGACTTGCTCCCACTTCCATTCAGGAATCGAAATCCTTTGCAACTTTCCCGCAGGTACTCGATGTTCTATCTTCACCTGTTGACATATCAGGCATTTAGAAACAAACTCTGCTATATCTCTCTTCATACCACACCACCAATAGTTTTGGCATAAATCTCGATACATCTTAGTAGTCCCGGGATGGATATGAAATTTTGATCTATGTGCCTCCTCTAATAATTGCATCTTTACTGGATGGCTTTCGGGAACACAAAGTCGATTGTGGAATGTAATAGAACCATCTTCGGCTTGGAGGAATTCAGGTCTAGATCCTTGAGCTATTTCCTTAACTATCATTTGAAGATATGTATCTTCCTTTTGACCTTCTTTAACTTTTTGCACCAAAAATGATTATGCCATCAAACACACAAGAAAACCTTTATTTGTCTCTGATAAAAGTTTAAGTTTTAAGTCTGCTAACTTCGTTATCATAGAATTCCTTTGAATATTCATATAGGCTACAAGACTGTAGGTATTTCTGCTTAAGGCATCAGCAACTATATTAGCTTTCCCAGGATGGTAGTTGATATTAAAATCATAATCCTTTAGAAAGTCCAACCACCTTCTTTGTCTCATATTTAAATATTTCTGTGTGAAAATATATTTGAGACTCTTATGATCTGTGAAGATTTCGAAAGTCTGTCCATATAGATAATGCCTCCAAATTTTCTGTGCAAAAATGATAGCTGCTAGCTCTAAGTCATGAGTAGGATAGTTCTTTTCATGAGGCTTTAATTGCCTCGATGCATAAGCAACTACCCTCTCGTTTTGCATTAGAACGCAACCAAGCCCTTGTAGTGAGGCATCACTATACACTACAAAACCTTCTCCCCCTGAAGGAATCACCAAGATAAGAGCACTGGTTAATTTCTTCTTCAATTCTTGAAAACTTTGTTGACATTTATCATCCCACATGAATTTTATGTTCTTTTGTGTCAACTTGGTCAATGGTGCTGCTATTTTTGAAAAGCCTTATACGAATCTTCTATAGTATCCAGCCAAACCCAAGAAGCTTCTAATCTCTGAAACATTAGAAGGCTGCTTTCATTTTATCACAGCTTTAATCTTGTGAGGGTCAACAAATATGCCAGCGCTCGAAATTACATGACCGAGAAACATAATTTCATTGAGCCAAAAGTTACACTTACTTAACTTGGCATATAGTTTCTCTCGCCTTAGGACTTCCAGAACTGTCTTAAGATGGTGTTCATGCTCTGCTATGCTTTTGGAGTAGATCAAGATATCATCAATAAACACAATTACAAATTTATCGAGATAAGGGTGGAACACTCTATTTATGAGATCCATGAAGGCAGCTGGTGCATTTGTGAGTCCAAAAGGCATTACTAAGATTTCATAATGACCATATCTTGTTCTAAAGGCAGTTTTCTGTATGTCTCCTTCCCTTATCTTTAGTTGATGATACCCGGATCTCAAATCAATCTTTGAGTATACCTGAGTACCTTGAAGTTGATCAAACAGGTCATCTATTCGAGGAAGAGGATATTTATTCTTTATGATCACTTGGTTGAGTTATCTATAATCAATGCATAGTCGCATAGATCCATCTTTCTTCTTCACAAATAGGACAGGGGCACCCCAAGGTGATACACTAGGTCGAATAAAACCCTTGTCCAAAAGCTCTTGGATCTGTTTCTTTAACTCCTCCAACTCAATTGGTGCCATTCTATATGGAGGTTTAGAAATAGGTGTAGTACAAGGTAGAAGATCAATTGTAAATTCAATCTGTGTATTTGGTGGCAGTGCAAGTAGATCTTCAGGAAAAACATCTAGAAAACCCCGTACAATGGGGATGTCCTTTAATACTGGCTTCTTAGATTCTTCTCCAGAAATAAATGCCAAGTATCCCTGACATCCCTTCAGTAATAATTGGGTAGCACTCAAAGCTGAAATAATAGAAGGGAACTTTTCTTGAATCCCAATGAACTTGAAAGGTGGTTGATCTAGAGGTGAGAAAGTAACAGTCTTCCGAAAATAATCGACACTTGCATGGTATGCTGAAAGCCAGTCCATACCCAAGATAGCGTCGAAATCTTGAAATTCTAGTAGAATAAGATCTACTAGCAAATCGTGACTTTCAATAGTAATAACACAGTTTCTATATATCTGATCAACTATCAAAGAATTTCCAACCGGTGTTACTACCATTAATGCATTATTCATTATCTCACGATTCTTATGTAATTTCATAGCAAAATAGGGTGATATAAAAGAATGTGTAGAACCAGAATCAATAAGCACAGATGCTGGCATACCACAGAGTGTGATGATACCTTTAATAATAGATCCCGAGGTTTCAGCATCTTGATGAGTCAGTGCATAGACTCTTGCCTGTCCTTCCTCTCTGGGTCGTAGCTGTTGTTGTCCAGTTGTTTGGGGTGGAGCTCGGCGTTGATATTGCTTCCGTGGGTAATCCTTCGGCATGTGCCCCGATTGTTGACAATAAAAACATACGCGTTGTCCCATGGGGCATGAGGTGGAAACATGATCTGTCTTCCCACAGAAATAACATCTTATAACAACTTGATTGCTAGGAGCTCCTGCTTGTTGATGCCCGAACTGTTTGCCTTTTCCTTTCTTTGAGGGTCCAGAATGTGATCCCCCATACGTAAATTGTGCATCACTAAAAGGTCGCTTTCGATCCTTTGCTTGTTGTAATTCATTATCCAATTTCTCTACCACCAAAGCTCGATTTAACACTTCAGCATATGTTGGTAAAATCAGTACTACAACAGACTTTCTAATTGATGATCGAAGTTCCCTCTCAAAATGACGAGCTCTTTGACTTTCATTAAAAGCAATATGTGGAGAGAACTGAGCCAACTCAGTGAAATGATGATCATATTCCATTACAGTTCTATTTCCTTGGTGGATGCTAAGGAACTCTTGTTGTTTCTCAAAGCGAACTGAATCAGGAAAGAACTGCTCATAAAATGCATCTTTAAACTGCTCCCAAGTTACCACATTACCTCCAGCCTCTAACATCCTCCTTTTTGAGGTCCACCAAGTGTCTGCCTTCCCTTCCAAATTGAAAGAAGCAAAAGGCACTTTCTGATTTTCCCTACATTCGATAACTTCGAATGTCTTTTCCACTTGACGAATCCAACATTCAGCAAAGATTGGATCTGGCTTGCCTTCAAAAATCGGTGGTCCCAATCTCTTAAAGTGATCTAAAGTATTATTCCTACCCCATGGAATTTCATCTCGTTCCTATTGACGCTCAAAGTATCCTCTAATAGCATTGAGGACTCCGTGTACGTCACCTTGAGCATTGACGGGTGCTGGGGCATGTGGGGCATTCTGCGAAGTCGGAGAAGCTGGCCCATAATTAGTGACAGGTGTACGGGAAGACTAGGTTTGCTATACGATGCGTGGAGCTTCCAAGTTATTGTTTGTTTGAACACCTCTCCGAGTGCGTACACCAGTAGCATTGCGACCATGAGCACCCCGAGTGATAGGACCACTAATCTCTAGAATTGGCTCCATTACTCCTATAATAGGTTAAAGACAATCATTGGTTAAAGTCAATCAAGGGACCTAATACACCTACAGGCCTTAGACCATGCTTTGATACCATAAAAAGATGTCACATCCTGGATTTTTATTTTATTTTATTTTTAATATATATTTCCACACAGGCCAAATAAATAAACATCACTTTATTCATCATCTATAACCATTTATTACAATTCATTTATTCATCAAATTACAAATAGAAAAGTTAACTTCAAGAGTCATCCAAGTGGCTCTACCTAGCGGTAGAGGAAGGTCCGCTCTCCACTGGAATCTGATTTAGTACTAGAGGGAGGCTGCTTTGAAAATCAAAAACAAAGAAAATTCAGCAACGCTGAGTAGGAACCCCAAAAGTTAAATCAAAATGAATACATGATCAAAATTCAATCAATCATCCCATTGGCGTATATCAAGTACCCGAAGGAGCACTCCCCCAACAGCGGTTGGAGAGGCTTTATCCTACGGGATGAGTTTGTGTTCTCCCAACAGCGGATGGAGGCAAACTCATATCACACTCCCAACAACGGATGGAGTGGTGTCCCACACCCGCCAAAGTGGGGACAAGTTCCTCCCAACAGCGGATGGAGGAACCATCCAACCGCCACGTCTGATGGCCCGCTAATCCCCGAAGGGAATCGCCCTACCTGCTCTCGGCAGGAATATAATCTCACACTGGTCATATCCATTTCGGGATGAAATAACATATTTAAAACATCTCTCTCAAAAATCATCAATATCAAATAATATAAATTAACCCTCAATTGACTTGAACTCTAGTTTAATCGATTCAATTGAACTCGATTTACTAGAGCCTAACTGAACTGATCTCTAATCCTTATTTAACTGGTCTAGAACCACCTTAGACTAGTATAATTTAGACTAGTTTAAGTTCAATTTAGGTTAAACTAACTTGAATAAGTCAATCAATTCGGAATCACCCTGAATTGATCTAGACTAATCAAGTCTAGTTTAATTCAATCAATATTTGGGCTCAAGTTCAACAATAATATTGGGCTAGATTGAGCCAGTCCATCTACTGGTCATGTGCATTATACATGATTGAGCATGCATTACATAAAACTGGCCTAGCCCTGGCCCATGGACTAGTCATAGCATATACCCATTAACAACATAAATGAAAACATAATAATGCATTAAAAGATAGATGAGGAGAAAGGCTTTAATACAAAGAAATAATATTCTCAATTTGACTAGAAATCATAAGACATTAAAAGAGGGACTAGGAGATAAGTTTTAACACAAGGAAATAGCTTTCTAAATTCAAATAAAAATCATGTTTTCAACACATAAAATTTCAACATATTCTAGTCATATTTTAAATCATTCAGAATAATATATTTTAATTTCAGATCAAAGAATATCAAAAAAAGGGATTTTAGATAACATATTCTAGTCTAACAAGATTTTAATCCAAATAAGATTAAAGATAAACTGTAATACAGAAAATATATCATATAAAACATATACTTTTTTAACATATTTAATTCTACAATAAAAACCTTAATCATGGGTCAAAGAATATTATGAAAACTTTAATTGATTATTTTAATACAAAAAATTTGACATTTAAAGAATTGATACACATTTTTCAAACTATAAAACTTTCAACATTTAAAGAATCAAAATAAAAGCTAAAACTTTTAAGAAAGGTAGGGAAACCTACCTCTTGTCAATAGGGTGTAACTCCTCGTTCTCTTGTCAACAGGGTATAACTCCTCGTTCCTCCCGTTGCCAGGCTCGACTAGGTGAGGAACGAAGGAGAGAGATCCCTCTCCTTTAAATAGGAGGAGGTGAGCCTCTATTAAGGGAAATAAATTTTAATTTTCGTATTTATTTAATATAAATTATTTCCATTTAATATACTAACAAATATGATATCATCATATTTGGAATACTTACTAGTTATTTCCTTAATTCATATCAATAAACAAGGAAGCAGATTAAGATTTCCTTAAATTATAATGGCAAGTAAGGAAAACAAAATTTAAATCTCAATCTCAAATATTTGATTTGATTACATATTGTGCCAAGGATATCGGAGTTGCGGAGTCAACTGGCCGAATGGGCAATAGGCTGCAGGAGAGAACGATGCGCCGAAGAATCGGACGAAGCGTCGAGGGACCAATGACATGCCAGACAACTTGGTTTATTGCTTAGGATTAATTGTCTCGATCGAAGTTTTGTTTTACATGTGCAGGATTAACTACGATGGAAGTAAGAAATGCAGCAGAAGTTGCGTCGGAATCAAGATAACGATAACGTTGGGAGTTCGAGAGTTCGACGGAAGTTCGGACGGTCGTCGGAGGTTCTGCGGGAACAAATCCGAGAAGTACATTAGCTTGCTAAAGAAGCTCGTCAGAACTCGCCAAGTGGATCGTCGCAAGTCCAGGAGTTTGCCGGAAGTCCGCAGGAGCATCACCGAGGGTTCATCGGATGATCGACAGAAGTTCGCCGGAAACTCGCCGGAAGAAGCGATTGACGCACCGGAGCAAGCTGCAGAAATTGTCTTAGGATTTATCGTAGTTAGCACAATGATTAAGTTGGAAATGAGAGGTGATCCCATTAGCTTAATCTTGGGGCAATTGGGCCCCTGAAAAACCCAAATTGGGCCGAATGGATCTACCCAGTCGGACCCTGATTGCTGTGGGAGGTGCAACCGCCCAAGCCAGGAGGTAGCACTACCTGAGCTAAGTCTCCCAGGGAGACTAGGCGGTGCAACCGCCCCAGCCAGGAGGTGGCACCGCCTGGGCTCAGTCTCCGAGCGAGACTAGGCGTTGCAACCGCCCCTGACAGAGGTGGCACCGCCTGGGCTCGGTCTTCGAGCTTTCGCAGGAGGTGCAACCGCCCCAGTCAGGAGGTAGCACCGCCTGAGCTCAGTCTTCGAGCTTTGGCAGGAGGTGCAACCGCCCCTGACAGGAGGTGGCACCGCCTAGAGGCTCAGTCTTCGAGCTCTGCCAGGTGGTGCAACCGCTCCAGTCAAGAGGTGCAACCGCCTGATCCCGGAATTCCGGGAATTGACAGTTTTGAGCTCCAAATTTGAACTGGGTTGGGGCCTATAAATACCCCACCCATTCAGCACTAAAAGGCAGAAAATTAACACCGAAATCTTAATCCTTTTTTGTGATTCTTAGAGCTCAAAATTGTTGTAAAGGCCAAAAGTTCTCCCTCTGTTCTTCAAAGTTTTGAGTTGTAAAGAGAGGAGAGAAAATTTCTGTAAGGGTTGTCTCTTAAGCCCGTCAAAAGGAATGAAACTATAAAAGGGTGGTTGGCCTTCGCCTATTGAAGGAAGGCCTCTAGTTGACGTTGATGACCTCGTCGGTGGAGGAAGTCAAAAGTGGAGTAGGTCAAGATTGACCGAACCACTCTAAATCTCAGTTTGCATTTACTTTAAGCATTTTATCTTTACTGCAAACCTCCTAAATAGCTACTGCCTTCTACACTTTTACGAACGAGTTTCTAAGTTCAGAGCTTTCCAAATCTGCATTTAGACGTAAATCGACTTTTTCGTACGATCATTACATTTCAGTTTACGTTTATGTTTTGATTTCAATCACAACTGTAAACTGCCTTCTGCGCATTTATAAAACATATCTCAAAGTTCAGTATCTTCAAAATTGACATTTAGACGTAAACCAGTTTTATCGTACGAACGTCGCATTTCAGTTTGCGCTTGCATTCTGATTTTCATCATAAACTGCAAACTGCCTTTATAGATTTACTTTAACGTCATCTCGCTTAATCTTAAGTTAAAGTAATCTTAGAATCGGCTTTTACATCGAAATCATTTTTTTTATCAAACGAACGTAGCTTTCGGTTTTAATCGCTGAAAAATTTCCGCTGCACTAATTCACCCCCCCCTCTTAGTGCTCTTGATCCTAACAGGAAGTGCTTAACTTGAAAGCGTATTCATAAAGTTGTGTAGCAAAGGTAATGAGGAAATAAAGCAAGTAAGAAGGTTTGCAGTAATGTAAATAGCAGTAATGAAATGCAAACCAGAGATTACGCCGTTTTTAAAGTGGTTCGGTCAAGTGACCTACATCCACTTGCGAGGCCCCTCTTCGATGAGGCTCCCACCTTCCACTAGCAAATCTCTTGAAAGGGAAGGGTGAATACCCCTCTTACAACTTTTTACAAACGGTTCACTCTCTTACAGATTTTCAGCAAGAAAGAAGGAGGTGAACACTAGCAAATTGTAAACAAGACTAGCTAAGACTTTTCTAAGGCCTTTCTCTCAAACAATTGATGCTTAAAAAGTTGTTATCTCAGCTGAGATTTGAGGGGTATTTATAGGCCTCAAGAGGATTCAAATTTGGGCTCCAAAATTTGAATTCTCTTTGGGTTCCCGATGCTAGCGGTGCCACCACCTGTCAGTGTCAAACACTGACAGTGCTGGGCGGTGCCACCGCCCAGCTCTCGGGTGCTGGGCGGTGCCACCGCCAGACCCTTCGGTTCACTTGTTGGGCTTCAAATTTAGCCCAAACCAAGTCTATTTTTGGGCCCAGTTGGCCCCTAACCAGGATGTAGGATTATCTCTTAATCCTAATCCTAATTACAAGTGAACTACATAACAAAACACATCCTAAGCAACTTTTCAACCGCGAACGTCGAGTCTTGTTCCGGCGAGCTTTCCGACGAACTTCTTCCGACGGGCTCCCAGCAAGCTCCCGAACTTGTGATGACTTTAATGAGTAGTCGAGCCTTCTCGGTGATCTCCATGAACCTCCAACGATCTCTTCGGCGAACTTTCGAAAATTCCGACAGGTTCTCAATTTCTTCTCGGTTGGTTCCGACAGCATCTCCGATGATTCTTTGGACTGTTAAACGTCCATCAAACTTGACTCCGGT
The DNA here is from genome assembly GCF_036884655.1 of Musa acuminata AAA Group. NCBI lineage: Eukaryota > Viridiplantae > Streptophyta > Magnoliopsida > Zingiberales > Musaceae > Musa > Musa acuminata. Next base: position 11,493,726 of record NC_088348.1, read on the forward strand.
ATTCTTGCTTTGTGTTTTTTGGTTATCGTAGTTAATCCTGCACACTTAACTCAATAATATGGATTAGATCAATTAACCCATCAATTGATTTTATCATCAAAATCCGAGATTCAACAATCTCCCCCTTTTTGATGATGACAATCAATTGATGACAGAGTTAAACATAACTCCCCCTATCTATATGCCATATTATGAGAAGATAAAAACACTTGAATTCCATCCCATTGAATTCAAGCATAAACCGATAAGTTCTAACCGTAGAACTTATCGTTATTCTCATTAAGCATAAGTAAATGCGAAACTTCAATGAAAATCCTTTTCAAGTCGAATGATAAGAGACAATTTTTACTACGACAGGAGAAAATGATTTTCAACATGAATTTCATGATATACATGCTTTCAGTATGATCAATTGATCTTGCGATATTCTCAAAGATTTTGCAAGGCATATAAGACATTCATATCACACAAGCTTTTGCAATTCATATAAGTCATGTTATTAAAATGATACAAGTCATCACTTTTCTCCCCCTTTGTCATCAACAAAAAGGGAATGAGACTTGAAGCACATAATTTGTCGTACAAAGATTTTATCATTCAGCATTGATCATACAAAGATTTTATCATTGAAAATTAAGTATGCTAAAATATTTACGTAGAGTTAATCTTAAAGGAAAATTCAACATTCATCTATTTTATCAAATCTCTTCTTTCTATAAATAACAAAAATTGTAGGTGTACAAGGAAGAGATTGTGATTAAAAAAAAATTTCAAGTAGTAACTTCAATAAGTCAAGATCATAATTCGAATACAAATCCATTCAAATTTAATTCATCAACTTGAAACTCATAATCAAGCCATCAAAATCAATTTCGAGATTCAAAATATCATAAAATCATTAATCTTGATCAGATGGGAGCGGTGTTTGACTCAAGATAGGATAAGATAATTTAACATGCTATTTAGAATCGAAAGAGAAGGATCAGATTCACCGAGGAACGGAGAGAGAATGAAAAACTTTACGGAAAATCCATTCAAACAAGTTTATTCTTAGGGACAATTTAACATACCTAATTCCCTTCTAATGAATTCAAATTGGTCTTCATTCAAAGCTTTTGTAAATATATCTGCTAATTGATGCTTTGTGTCAATGAATTCTACAACAACATCATTGTTAAGGACATGATCGCGTATGAAATGATGCCTAACGTCGATGTGCTTAGTTCTAGAGTGCTGAATTGGATTTTTAGTAAGACATATGGCACTAGTATTATCACATTTTATGGGAATGTTTTTAAAGTGAATTCCATAGTCTTCTAATGTATTTTTCATCCAAACAACTTGTGCACACATGCACTTGCAGCAATGTATTCGGCTTCCGCCGTAGATAGTGCAACTGAATTTTGTTTCTTGGAAGTCCAAGAAACAAGTGCATGTCCTAAAAATTGGCAAGTTCCGGATGTACTTTTTTTATCTATCCTGCATCCGCCAAAATCGGCATCTGCATAAGCTATTAAATCAAAATTTTCAGATTTTGGATACCACAATCCTAAATTTGGAGTTCTTTTAAGATACCTAAATATTCTTTTAACACTTTTAAGATGAGATAATTTAGGATTTGATTGAAACCTAGCGCAAAGTCCTACACTAAACATAATATCCGGTCTAGTCGCGGTGAGGTAGAGTAGACTACCTATCATTCCCCTATATATTTTTTGATCGAAATTTTCACTATTTTCATCCATATCTAACTTAGTCGAAGTACTCATAGGGGTGTTTATTGCTTTTGAATTATCCATGTTAAATCATTTTAACAATTCTAATGTATATTTAGATTGGTTAAGAAATATACCATCACTAAGTTGTTTGATTTGTAATCCTAAAAAGAAAGTTAATTCACCCATTAAACTCATTTCAAATTCATGACTCATACATTTGGCAAATGATTCACATAGTGATTCATCCGAAGAGCCAAAAATAATATCGTCAACATAAATTTGCATAATAAGAAAATTATTTTTAAAATGTTTAATAAACAATGTAGTATCAACCTTGCCTTTGGTAAAATTATTTAAAATAATAAAGGAACTAAGCCTTTCATACCAAGCTCTAGGAGCTTGTTTCAAGCCATAGAGAGCCTTAGTCAATTTGAATACATGATTAGGAAGAAGAGAATTTTCAAATCCGGAAGGTTGTTCGACATATACTTCTTCGGAAATAAAACCATTCAAGAAGGCACTTTTGACATCCATTTGAAATAGTTTAAAATTATTACTACTAGCATAGGCAAGGAGCATCCTTATGGCTTCTAATCGAGCCACGGGAGCGAAGGTTTCTTCGTAATCGATACCTTCTTCTTGGTTGAAACCTTTGGCCACTAATCTAGCCTTGTTTCTAACCACGATACCATTTTCGTCTTGCTTGTTTCTAAAGACCCATTTAGTACCAATGACTAAATGGTCACTAGGTCTAGGAACAAGCTTCCATACCTTATTCCTCTCAAATTGATTCAATTCCTCTTGCATTGTGATAACCCAAAAATCATCTTTTATGGCCTCGTCAATGCATTTAGGTTCGATTTGAGAAAGGAAGGCGGCGTTAGCACAAAAATTCTTGAAAGAGGAACGAGTTTGAACCCCTTTTGATGTATCTCCTATAATTAGCTCCTTTGGATGAGCATCTATATACTTCCATTCCTTAGGTAAGGAAATTTCGGAAGAAGGTGCATCCAAGTTGCTATTTTGAGGAGGGGGTTCATTTAAATTTAAATTATAAAAACCAAGATCATCATCAAAATCATTTTTCTTTAAATTAGAAATTTCATTAAAAACTACATGAATAGACTCTTCTATTACTAAGGTTCTTTTGTTAAAAACCCGAAAAGCCTTAGAAACGGAAGAGTAACCAAGAAAGATGCCTTCACGGATTTAGCATCAAATTTTCCTAAGGCATCCCTTTCATTCAAAATAAAGCATTTACAACCGAAAACTTTAAAATAGGAAATATTTGGTTTTTTGTTATTCCATAATTCATAGGGAGTTTTTGATAAGGATGGTCTTATTAGGACTCTATTCATGATGTAGCAAGCCGTATTTACGGCTTCGGCCCAAAAATACTTAGGTAAACTATGTTCATTTAATATAGTTCTTGCCATTTCTTGTAGGTTTCTATTTTTTCTTTCAACTACTCCATTTTGTTGGGGATTCCTCGGAGTGGAGAAGTTGTGATTGTATCCATTAACTTCACAAAAATTTTGAAAGTCACGGTTTTGAAATTTGCCACCGTGATCACTCCGAATTGATGAAATCATGAAACCTTTTTCGTTTTGAGTAAGTTTACAAAATTTAGAGAAACATTTGAAGCAATCACTTTTGTGAGCTAAGAAATAGGTCAAAGTGTATCTAGTATAGTCATCCACAATTACAAACGCATATTTGCTTCCCCCTAGACTTGTTGTGTCAATTGGTCCAAATAAGTCCAAATGAATCAATTGTAATGGTCTAGTGGTGCTAATTTGAGTTTTTGGTTTGAAACTAGTTTTTATTTGTTTACCTAGTTGACATGCATCACATACTTTATCCTTAATAAACTTTATATTTGGAATTCCTCGCACTAATTCTCCAGATGAGATCTTAGATATTAGTTTCATGCTTGCATGGCCTAGTCTCCTATGCCAAAGCCAAGCATCATCATTTAAAGCGGAGAAGCATATTTCATTACTTAGTTCATAAAGGTTGATGGTGTAGACATTATTTTGTTTTAATGCAATCATAGTTATGTTATGGTTTGGTTTTTCAATAATACACACATTTGATTCAAATCTAACGATATAACCTTTATCGCATAATTGACTAACACTCAAGAGATTATGTTTCAATCCATCAACTAGTAAAACATCATCAATAGAAAATTTTAATTTGTTACCTATGGTTCCCTTGCCAATGATTTTGCCTTGGTTGTTGTCTCCGAAGGTGACATACCCTTCTTCTTTACAAGTGAGCATAGAGAAATGAGATGGATCTCCAGTCATATGTCTTGAACATCCACTATCTAGATACCATCTCTTGCTCCTAGCTTGTGATGGTGTATGTTTCTACAAGAAGGGATTATTTTTAGGTACCCATTTTCTTTTGGGTGCCTTAAAAACTTGTTAATCATATTGCATAGAATTGATCATGGTTCCTTTAGGAACCCAAATTAGTTTGTTCGGACTAATTTTCTTGAATGGACATTTATAAGTTTTATGTCCATATTTGCAACAAAAGTTGCAATTGCTTCGGTGTCGAACATGTAAGACGGGGCCTTTAATGAAGGTGGTTGGATTTTGGTGAGGACTTCTCACAAATCCGATTCCACTTCTTTTAGGAACGTGACCCTTATTTGTAAGGATCATGTTCAAAGATTTGCTACCAACCTCGAATTTCTTCAAGTGTCCTTAAGTAGCAAGTTCTCCTTTTGGAGAGATTCTAGATGATGACATTTTATACATGGAGCTAAACTATCATGATATTCAGTTTTTAATTTATCGATATCACAAGTGAGACTATCATGCTCCTTTTTTAGCAATTTATATTTTCTACTAATTGTCTTACTTTCATCAAATAACTCATGGAAAGCATTTAATAATTCATGATAAGGTAAATCAGCATCAATTAAATCCGTTACCTCTTCTCCGATGGCCATTAGGGCATAATGAGCAACTTGCTCGGTGTTGGACTCCTCTTCTTCGAACGCGCTTGAATCATCCCACGTTGCTTTGAGCGCCTTCTTCTTTGATGTTCTCTTTTTGGCTTGAGGACAATCATTTTTGTAGTGTCCCGGTTTTTTGCATTCATAGCAAATCACTTGGTCCTTCTTTTGTTCTTTCTTAAATATTTTTTAAAATTTTGAGTCAAAAGTGCAATGTCATTGTCACTGTCCTCATCACTTGATGTTCCTTTCAAGTGGTCTTCTTGTGATTTGAGTGCCATATCCTTCCTGTTCTTTGGAAGGGAGTTCTCGAGCTCGTCATGAGCTTGACATGTCATTTCGTAGGTCATTAGAGACCCAATGAGTTCTTCAAGAGGGAATATTTTAAGGTCTTTGGCCTCTTGAATGGCCGTAACTTTTGGATCCCAACTTTTAGGGAGGGATCTTAAGATTTTAGTTACTAGTTCAAAGTTAGTAAAATCTTTACCAAGAGCTTTGAGTCCATTGATGACATCCGTAAACCTAGTGTACATGTCTCCGATGGACTCACTTAGTTTCATTCGGAAAAGTTCGTAAAAGTGCACAAGGATGTTGATTTTGGACTCTTTCACTCGGCTAGTGCCTTCATGAGTGACCTCAAGAGTTCTCTAAATATCAAAAGCCGAATCACAAATTGAAACACGATTAAATTCATTTTTGTCTAGTGCACAAAACAAGACATTCATAGCCTTTGCATTTAAAGCAAAAACCTTCTTCTCCGATTCATTCCATTCGCTCATCGGAAGAGAAGATTTTTGAAATCCGTTTTCAATAATAGTCCAAAGCTCGAAATCCATAGAAATGAGGAAGATCCTCATTCGAGTCTTCCAATAAGTATAATCCGACTCATTAAACAAGGGTGGACGTGTGATAGAATGACCCTCATGCATGCCGGAGTAAGCCATCTCTCTTGGGTATTAAACCAAATATGAGAGTAAGCCTAGCTCTGATACCAATTGTTAGGATCGGAGCGGCACTAAGAGGGGGGGGTGAATTAGTGCAGCGGATTAAAACGTTGGTTTCGACAAATCTTTCATACGATAAAAATCGGAATCGGAAGTGCTTAACTTGAAAGCGTATTCGCAAAGTTGTGCAGCAAAGGTAATGAGGAAATAAAGCAAGTAAGAAGGTTTGCAGTAATGTAAATAGCAGTAATGAAATGCAAACCAGATATTACGCCGTTTTTAAAGTGGTTCAGTCAAGTGACCTACATCCACTTGCGAGGCCCCTCTTCGATGAGGCTCCCACCTTCCACTAGCAAATCTCTTGAAAGGTAAGGGTGAATACCCCTCTTACAACTTTTTACAAGCGGTTCACTCTCTTACAGATTTTCAGCAAGAAAGAAGGAGGTGAACACTAGCAAATTGAAAACAAGACTAGCTAAGACTTTTCTAAGGCCTTTCTCTCAAACAATTGCTGCTCAAAGAGTTGTTATCTCAGCTGAGATTTGAGGGGTATTTATAGGCCTCAAGAGGATTCAAATTTGGGCTCCAAATATTGAATTCTCTTTGGGTTCCCGATGCTGGCGGTGCCACCGCCTGTCAGTGTCAGACACTGACAGTGCTAGGCGGTGCCACCGCCCAGTTCTCGGGTGCTGGGCGGTGCAACCGCCCAGTCTGGTGGTGCCACCGCCAGACCCTTCGGTTCACTTGTTGGGCTTCAAATTTAGCCCAAACCAAGTCTAATTTTGGGCCTAATTGGCTCCTAACCAGGATATAGGATTATCTCTTAATCCTAATCCTAATTACAAGTGAACTACATAACAAAACACATCCTAAGCAAGTTTTCAACCGCAAACGTCGAGTCTTGTTCCGGCGAGCTTTCCGACGAACTTCTTCCGACGGGCTCCCAGCAAGCTCCCGAACTTGTGATGACTTTAATGAGTAGCCGAGCCTTCTCGATGATCTTCGTGAACCTCCGACGATCTCTTCGGCGAACTTCCGAAAATTCCGATAGGTTCCCGATTTCTTCTCGGTTGGTTCCGGCAGCATCTCCGACGATTCTTCGGACTCTTAAATGTCCATCGAACTTGACTCCGGTATTTTTGCTTTGTGTTTTCTGGTTATTGTAGTTAATCTTGCACACTTAACTCAATAATATGGATTAGATCAATTAACCCATCAATTGATTTTATCATCAAAATTCGAGATTGAACAATGTCCTCTTAGTCATCCTAGTGCGGAAGAAGCTCTTGGATATCTCATATCGCTGAGTCCTTTCCTGTCCTCAAACAATTTGCAGACATAGAAGAGAATGGATCTGGCATCCATCTTTTCATGTTGTCTCTATAACTTAGGAGTCATAGAGCCCAACATGTAGCATTGAGCAAGAGTGGAGTCATCAATGTACTTCAAGTAGTGAGCGATCTCATCCTCGCTTGCCCCTTCCTCGAGCGTAGGCATCACTGTGTTAAGGACGTACGCGATTTTCTCCACCATGAGAACAATTCTCAAGTTATGGAGCCAATCCATATAATTTGGACTAGTGAGGCGGTTGACATCAAGTATGCCACGTAATGGATTTGAAACCGACATTTTTTTAAAATAAAGATGCAGTAGAAATGAATAACATACATATTTTACAAGAAATAAGCAATCAAGATATGGGCTTCTATCTTAATATGCTCCCACTATTTAACTAGCGAGTCACGCGACACCCTCAGCACGTGAAATGGAAGTCTCCAGCAGACTTCTAGTGGGGATCAGGATCCAATCAGCGTCTTAGTGTAACCTCGAGGGACTCGACTAATCACACTAAACCCAAAAGGTAGGTAACTCTTGTTGATCACAACTTCTTGTGATTCCTGTCCTGTTCGGCCTCCGAATCACCATGGTCTCGAGGGACTCGACTAACCATGATGCTCGGTTAAGTCAACCCTATCATTACAAGATGAGTGTGGTTCGATGATATACCCTCGAGGGACTCGACTAAGCATACCATGTCCTCAGGTCACCGGTGACATCTCTATGTCGTAAGCAAGATAGCGAATCGCGATATAGGTGAGCCTCGAGGGACTCGATTAACTCAACCTACACCGAGAATCAGTTCATACCTATAATGATGGAAGGCCACGTGGGTCAATCTATTTACCTCACGTTTAACGACTTAATATTATCGAGAGAGATGTTTCAATGATTTGGTCTCCTAATATGATATATCATACATATGCATATTTAATATATATCTATATCGCATGCAAATATTTATATACATATATAGTACGTGTATAAGCAATCACAACAGATGATCATGGACCACAACTTAATGTGATCAAGCCTGACAATAAACGAGAAATATAATGGAGGCTCGCAGACCCCAATGATAATAATTATAAGGACACACATCACACGGTCCACAATCATCCTTCCACACATCAAACATCACATGTATAAATCATTATCATGTAGGACTACTAGATAATAAAAAATAATAATCAACTAAACCTTTTAATTAATTAATATTTTTTGAAATAAGGGATATGTAGAGAATTTTTTAGTTCCTAGGGGTATTTTTCATAATTTGGACAAAAGACAAAAATTAGAATTTCTCAAATTCTAAGGGGCAAAACTATCTTTTTGCCCAAAACCCTAAGCCCCTCTCCTTCTTCCCTGCTGCTGCTACTGCTGCCACCCTACTGGCGGTGGCATGTGCAACGGGGCTGGGGCGCCGCCCTTGCAGGTGGGTGCCCCCATGGGTAGCACTGCTCCCACGGGCGGGCGCCCCTGTGGGCGCTGCCCCCTCTGTGGGCAGTTCTGCCCGCAAGGCAGCAACCGTAGGCGGTGCTGTCTCACCGGGCGACCGCCCCTACCGGGGTTTTACCCACAGGAGTAGTGGCCATAGGCGTCGTTGCCCTACGGCACGTCACCCCGCGGGAGCAATGACCACAGGTGCTGCTGCCCTATGGCGCGTCACTGTTGTAGGCGGCCCGCCTACACGAAGATGGCAGCAAGCAGGTAGCCATCTTTGAGCGCTGCAAGGGCAGCATTAGTTGCTGCCCTTCCTCATCTATTGTGTCAACAATTTAACGTCAAAATTCTTCCTAAACACAACACACGTAGTTCAAAACCAATCATTCGCACGAACAACCTGGCGCTGATACCATTGTTGGAAAATCTTGGGGACAATATCACATGCACAGTGGAAGAATAAGAAAAACAAAATCTCTAATTTCCTAAAAAGATGTTCATCTTCGTACGAAGATTGGTACGTAAAAATCCGTGAAACTTAAACTGCATATAGAGTAGATTGTGTTACCTAGGGAGAACTCTTTCTCTCAAAATCCAAATGACCCTGGCCAGGGATTTGTTTGAGTACGAACACATGGGATATTCCTCTCATAATGCCAAGAGTGGATGATGTTAGGATCAGAGCGGCACTAAGAGGGGGGGTGAATTAGTGCAGCGGATTAAAACTTCGATTTTAACAAAATCTTTCGTACGTTAAGAACGAAACTTGAAAAGTTTAACTTGAAGGCGTATTCTTAAAGTTGCGCAGCAAAAGTAATAAGGAACTAAAGCAGTAAGAAGATTTGCAGTAATGTAAATGACAATAATAAAATGCAAACCAGAGATTACGCCGATTTTTAGAGTGGTTCGGTCAAATGACCTACTTCACTTGCGAGGCCCCTCTTCGATGAGGCTCCCACCTTCCACTAGCAAGTCTCTTGAAATGGAAGGGTAAACACCCCTCTTACAACCTTTTACAAGCAGCTCAACCTCTTACAAATTTTCATTAAGAAAGAAGGAGGAGAACTCTCTAGCAAATTGAAAACAAGACTTGCTAAGACTTTCTAAGACTTTTCTCTCAATCAAAATGCTTCTCAAAAGTTGTAACCTCAGTTGAGATTTGAGGGGTATTTATAGGCCTCAAGAGGATTCAAATTTTGGGCTTCAAAATTTGAATTCTCTTAGGGTTCCCGGTGCTGGAGGTGCCACCGCCCAGCCAGGCGGTGCCACCGCCCAGCGCTCGGGTGCTGGACGGTGCAACCGCCCAGCCAAGGAGGTGTCACTGCCCAGCCAGGCGGTGCCACCGCCTGGCTCTCCAATTCATTTGTTTGGCTTAATTTTAACCCAAACCAAATCTGACTTTGGGCCCTGTTGGCCCCTAACCAGGATATAGGATTATCTCTTAATCCTAATCCTAATTACAGGTGAACTACATAACACAAAAAAAACATCCTAAGCAAGTTTTTTAATCGCGAACGTCGAGTCTTGTTCCGGTGAGCTTTCCGACGAACTTCTTCCGACGGACTCCCTGCAAGCTCCTAATCTTTGTGATGACTTTAACGAGTAGCCGAGCCTTCTTGGTGATCTCCGCGAGCCTCCGACGATTTCTTCGGCGAACTTCCGACACGTTCCCGATTTCTTCTCGGATGGTTCCGGCAGCATCTCCGATGATTCTTCGGTCTCTTAAACGTCCATCGAGCTCGACTCCGGTATCCTTGCTTTGTGTTTTCTGGTTATCATAGTTAATCCTGCACACTTAACTCAATAATATGGATTAGATCAATTAACCCACCAATTAATTATATCATCAAAATCCGAGATTCAACAATCTCCCCCTTTTTGATGATGACAATCAATTGATGACGGAGTTAAACATAACTCCCCCTATCTATATGCCATATTATGAGAAGATAAAAAACACTTGAATTCCATCCCATTGGATTCAAGCATAACCCGATAAGTTCTAATCGTAGAACTTATCGTTATCCTCATTAAACAATAGTAAGTACGAAACTTCGATGAAAATCATAAGTTAAATGATACGGGACGAATTTTGCTACGACAGAAGATAAAGATTTTCAATATAAATTTCATAATATCAATCTTGTGATATTTTCAAGGATTTGCAAGTCATATAAGACATTCATATCACACAGAAGATAAAGATTTTCAATATAAATTTCATGATATCAATCTTGTGATATTTTCAAGGATTTGCAAGTCATATAAGACATTCATATCACACAAGTTTTTATAATTCATATTAGTCATGCTATCGTTCTGGTGTAAGTCATCACTTCTCCCCCTTTGTCATCAACAAAAAGAGACAAGCCAGCTAATTGATGATCATAGAAAAAAGGTTTAGCATTTATCAAAGTTCATCATTCAAATTTGCCAGAAATAGTTTATCCAAAAGACATCATCATCTATACAGATTAAGACAGTAGTTATCTAAAAGGAAAGATCAGTTATCGTTCAATCGATGACAAACTTGAACTTGGTTTTAAAAGCAAACAGAACAGAATAAAAAGATACATCAATTTAATCCTTAGGAGGTAATCCACAGTGCTGATACATGATATCTATTTTTTCATTCATCTGTCGTAGTGTCTTCAAAATTTCAACTTGTTGATTCTGAATTTGTTCTTGCTGTGATTTGATATTAGATAGCTCCGTCATAATGATATCTTCAGAGGAGGAAACAGGAGCTGAAGGTGCTGCGCCAAAGGGACTAGGAGGAGGAGATTCATTTCCCATAAGAATTGGTGTTTCGGGTTGTTCTATTGGTGGAGGAATTGGATCCGTCCTTCTAGGCTGCCTAACCCATATGCCATTGCTAAAAGTGCACCTAAGTTTTTTCAGCAGGTTTTTATTTATTATGTTATATCGATCATTTTGAATAGATTCTTCATCGGGTGGAATGCAAATGTCATAGGCATGAAGAATTCTAGTGATTAACCTCCCATATGGCAATATAGTATCTTTAGTCATAATATCCTGCATGTGTTGGCGAATCAAGTACCCAAAACAATTATGCTGACCGGTCATAATCCAATACATGGTTCCTATCTCTATTTGACTTATTTCGTCAAGATGAAATTGTTTGGGGAATATGATGCTTGTGATAATGTGATGAAGAATTTTAGAGTTGAAAGGCAGTAAGTGTTCACAGCTCTTGGGTAGGAAGTCAAGGTTTGGATTTGCAAAAATTGTTTTCACGGCTTCGGCATAGGTTGCTCCTATTTTTTTGACGTCCCATTTACCTTTAAAATAGCATCCCCTATCTTTTTCAGTTATGCCAATTAGCTCACAAATGGTGCTGTCAAATATTCTAATGGGTGTTCCTAGAATGTAAGTGCTTAGGCTATCATTGTCTTCATATAGGTTGGCATAGAACAATCTCACTAACCGTGGATAGATTGGTTCATCTATTTGTAGTAGAGGTAGAGCTTCTAGGTGTGCAAACCACCTAATGGGTTCTAAGTCGTATAGTTCATCCAAATCAACATATTTTCCCTTATGGACACATCGTGTTTCAAATTTTGGAAAGCTAAGGGCTACCTCTTTTGATCTAAAAAGGTCATGGTTATATGAATCTCCTTCAATCCTTATTCCTTTTGATCTCTTAGGAGCCATTTTCTAGACAACATGATGATGAAACTGTGAAAAATAAGCAAGAGAAAGAGAAAAGAAAAGAGGGATTTCAAGTGTTACCTTGTGGAGATTATGTTGAGAGATGGAAAGCTTGGACCACCAAGAATCCTTCTCCAATGTTTCTAAGAGTTAGAATGAGGGTTAGAGGGAATGGGAGAGGGTTTTTGAGAGGTTTTTCTTCGGGTTGGGGGCGGTGTCACCGCCGGCCCTAACCCCTCGGGTTAAAAGGGTGACTCGGTCGGTGTCACCGCCAAACTGGTCGGTGTCACCGCCTGGCGCCCGAGCGCCAGTCGGTGCAATCGGCGGATCTGGCGGTGCCACCGCTGGCATCACGCGGAGGAAAGAAAAAAAATTTTCTTCCTTCCTTTTGTTTAGCTTCTTCCCTCAAGATCATAATTTATATTTTAATGGATCATTTTGAATTGAAGAAGAAGGAAGAATTCAAATTCATAAACAAAGGGAAAAGAACGAGTCCTTTTTGTGAAGTTCATTTTAGGGACAATTTAGCATGCCTAATTCCCTTCGGATGAATTCAAATTGGTCTTCATTCAAAGCTTTTGTAAATATATATGCTAATTGATGCTTTGTGTCAATGAATTCTAGAACAACATCATTGTTAAGAACATGATTGCGTATGAAATGATGCCTAACGTCGATGTGCTTAGTTCTAGAGTGCTGAATTGGATTTTTAGTAAGGCATATGGCACTAGTATTATCGCATTTTATGGGAATATTCTCAAGGTGAATTCCATAGTCTTCTAATGTATTTTTCATCCAAATTACTTGTGCACAACATGCACTTGCAGCAATGTATTCGGCTTCCGCCGTAGATAGTGCAACTGAATTTTGTTTCTTGGAAGTCCAAGAAACAAGTGCATGTCCTAAAAATTGGCATGTTCTGGATGTACTTTTTCTATCTATCCTGCATCCGCCAAAATCGGCATCTGCATAAGCTATTAGATCGAATTTTTCAGATTTTGGATACCACAATCCTAAATTTGGAGTTCCTTTAAGATACCTAAATATTCTTTTAACACTCTTAAGATGAGATCATTTAGGATTAGATTGAAACCTAGCGTAAAGTTGTACACTAAACATAATATCCGGTCTAGTCGCAGTGAGGTAGAGTAGACTACCTATCATTCCCCTATATGTTTTTTGATTGAAACTTTCACAATTTTCATCCATATCTAACTTAGTCGCAGTACTCATAGGGGTGTTTATTGCTTTTGAATTATCCATGTTAAATCGTTTTAACAATTCTAATGTATATTTAGATTGGTTAAGAAATATACCATCACTAAGTTGTTTGATTTGTAATCCCAAAAAGAAAGTTAATTCACCCATTAAACTCATTTCAAATTCAAGACTCATACATTTGGCAAATGATTCACATAGTGATTCATCCGAAGAGCTAAACACAATATCGTCAACATAAATTTGCACAATAAGAAAATTATTTTCAAAATGTTTAATAAACAATGTAGTATCAACCTTGCCTTTGGTAAAATTATTTAAAATAAGAAAGGAACTAAGCCTTTCATACCAAGCTCTAGGAGCTTGTTTTAAGCCATAGAGAGCTTTAGTCAATTTGAATACATGATTAGGAAGAAGAGAATTTTCAAATCCGGGAGGTTGTTTGACAAATACTTCTTCGGAAATAAAACCATTCAAGAAAGCACTTTTAACATCCATTTGAAATAATTTAAAATTATTACTACTAGCATAGGCAAGGAGCATCCTTATGGCTTCTAATCGAGCCATGGGAGCGAAGGTTTCTTCGTAATCGATACCTTCTTCTTGGTTGAAACCTTTGGCCACTAATCTAGCCTTGTTTCTAACCACGATACCATTTTCGTCTTGCTTGTTTCTAAAGACCCACTTAGTACCTATGACTAAGTGGTCACTTGGTCTAGGAACAAGCTTCCATACCTTTATTCCTCTCAAATTGGTTCAATTCTTCTTGCATTGCAATGATCCAAAAATCATTTTTAAGGCTTCGTCAATGCATTTAGGTTCAATTTGAGAAAGGAAAGCGGCGTTAGCACAGAAATTTTTGAAAGAAGAACGAGTTTGAACCCCTTTTGATGTATCTCCTATAATTTGCTCTTTTGGATGAGCATCTACATACTTCCATTCTTTTGGTAAAGAAATTTCGGAAGAAGATGCATTCAAATGGCTATTTTGAGGAGAGGGTTCATTTAAATTCAAATTATCAAAACCAAGATCATCATCAAAATCATTTTTCTTTAAATGGGAAATTTCATTAAAAACTACATGAATAGACTCTTCAATTACTAAAGTTCTTTTATTAAAAACCCGAAAAGCTTTAGAAACGGAAAAGTAACCAAGAAAGATGACTTCATCGGATTTAGCATCAAATTTTCCTAAAGCATCCCTTTCATTTAAAATAAAGTATTTACAACCAAAAACTTTAAAATAGGAGATGTTTGGTTTTTTGTTATTCCATAATTCATAGGGAGTTTTGGATAAGGATGGTCTTATTAGGACTCTATTCATGATGTAGCAAACCGTATTTATGGCTTCGGCCCAAAAGTACTTAGGTAAACTATGTTCATTCAACATAGTTCTTGCCATTTCTTGTAGGTTTCTATTTTTCCTTTCAACTACTCCATTTTGTTGAGGATTTCTTGGAGTTGAGAAGTTGTGATTGTACCCATTACTTTCGCAAAAATTTTGAAAGTCACGGTTTTGGAATTCACCACCGTGATCACTTCGAATTGATGAAATCATGAAGCCTTTTTCGTTTTGAGTGAGTTTACAAAATTTAGAGAAACACTTGAAGCAATCACTTTTGTGAGCTAAGAAATAGGTCCAAGTGTTTCTAGAGTAGTCATCCACAATCACAAAAGCATATTTGCTTCCACCTAGACTTGTTGTATCAATTGGTCCAAATAAGTCCAAATGGATCAATTGTAATGGTCTAGTAGTGCTAATTTAATTTTTTGGTTTGAAGCTTGTTTTTATTTGTTTGCCTAGTTGACATGCATCACATACTTTATCCTTAATAAACTTTACATTTGGAATTCCTCGTACTAATTCTTGAGATGAGATCTTAGATATTGTTTTCATGCTTGCATGGCCTAATCTCCTATGCCAAAGCCAAGCATCATCATTTACGGCGGAGAAGCACATTTCATTACTTAGTTCATCAAGATTGATGGTATAGACATTATTTTGTTTTAAAGCAATCATAGTCATGTTATGATTTGGTTTTTCAATAATGCACATATTTGATTCAAATCTAACGATGTAACCTTTATCGCATAGTTGACTAATACTCAAGAGATTATGTTTCAATCCATCAACTAGTAAGACATCATCAATGGAAAAATTAAATTTGTTACCAATAGTTCCCTTGCCAATGATTTTGCCCTTGTTGTTGTCTCCGAAGGTAACGTACCCTTCTTCTTTGCTAGTGAGCATAGAGAAATGAGATGGATCTCCAGTCATATGTCTTGAGCATCCACTATCAAGATACCATCTCTTGCTCCTAGCTTGTGGGTTTGTCTACAAAAGAGGATGATTTTTAGGTACCCATTTGATTTTGGGTGCCTCAAAAATTGACCCACTAACTTTGTTATTTATGATTGAATTCTTTATAGTTCCTTTAGGAACCCATATTAATTTTTGTGAACTAATTTTCCTAAATGGGCATTTGTAGGCAATATGTCCGGATTTGCAACAAAAGTTGCATTTCATATAAGAGGAAACATGTAATGTAGGTCCTTTTATGAAAGTGGTAGGATTTTGATGTAATCCTTTTACAAATCCAATTCCATTTCTATTTGCGATGTGACCCTTGTGTGCAAGGATCATATCTAATCCTTTGCTACCAACCTTAAACTTGTTTAAGGTTTCCTTAAGAAGCAAATTTTCATTTTTTATTGCTTCTAAGTGCTCACACTTAGAGCATGGAGGAGTTTGAAGACTATCAAACTTATCTTGTAGCAAAGCATGCTCTTTCTTTAAGATACTTAACTTCTTGCTAACAGTTCTATATTCATCAAATAATTCATGAAAAGCGATAGATAGTTCTTCAAAAGATAAATCTTTATTAAATAAATCACATACCTCTTCTCCTAACGCCATTAGCGCGTAATGAGCAACTTGCTCGGTGTTGGACTCCTCTTCTTCGGATGCGCTTGAATCATCCGACGTTGCCTTGAACGCCTTCTTCTTTGATGTTCTCTTTTTGGCTTTAGGACAATCGTACTTATAGTGTCCCGGTTTTTTGCATTCATAGCAAATCACTTGGTCCTTCTTTTGTTCAAATTTATTTTTTATATTATTTTTAAATCTGTTCTTTCTTAAATATTTTTTAAATTTTTGAGTCAAAAGTGCAATGTCATTGTCACTGTCCTCATCACTTGATGTTCCTTTCAAGTGGTCTTCTTGTGATTTGAGTGCCATATCCTTCCTGTTCTTTGGAAGGGGGTTCTCGAGCTCGTCATGAGCTTGACATGTCATTTCGTAGGTCATTAGAGACCCAATGAGTTCTTCAAGAGGGAATGCTTTAAGGTCTTTGGCCTCTTGAATGGCCGTAACTTTTGGATCCCAACTTTTAGGGAGGGATCTTAAGATTTTAGTTACTAGTTCAAAGTTAGTAAAATCTTTACCAAGAGCTTTGAGTCTATTGATGACATCCATAAACCGGGTGTACATGTCTCCGATGGACTCACTTGGTTTCATTCGGAAAAGTTCGTAAGAGTGCACAAGGATGTTGATTTTGGACTCTTTCACTCGGCTAGTGCCTTCATGAGTGACCTAAAGAGTTCTCCAAATATCAAAAGCCGAATCACACATTGAAACACGATTAAATTCGTTTTTGTCTAGTGCACAAAACAAGGCATTCATAGCCTTTGCATTTAAAGCAAAAACCTTCTTCTCTGATTCATCCCATTCGCTCATCGGAAGAGAAGATTTTTGAAATCCATTCTCGACAATAGACCAAAGCTTAAAGTCCATAGAAATTAGGAAGATTCTCATGCGAGTCTTCCAATATGTGTAATCCGACCCATTAAACAAAGGTGGTCGTGCAATAGAATGGCCCTCTTGCATGCCGGAGTAAGCCATCTCTCTTGGGTATTAAACCAAATATGAGAGATAACCTTGCTCTGATACCACTTGTTAGGATCGGAGCGGCACTAAGAGGGGGGGGTGAATTAGTGCAGCGGATTAAAACTTCGATTTTAACAAAATCTTTCGTACGTTAAGAACGAAACTTGAAAAGTTTAACTTGAAGGCGTATTCTTAAAGTTGCGCAGCAAGAGTAATAAGGAACTAAAGCAGTAAGAAGATTTGCAGTAATGTAAATGACAATAATAAAATGCAAACCAGAGATTACGCCGATTTTTAGAGTGGTTCGGTCAAATGACCTACTCCACTTGCGAGGCCCCTCTTCGATGAGGCTCCCACCTTCCACTAGCAAGTCTCTTGAAATGGAAGGGTAAACACCCCTCTTACAACCTTTTACAAGCAGCTCAACCTCTTACAAATTTTCAATAAGAAAGAAGGAGGAGAACTCTCTAGCAAATTGAAAACAAGACTTGCTAAGACTTTCTAAGACTTTTCTCTCAATCAAAATGCTTCTCAAAAGTTTTAACCTCAGCTGAGATTTGAGGGGTATTTATAGGCCTCAAGAGGATTCAAATTTTGGGCTTCAAAATTTGAATTCTCTTAGGGTTCCCGGTGCTGGAGGTGCCACCGCCCAGCCAGGCGGTGCCACCGCCCAGCGCTCGGGTGTTGGACGGTGCAACCGCCCAGCCAAGGAGGTGTCACCGCCCAGCCAGGCGGTGCCACCGCCTAGCTCTCCAATTCATTTGTTTGGCTTAATTTTAGCCCAAACCAAATCTGACTTTGGGCCTAGTTGGCCCCTAACCAGGATATAGGATTATCTCTTAATCCTAATCCTAATTACAGGTGAACTACATAACACAAAAAAAACATCCTAAGCAAGTTTTTTAACCGCGAACGTCGAGTCTTGTTCCGGCGAGCTTTCCGACGAACTTCTTCCGACGAACTCCCTGCAAGCTCCCAATCTTTGTGATGACTTTAACGAGTAGCCGAGCCTTCTTGGTGATCTCCGCGAGCCTCCGACGATTTCTTCGGCGAACTTCCAACACGTTCCCGATTTCTTCTCGGATGGTTCCGGCAGCATCTCCGATGATTCTTCGGTCTCTTAAACGTCCATCGAGCTCGACTCCGGTATCCTTGCTTTATGTTTTCTGGTTATCGTAGTTAATCCTGCACACTTAACTCAATAATATGGATTAGATCAATTAACCCACCAATTGATTATATCATCAAAATCCGAGATTCAGCAGATGATCCTCTATCGACACTCAATAACCCTCGTAAGGTCGATTGCTACTCCCAATGACTAGTTGTACTAGATCTGGGACATCCAAACCTATAAGTCTGGTATCAAAGAGTAGAGCACTCATACAAGACATCCTTGGTGTCTTAAGTCTAAGGACCAGATACACCACTAGGACTATGGAATCGCAGTTTGACAATAAGGCATCATCAACCATCTATGTCACGCCCCTCAAAATAATAGCGATATTATTAAAACTTTCATCGCAAACCAATCCAGGATCCAAACACACATTTGAGGACACTGAAAAACATTCTATCAAATTCACATCTATAAAACCTGTGCAGTTTATAATCATACATCACATCACTCGATAATTCACATTTATGGCAACCTAAGCCAACTTGTCAAACTTGAACAACATTTATAAATCCACAAGCTAAGTAGTTTATACAATTATAACTCCAACCATTTACCACAAGTTCATATCATCGTAAATTAGACTTAACATTCCAAAATTTCAAATAAGAGATATCTTCTAACACTTTTACATAGTATATCCATTTCGATTCATCGACAACATTTCATTTACATGCCGTGTGTGCTTATACAACAAAAACATATATACTAATAAAGATCTGCCCAAAATCTTTTAGCTTTCCACCGCCTCAGCCCAATCTTAACATTTAAGCAAGCGACAAGCTATCCTGAAAAATTTATACAACAAAGGGGTGAGCATATAGAGCTCAGCAAGTGACTAACATATCCATTGTCAAAAGAGAACAATTTCCAAAGAGATAAAGACTCAAAAAAACAAGGTAGAATATAAGAATTCATAGACGTAATATCATTAGGTGCAGAATCACAATTGTCATTTCAATCATACATATTTGGTTCCTAACAGATGAGGCATAGTGTAATTGGAGCATATCAATAGCGTACGAGATGTTCCGGAGCATATCAATGGCAAATAGGACATTTCAGAACATATCAGGGCATAGCAAATGGAACACAGAGTTGCTTCAACAACGAATGAAATGTTTCGGAGCATATCAATGGCAAATAGGACATTTCAGAACATATCAGGTCATAGCAAATGGAACACAGAGTAATTGAAGCATATCAATAGTGTATGAAATATTCTGGAGTATATCAATGACATAAGGAACATTTCGAAGTGTAACAGTAATAGATGAAACAAATAGAATGTGAAGTGGGATTCCAAACATAATATGGTCCATCCATTTCTGAATGACCACCAAACATAATCTAGAGCATCGCAGGCTCTAAGCACATACCCTTTACCATTTCTGGCAAAGGTCCAAATAATCCCACAAACACCAGAGTACAAAAGGGTATTATGAATAATAATTTGAGACAGTAGCAGATGAAGCATTGTGGAGCATATCAATGGCGTATGAAATGTTCCGGAGTATATCAACGGCATATGGAACATTTCGAAGCATATCAATGATGAATGAAACATTTCGGAGCATATAAATAACAAATGAAATGTTTCGGAGCTTATCAGTGGCGTATGAATTGTTCCGGAGCATATCAATGGCGTATGGAACATTTTGGAGCATATCAATAACAAATACCAAACAGAAGCTCAAACGTCGTCTTTGGCGTTGCATTCATATCATTCTTATCTAGAGCATGTACAGAAACACATAACCAAAGCTCTGGATATCATATCAAACATACAGAAGGTGTAGTGGGACCACAGACAGAATGTGATTCATCCATTTCTGAATGACCACCAGACAGAAGTCTCCCACGTCTGGGAGCTCCATCCACCCACGTCTAGGTGAAGTCAGAGGGGGCCGGTAGAGCATCGCATGCTCTATGCATAACTCCCTTTACCATTTCTGGCAAAGGTTCACAAATCTCACAAACACCAGAGTACAAAAGGATAGTATGAACAATGAATAGCACATATCGGAAGCACACGTGGAACAACAAAACGTACATGTGCCTTTACGAGTTAATCCGAAGTAAGCAATAATCTTTCACAATTATATTCAGATTTGAAAGGAATTGAAAGCAAGGGCACATATGGAATCCAAGCAATCACATATAACTCAATTCAAATAAGAAGTTTAGATGAATTCAATATCCAAAGGAAAGAAACTAGAATAGGCACACATCGAAAGCAAATGTGGAACAATGGATTATACATGTGCCTATATAAGTCAATGTGATATAGCATAAACGTTACACAATATGTTCAGGAATGGTAATAATTTATAGACAAGAGCAAACGAGAATTCAAACATTAATATAAGTCACAATTGAGTGAAGGGAACTGAACAAAATCTATTTCCAAACGAACGAAAACAGAAGATACGAAATCGATCAAAGCTCGATTTCTAGCAGAATTCAAGAGGCATATTGAACAAATGATTCAAATGGTCAGTTATGCTCTAATACCCTCAAGAAGGCTATTGTCAAAAGATATATCAATCTATTTTCTGTTGAAATAAGTTTCGTACGAATCATGATTTCCAACAAGGAGTTACCTTTGATTTGGTAACACAAGGTCAAATACAAAATCATTGTCTTGCAGAATTCATAGGGTCAGATTCAACAGATAATAGGGTAGGCATTTGAATTCCAAATTTTTCACTCTATATGTCAAAAGAAAGATCGACAAGTCTAGTTTCGAACAAAATCAGTTTGGTATAAACCAGAATTTCCAACAGGGACTTATAGGTATTTTAGTATCGAAAGGTCAGAAATGTTGATCCCTGTTCTGCAGCATCTATAGGCTCATTTGAAATAGACGTTTGGATAATTATTTGGTGTCCAAAATCTACAAAATAAGTGTCAAAAGAATGATATAAGAGTCCAATTTCAAATGAGCTAGGTCTTGCCTGAATCCACATTTGGTGCTAAAATTTATAGCTGAAAAAGTGCATAAGGGTCAGTTTACCGAAAAAATTTCAGATCCTTGGTTTTATGTCCAAAGAGAGAAATATCAGATTCTAAGCATAAATCTTTCAGAATCAATATAGGAATATAGACTAATACTTCTGTAGGATGGTGTTAGAACACTTGCCTTTGAGAATTATAGCCCTAAATGAGAAGATTTGAGCAAGAAACCTTAAAGCCCCAATTTTTTTCTTCTTCTTCTTCTTCTTCTTCTTTCTTTCTTTCCCTGATCATCCACGCAGCTGCCTTCTCTACTTCCTTAAGAACGAAGGCAGAGAGGATTAAACGGTGGGATTTGTATTTTTATGTATTTTACAGTTTAATCCTTGTATTATTATATTTACGATTAGGTCCTCAGGGTTTACATATAGGTTCTCAGATTTTTTTTTGAACAAATCCTCCAAATCTTATGAATAAGTTCTCAGATTCGTACTTTGACTTTTTATCAAGTTTAAAATAGATACTTATATTACAACTAGAAACTTATACGAAAATTCAGAAATGAGGGATGTTACACTCTCCCCCCCTTAAAAGAAAAATTTAGTCATCTAAATTTATCATACCTCTATCGATGAAAAAATGGGGATACACCTTTTTCATTTCCTCCTCTAGCTCCCAGGTGGTTTCCTCTCCAGAATGATGTCTCCAAATTACTTGAACCAGAGGGATGACCCAATTCCTTAAGATCTTTTCCTTCTTATCAACAATCTGAGTAAGCTCTTCCACCTAAGATAAATCTTTATCGATCTCCTTCAACTCCTACTTAATGATATGAGAAGGATAAGGTATATACTCTCTAATCATCGAAACATGAAATATATTATGGATAGGGCACAACAATGGTGGTAAGGCAATCCTGTAAGCGACAGAACCAACCCAATCTTGGGCTTAACTTTCCTTTAGGATTTGGTTCTTGATATCTGGTTCATTAGGTACACATACTCTATCCCCAAATCTCAATAGGCCATCCTTTGAAACTTGAAATTTTGGCTTCAATTCCTTTTCTACTTCATTCCTCAAGTAGATTAAACGTGGATCTCATAATTGTCCTTCCTTAATTTGTTGAATAAGATCAGATTGCACTTGAATGGAGGCCATCAATATCATCGAGTCTTGCTCTTTCCTTAAAGCTTTCAAATCAAAATTTTCTTCTAATAACTTCCATTGCTTCACAACCAGACTAGCCATAAAACTTGTAGATTTTCTACTAAGTGCATTAGCTACAACATTGGCTTTGCCCGGGTGATAACGGATGGCACAATCATAATCCTTTAGAAGTTCTATCCATCTTCGCTGCCTCATGTTTAACTCTTTCTGAGTGAAAATATATTTTAAACTCTTGTGATCAATAAAGATTTCAAATTGTCGACCATACAAATAATGTCTCCAAATCTTTAGAGCAAAAACAATTGCTGCCAATTCCAAATCATGAGTTGGATAATTCAATTCATAACCTTTTAGTTGCCTAGAAGCATAAGCACTCACTCTCCCTTCTTGCATCAAAACACATCCAAGGCCCTTTCTTGAAGCATCAGTATAAACTACAAATCCCTCACTACCACTTGGAATAGTGAGTATAGGGGCACTAGTCAATCTTCTTTTTAACTCTTGAAAACTTTGCTCACAATCATCACCCCATACAAATTTCACATTCTTTTTAGTGATGTTGGTGAGAGGTTGAGCGATTTGAGAAAATCCCTCCACAAATCTTCTGTAATAACCTGTCATGACAAAGAAGCTTCTAACTTCTATTACATTTGTTGGTACATCCCATTCAACTACAGCTTCCACTTTCTTTGGATCAACCGATATACCCTTCCCTGAAATCACATGGCCTAAGAAAGTAACTTCATTCAACCAAAATTCACATTTGCTGAACTTTGCCTACAACCTCTTTTCTCTTAGTATGGATAATATATTTCTCAAGTGTTCCTCATGCTCCTGATTACTCCTTGAATACACCAATATGTCATCAATAAATACAATTACACAATCATCCAAGAGCGATTGAGCGGTTGAAATATTCTATTCATTAGTTCCATAAAAGCTGCAGGGGTATTAGTCAAACAAAAAGGCATCGCTAAGAATTCATAGTGACCATATCGAGTTTTGAAAGCTGTTTTTGGAATATCCTCCTCCTTGGTCTTCAACTGATAGTAACTTGACCTCAAGTCAATCTTAGAGAATACTTGTGCACCCTACAGTTGATCAAACAAATCATTAATCCTGGGTATGGGATACTTGTTTTTGATGGTCACCTGATTTAACTTTCTATAATCAGTACAAAACCTCAATGTTCAATCCATTTTTTTAACTAACACCGGAGCACCCCATGATGAAATATTAAGCCAAATAAAATCTTTATTTAATAGTCCTTCTAGTTGCTTTTCTAATTCCACTTACTCAAATGATATCATTCTGTAGAAAGGCTTAGATATTGGGATTGTCCCAAAGACCAAATCAATAGCAAAGTCACGTTTTGGAGGTAATTCGGGCAAATCATCCTGGGATACATTAGACAAGGAGATAAATCATATCCAATACTTTCAAAATAAAAGATGGGCTGATCTATTATTCAAAAAGTGATCATTAGTTATATAAGAATTCATACTGGTATGATAAGAAGATAGCCAATTCATACCAAGTATAATATCAAAACTCCAAATCTCTAGGAGAACTAAATCAGCAAAAAGTTCAAGTTCTCCAATAAGAATCAAACAAGAGGACCAGATTCAAGTCCGTTATCAAAGAATCTCCAATGATCATATTTACATATAGCACATAATGCAATGGTCTAGGTTGCATACCCAAGTGATAAGCAAAATATTATGAACCAAATCGTAGATAAGGCCCATAGTCAAACAAATATTTACATTCTTTTATAAACATGCATAATACCTTCAACTACTAATTCAGAAGTTTTAAAATCATATTCAGTGATAGCATACACTCTGACATGGGCTGATGATTTATGAGGCAGTGACTCTTTTCTCTTGTTCAACGGGCAGTCTTTTATTTTATGATCCAAGTTTCCACAAGCAAAATAGACTCCAATCACCCGAAAATTCAAATTTGTTTTATAATTTAACTTGTAATTCATACATGATTAAGTCTTTTGTGGTGACTTCCCTTTTCAAATCCAAATGTCTTGACCCTCTTGTTATCACTTTCTAATTCATTTCCAATCATATTTTTATTGGTAACTTGTCCTTATCATTCTTGTTAGTGATCTTCAAAAATTCTTTTCATTGTTGCCATTAATGATCAGCCTTTACTTCAAATATAAGGTGGCAAAAGAAAATTTTTTATCATTAGAACAATTTTGTATATCAAATATCTTCTCCATTTGCATCATTCATTTTTCTACCACCAATGAAATTAGGTTCACCATGTTTTCATTGCGCTACTCTGATTTGATATCCTCGATCAACCCTTTCATCCCACTTAATTAATCAGAAACAATTGAAATAGGAGGACCAAATTACCTCATCATCCTTGATTCCTAAAATACATCAAAGAAAATTTCCACCAATCACTATAGTTCACTAGACCTCAATATATTTTGCATGTCAACATATCAAATATTTCAGTGATCCTCAAACCATGCTCTGATACCACATGTCACGCCCCTCAAAATAATAGCGATATTATTAAAACTTTCATCGCAAACCAATCCAGGATCCAAACACACATTTGAGGACACTGAAAAACATTCTATCAAATTCACATCTATAAAACCTGTGCAGTTTATAATCATACATCACATCACTCGATAATTCACATTTATGGCAACCTAAGCCAACTTGTCAAACATGAACAACATTTATAAATCCACAAGCTAAGTAGTTTATACAATTATAACTCCAACCATTTACCACAAGTTCATATCATCGTAAATTAGACTTAACATTCCAAAATTTCAAATAAGAGATATCTTCTAACACTTTTACATAGTATATCCATTTCGATTCATCGACAACATTTCATTACATGCCGTGTGTGCTTATACAACAAAAACATATATACTAATAAAGATCTGCCCAAAATCTTTTAGCTTTCCACCGCCTCAGCCCAATCTTAACATTTAAGCAAGCGACAAGCTATCCTGAAAAATTTATACAACAAAGGGGTGAGCATATAGAGCTCAGCAAGTGACTAACATATCCATTGTCAAAAGCGGACAATTTCCAAAGAGATAAAGTCTCAAAAAACAAGGTAGAATATAAGAATTCATAGACGTAATATCATTAGGTGCAGAATCACAATTGTCATTTCAATCATACATATTTGGTTCCTAACAGATGAGGCATAGAGTAATTGGAGCATATCAAGAGAGTACGAGATGTTCCGGAGCATATCAATGGCAAATAGGACATTTCAGAACATATCAGGGCATAGCAAATGGAACACAGAGTTGCTTCAACAACGAATGAAATGTTTCGGAGCATATCAATGGCAAATAGGACATTTCAGAACATATCAGGTCATAGCAAATGGAACACAGAGTAATTGAAGCATATCAATAGCGTATGAAATGTTCCGGAGTATATCAATGACATAAGGAACATTTCGAAGCGTAACAGTAACAGATGAAACAGATAGAATGTGAAGTGGGATTCCAAACATAATATGGTCCATCCATTTCTGAATGACCACCAAACATAATCTAGAGCATCGTAGGCTCTAAGCACATACCCTTTACCATTTCTAGCAAAGGTCCAAATAATCCCACAAACACCAGAGTACAAAAGGGTATTATGAACAATAATTTGAGATAGTAGCAGATGAAGCATTGCAGAGCATATCAATGGCGTATGAAATGTTCCGGAGTATATCAACGGTATATGGAACATTTTAAAGCATATCAATGATGAATGAAACATTTCGGAGCATATAAATAACAAATGAAATGTTTCGGAGCTTATCAGTGGCGTATGAAATGTTCCGGAGCATATCAATGGCGTATGGAACATTTCGGAGCATATCAATAACAAATACCAAACAGAAGCTCAAACATCGTCTTTGACGTTGCATTAATATCATTCTTATCCAGAGCATGTACAGAAACACATAACCAAAGCTCTGGATATCATATCAAACATACAGAAGGTGTAGTGGGACCACAGATAGAATGTGATTCATCCATTTCTGAATGACCACCAGACAGAAGTCTCCCACGTCTGGGAGCTCCATCCACCCACGTCTAGGTGAAGTCAGAGGGGGCCGGCAGAGCATCGCAGGCTCTATGCATAACTCCCTTTACCATTTCAGGCAAAGGTTCATAAATCCCACAAACACCAGAGTATAAAAGGATAGTATGAACAATGAATAGCAATATCGAAAGCACACGCGGAACAACAAAACGTACATGTGCCTTTTGTTAGGATCGGAGCGGCACTAAGAGGGGGGGTGAATTAGTGCAGCGGATTAAAACTTCGGTTTTAAAAAAAATCTTTCGTATGTTAAGAACAAAACTTGAGAAATTTAACTTGAAGACGTGTTCTTAAAGTTGCGCAGCAAGAGTAATAAGGAACTAAAGCAGTAAGAAGATTTGCAGTAATGTAAATGACAATAATAAAAAGCAAACCAGAGATTACGCCGATTTTTAGAGTGGTTCGGTCAAATGACCTACTCCACTTGCGAGGCCCCTCTTCGATGAGGCTCCCACCTTCCACTAGCAAGTCTCTTGAAAGTGAAGGGTGAATACCCCTCTTACAACTTTTACAAGCGGTTCACTCTCTTACAGATTTTCAACAAGAAAGAAGGAGGTGAACACTAGCAAATTGAAAACAAGACAAGCTAACACTTTTCTAAGGCTTTTCTCTCAAACACTTGCTGCTCAAAAAGTTGTTCTCTCAGATGAGATTTGAGGGGTATTTATAGGCCTCAAGAGGATTCAAATTTGGGCTTCAAAATTTGAATTCTCTTTGGGTTCCCGCTGTTGGAGGTGCCACCGCCAAGCCAAGCGGTGCCACCGCCCAGGGCTCGGGTGCTGGGCGGTGCCACCGCCCAGCCAGGAGGTGTCACCGCCCAGCTCTCGGGTGGTGGGCGGTGCCACCGCCCAGCTAGGCGGTGCCACCGCCTACAGTGTTTTCAGCCCGACTACAGTGTTTTCAGCCACTAGTTGGGCTTCAATCTTGGCTCTCTAGTTCGCTGGTTTAGCTTAATTTTTAGCCTAAACCAACTCTGACTTTGGGCCCAGTTGGCCCCTAACCAGGATATAGGATTATCTCTTAATCCTAATCCTAATTACAAGTGGACTACATAACCAAAACACATCCTAAGCAAATTTTCAACCGCGAACGTCGAGTCTTGTTCTGGCGAGCTTTCCGACGAACTTTCTGCTGACGGGCTTCTAGCAAGCTCCCGAACTTGTGATGACTTTAATGAGTAGCCGAGCCTTCTCGGTGATCTCCGTGAACCTCCGACGATCTCTTCGGCGAACTTCCGAAAATTCCGACAGGTTCCCGATTTCTTCTCGGTTGGTTCTGGCAGCATCTCCGACGATTCTTCGGACTCTTAAACGTCCATCGAACTTGACTCCGGTATTCTCGCTTTGTGTTTTTTGGTTATCGTAGTTAATCCTGCACACACAAGCAAACACTCTACTCCGATCTAAACAATTATTATAACGCAAATTGACATTCTGTTGCCCGGCACGTCATTGGTTGGCGCTTCATCCGATTCTTCGGTGCATCGTCCTCTCTTGCAGCTTGTTGCCCAATCGGCGGTTGACCTCCGCAACCCCGATATCCTTGGCGCAATTTCGCTCTCCTTGGCCCGATGCCCGACGCCCGAAGCCTTCTGCCATCCAATATCCTGACGTGATCTCCTCCGACGCAACGTCAATTCCTCCTGCGTTAATTGTCTAATCCTGATCGAGTAGACCTGTATCACTCAAAATGTAGTCAAACATTTAAACACAATCAATTAGTTTCATCATCAAAATCCGAGATTCAACAATCTCCCCCTTTTTGATGATGACAACTAATTGATTCCTAACGGAGTTAACCTTAACTCCCCGGAGTTTAACTAAACTCCCCCTATCAATATGCCATTGATAGAACACTTGGATTATCCCAAATCCAAGTAACATTCATCACATGTTATGAAAAACATTTAAACTATCATGCAAATATATAAAATATTTAATTCAATGCATGAAGTCATCAATATACTTCTCCCCCTATGTCATCAACAAAAAGGAGAAGTAGCTACTCTTATGTGTTTATTATATGGGTTCAAACCATTGCATGAAAAACATAATATTAAATTTTTATCATCATGCAATTTTGAAGATAGAAAATTTAGCAAGTAATGCATCATGCTTGGGACATTCAAGCTATCAAGTTTTAGATATACAAGTTTTACAGCATATAAGATAGCACTTTTGGTAATGTTCAAGATAGCAAGTTCTACATCATGCAAGCTAGCAATATTGAGATGTTCAAGAAAGCAACTCTTGCTTCTTGAAATATGCAAATTGTAAGCTAGCAAATTTTTGCTTCCTTTGCAATGTTTGAGCTAGCAATTTTGCTTCCGTTGCAAAGTGCAAGTTAGTATGTTTTGCATCTTGAGATAAACAAGATTGTATTTTTGGTATGCAAATTTATAGTATACAAGCTATCAACTTTTGCACATAAAAAGTTAGCAAAATTTTACATCTTTTGAGATGTGCAAGATGGACTATTTTGCCTCTTTTCAAATTGTGCAAGCTAGCAAATTTGCTATCTAGCAAGTTTTGCTCCCCCTTTGTCAGTGTCAAATAGAAGGGAATAACAATACAATCATGTAATTCATTTCTCTTTACTATAATATTCAAATCATGATAAGGGTAAATAATAAAGATGAAAAATGAATGTCAAAAGACATATATCATTTTTGACAAATTTCTTCTTTTGTAGATAGAAAACATGATAGGAAACAATCTTGATTCAAAAAGAAAACTCAAGTTATAAATTATCAAGATGTCAAGTAGCATGTCATGGTTTACAAAAACAAGTTTCTTGCTAGTTAATAGCAAAAAGAATCTCAATTCATGCATATAAAATCTTATGATTCACATAGAACATCTCCTCTTTTATAAAACGAGAGAATCATGATGAAGAATCTTGATTTACATAGAGTTTCAAAATATAATTATCAATATCATGAATACTAAAAGACCATGAAAATTTTGATAAATATCCTTTTAAATAGAAAACAAACTTGATTCATTCAATAGAAAATTGTGAGAAATCAAGATCATGATTTCAATAAAATCCATTAAATTCAAATCATTTTCATAATCCATGAGATTCATAAAAATAATACAAATAGATTCATCAAAATCAATAATATAGAAAAAATAATTTTCAAGAAGAAAAATGTTCTTCTCTTTTAGTTACTTCAATTCATGTGATTTATTTCATTCAAGCATGCCTCCCTTTTTTTTTATGTCAAATAAAAACATGTATCATGTTTAAAACCGAAAGTGCTAGATTTATTATGACAAGGATCAATAAGGCACTTTCATTATGGTAAAAAGAAAATCGATAATCTGTAAATTACAAGATTCATTATGCATAATTTTAAAAATCTTATGCATAGAACAAAATCATCAATCATGATATCAAGACATTTATCATTTAAAGCATTCATGATTCACATCATATGCAATACATCACATATATTATCATAATAAAAGGCATAAGTATTGCATGCATCATTCCAAATTATAAATATTTCAAATCATAATGGTATTAATTTGTCAAATTGCATCCTACCATGCATGATCATAACTTTTCATTTGTATGCATCAAAATAATCTCAAGAGTATTTCATGCATGATTTTATATCACCAAATAAGGAATATCAAGAAGAAAATAATTGGTGATGAGATAAACATTTCATGAATATAAGGAATTACATAAAAATTTTATCATGAAGGATTAGAACATGTGAATACCAGAAGACATGATTTCTTTTTGAAAAACCTACTCATTAATAATCAAAAGAAAATCTTAGGAGATCGATTAATGAAAAATCTTGATTCATAATAAATCTTAATTTGTAAATATCACGGAATCAAGATCATGATTTTAGATAAAACTCATTCAAATTCAAATCGTCTAAATCATCAAAATCTCAACATTTCTTTCAAGAGATTCAAAATGACATAAATAATTTTATTGGTCTCTTAGGTATAAATCAATAAGATAGAGAAAAAGAAAATTTTCAATAAAAAATCTTTCCTCCTTTTGTTTCAACTTATTGATTGATTCCATGCATGCATCTCCTTTTCTTTCAAATCCATGCATCATCGTTTTAAAACAAAAAAAAATCAAAGATCATCAAGATAAAAAAGTGCAACACATAATTCCAAAAAAAATGATTTCAACTCATTACTTCAAGTCAAATCAATATCATGATTTTGATATAACTCATTTGTAATTCAAATCATCAAACCAAAATCATTTTCAAGGGATTCATATAAATCAACAAGATAGAGAAAAATAATTTTCAAGAACAATGCTTTTCTCTTTTTAGTTATTTAAATTCATGTCATTTATGCTAGATAAAAATGTGCATCAACATTTAGGATCGAAAAATGAATTTTGTCATAAAAACCATCAAGACCAAAAAATCATCATGTATAACTTTACAATCTCATGCATAAAATCATCAAATCATAGCATCAAAACTTTCAATAGTTTCATTACAACATCAAGTAAGGTTTTATTGAACATAATTTTGAATGATTCTTATAGATATTTAAAATTTCTTTAGTTTTACTTTATATGATTGACTTTATATTAGCATGCTTCAAATTTTTGTTCTTATGTCAAAACTATACATCATGTTTGAAAACCAAAGATAAGGTTCATAAAAAAAATCATAAAACCTTCCATTCAAAAGTCATGCATCGTCATTGAAAATCAATATGGAAATCGTCAAAGTACAAATTCTTGCTTCTCAAGCACATATATAAGATTAATCTTACTAGGTGTATAAGCATTATATTTATATCTAACATTTTATTGCATTAACATAACACAAGCAATTTTCAAGAAAATTAATCCTAAACTAAATTAAAAATAACTCAAGAAAGTATTATGTAATTTCCAAATGAATTAGTGGGATTTTGATTACCTCATTGTTGAAAGAGGGTGAGGCATAGTTTGCCACCTCGCCTTTCTTGATTTTCTCCTCGTCTTCGGAAGAGCTCAATTCATCCCAACTTTTGTTCTTCTTGCGTTCAAAGCAAGTAGTTCCATTCTTTTTGCTTTTTAATTTTTGTTTCATTGGTAGTTTAAGTTCACCATCACTTGAGCTTATGCTCGAGTGGTATTCATGTGTTCTATGTCCCAAATCCTTCCTATCATTTGGAAGGTTGTTCTCGAGTTTCTTTTTTGCCACATTGTTCATTTCGTAGGTCATTAGAGACCCAATAAGTTCTTCGAGAGGGAATGTTTTAAGGTCCTTGGCCTCTTGAATGGCCGTAACTTTTGGATCCCAACTTTTTGGAAGGGATCTTAAGATTTTAGTGACTAGTTCAAAATTAGAAAAACTTTTACCAAGAGCTTTGAGACCATTGATGACATCCGTGAACCGGGTGTACATGTCTCCGATGGACTCACTTGGTTTCATCCGGAAAAGTTCGTAAGAATGCACAAGAATATTGATTTTGGACTCTTTCACTCGGCTAGTGCCTTCATGAGTGACCTCTAGAGTTCTCCAAATATCAAAAGCCGAGTCACACATCGAAACGCGATTAAATTCACTTTTGTCAAGTGCACAATATAAGGCATTCATAGCCTTTGCATTTAAAGAAAACATCTTCTTCTCCAAATCATTCCAATGGTTCATTGGGAGAGAAGACATTTCAAATCCATTTTCAACTATGTCCCATAAATTCAAATCCAAAGAAAGTAAGAAAACTCTCATTCGAGTTTTCCAACAAGTGTAGTCCGTCCCATTGAAAAAGGGAGGACGAATGAGAGAGTGACCCTCTTGAAAGCCATAAAGAGCCATTTCTATTTGGGTGTTAAACCAAAGTAGAAAACCGTGGCTCTGATACCAATTGTTAGGATCGGAGCGGCACTAAGAGGGGGGGTGAATTAGTGCAGCGGATTAAAACTTCGGTTTTAAAAAAAAATCTTTCGTATGTTAAGAACAAAACTTGAGAAATTTAACTTGAAGACGTGTTCTTAAAGTTGCGCAGCAAGAGTAATAAGGAACTAAAGCAGTAAGAAGATTTGCAGTAATGTAAATGACAATAATAAAAAGCAAACCAGAGATTACGCCGATTTTTAGAGTGGTTCGGTCAAATGACCTACTCCACTTGCGAGGCCCCTCTTCGATGAGGCTCCCACCTTCCACTAGCAAGTCTCTTGAAAGTGAAGGGTGAATACCCCTCTTACAACTTTTACAAGCGGTTCACTCTCTTACAGATTTTCAACAAGAAAGAAGGAGGTGAACACTAGCAAATTGAAAACAAGACAAGCTAACACTTTTCTAAGGCTTTTCTCTCAAACACTTGCTGCTCAAAAAGTTGTTCTCTCAGCTGAGATTTGAGGGGTATTTATAGGCCTCAAGAGGATTCAAATTTGGGCTTCAAAATTTGAATTCTCTTTGGGTTCCCGCTGTTGGAGGTGCCACCGCCCAACCAAGCGGTGCCACCGCCCAGGGCTCGGGTGCTGGGCGGTGCCACCGCCCAGCCAGGAGGTGTTACCGCCCAGCTCTCGGGTGGTGGGCGGTGCCACCGCCCAGCTAGGCGGTGCCACCGCCTACAGTGTTTTCAGCCCGACTACAGTGTTTTCAGCCACTAGTTGGGCTTCAATCTTGGCTCTCTAGTTCGCTGGTTTAGCTTAATTTTTAGCCTAAACCAACTCTGACTTTGGGCCCAGTTGGCCCCTAACCAGGATATAGGATTATCTCTTAATCCTAATCCTAATTACAAGTGGACTACATAACCAAAACACATCCTAAGCAAATTTTCAACCGCGAACGTCGAGTCTTGTTCTGGCGAGCTTTCCGACGAACTTTCTGCTGACGGGCTTCTAGCAAGCTCCCGAACTTGTGATGACTTTAATGAGTAGCCGAGCCTTCTCGGTGATCTCCGTGAACCTCCGACGATCTCTTCGGCGAACTTCCGAAAATTCCGACAGGTTCCCGATTTCTTCTCGGTTGGTTCTGGCAGCATCTCCGACGATTCTTCGGACTCTTAAACGTCCATCGAACTTGACTCCGGTATTCTCGCTTTGTGTTTTTTGGTTATCGTAGTTAATCCTGCACACACAAGCAAACACTCTACTCCGATCTAGACAATTATTATAACGCAAATTGACATTCTGTTGCCCGGCACGTCATTGGTTGGCGCTTCATCCGATTCTTCGGTGCATCGTCCTCTCTTGCAGCTTGTTGCCCAATCGGCGGTTGACCTCCGCAACCCCGATATCCTTGGTGCAATTTCGCTCTCCTTGGCCCGATGCCCGACGCCCGAAGCCATCTGCCATCCAATATCCTGACGTGATCTCCTCCGACGCAACGTCAATTCCTCCTGCGTTAATTGTCTAATCCTGATCGAGTAGACCTGTATCACTCAAAATGTAGTCAAACATTTAAACACAATCAATTAGTTTCATCATCAAAATCCCAGATTCAACACCTTTACGAGTTAATCCGAAGTAAGCAATAATCTTTCACAATTATATTCAGATTTGATAGGAATTGAAAGCAAGGGCACATATGGAATTCAAGAAATCACATACAACTCAATTCAAATAAGAAGGTTAGATAAATTCAATATCCAAAGGAAAGAAACTAGAATAGGCACACATCGAAAGCAAATGCGGAACAATGGGTTATACATGTGCCTATATAAGTCAATGTGATATAGCATAAACGTTACACAATATGTTCAGGAATGGTAATAATTTATAGACAAGAGCAAACAAAAATTCAAACATTAATATAAGCCACAATTGAGTGAAGGGAACTGAACAAAATCTATTTCCAAACGAACGAAAACAGAAGATACGAAATCGATCAAAGCTCGATTTCTAGTAGAATTCAAGAGGCACATTGAACAAATGATTCAGATTGTCAATTAAACTCCAATACCCTCAAGAAGGCTATTATCAAAAGATATATCAATCTATTTTCTATTGAAACAAGTTTCGTACGAATCATGGTTTCCAACAAGGAGTTACCTTTGATTTGGTAACACAAGGTCAAAAACAAAATCATTGTCTTGCAGAATTCATAGGGTCAGATTCAATAGATAATAGGGTAGGCATTTGAATTCCAAATTTTTCAATCTATATGTCAAAAGACAGGTCTACAAGTCTAGTTTTGAACGAAATTAGTTTGGTATAAATCAGAATTTCCAACAGGGACTTATAGTATTTTAGTATCGAAAGGTCAGAAATGTTGATCCCTGTTCTATAGCATCTATAGGCTCATTTGAAACAGACGTTTGGATAATTATTTTGTGTCCAAAATCTACAAAATCAATTTTAAAAGAAATATATAAGAGTCTAATTTCAAATGAGCTAGGCCTTGCCTGAATCCACATTTGATGCTAAAATTTATAGCTGAAACAGTGCATAGGGGTCAGTTTACCGAAAAAATTTCAGATCCGTGGTTTTATGTCCAAAGAGAGAAATATCAGATTCTAAGCATAAATCTTTCAGAATCAATATAGGAACATAGACTAATACTTCTGTAGGATGGGGTTAGAACACTTGCCTTTGAGAATTATAGCCCTAAATGAGAAGATTTGAGCAAGAAACCTTAAAGCCCCAAATTTTTTCTTCTTCTTCTTCTTCTTTCTTTCTTTCCCTGATCATCCACGCAGCTGCCTTCTCTGCTTCCTTAAGAACGAAGGCAGAGAGGCTTAAATGGTGGGATTTGTATTTTTGTGCATTTTGCAATTTAGTCCTTGTATTATAATATTTACGATTAGGTCCTCAGGGTTTACATATAGGTCCTCAGATTTTTTTTTGAACAAATCCTCCAAATCTTATGAATAAGTTCTCAGATTCATACTTTGACTTTTTATTAAGTTTAAAATAGATACTTATATTACAACTAGAAACTTATACGAAAATTCAGAAATGAGGGATGTTATAATCTAGCATTCCGTAAGCGGATCAATCGATAAACTCATTCTCCAATGAGCACCTGTACTATATCCCTAGTGTCCCTACATGAGCAGTTATGAGACCAGCTGTATCCATCAAATGGATAGGTATATAGCACACTAGTCCATCCAGTTATCACGATGTCCCTCTCGAGTAACTTATGACCGGGATTCTTTAGAATCCGTGTTTAAAGGTGAATCGATCTCATTATCATGATCTCATCATGATCTGATTCCCATTGCATAGATCCAAGGACATCACAATATATACATGCATATATGCAATAGTTAATATAAAGTGATAAATGCCAAATATAATAAGCAAAAAGATTTCGTGTCAAGTCACACGTGCCATCACTCACGTGATTGGCTTGTTGGACACCTATGACTACTATGGTGTCTATGTTTCTGGACTAGGACAAGCCAAGCATCCTCTTAGATCTATCTTTATAGATCTAAATCCCTAATATATTTGATGCTTACCCTAATTCCTTCATAGAGAAGTGCCAAAATAACCAAGTCTTTACTATGGATAACATTCCTATATCATTCCCAATGATCAAGATGTCATCCACATATAACACCAAGAAGGTGATAGCACTCACACTTACCTTCTTGTACACATAAAGCTCATCTCCGTTCTTAACGAAGTCATAAGATCTGATTGCTTCATCAAATCTTATGTTCCAACTTTGGGAAGCTTGCTTTAGTTCATAAATGGATCTAAGCAACATACACAACTTATTTGGGTAGTCCTTGGACATAAATCTCTTAGGCTATGAGATCTACTAGATCTCATAATCATAGTGTGTTGTAATAGCCAATAGAATTTGGATATATTTTAGCATGGCTACGGGTGAGAAGATTTCGTCATAGTCAACACCTTGCCTTTGACGCCCTTTAGCCACTAGTCTTGCTTTATAGGTCTCTATCTTTCCATCTACTCTAATATTCTTCTTGAAGATACACTTGCAACTGATGGGTGCAATACCGAGTGCATCAAGTAGGTTCAAAACCTTGTTGGAGTACATAGAATCCATCTTCGAAATTATGGCTTCTTATGTCACGCCCCGCTGAATTTTTCTTTTTTTTTGTATTATAATTCAACAACAATTCATTCCAAGATCCGTTCACACATTTGAGGATACTGAGAAAACATTCAGGTCATTCATATCTATAATTTTCCAATTCATAAAACCTGTGCAGTTTATAATCATACTATAATATCACTTAATGATTCACAAAATCCAAACCCATCTCAACTAAACCATAACCACATCATAAATCCATAAGCGTAGCAATCTATACAATCACAAAACCAACATGTATTACATGTTTATATCATTACACAGTTTAAACTTTAACATTCCCAAAATCCCAACGCAAGAGGTACTTTCCAAATATTTACAAGATACATCAATCTAGATTTGTCGTTGATACACACAAAAGAACTTATACAATATCAACTTATTAATTACAAAAGATTTGCCCCAAAACCTTCTAGCTTTCCACTGCCTCAACCCAATTCTAGCTTTTCAGTGCATAACAAGCTACCCTGAAAAATTTATATAGCAACGGGGTGAGCATAAAGAGCTCAGCAAGCGACTAACATATCCATGGCGATAGGAGAAGTTCAAGCAGGCTTAATATCAAGATAACAAAAGCAGAAATACAAGTGTTCATTTGAAGTCATCTCATTTGATATAAAATCACAAAGGTTTACCTCGTTCAAAAACAGGCATTAGACATAACAATAGGAGAAAGGAAATTGGAGCATATCATTGGCATAAGGAGCATTTAGGCATGTATCAAATGGCACATGAAGCATTTAGGCGCACATCAAAGGCATAAAAGTGTTTGGGGGCATAATAATGACAAACTAAATACTTCAAAGTATAACAAGTGAACCGAATAATAAACACAAGCTGTATGTCATTTTTGATGTAGCATGCATTCCATTTTTATCCAAAGCATAATATGAACTCATAAACAAAGCTTTGGATATCATATCAGTAAACATAGAGGGAATTGTGGGACCACATACATAATGTGATTCATCCATTTCTGGATGACCACCAAGTATAAGTCTCCCACGTTTGGGAGCTCCATCCACCCACGTCTGAGTGAAGTCAATGGGGCCGGCAGAGCAATCGCTGGCTCTAAGCATAACTCCCTTTACCATTTCTGGCAAAGGTTCACAATATCTCACAAGACACCAGAGTACAAAAGGGTAGTATGAATAATAATATTGACACATATCAAAAGCACATGCGTAACAACGAAGATATGCATGTGCCTTTATCAAACAAGGAAATTCAAACAAAGCATTACATAATAAATTTCAGTTATACAATAATTTCAGGATGAACAATATAAGAACTTCAAAGGACTAATATAAAGCTCAATTGAAGAAGAATTTAGCAGAAATCATATTTCCAATAGGATGAAAATTGAATAGGCAAAACCCAACAAAGTTTTCAATTCTGATAGAATTTGAATGGTACATTTCCTAAATTGTTTGAGTGACCAAGAATGCTCCAAATCACTAAAAATAGATGTCATTGGAAAGCTGTATCAATCTATTTTCGAATGAACTCAGATTTATAATTTTTTGAGTTCTTAACAGGAAGTTACAACAAATAGAGTAAAGGAAGGTCAGAATTGATCATCTCTGTTTTGCAGAATTGATAGAGTCAATTTAAACAGATGTTTCAAAAGGCAAACGTACTTCAAAATTACTAAATTATATGTCAAAAGAAAGATATACGAATCTAGTTTCAAAAGAACCAAGCCTTGTATAATTCAGAATTTGCTCTAGAGAGTTATGAGCAATTTAGTAACAGAAGGTCAGATATTTCAGTCCCTATTTTGCAGAATCTCTAGGGTTAATTGAAACAGAAGTCTTAGTAGGCATTTAAACTCCAAATCATTCAATCTTAGTGTCAAAATAAAGATATTTGAGTCTACTTTCACATGGATTAGGTTTTGCCTAAATCAGAGTTTAGTGCTAAAAGTTAGATCCAAAACAATGTATAGAAGTCAAATTACCGAAAAAATTTCAGATTCATGGCTTTGTATCAAAAGGAAAGAACGGTTTGGTACTAAGCTGAAATCTTTTGAATTATGAAGAATTAAAAGGAAATCAGAGATTAGGAATTCTGTAGGAAGAGGTTAGGACACTTGCCTTAAGCAAATTTGATTCCCAAATGGGGGGAGTTGATGCAAAACCTCAATCAAAGCTTCTTCTTCAATTCCTCTTCTTCTTCTTCTTCTTCCCTTCTCTTCTATTCTTAAACTCACGTTGGCTGCAGTATCTGAAGGTTACATTTAGTTTCTCCTTTAATCTCTTATTTAATTACTTTTGGTTAACACAAGGGTTACAAAGTTGCAAGGTGGCAAGCATGCATGAAAAATGCTAGGTGTCATTCTTAGAGCAAATTTAGGTGGCACCATTAGGTTAGCTAGTGACATATGTCTACTAATTTTTTTTTTTTAAACTTAAATCTGAATCTTAAATAAATTATATCAAACTTCTAATATTTACTCTTAGGTCCCTAGCCATAAATATTTAATCATTTAATATAAAATAATTATTAAATAATCCTTATTTTTTACAAACAAACCTTTTACTAAATTTTCAAAAATGGGGGATGTTACATCTTACCACTTCCTAGAGTCTATACTCGTAACAACCTCCTCATAGGTCTAAAAATCAATATTCTCAATATCCTCTCCTATAATATATCCCACATATGTCTCAAGAGGATGGGATACTCTGTCGGACTTATGTAAAGTCGAAACTTGCGTGCTAGGTACATGAATAGACTCGGGCTGTGGAGTGGTGCTTGAGCCAGGTTCTTAAACCTCACTTAACTCTATCATGCTCCCATTGTCTTTGCCAAGAATATATTTTTTCTCATGGAATACCGCTCTCTTAGCTACAAAGACCTTTTGATTCTCGGGATGATAGAAATGATACCCACAAGTTTCTTTGGAGTATCCCACGAACTTGCATCGCTCTATCGTCAATTCCAACTTATCGGGGTTGTGTCTTTTAATGTGGGCAGGTGTTAGGACTCTAGCTACGAGAGTCCTAATTGAGAGGGACATTCATGTAAAACCTACCTAAGCCGACCCTTATTAAAGGGGTGAAGAGGCCTGCTAGGGTTAGGAGGTTGTTTCTTAGAGAAGAATTAGGAGTTGTAAGGGAATAGGAGTCTTAAGTAGGAGTCATATTAGGAGTTGGTTAGAAGTAGGAGTCTTGAGTAGGAATCCTATTAGGAGTTAGGGTTTAGAAGCCCTATAAATTGTTAGGATCAAGAGCACTAGAGGGGGGGGGGGTGGGGGGGTGAATTAGTGCAGTGGAAAACCTTCTACGATTAAAATAAACTGTGTTCGTTCGATAAAAGTGATTTAAGTAAGAAAGCCAATTCGTAAATCACTTTAACTTTTGATTAAGCGAGATGCAGCAAAGATATAAATGTAGTTTGCCGTAATGGTTCAAATCAGATAGTAGGCGCAAACTGAAATATGATATTCGTACAGAAAAACTGATTTACGTCTAAATGCTGATTCGTAAATCACTTGATTAAGCGAGATACAGTTAAAGCAAGGATATAAAGGTAGTTTGCAGCTATGATAGCAATCAAAATGTAAACGCAAGCTGAAATATGATAATCGTACGATAAAACTGATTTACGTCTAAACGTCGATTGGGAAAGTGCAAAGCTTGAAACCCAATAGTATATGCGCAGAAAGCAGTAAGCTTTTGAGGAGGTTTGTAGTAAAGATAAGATGCTCAAAGTAAATGCAAACCGAGATTTAGAGTGGTTCGGTCAATCTTGACCTACTCCACTTTTGGCTTCCTCCACCGACGAGGTTACCGACGTCAACTAGAGGCCTTCCTTCAATAGGCGAAGGCCAACCACCCTTTTACAGTTTCACTTCTTTTGATGGGCTTAGGAGACAACCCTTATAGAATTTCCTTTCCTCCCTTAACAGATTAGGACTTGGAAGAAAAGAGGAAGAAGAACTTTTAACTCATACAACACTTTTGAGCTCTAAAAATCACAAAGTAAAATCAGAATTTAGGTGGTTTTTGGGTGCCCTTTCAGTGCTAAAAGGGTGGGGTATTTATAGGCCCCAACCCAGTTTGAATTTGGAGCTCAAAACTATCAATTCCCGAAATTTCAGGATCTGGCGGTTGCACCGCCTGGCAGAGCTCGAAGACTGAGCCTCTGGGCGGTGCCACCTCCTGTCAGGGGTGGTTGCACCTCCTGCCAGAGCTCGAAGACCGAGCTCAAGCGGTGCCACTGCCTGACTAAGGTGGTTGCACCTCTTGCCAGAGCTCAAAGACCGAGCTCAGGTGGTGCCACTTCTTGTCAGGGGCGGTTGCACCGCCCAGTCTCGCTCGGAGACTGAGCCCAAGCGGTGCCACCGCCTAGCTGGGGCGGTTCAACCGCTTGGCAGAAATCAGGGTCCGAATAGGTTGATCCATTCGGCCCAATTTGGGTTTTTCAAGGGCCCAATTGCCCCAAGATTAAGTTAATGGGATCACCTCCCATTTCCAACTTAATCATTGTGCTAACTACGATATTTCCTACGACATTTACTACAACTTGCTCCGGTGCGTCAATAGCTTCTTCCGGTGAGCTTCCGGCGAACTTCCGTCGATCATCCGATGAACCCTCGGTGATGCTCCTGCGGACTTCCGACAAACTCCTGGACTTGCGACGATTCACTTGGTGAGTTCCGATGAGCTTCTTTGGTAAGCTCATGGACTTCTCGGATTTGTTCCCGTAGAACCTCCGATGATTGTTCGAACTTCCGTCGAACTCTCGAACTCCCAACGTGATCATTATCTTGACTCCGGCGCAACTCCTGCTGCATATCTTACTTTCATCGTAGTTAATCCTGCACACTTAAAACAAAACTTCGATTGAGACAATTAATCCTAAGCAATTAACCAAGTTGTCCGGCATGTCATTGGTCCCTCGACGCTTCATCCGATTCTTCGACGCATCGTCCTCTCTTGTAGCCTATTGCCCAATCGTCCAATTGACTCCGCAACTTCGATATCCTTGGCACAATACCTACTCTTCTTGGCCCGATGCCCGAGTCCACGGCCCGAAGCCTTCTATTGATACGTCGATCGATCCACCGGCCCGACGTCCAATCTTCTGACATGTTCCTCCGGCACAATATGATTTTCCTGCTTTAATTATCTCATCCTGATCAAAGCATCCTGCATCACTCAAAACACAGATTAAATCATAAACATATATCAAGTAGTTTCATCATCAAAATACGAGATTCAACAATCTCCCCCTTTTTGATGATGACAACCACTTGATGACAGAGTTAAACTTAACTCCTGGAGTTTAAACAAACTCCCCCTATCAATATGCCATATTGATAGAATCTTGAATTCAAACTGAATTCAAGTCATTGCAATATTCATCATGAATACTTGCAACACGTCATCATGAACTTACGCATAAACTTATGCATAACATCATACTTCTCCCCCTTTGTCATCAACAAAAAGGAGAAGTCCAACTATTCTTGTGTTTGGAATATTAGTTTAACTTATTGCATGAAAAACATAATATCAAGTTTTATCATCATGCAGTTTTGAAGCCAGAAAATTTAGCAAATGTGACATCATGCTTAGAACATTCAAGCTATCAAGTTTTAGATATGTAAGTTTTACAGCATACAAGATAGCACTTTTTAGAACATGCAAGCTAGCAATGTTACAACATTTTAGAACTTGCAAGCTAGCAATTTAGAGATGTTCAAGAAGGCAACTCTTGCTTCTTGAAATATGCAAGTTGCAATCTAGCAAAAATTTCGAAAGCAAATGCAAGATAGCTTTCGTGTGTAAGCTTATGATTCTTGCTTCCTATTGCAATGTGCAAGTTGCAAGTTTTGCTTCTTGAGATAGACAACATAGCACTTTTGCAATTTTTGTTTGGCAAGCTTGTGATAACAAGCTCTTTCTTCTCTTTTGAGAAGAGTCATTTTTGCTTTCTTTGCAAAGTGCAAGCTAGCAAAATGCCAAACTAGCAAGAGATAATGTTTTACATGAGGCAAGCAAACAATTTGGCAAGTGTTACATTTGCATCTTCTCTTTAGAGGAGTGTAATTTTTGCTTTCATCTTGAATTGTATAAGCTAGCTAGTTTGCCTCTTTTCATGATGTCCACGCTAGAAATTCTTGCTCCCCCTTTGTCATTGTCAAAAAGAAGGGAAGACCCTTTTTTCAATTTTCAGATTATGACAAAGGTAAGTATCAATTTTATTTGTGCATCATTATATATTCAAATTAAAACATACATAATTTCAAAACCTTATTTTTCATGCACGATACCGAAAAATAAATCAATCATCATTAATGGGTATATCATACATGATACTCAAACATTAAAATTTTTAAGCATTTATCAACATGTTGATCATGATACCAAACATTCATCATTTAAAGCATTAATGATACATATCATATGCAATACATTATGTACATCATTGTCATAAGTATTGCATCCATCATTTCAAATTCATGAATATTTCATCATTGCATGCATCATGCCAAATCATAAAATATACAATCATCATTAATGCATGATTCCTAATCATCATTTATTTTGCAACATGATGGTACCATATTTGTCAAATTACATTCTACCATACATGATCGAAACTTCTTATTTGTATACATCAAAACAAATTAATGAATATTTCATGTATTCTTATCATCACATAAGGAATATCAAGAAAAATTATTAGGTGATGAGATAAACATTTCATGAATACAAGGAATTGCATAAAAATCATATCATGAAAGATTAGAACATGTGAATACTAAAAGACATGATTTCTTTTTGAAAAACCTACTCCATAATTAATCAAAAGAAAATCTTAGGAGAACGATTAATGAAAAAATCTTGATTCATAATAAATCTTAATTTGTAAATATCACGGAACCAAGATCATAATTTTGGATAAAACTCATTCAAATTCAAATCATCAAAAATCATTTTTATGGTTCACAAAATTCGTAACATAAGTAGATTCATGATTTCATTGATAATATAATTTTCCCTTTTTTAAGTATTTCATTTTAAGTGATTGATTTCATGTTAGCATAATTTTTCATTTATGTTAAACATGCATCAACGTTTAGGATCGAAAAATGAATTTCATCATAAAACCATCAAGATCAATAGATTCTCAAAAATGAACTATTATGATCAAGAAAATCCGAAAATGAAATTTAACACTTTCGTGCATTCGGACAAGGTTTTGCTATAGATTTTCAAGTTCAATCATGAAGATAAAACATGCTCATGATCATAAAAATTTTTTATTCAAAACACATAATTTCCAACATGTTATTAAGGCATGTAATAGTGTAAAATCATCATGGCAATTAAGTGATTTGAACATTGAATCAAGAAAGTCCGAAAAATAATCTTAACAAGTTCATGCATTCGAGCACATTTTTGCCATAGTTTTTCAAATACACTCATGAAAATAATACATGCTTATCATCATGTATAGCTTAAAATCTCATGCATAAAATTGTTAATCAAAATATTTAATATTACATCATTATGCATTTCTTCAAATCAAACATGATTTTTTTTTAATCAAAATGGAAATCAACGTAATACACATTATTACTTCTTAACCATGATTTCATATTTTCAATCAAAATCATTTTATTTGTTTATCATAAAATATGCAATATTATCATTTTCGAAATTACTTGGCATGATCATATATATTTTTTTTAACATGTAATTTTTAAGAAAATTAATTCTAAACTAAAAAAGAAAATACATCATGAGAGCATCAAGTAATTTCAAAATAAATTAGGGGGATTTCGACTACCTCATCATTGAAAGCGGTTAAGGCATAGTTTGCCACCTCACCTTTCT
The DNA here is from genome assembly GCF_036884655.1 of Musa acuminata AAA Group. Taxonomy (NCBI): domain Eukaryota; kingdom Viridiplantae; phylum Streptophyta; class Magnoliopsida; order Zingiberales; family Musaceae; genus Musa; species Musa acuminata. The sequence continues at coordinate 11,538,173 of NC_088348.1, forward strand.
TGATTTTCTCCTCGTCTTCGGAGGAGCTCGATTCATCCCACTTTGTGTTCTTCTTCTTTGACCTCTTCCTTCGTTCAAGTTTATTGTTTATTTTAGATTTTTGTTTAATAAACTTATTAAGATTTAGTGTTCGAAGTTTAAGTTCATCATTGTCCTCATCACTTGAGTCATCGCTCAAGTGGTATTCATTTGTCTGGAGTTCCAAATCCTTCCTATTCTTTGGAAGGTGATTTTGTTCATCATGTGCATTGTGCACCATTTCATATGTCATCAACGAACCAATTAGTTCTTAAAATGGTAAGTTGTTTAGGTTTTTAGCTTCTTGTATTGTAGTTACTTTTGAATCCCACTTCTTAGAAAGAGAACACAAAATCTTGTTTACGAGTTCAAAATCCGAAAAACATTTTCTAAGAGCTCTTAAACTATTGACGACATCCGTGAAACAGGTGTACATGTCGCCTATAGTCTCACTTGGTTGCATTCGAAAAAACTCAAAATCATGCAATAAAATGTTAACTTTCGAGTCTTTGACTCTACTAGTTCCCTCATGCGTGATTTCAAGTGTTTGCCAAATGTCAAAAGCCGTTTCGTTTGTAGAAATCCGATTGAATTCATTTTTGTCCAAAGCACAAAATAAGGCATTCATAGCCTTTGCGTTTAAAGAAAAATACTTCTTCTCCAAATCCGACCATTTGTTCATCAGTTTAGAGGGAAGTTGAAAACTGTTTTCAACGATATTCCATAAATCCAAATTCATAGAAATCAAGAAAACTCTCATTCGAGTTTTCCAATAAGTGTAATCCAATCCGTTAAACAACGGTGGACGAACAATCGATAAGCCCTCTTGAAAGCCATGAAGAGCCATTTCTCTCGGGGGTAAATCCGAAATGAGAAATACCGGGCTCTGATACCAATTGTTAGGATCAAGAGCACTGAGAGGGGGGGGGGGTGAATTAGTGCAGCGGAAAACCTTCTACGATTAAAATAAACTGCGTTCGTTTGATAAAAGTGATTTCAGTAAGAAAGCCAATTGCGAGATGCAGCAAAGATATAAATGCAGTTTGTAGTAATGGTTCAAATCAGATAGTAGGCACAAACTGAAATATGATATTCGTACAGAAAAACTGATTTACGTCTAAATGCTGATTCGTAAATCACTTGATTAAGCGAAATACAGTTAAAGCAATGATATAAAGGCAGTTTGCAGTTATGATAGAAATAAAAAAGTAAACACAAACTGAAATATGATGATCGTACGATAAAACTGATTTACGTCTAAACCCTGATTCGGAAAGTGCAAAGCTTGAAACCCAATCGTATATGCACAGAAAGCAGTAAGCTTTTGAGGAGGTTTGCAGTAAAGATAAGATGCTCAAAGTAAATACAAACCGAGATTTAGAGTGGTTCGGTCAATCTTGACCTACTCCACTTTTGGCTTCCTCCACCGACGAGGTCACCGACATCAACTAGAGGCCTTCCTTCAATAGGCGAAGGCCAACCCTTTTACAGTTTCACTCCTTTTGACGGGCTTAGGAGACAACCCTTACAGAATTTCCTTTCCTCTCTTAATAGATTAGGACTTGGAAGAAAAGAGGAAGAAGAACTTTCAACTCATACAACACTTTTGAGCTCTAAAAATCACAAAGTAAAATCAGAATTTCAGTGGTTTTTGGGTGCCCTTTCAGTACTGAAAGGGTGGGGTATTTATAGGCCCTAACCCAGTTTGAATTTGAAGCTCAAAATTGTCAATTCTCGGAATTTCGGGATCTGGCAGTTGCACCGCCTGACTGAGGCGGTTGCACCGCTTGGCAGAGCTTGAAGACGGAGCCTCTAGGCAGTGCCACCTCCTGTCAGGGGCGGTTACACCTCCTGCCAGAGCTCGAAGACCGAGCTCAGGCGGTGCCACCTCCTATCAGGGGCGGTTGCACCGCCCAGTCTCGCTCGAAGACTGAGCCCAGGCGGTGCCACCGCCTGGCTGGGGCGGTTCAACCGCTTGGCAGAAATCACGGTCCGAATGGGTTGATCCAATCGGCCCAATTTGGGTTTTTCAAGGGCCCAATTGCCCCAAGATTAAGTTAATGGGATCACCTCCCATTTCCAACTTAATCATTGTGCTAACTACGATATTTCCTAAGACATTTACTGCAACTTGCTCTAGTGCATCAATCACTTCTTCCGGCGAGCTTCCGGCGAACTTCCGTCGATCATCCGATGAACCCTCGGTGATGCTCCGACAGACTTCCGGTAAACTCTTGGACTTGTGACGATCCACTTGGCGAGTTCCGACGAGCTTCTTTGGCAAGCTCATGGACTTCTTGGATTTGTTCCCGCAGAACCTCCGATGACTGTCCGAACTTCCGTCGAACTCTCGAACTCCCAACGTGATCATTGTCTTGACTCCGGCGCAACTCCTGCTGCATATCTTACTTTCATCGTAGTTAATCCAGCACACTTAAAACAAAACTTCGATTAAGACTATTAATCCTAAGCAATTAACCAAGTTGTCCGGCATGTTATTGGTCCCTCAACGCTTCGTCCGATTCTTCGGCGCATCGTCCTCTCCTGCAGCCTATTGCCCAATCGGCTAGTTGACTCCTATTGAATCTCGGATTTTGATGACGAAGTCAATTGTCATTTGTTATCTAATCTATATGTTGAGATAAGTGTGCAGGATTAACTACGATGAAAGTGAGACATGCAGTAGGAGTTGCGCCGGAGTCAAGACAATGATCACATTGGGAGTTCGAGAGTTCGACGGAAGTTCGGACAGTCGTCGGAGGTTCTATGGGAACAAATCCGAGAAGTCCATAAGCTTACCAAAAAAGCTCGTCGGAACTCGCCAAGTGAATCGTCGCAAGTCAAGGAGTTTGCCGGAAGTCCGCAGGAGCATCACCGAGGGTTCATCGGATGATCGACGAAAGTTCGCCGGAAGCTCGCCGGAAGAAGCGATTGACGCACCGGAGCAAGTTGCAGTAAATGTCTTAGGAAAACTCGTAGTTAGCACATTGATTAAGTTGGAAATGTGAGGTGATCCCATTAACTTAATCTTGGGGCAATTGGGCCTCTGAAAAACCCAAATTGGACCGAATGGATCAACCCATTCGGACCCTGATTTCTGCCAGCGGTTGAACCGCTCAAGGCAGGAGGTTGCACCGCTTGGGCTTAGTCTCCGAGTGAGACTGGGAGGTGCAACCGCTCCAGCTAGGCGGTGGCACCGCTTGGGGCTCAGTCTCCGAGCGAGACTGGGCGGTGAAACCTCCCCTGATAGGAGGTGGCACCGCTTGAGCTCAGTCTTCGAGCTCTGCTAGGTGGTGCAACCGCCTCAGTCAGGAGGTGCAACCACCTGAGCTCAGTCTTTGAGCTCTGTCAGGAGGTGCAACCGCCCTTGATAGGAGGTAGCACCGCCTAGAGGCTTAGTCTTCGAGCTCTGCCAGGCGGTGCAACCGCTCCAGTCAGGAGGTGCAACCGCCTGATCCCGGAATTCTGGGAATTGACAGTTTTAAGCTCCAAATTTGAACTGGGTTGGGGCTTATAAATACCCGACCCATTCAGCACTGAAAAGAAATGAACCAACACCGAAATCTTGATCCTTTTCTGTGATTCTTAGAGCTCAAAATTGTTGTAAAGGCCAAAAGTTCTTCTCCCTCTGTTCTTCCAAGTTCTGAGTTGTAAAGAGAGGAGAGAAATTCAGTAAGGGTTGTCTCCTAAGCCTGTCAAAAGGAGTGAAACTGTAAAAGGGTGGTTGGCCTTCGCCTATTGAAGGAAGGCCTCTAGTTGATGTCGGTGACCTCGTCGGTGGAGGAAGCCAAAAGTGGAGTAGGTCAAGATTGACCGAACCACTCCAAATCTTGGTTTGCATTTACTTTGAGCATATTATCTTTACTGCAAACCTCCTCTGAAGCTTACTGCTTTCTGCGCACATACGATCGGGTTTCAAGCTTTGCACTTTCCGAATCAGCATTTAGACGTAAATCTGCTTTTTCGTACGATTATTATATTTCAGATTGCATTTACATTTTGATTTCTATCATAACTACAAACTGCCTTTATACCCTTGCTTAAACTGCATCTCGCCTAATCAAGTGATTTACGAATCAGCATTTAGACGTAAATCAGTTTCTTCATACGAACGTCGTATTTCAATTTGCGCTTATATTCTGGTTTTCATCATAACTGCAAACAGCCTTCATAGATTGACTTTAACATCATCTTGCTTGATCTTAAGTTAAAGTAATATTAGAATCGGCTTTCACATAGAAATCATTTTTTATCGTTCGAATGTAGTTTCGTTTTAATCACAGAAAGATTTCCGCTGTACTAATTCACCCCCCCCCCCTCTTAGTACTCTTGATCCTAACAATTGGTATCAGAACCAGGTTAACTCTCTAATGGATTAAAACCCAAGAGAAATGACATACGTCGGAAACCAAGAGGGCCATTCAATTACACGTCCACCCATGTTTAGTGGGACGGACTACACCTATTGGAAGACCCGAATGAGGATCTTTCTTATTTCAATGGATTTTGAACTTTGGAATCTTGTCGAAAATAGATTTTCGAAGTCTTCTCTTCCAATGATCGATTGGAATGAATTGGAGAAGAAGGCTTTCGCTCTTAATGCAAAGGCTATGAATGCCTTATTTTGTGCACTTGATAAAAACGAGTTCAACCGTGTTTCGGTTTGTGAAACCGCATTTGATATTTGGCATACACTCGAAGTGACTCACAAAGGCACAAGTAGAGTGAAAGAGTCAAAAATCAATCTTCTGTTACATTCTTTCGAACTTTTCAGGATGAAACCGAGTGAAACCATTGGCGACATGTTTACCCGTTTCACGGATGTCGTCAACGGTCTAAAAGGACTCGGAAAAAGTTTTTCGGATTTTGAGCTCGTAAATAAGATTCTAAGATCCCTTCCTAAGAGTTGGGATCCTAAAGTCACTGCTATTCAAGAGGCAAAAGATCTAAGCAACTTCCTTCTTGAAGAACTAATCGGGTCATTAATGACCTATGAGACGACTTGCAAAGCTCATGAAGAGCAAGAAGACATCCTTCCAAAGAACAGGAAGGATATGACACTTAAAACGTCAGAAGGCCACTTGAGAGAAAACTCAAGTGATGAGGACTGTGATGATGACTTGGCACTTCTAACAAGAAAATTTAAAAAATTCATTAAAAGAAACAAGTTTAAGAATGACGCAAAAAATAAACTTGAACCCAAGAAGGACCAAGTTATTTGCTATGAATGCAAAAAGCCGGGACACTACAAGAGTGATTGTCCCCAAGTCAAAAAGAGAACATAAAAGAAGAAGGCGCTCAAAGCAACATGGGATGACTCGAGCGTGTCCGAAGAAGAGGAGTCCAACACCGAGCAAGTTGCTCATTACGCCTTAATGGCCATCGGAGAGGAGGTAACAAATTTAATAGATGCAGATTTATCATTTGATGAATTATTAAATGCCTTCCATGACTTATTTGATGAATGCAAGATTATTAGTAGAAAATACAAGTTGCTAAAAAAGGAGCATGATATTCTTACTTGTAATTTCGATAAGTTAAAAGCTGAATATCATGATAGTTTAGGTTCATGCATAAAATGCCATGATCTAGAAACACTCCGAAAGGAAAATTTGCTACTTAAGGACACCTTAAAGAAATTCGAGGTTGGTAGCAAGTCATTGAACATGATCCTTGCAAACAAGGGTCACGTTCCCAAAAGAAGAGGAATTGGATTTGTGAGAAGTCCTCACCAAAATCCAACCACCTTCATAAAAGGCCCCATCTTACATGTTCAACACCAAAACAAATGCAACTTTTGTTAAAAATTTGGACACAAAATGCATTATTGTCCATTTAAGAAAATCAGTCCAAACAAATTAATTTGGGTTCCTAAAGGAACCATGATAAACTCTATGCAACATGATAGACAATGTAGATCTATTTTTGAGGCACCCAAAAGCAAATGGGTACCTAAAGATAATCCTTTCTTGTAGAAAACTAAACCATCGTAAGCTAGGAGCAAGAGATGGTACCTTGATAGTGGATGCTCAAGGCATATGACCGGAGATCCATCTCAATTCTCTAAGCTCACTAGCATAGACGAAGGCTATGTCACCTTCGGAGATAACAACAAGGGTAAAATCCTTGGCAAAGGAACCATAGGTAACAAATCCAACTTCTTTATTGAAGATGTTTTGTTAGTTGATGGTTTAAAACATAACTTCTTGAGCATTAGTCAATTATGTGATAAAGGATATATTGTCAGATTTGAATCTAATGCTTGCATCATTGAAAAACCACACAAATACATGTCTATGATTGCATTGAAACAAAATAACGTATACACTATTGAAATCAATGATTTGTGTAATGAAATGTGTTTTTCTGTTTTGAATGAGGATGCTTGGATATGACATAGAAGATTAGGTCATGCTAGCATGAAACTAATCACTCAAATATCATCTAAAGAACTTGTAAGAGGAATTCCTCATATCAAGTTCATCAAAGATAATGTATATGATGCTTGCCAATTAGGTAAACAAATTAAGGGTAGTTTCAAATCTAAGAATCAAATAAGCACCTCTAGGCCCTTACAATTGATCCATATGGATTTGTTCGGACCAATCTCTACATCAAGCCTAGGAGGTAGCAAATATGCCTTCGTCATTGTGGATGTCTATAGCAGATACACATGGACTTACTTATTAAAACAGAAGAGTGAATGCTTTAGATATTTTACCAAGTTTTGTAAACTTGTTCATAATGAGAAGGGTTCTATGATTTCGTCAATTAGGAGTGATCATGGTGGTGAATTTCAAAACCATGATTTCCAGGAATTTTGTAAACTCAATGGATACAGCCATAATTTCTCTACTCCTAGAAATCCTCAACAAAATGGAGTAGTAGAAAGAAAAAATCGAAATTTACAAGAAATGGCAAGAACCATGTTGAATGAACACAACCTACCCAAATATTTTTGGGCCGAAGCCGTAAATACTGCATGCTATATTTTGAATAGAGTTCTAGTAAGACCCCTACTCACCAAAACTCCCTATGAGTTATGGAACAACAAAAAAACCCAATGTTTCATATTTTAAAGTCTTTGGGTGTAAGTGTTTTATCTTGAATGAAAAGGATAACTTAGAAAAACTTGATGCTAAATCTGATGAAGGAATCTTTCTTGGTTATTCTTCGGTTTCTAAAGCCTTTCGTATTTTCAATAAAAGAACTTTAATTATCGAAGAATCCATTCATGTTGTTTTCAATGAGATTTCTGAAATCAGGAAAAATGATTTTGATGATGATGTTAATTTTGATTCCTTGAATTTAAATGAAACCCCTTCTCCAACTAGCAACTTGGATGTATCCACTTCCGAAACATCCTTACCCAAGGATTGGAAGTATGTAGATGCTTATCCCAAGGAGCTAATCTTAGGAGACACGTCAAAGGGAGTTCAAACACGATCTTCTCTTAAAAAATTTTTTGCGAACGCCACCTTTCTCTCCCAAATTGAACCCAAATGTGTTGACGAAGCCATGAAAGATGATTCATGGATTATCACAATGCAAGATGAATTGAATCAATTTGAGAGAAATGAGGTGTGGAAGCTTGTTCCGAGGCCAAATGACCATTTAGTTATTGGTACTAAATGGGTCTTTAGAAACAAGCAAGATGAAAATGGTATCATGGTTAGAAACAAGGCTAGATTAGTGGCCAAAGGTTTCAACCAAGAAGAAGGTATCGATTACGAAGAAACCTTCACTCCAATGGCTCGATTGGAAGCTATAAGGATGCTCCTTGCCTACGCTAGTAGTAATAATTTTAAGTTGTTTCAAATGGATGTTAAAAGCGCTTTTCTTAATGGCTTTATTTCCGAAGAAGTTTATGTTGAACAACCTCCTGGATTTAAAAATAATAGCCTCCCTAATCATGTGTTTAGATTAACTAAAGCTCTCTATGGTTTAAAACAAGCCCCAAGGGCTTGGTATGAGAGACTTAGTTTTTTTCTTATCGAAAATAATTTCACAAAAGGCAAGGTTGATACTACATTGTTCATCAAGAATTTTGAAAATAATTTTCTCATTGTTCAGATTTATGTTGATAATATTATCTTTGGTTCTACGAATGAATCTCTTTGTGAATCTTTTGCTAAAACTATGAGTCTTGAATTCGAAATGAGCTTAATGGGAGAATTAACATTCTTCTTAGGTTTACAAATCAAACAACTAAGCAATGACATCTTTAATAGTCAAGCTAAATATGCTATGAATTTATTAAAAAAGTTTAATATGAATAGCTCAAAGGCTATTAACACTCCTATGAGCACCTCCACTAAGTTAGAAATTGATGAAAGTGGAGAAAGCTTCGATCAAAAAACTTATAGGGGCATGATAGGAAGTTTACTTTACCTCACTACAACCAGACCAGACATCATGTTCAGTGTAGGACTTTGAGCTAGATTTCAATCAAACCCTAAGATATCTCATCTCAAAGCAGTAAAAAGAATACTTAGATATCTTACTGGTACCACAAATCTGGGATTATGGCACCCAAAATCAGAGAATTTTGAGTTAATTGCTTATGCTGATTCGGACTTTGCTGGCTGTAGACTAGACAGAAAAAGCACATCAGGATCATGTCAATTTTTAGGACATGCCCTTGTTTCCTGGTCATCTAAGAAACAAAACTCGGTTGCACTATCAACAACCGAAGCTGAATATATTGCAGCAAGTGCATGCTATGCACAAGTTGTATGGATGAAAAACACCTTAGAAGATTACAAAGTTCATCTTAAAAATATTCCCATTAAATGTGATAACACAAGTGCAATATGCTTAACTAAGAATCCTATACAACACTCAAGAACAAAACATATTGATATTAGACATCACTTTATACGAGATCATATTACTAATCATAACGTAACCATAGAGTTCATTGATACTAAACATCAACTAGTTGATATTTTTACAAAACCTCTAAGTGAAGAGCAATTTGATTTCATAAGAAGAGAATTAGGAATGTTGATGTGTCCGAATACATAAACTAGTTAAAATTATTTTTCGGACTTTATTAAATGATCAAGTCACTTGATTGCCATTACATGCCTAAATAACATGTTGGAAATTATGTGTTGAATACAAAAATGTTTTGTCTTCATGATTGTATTTGAAAATGAGTAGCATAGTTTTGTCTGAATGCATGAAACAATTCATTTCTCGGATTCACTTAACAATTGGAATGCTAAAAATCAAATTTTCTCATACACTCCTATGAAAAATATTTTTTTTCTGAAATGGATTTGATGAAATGATTCCTGCTTATGAATTCCATTCTGAAATATGGATGATAGTATCTTTACTTGTAAAAAGTTGTTTCAAACATATATCTTGACTCAAAGTAAACTCACAAATAGCTGGAATCACAAATGGCTTTCCTCCTTCATGCAAAAAGGATTATAACAAAAAAAGGAGGAAGAAGTATTCAAAGCAATCTACGTATCATGCCTTCCTTTATATGCTTTATAACTTGCTTATATTGTTCTCCTGGTATCACAACTACCATGCTTTTTGTTGATGACAAAGGGGGAGAAATATATGAATTGATGCTATAAACACTAATGCTATGATTATGCCAAGCTTGCATCACCAAGAGATATATGAACAGATGCCATGCATTATGTCTTGAGTTGATATCTTACCATGTGAAGAAATGCAATACTTGCTAAAATATTTGAAATGTGTACATCATGTAATGATATCAAAATCTTACATCACAGCCTTACATGTTGATATGATGAATTGCTACTATTACCATCATTCAAACTTGTTATATTTGAAAATGAATGTCAAGCCTTGACATCATCTTCAAAGAAATACATTATGATGGGAATCATGATGGGAGTATTGATAAGTTCAAAAGATTTTAACTTATCAATATGTCTATTGAATTCTTAGGTCTTGAATTCAAGAATGACTTATCTCAAGTATGGCATATAGACAGGGGATTAAGGTTGACTCCATTATCAATTGATTGTCTTCATCAAAAAGGGGGAGATTATTGAATCTTGAATTTTGATGATGAAGTCAATTGTCATTTGTTATCTAATCTATATGTTGAGATAAGTGTGCAGGATTAACTACGATGAAAGTGAGACATGCAGCAGGAGTTGCGCCGAAGTCAAGACAATGATCACGTTGGGAGTTCGAGAGTTCGACGGAAGTTCGGACACTCGTCAGAGGTTCTACGGGAACAAATCCAAGAAGTCCATAAGCTTGCCAAAAAAGCTCGTCAGAACTCGCCAAGTGAATCGTCGCAAGTCTAGGAGTTTGCCGGAAGTCCGCAGGAGCATCACCGAGGGTTCATCGGATGATCGACGGAAGTTCGCCGGAAGTTTGCTGGAAGAAGCGATTGACGCACCGGAGCAAGTTGCAGTAAATGTCTTAGGAAAACTCATAGTTAGCACATTGATTAAGTTGGAAATGGGAGGTGATCCCATTAACTTAATCTTGGGGCAATTGGGCCACTGAAAAACCCAAATTGGGCCGAATGGATCAACCCATTCGGACCCTGATTTCTGCGAGGCGGTTGAACCGCCCAAGGCAGGAGGTTGCACCGCCTGGGCTCAGTCTCCGAGTGAGACTGGGAGGTGCAACCGCTCCAGCCAAGCGGTGGCACCGCCTGGGGCTCAGTCTCCGAGCGAGACTGGGCGGTGCAACCTCCCCTAACAGGAGGTGGCACCGCTTGAGCTCAGTCTTTGAGCTCTGCCAAGCGGTGCAACCGCCTCAGTCAGGAGGTGCAACCGCCTGAGCTCAGTCTTCGAGCTCTGTCAGGAGGAGCAACCGCCCCTGACAGGAGGTAGCACCGCCCAAAGGCTCAGTCTTCGAGGTCTGCTAGGCGGTGCAACCGCTCTAGTTAGGAGGTGCAACCGCCTGATCCCGGAATTCCGGGAATTGACAGTTTTGAGCTCCAAATTTGAACTGGGTTGGGGCCTATAAATACCCCACCCATTCAGCACTGAAAAGAAATGAACCAACACTGAAATCTTGATCCTTTTCTGTGATTGTTAGAGCTCAAAATTATTGTAAAGGCCAAAAGTTCTTCTCCCTCTGTTCTTCCAAGTTCTGAGTTGTAAAGAGAGGAGAGAAAATTCTGTAAGGGTTGTCTCCTAAGCCCGTCAAAAGGAGTGAAACTGTAAAAGGGTGGTTGGCCTTCGCCTATTGAAGGAAGGCCTCTAGTTGACGTTGGTGACCTCATCGGTGGAGGAAGCCAAAAGTGGAGTAGGTCAAGATTGACCGAACCACTCTAAATCTCGGTTTGCATTTACTTTGAGCATATTATCTTTACTGCAAACCTCCTCTGAAGCTTACTCCTTTCTGCGCACATACGATCGGGTTTCAAGCTTTGCACTTTCCGAATCAGCGTTTAGACGTAAATCTGCTTTTTCGTATGATCATCATATTTCAGATTACGTTTACGTTTTGATTTCTATCATAACTGCAAACTACCTTTATACCCTTGCTTAAACTGTATCTCGCCTAATCAAGTGATTTACGAATCAGCATTTAGATGTAAATCAGTTTCTTCGTACGAACGTCGTATTTCATTTTGCGCTTATATTCTAGTTTTCATCATAACTGCAAACTGCCTTCATAGATTGACTTTAACATCATCTTGCTTGATCTTAAGTTAAAGTAGTCTTAGAATCGGCTTTCACACAGATATCATTTTTTATCGTTTGAACGCAGTTTCGTTTTAATCGCAGAAAGATTTCCGCTGCACTAATTCACCCCCCCCCCTCTTAGTGCTCTTGATCCTAACAACTCCGATATCCTTGGCACAATACCCGCTCTTCTTGGCCCAATGCCCGAGTCCACGGCCCAAAGCCTTCTATCGATACGTCGACCGATCCACCGGCCCGACGTCCAATCTTCTGACATGTTCCTCCGGCATAACATGATTTTCCTGCTTTAATTGTCTCATCCTGATCGAAGCATCCTACGTCACTCAAAACGCAGATTAAATCATAAACATATATCAAGTAGTTTCATCATCAAAATACGAGATTCAACATAAATAACCATATATTCCTTCTCTTTTCATAAGCAATAGATGAATATTTTCTGCAGCCTTTGAGTAGTAACTTGGAGGGAGGCACCCCTATAGAGTTCCAAGGAGGCCGATCCCCTAAAGAGATCAACCCCAAGTTTAGAATATACAAGGGTTCTAACACCTAGTATTAGAGCAGCGTTCTTGGCATCCATTAGCCCTTCACAGTCGCACAAAGCAATTCCCACAATTGCTTAAAAGATCGTTGCCAAATTTCACCGTCATCCCCACCATCGCGGATCATCTTTTGATCTCCCCATGAATTGCAATAGGTTCTAGTTTCCTACCTTACTGATGCTACAATTTAGTTATCCCTATTCGAAAATCCAAGAAAAAAATGTTCCTATATTACTGCATAAACTTTTCGTTCAAAAGTTTTCATCTCTAGGACGAAAGATACATTGCAAAATTTCAACCGCATAGCACTATTTGTTTGATCTTGATACTATATTTTTTCTATCCAAATCTCTATGAAATTTTTATGATAGCTTTAACACTTTCTACTAGTAGATTTCTCTTTGATTTCGTCAAAAAATTCTCAATATAAACTACTGATCTTTTACGTCCAATCTGCTACACTTGAAAATCTGTGCTGCAGAAAATTTCAGCCGCATATTATTGCCTTAACCTATCTATTTGTAATCTTTTTTGAATAAAATTTCTTATATACTTCATAGATCATTTTGGCTTCCATCTATGGTTGATCTATTGAGGAAATCATCTTTAAAAATGATTTTGTGTTGCTGCAAATTTTCATCATAAATTGCTGAAATTTTTCGACGAGAATTCTGTTATCGCAACTTATGCCAATTTACTTGCTGTTACTACCAAAATTTTCTTAATTAAATTGGACATCCTTGCTATCATATAAACTGAGATATTGCTGTTAATTCCCTCCTCAAATATCTCAAATTTTTTGTGGATATTTCATCGAGAAACTGTTGTTTCTTCAACGATAATTCTGCTCTTACAATACAATACAATTCTGCAGCAAACTTCCACTGATTTCTATCAAACCTTTGCTGCCATCTACCACAGATCTAAAACTTTCATCCAGAGCCCTAAAACTCCGCCAAACCACACCCTCAAACTGCACCTAAAACAGCTACAAAACAAGCCTAAACCGCAGCCTACATCTACCAATCCACCAACCCTTTCGACCATTACTTCTCTCAACTTATATATGCCTTTAACCCGTCAACAAAAGAGAGATCTTAACATCACAGATTTGGAGGCATATACTATGGCATCTAAGGAGGCAATCAATGCTAAATTCGAAGCCTAGGAGGCACGAATGGAGGATAAGATTCAGACTTTCTTTACCGAATTCATTTTGGGCCGACCACCAAGCCCGAAAAAATCACATCAAGGAGAGAGCTCTAACCAATCGCATCAAGCCCAAAGAGATGACTTCCAAGAGAGGGGAGGTGCTACGACTGACCTCAACTATTCATGCATGAGAGTAGACTTCCCTAGATGGGAAGAAGGAGACCCAATTGGTTTGATCTCGCGTGCGGAGCGATATTTTCGGTACCATAAAACTGCAGACGCATCCATGGTGGAAATTACAGATATACATCTTGAAGGGGATACCATACAGTGGTTTGACTAGTTTGAACACACTTATAGAGTCCTTTCATTGCGACAATTCAAAGAAGGACTGTTGATCCGCTTTGGACCAACCGATTACGAGAACATTGACGGACAACTAGCAAAGATCCGACAAACCTCCACCATTCAGGAGTACCAAATCAGGTTTGAAAGGTTATCTAATCAAACTCATGATTAGTCTCAAAAATAGCTGTTGAGGACCTTCATTGAGGGCTTGAAGCTGAAGATCTGAGGAGAAGTTAAAGCGCGACAACCGTACACGCTTATGACAGCCATCTCTTTCGCACGACTTTAAGAGGAGCGATTGAACCATGAAGCCCGAAGGACTAGGATCACTCCTCGACCTACAATACTAAAGCCCTCAGCCCCCTCTATTATCAACTGAGTCCCTACACCAAATAGATTGATAAGAGAAGAACTTCGGGAGCGATCTGCGAAGGGGTTATGTTGGCATTGCGACGAGCCGTGGAGCCGTGAGCATCGCTGTAAAAAAGGTAGACTTTTTATGATTGAACCAATAGAAGAAGAGATCATTGAACATCTAGAAGAGAGCCTTGAATATGAAGAAGAAGATACAGAAGAAGAGCCACAACCGACCGACATTACGATACACACACTACCCGGCCACTCAAACCTGCAAACGATGAAAGTTGGAGGCCTTCTCAAACAACAGCTGATCACTGTTCTCATCGACATGGGCAGTACTAATAACTTCCTAAATAGCAAGGTTGCTACTTAGATGGCACTGCATATTGAAGATTGCAGCAACTTCGATGTAAAGGTTGCCGATGGCAGAATCCTAAAGTGCGACCAAAGATGCCCGTATGTGAAACTATTACTGCAAGACCAAGAAATTATCACCGATTTCTTCCTCCTACCAATTGATGACTATGAGGCCATGCTTGGCATAGAATGGCTGACTACACTAGGTGATATCTCTTGAAACTTTTCTAAATTAATTATGAAATTCTACTGTAAGGGCAAACAGATCATCCTATGCGGGAAGCGCGGAAGCAACGTAACCACCATTTTGACCCAACAAGGTAATTGGTGGCTTTTTGATGCATCTCTAGCAGCAAACAAAAGGGAAGAAAATAGAAATTGAAGAGCAAAATCTTGCCCAATTGCTGACTAAATTTACAGATATTTTTGCTGAACCGCGTGGTCTTACTCCTTCTCGACAACAGGACCATCGAACTCCAATCCTTCTGGGCAAGCCACTAGCGAACACTCGATTATACTGATATCCTCTGTTAGGACTCTAGCTAGGAGATTCCTAATTGAGAGGGACATTCATGTAAAACCTACCTATGCCGACCCCTATTAAAAAGGTGAAGAGGCCAGCTAGGGTTAGGAGGTTGTTTCTTAGAGAAGAATTAGGAGTTGAAAAGGAATAGGAGTCTTGAGTAGGAGTCCTATTATATGTAATAGATGAATCTTTTTTGCAGCCTTTGAGCAGTAACTTGGAGGGAGGAACCCCTATAGAGTTCCAAGGAGGCCGATCCCCTAAATAGATCAACCCCAAGTTTAGAATCTGCAAGGGTTCTAACACCTGATATCAGAGCAGCATTCTTGGCATCTCGTTGCCCTTCCACAGCCATCCATCAACCCTCCACAGTCACCCAAAGCAATTCCCACAATTGCTTATAAGATCGTCGTCAAATTCCGTCATCATCTCCACCACCACGAATCATCCTTTGATCTCCCCGTGAATTGCAACAGGTTCTGGTTTTCTATCTTATTGCTGCTGCAATTTAGTTATCCTTATTTGAAAATCCCAAAAAAATTATTCCTATATTGCTGCATAAACTTTTCATCATAAAGTTTTCATCTCTACGACGAAAGATACATTGCAAAATTCCAACCGTGTAGCACCGTTTGTTTGATCTTGCGACTATGTTTTTTCTATCCAAATCTCTATGAAATTTTTTTGACATCTTTGACACTTCCTAACAGCAGATTTTCTTTGGTTTTGTCAAAAAATTCTCAATATAAACCATTGATATTTTACATCTAATCTGCTATACTTGAAAATCTGCACTGTAAAATTTCAACCGCATAGTACTATTTGTTTGATCTTGATACTATGTTGTTTCTATCCAAATCTCTACGAAATTTTTATGATAGTTTTGACACTTCCTAATAGTGGATTTCCCTTTGATTTCATTAAAAAATTCTTAATATAAACCACTAATCTTTTATGTCCAATCTGCTATACTTAAAAATCTATGCTGCAGAAAATTTCAACCGCATATTGTTGCCTTAACCCATCTATTTGCATTCTTTTTTGAATAAAATTTCTTATACACTTCATAGATCATCTTGGCTTCCATCTAAGATTGATATATTGAGGAATTCATCTCTAAAAATGATTTTGTGTTGCTGCAAATTTTTGTTGTAAATTGCTAAAATTTTTCAATGAGAATTCTGCTATCGCAACTTGCACCAATTTTCTTACTATTACTGCCGAAATTTTCTTGATTAAATTAGATATCCTTGCTGTCATATAAACTGAGATATTGCTGTTAATTCTCTCCTCAAATCTCTCATGTTTTTGGTAGAAATTTCATCGAGAAACTACTGTTTCTTCGACGATAATTCTGCTTTTACAAGACAGCAAATATTTGCTGCAACTTCCATTGATTTCTATCAAACCTTTGCTGCCATCTACCATAGATCTAAAACTTTCATCCATAGCCCTAAAACTCCACTAAACCATATCCTCAAATTGCACCCAAAACAGCCACAAAACAAGCCTAAATCGTAGCCTACATCCACCAATCCACCAACCCTTTAGACCATCACTTCTCTCAACCTAAACATGCCTTTAACCTGACAACAAAAGAGAGATCTTAACATCACATTTTTGAAAGCATATACTATGGCATCTAAGAAGGCAATCAATGCTAAATTTGAAGCCTTCGAGGTGCGAATAGAGGATAAGATTCGTACGCTCTTTATCGAACTCAGATTGGGCCGACCACTAAGCCCAAAGAAATCACATCAAGGAGAGAGCTTTGCTCAATCGCACCAAGCCCAAAGAGATGACTTCCAAGGGAGGGGAGGCTCTATGATCAACCCCAACTATCCATGCATGAGATTGAACTTCCCTAGATGGGAAGAAGGAGACCCGATTGGTTGGATTTCACGTGCGGAGCGATATTTTCGGTACCATAAAACTGCAGACGCATCTATGGTGAAAATTATAGCTATACATCTTGAAGGGGACGCATCTATGGTGAAAATTATAGCCAAACCAGGTTTGAAAGGTTATCTAATCAAACTCGTGATTGGTCTCAAAAATAGCTATTGAGGACCTTCATTGAGGGCTTGAAGCCGAAGATCCGAGGAGAAGTTAAAGCATGACAACCGTACACGCTTATGACAACCATCTCTTTCGCATGACATCAAGAGGAGCAATTGAACCATGAATCTCGGAGGACTAGGGTCGCTCCTCAACCAGCAATATTGAAGCCCTCAGCCCCCCCTACTGTCAACCGAGTCCCTGCACCAAAGAGGTTGACAAGAGAAGAGTTTTAGGAGCGATATTCGAAGGGGTTATGTTGGCATTGCGACGAGCCGTGAAGCCGTGAGCATCGCTGTAGTAAAGGGAGACTTCTTATGATTGAACCAATAGAAGAAGAGGTCATTGAACATCCAAAAGAGAGCCTTGAATATGAAGAAGAAGATATAGAAGAAGAGCCACAACCGACCAAAGTTACGGTACATGCACTAGCCGACTACTCAAACCCGCAAACGATGAAAGCTGGAGGCCTTCTCAAATAACAACCGATCACCATTCTCATCAACATGTGCAATACTAATAACTTTCTAAATAGTAAGGTTACTATCTGTCACGCCCCCCGAATTTAATTTCATTCAGGAGGTGTGAACCTAACTCAAAATTGATAATATTATAATTCAATAAACAATCCAGGATCCAATCACACATTTGAGGTCACTAAAAAAAACATTCAAGTCATTCACCTCTACAATCCACAATTCACAAAACCTGTGCAGTTTTTAATCATACATCATGTCACTAGATGATTCTTAAAATCCAAAGGCAACTTAACTAAACCATAACCACATCATAAATCCATAGTTGTGAGAATCTATACAATTACAAAACCAACATGTACCACATGTTTATATCATTCATTACATAATTTTAAATTAACATTCCCAAAATCCTAACATGAGAGGTACTTTTCAAATATTTACAGGATACATCAATCTAGATTTGTCGTTGATACACACAAAAGGAACTTATACAACATCAACATATCAAGTATGAAAGATTTGCCCCAAAATCTTCTAGCTTCTCACTGCCTCAATCAAAACTACATATTTTAGCGAGCGATAAGCTATCCTGAAAAATTTATATATCAACGGGGTGAGTATATAAAGCTCAACAAGCGACTAACATATCCATAGCAAAGAGGACAGTTTTTTCAAACAAATAAGGTATCAAAAATACAAAGTAGAGATACAAGATGAAACAGAAGCATGTGTTGTTTGAATGCAGAATTACAATGTCATTTCGTTCGAAGCATGTTTTGTTCATATAATCGAGGAAGGGTAATTGGAGCATATCATTGACATAAGGAGCATATCCATGGCATATGGTAATTTCAAGGTATAACAAAGACTTATAACATTTCGGAAACATATCAGAGAACAAAACATGAATAGAAGCTCGAATGTCACATGATGATGCATTCATTTTATTCTTATCCAAAGCATGCATAGAAACATAGCCAAAGCTTTGGATATCATATCAAACACATAGAAGGTGAAGTGGGATCATAACATAATATGGTCCATTCATTTCTGAATGACCACCAAATATAAGTCTCCTACGTCTGAGAGCTCCATCCACCCACGTCTGAGTGAAGTCATAGGGGGCTGGCAGAGCATCGTGGCCTCTAAGCATAACTCCCTTTACTATTTCTAGCAAAGGTTCACATTTATCCCATAAACACTAGAGTACAAAGGGACAGTATGAATAATGAAATTAGCTTATATTGGAAGTACATACGGAACAACGAAATGTACATATGCCTTTCGAGTTAATACGATACAAACATAATCTTTCACAAATGTATTCAGATTTGAAAGGAAACAAAAGCAAGAGCATACAACGATTTCAAGAAATCACATATAGCTCAATTGAAATAAGAAAGTTAGATGAATTCAATATCCAAATAAATGAAACTAGAAGAGGCACATATCGAAAGCAATTGCGGAACAATGGGATGCATGTGCTGAATCATTACGATGTAAACATGATCTTTAGATGATAGCTGCAGATGTACAAATAAATAAAGGACAAAAGTATACAAGAATTTAAGGTAATAATGTAAAGCTTAACTGAAGTAAGACTTTTTGCCGAAATCGATTTCCAAAGAGAAGAAACAAGGAAAGCCGAAATCGACCAAAGCTCGATTCTAGCAGAATTTGAAGGGAACATTGTATGAACTATTTGGAAAACCAATTATGCTCCAATTTATACAAAATAGGTGTCATTAGAAAGCTTTGTCAATCTAGTTTTAGACAAATCAAGTTTTACAAGAATTGGAATTTACAACAGGGAGTTACAGATAATTTTGTAGCGAAAGGTATGAAAATATTAGCTCTATTTTACTGAATCCATATGGTCGATGAAAGTAGATGTTTCAGTTAGCCATTGTACTCCAAAAATTTCAAATAAGATATATACAGAAACCATTTTGAGTCTAGCTTCGAATAAATCATACTTTGTATGAATATGAGTTCACAGCAGAAAGTTGTAAGTAGTTAAGCAACAAGAGGTCAGAAATTTCAGTCCCTGTTTCGCAGAATCTGTAGGGTTAATTTAAACAGAAGTTTTAGTAGGCATTTAAAATCCAAATCATTCGATTGTAGTATCAAAATAAAGATTTTTTTGTCTACTTTCAAATGGAATAGGTTTTGTCTAAATCAGAGTTTATTACAAAATGTTATGACCAAAACATTGAATAGAGGTCAGATTACCAAAAAATTACTGATTCCTAGCTTTGTATCAAAACGAAAGAAGGTCTGGTTCTCAGTTTAAATATTTCGAATTTTACAGAATAAAAATGGAAACAGAGATTAAGGTTACTGTGGGATAGGGTTAGAACACTTGCCTTAAAATTATTTGAATCCTAAATGTGGGAAAATTGATGAAAAACCTCAAGCTCTTCTTCTTCTTCTTCTTCTTCTTCTTCTTCCCTTCTCTTCTCAAACTCACATTGGCTGCAACTCTTCAGGTTTATTTTCTTTAACCTTTCATCTAGTTCTCTTTTTTTTTTTTGGGTTTTGGCTAATGCAAAAGTTGTAAGGTGTCATGTATGCATGAAAGGGGCTAGGTGCCATCTTTAGAGTAAACATAAGTGGCACCCTTAGGTTAGCTAGTGACACATGTCCACTAATTTTTTTTTTTAACTTAAATCTGAATCTTTCAAAAATTATATCAAACTTCTAATATTTACTCTTAGGTCCCTAGCCATAAACTTTTAATATAATATCATTTAATATAAAATAATTATTAAATAAACCTTATTTTTACAAACAAACTTTTTACTAAATTATCAAAAATGGGGGATGTTACACTATCCAGATGATCTTACCTATCGAGAATTGCAACAGGTTTGATGTTAAGGTCGCCGATGGATGGATTTTGAAGTATGATTGTAGGCGCCCGCAAGTGAAACTGTTACTGATCATGAGGCCTTACCAAGAGATAATTGCATATTTCTTCCTCCTCCCTCTTGATGATCATGAGGCCATGCTCAGAATTAAATGGTTGATGACATTAGGTGATATTTCTTGGAATTTTATGAAACTAATTATGAAATTTTACAGTAAGGAGAAACAGGTGATACTGCATGGGAAACGTGGGGGCGACGTAACGACGATTTGCACACAACAAATGGAGAAGGTTTTGCATAAAGCATGTAGTGGATTTTTGGTACAACTTGAGCAGCAAACTAAGAGAGAGTTAACAGAATTTGAAGATCCAAATCTACTTCCTTTGCTTGTTGAATTTTCAGATATAATTGACGAACCGCGCAACCTACCTCTTACTCGTCAACATGATCATTGTATAACGATTCTTCGAGGTAAATCTCCAGCAAATACTCAGCCATATCAAAATCCACATCTCTAGAAGGATGAAATAGAAAGGATTGTAAAAGAGATGCTCAAAATAGGAGTTATTCGGCCAAGTTGTAACCCATACTTTTCACCGGTGCTCCTCGTATGAAAGAAGGATGAAACATGGCGATTGTGTGTTGATTATCGAGCTCTAAATGGCATAACCGCTAAGGACAAATACCCTATTCCAATAATAGATGAATTGCTAGATGAAAGGGAGCACAAATCTTCAGAAAGCTGGACCTTTGATCCGGGTATCATCAAATACGAGTGTGTGAAAAAGGTATACCGAAAATCGCCTTTTAAACACACAATGGCCACTTTGAATTTTTGCTTTCTATGATAAAAGATGGAATATCTTGGGCATATCATATCAGAGGAAGGTGTGATGGTGGACCCCTCCAAAATAGAAGCAATGTAGAACTGGCCGACCCCGAGGAACATAAAATTGCTACATGGATTTCTTGGTTTAAGAGGCTACAACCGTAAGTTTATGAAAAACTATGGAAAGATCAGTGCACCACTCACTTCTCTACTAAAAAATGATACCTTCCAATGGTCAGACAAAGCCTCCGCTGCCTTCAACAAACTTAAAGCAGCCATGACGACGATGCCAGTGCTAGCGCTACCAGATTTCAACCGACTCTAATCATAGAGGCTGATGTATCTAGAGTCGGAATTAGACACGTTCTCATGCAAGATGGTCGACCACTCACATACACTAGCAAGACATTGTCTCCCTCCCTCAAAACATGTCAACATATGATAAGGAGATGCTCGCCATTGTGCACGCAGCAACGAGGTGGAGATCGTACTTGATCGGGCAATGCTTTCAAATCAAGATCGACAATAAAAACCTAAAATATTTCTTAGAGCAAAAGATATATTCCCTCGTATAGCAAAAATGGGTAACAAAACTTCTTGGATTTGATTATGAAAGAACTTACAAAAAGGGGAAAGAAAATGTTGTTGTAGATGCGCTTTCACGACTACTTGAGCAAGCAAAATTTTCGGCCGATTAACTTCCGACCAGCAACTTCCTTGAGGATATTAAGATGGAATGGCAGGAAGATTCAGAGACCAGTAAGATCATAAAAAATTTAAAGGAAGCACCAAGCTCCGCGGTGTTAGGATCGAGAGCACTAAGAGGGGAGGGGGGGTGAATTAGTGCAGCGGAAATCTTTCAGCGATTAAAAACGAAAGCTGCGTTCGTTCGATAAAAACTATTTTGATGCAAAAGTCAATTCTAAGATTACTTATGATTAAGTGCAGTTTATGTCTAAACACAGTTTGCGTCTAAGCGCAATTTACGCAGTTTGCAGTTTGCGTCTAAATGCAGATTGCGTCTAAGCGCAGTTTGCATCTAAGCGCAGTTTGCGTCTAAGCTCAGATTGCGTTTAAGCGCAGTTTGCGTCTAAGCGCAGTTTACGTCTAAACTCAGATTGCGTCTAAGCGCAGTTTGCGTCTAAGCGCAGTTTGCGTCTAAGCGCAGATTGCGTTTAAGCGCAGTTTGCGTCTAAGCGCAGTTTACGTCTAAAATCAGATTGCGTCTAAGCGCAGTGCAGTTTGCGTCTAAACGCAGTTTTACGTCTAAACGTAGTTTTACGTCTAAAAGTAGTTTACGTCTAAAACACAGTTTTACGTCTAAACACAGTTTGCGCAGTTTACGTCTAAACGCAGTTTTAAAGGGATCTGAACTTAGAAACTTCGTTCGTAAAAGCGCAGAAGACAGTTTTGCAGAATCAAAATGAAAACGTAAACTGTAATGTATGAAAACACCGATTTACGTCTGAATGCAGATTCGGAAAGATCAGCACTTAGAAACTTGTTCGTAAAGGCGCAGAGAGCAGTAGCTATGTAGGAGGTTTGCAGTAATGATAAAGTGCTCAAAATAAACGCAAACCAGAGATTTAGAGTGGTTCGGTCAGTCTTGACCTACTCCACTTTTGGCTTCCTCCACCGACGAGGTCACCGACGTCAACTAGAAGCCTTCCTTCAATAGGCGAAGGCCAACTACCCTCTTACAGATTCACTCCTTTTGACGGGCTTAGGAGACAACCCATACAGAAGTTTTCTCTCCTCTCTTTACAACTTAAACTTGAAGAATAGAAAGAGAATTCATTTCGAAACAGAAGCATGTGTTGTTTGAATGCAGAATTACGATGTCATTTCGTTCGAAGCATGTTTTGTTCATATAATCGAGGAAGGGTAATTGGAGCATATCATTGACATAAGGAGCATATCCATGGCATTTGATAATTTCAAGGTATAACAAAGACTTATAACATTTCGGAAACATATCAAAGAACAAAACATGAATAGAAGCTCAAATGTCACATGACGATGCATTCATTTCATTCTTATCCAAAGCATGCATAGAAACATAGCCAAAGCTTTGGATATCATATCAAACACATAGAAGGTGAAGTGGGTTCATAACATAATATGGTCCATCCATTTCTGAATGACCACCAAACATAAGTCTCCCACGTTTGGGAGCTCCATCCACCCACGTCTAAGTGAAGTCATAGGGGGCCGGTAGAACATCGCGGGCTCTAAGCATAACTCCCTTTACCATTTCTAGCAAAGGTTCACATTTATCCAACAAATACCAGGGTACAAAGGGACAATATGAAAAATGAAATTAGCATATATTGGAAGCACATGCAGAACAACGAAATGTACATATGCCTTTCGAGTGAATACGATACAAACATAATTTTCACAAATATATTCAGATTTGAAAGGAAACAAAAGCAAGAGCATACAAGGATTTCAAGAAATCACATATAGCTCAATTAAAATAAGAAAGTTAGATGAATTCAATGTCCAAAGAAATGAAACTGGAAGAGGCACATATCGAAAGCAAATGTGGAACAATGGGATGCATGTGCCGAATCATTACGATGCAAACATGAACTTTAGATGATAGCTGCAGATGTACAAATAAATAAAGGACAAAAGTATAGAGGAATTTAAGGTAATAATGTAAAGTTTAACTGAAGTAAGAGTTTTTTCCGAAATTGATTTCTAAAGAGAAGAAACAAAGAAAGCCGAAATCGACCAAAGCTCGATTCTGGCAGAATTTGATAGGAACATTGTATGAACTATTTGGATAACCAATTATACTCCAATTTATACAAAATAGGTGTCATTAGAAAGATTTGTCAATCTAGTTTTAGGAAAATCATGTTTTACAAGAATTGGAATTTACAACAGGGAGTTACAATTAATTTCGTAGCAAAAGGTCTGAAAATATTAGCTTTGTTTTACTGAATCCATAGGGTCGATGAAAGCAGATGTTTCAATTAGCAATTGTACTCCAAAAATTTTAGCTCAGCTATATACAGAATGCATTTTGAGTTTATCTTCGAATAAATCATACTTTGTGTGAATCTGAGTTCACAGTAGAAAGTTATAAGTAGTTAAGCAACAAGAGGTCAGAAATTTCAGTCCATGTTTTACAGAATCCGTAGGGTTAATTTAAACAGAAGTCTTTGTATGTATTTAAACTATAAATCATTCGATCTTAATATCAAAATAAATATTTTTTTGTCTACTTTCGAATGGAATTGGCTTTGTCTAAATAAGAGTTTATTACAAAATGTTATGACCGAAACGTTGCATAGAGGTCAGATTACCGAAAAATTACAGATTCATGGCTTTGTATCAAAACGAAAGAAGGTCTGGTTCTCAGTTGAAATCTCTCAAATTTTTGCAGAATAAAAATGGAAACAGAGATTAAGATTACTATGGGATGGGGTTAGAACACTTTGTTGAATCTCGGATTTTGATGATGAAGTCAATTGTCATTTGTTATCTAATCTATATGTTGAGATAAGTGTGCATGATTAACTACGATGAAAGTAAGACATGCAGCAGGAGTTGCGCCGGAGTCAAGACAATGATCACGTTGGGAGTTCGAGAGTTTGACGGAAGTTCGGACAGTCGTCGGAGGTTCTGCGGGAATAAATCCGAGAAGTCCATAAGCTTGCCAAAGAAGCTCGTCGGAACTCGCCAAGTGAATCATCGCAAGTCCAGGAGTTTGCCGGAAGTCTGCAGGAGCATCACTGAGGGATCATCGGATGATCGACGGAAGTTCGCCGGAAGCTCACCGGAAGAAGCGATTGACGCACCGGAGCAAGTTGCAGTAAATGTCTTAGTCAAAATCGTAGTTAGCACAATGATTAAGTTGGAAATGGGAGGTGATCCCATTAACTTAAACTTGGGGCAATTGGGCCCTTGAAAAACCCAAATTGGGCCGAATGGATCAACCCATTTGGACCCTGAATTCTGCTAGGCGGTTGAACCGCCTAAGGCAGGAGGTTGCCCCGCCTAGGCTAAGTCTCCGAACGAGACTGGGAGGTGCAACCGCACCAGCCAGGCGGTGGCACCGCCTGGGGCTTAGTCTCCGAGCGAGACTGGGCGGTGCAACCTCCCCTGACAGGAGGTGGCACCGCCTGAGCTCGGTCTTCGAGCTCTGTCAGGACGTGCAACCGCCCCTGACAGGAGGTAGCACCGCCCAGAGGCTCAGTCTTCGAGCTCTGCCAAGCAGTGCAACCGCTCCAGTCAAGAGGTGCAACCGCCTGATCCCGAAATTTCGGGAATTGACAGTTTTGAGCTCCAAATTTGAACTGAGTTAGGGTCTATAAATACCCCACCCATTTAGCACTGAAAGTGCAATGAACTAACACCGAAATCTTAATCTTTTTCTGTGATTCTTATAGCTCAAAATTATTGTAAAGGCCAAAAGTTCTTCTCCCTCTGTTCTTCCAAGTTTTGAGTTGTAAAGAGAGGAGAGAAAATTCTGTAAGGGTTGTCTCCTAAGCCCGTCAAAAGGAGTGAAACTGTAAAAGGGTGGTTGGCCTTCGCCTATTGAAGGAAGGCCTCTAGTTGACATCGGTGACCTCATCGGTGGAGGAGTTCAAAAGTAGAGTAGGTCAAGATTGACCGAACCACTCTAAATCTCGGTTTGCATTTACTTTGAGCATATTATCTTTACTGCAAACCTCCTCTAAAGCTTACTGCTTTCTGTGCATATACGATCGGGTTTCAAGTTTTGCACTTTCGAATCAGCTTTTAGACGTAAATCTGTTTTTTCGTACGATCATCATATTTCAGTTTGCATTTAAGTTTTGATTTCAATCATAACTGCAAACTACCTTCATATACTTGCTTAAACTGCATCTCGCCTAATCAAGTGATTTACGAATCAGCATTTAGACGTAAATCAGCTTCTTCGTACGAACGTCGTATTTCAATTTGCACTTACACTCTGGTTTTCATCATAACTGCAAACTGCCTTCATAGATTGATTTTAACGTTATCTTGCTTGATCTTAAGTTAAAGTAATCTTAGAATCGGCTTTCACACCGAAATCATTTTTATCGTTCGAACGTGCTTTATCGTTGTAAGATTTTCGCTGCACTAATTCACCCCCCCCCCCCCCCCTCTTAGTCTCTTGATCCTAACAATTGGTATCAAAGCAGGGTTAACTCTCTAACGGATTAAAACCCAAGAGAGATGGCATACGTCGGAAACCAAGAGAGCCATTCTATTACACGTCCACCCATGTTCAATGGGACGGACTACACCTATTGGAAGACCCGAATGAGGATTTTGAACTTTGGAATCTTGTCGAAAACGGATTTTCGAAGCCTTCTCTTCCAATGATCGATTGGAATGAATTGGAGAAGAAGGCTTTCACTATTAATGCAAAGGCTATGAATGCCTTATTTTGTGCACTTGATAAAAACGAGTTTAACCGTGTTTCGACTTGTGAAACCGCATTTGATATTTGGCACACACTCGATGTGACTCACGAAGGCACAAGTAGAGTGAAAGAGTCAAAAATCAATCTTCTATTACATTCTTTCTAACTTTTCTGGATAAAACCGAGTGAAACAATTGGCGACATGTTTACCCGTTTTACGGATGTCGTCAACGGTCTAAAAGGACTTGGAAAAAGTTTTTTGGATTTTGAGCTCGTAAATAAGATTCTAAGATCCCTTCCTAAGAGTTGGGATCCCAAAGTCACTGCTATTCAAGAGGCAAAAGATCTAAGCAACTTCCCTTTTGAAGAACTAATCGGGTCATTAATGACCTACGAGATGACTTGCAAAACTCATGAAGAGCAAGAAGACATCCTTCCAAAGAACAGGAAGGATATGACACTTAAAATTTCAGAAGACCACTTGAGAGAAAACTCAAGTGATGAGGACTGTGATGATGACTTGGCACTTCTAACAAGGAAATTTAAAAAATTTATTAAAAGAAACAAGTTTAAGAATGAGACAAAAAATAAATTTGAACCCAAGAAGGACCAAGCTATTTGCTATGAGTGCAAGAAGCCGGGACACTACAAAAGTGATTGTCCCCAAGTCAAGAAGAGAACATCAAAGAAGAAGGCGCTCAAAGCAACATGGGATGACTCGAGCGCGTCCGAAGAAGAGGAGTCCAACACCGAGCAAGATGCTCATTACGCCTTGATGGCCATCGGAGAGGAGGTAACAAATTTAATAGATGCAGATTTATCATTTGATGAATTATTAAATGCCTTCCATGACTTATTTGAAGAATGGAAGATTATTAGTAGAAAATATAAATTACTAAAAACGGAGCATGATAGTCTTACTTGTAATTTTGATAAGTTAAAAACTGAATATCATGATAGTTTAAGTTCATGCATAAAATGCCATGATCTAGAAACTCTCCAAAAGGAAAACTTGCTACTTAAGGACACCTTGAAGAAATTCGAGGTTGGTAGCAAGTAATTGAACATGATCCTTGCAAACGAGGGTCACGTTCCCAAAAGAAGTGGAATTGGATTTGTGAGAAGTCCTCACCAAAATCCAACCACCTTCATAAA
The DNA here is from genome assembly GCF_036884655.1 of Musa acuminata AAA Group. NCBI lineage: Eukaryota > Viridiplantae > Streptophyta > Magnoliopsida > Zingiberales > Musaceae > Musa > Musa acuminata. The sequence goes on from NC_088348.1 coordinate 11,565,919, forward strand.
AGGCCCTATCTTACATGTTCGACACCAAAGCAAATGCAACTTTTGTTGCAAACTTGGACACAAAACGTATTATTGTCCATTCAAGAAAATTAGTCCGAATAAATTAATTTGGGTTCCTAAAGGAACCATGATAAACTCTATGCAACATGATAAACAATGTAGATCTATTTTTGAGGCACCCAAAAGCAAATGGGTACCTAAAAATCATCCTTTCCTATAAAGACATAAAAAATTATTAGCTGGAGCAAGAAATAATATTCTGCTCCTTGGATTCTCGATATTCATGACCCAAGATCCAAATATAACTCGCAATGCTCTCTGGCCTAAATAACAGATAAAGATTAGAAATCACAAATGCGATTTAGATACAATCCTATTTGATTTTTCAGAATTAGAAACGCATGATTCTCAATTCATATATCCTCTGGATTTTCGAACCCATCAATTTCATCCGTTCATAACTTTTGAATCCAACTCTATATCATGAACTGACTAAGTTTGTCATGAACTTGCAAGACTTACCAACTTGAACAAACTGTCACAAACATGTGTACGATATTGAGAGTATGCATGTTAAAAGATCTATCTTGATCGTGCAAACGTTCTTGTCTTAAAAAGAAAACTCTTACGTAATTACGTAAGTAAAGTTGATTGCTCTGAATGAAAATTTTTCTCAAGACAAAAACTCTCAAATCAGATCACACTACGATCAGAACAAGTGCTCACCGCTTGTAGGCGGTGGCACCGCCCCAGCTGGAGGTAGCACCTCCGGCTGTCACGTGTTGCAAGCGGTTGCACCGCCCCAGCTAGAGGTGCAACTGCCCGCAACTCTGCCCTTTTTAACCCAAGCTAGGGTCCGTGGTGAAACTGACCCCAACTCACTCCCTTCCCCTCTTTACTCTTCCAAAGCTCCTCCATCCCCATTTCTCCTCTCATAGCATCCCAAATATCCCTCATTTCAGAGCAAAACATCAACAATCCTTCCCTCTCTTGAAGATCTCACAAAGGTATTCTCTAAGAAGCCCTTAAATTCTGTCTTTGATTCATTTACTCTTGTTCATCACTATTCTTCTAAACAGCAGTAGTTATGGGATCTAGAAGATCCTCAAGGGACAAAGGAAAGAGGAGATTAGTAGAAAATTTTGATCTCACCCTTTTCGATTCAAAATACCATGCTGAAAAGTTTTCCTCTTTCGAACTTAGGAGTGTCAATAAGGGAAAATATGTAGATTTAAATGAACTAAGAGACTTAGAGACAATCCAATGGTTTGCAAACTTAGATCTACTCCCTATTTTGCAAATTAATGAACCCATCTATCCAAGACTTATTAGATTGTTTTACAACAACATACAAATAGATGAAGAAGAAAGAATGTCTACCTATCTTTTAGGACAACACATCTCCATTACGGATAAATTCATTTGCGACATGATAGGCATTCCCATAAAAAGTAGAGGACTTTACTTTAGAGGATCATGGGATGATGAAACTGTTGGAACAACATATGTTGAAGCCTTAGGAACAATTTTTGCCAATCCCAACTTAGCATTTGTTCCTAAAAGTTGTGAACATCTACTACCTGTAAACACTAAGGTACTTCATCATATCCTAACTAGCATCATTCTCCCTAAACAATACCATCATGATGAAGTAAGCCAATTAGAATTAGGAACTATGTATTTGATCATTAAAGGACATGACATCTGTCTTGGTTATCTTATCCAACAAAATATGTTAGAACTATCTAAGAAAGACATGATGCTCCCATATGGTGGTATAATCACTAGAATAATGAAAGCCTACGATATTCTAATACCACCGGAAGAAGAAGTAATAAAAGTAGATAGGTTTAGCATAATAAATAAAAATCTACTTCACCGATTAAGATGTTTTTATAGAAACAGTAACTGGGCGACGACACTGTAGCAGCGACGGTACTATAGCGACGGCGACACTGTAGCGGCGACGAGATCTCCCTAGGGCGATCTGACTCCTGCAGCGTTGGCTTTCTCCCACGGGCGACTATACTATAGCAACGATTTGATCTCCCTTACTGTAGTGGTGATCGGATCTCCTGCAGCGTCGGCTTCTCCCCAAGGGCGACGATACTATAGCGGCGACCAGATCTCTCTAGGGCGATAGTACTGTATCGGCGATCTGATATACTGCGACGGTGGCTTTTCCCTATGGAGACGATTCTATAGCCGCGACCAGAAGAGGGATCAAACATGGCAGCGACGGCCCCTAGGGCTGGCGATGGTGGCGGGAGGGTTGATACGATGGTAAGACTCCCTACCGTTACCCCTCAATTGGCTCCTCCTCCATATCCTCTCCAGAGAGAAACTCCTTCGACGAAACAGCATCGAAGTAGGTCGCGCTCTAGATCGCGACAGCCTGCCCTCATTTCCAGTGACCCTAGGCCTTGGACTAGTCTCTTCAAGGCTCCGGTTGGAAGTCCGGATCTAAGCTTTGAATTCTTTACTCCAGAAGTTCAGGCTGCTAAGAAGATTGTTGTATACGAGACTGCTGATTCAGCAGAGCTTATTGAGACATGGTCTATGGCGATTGTTGGCTATGTGGTAGGTCTCAAAACATCTTATTTCCCACTATCATCATTTATCAAAACTCGATGGGGAATATCGTCATTTGATCTTCATATGCTGGAGAACGGATTCTTTGTTTGCAAGCTATACTCTGAAGAAGATTTACAACGGGTCCTCGAAGGATTCTGGACTATTCGCGGCCATCCAATGATTCTACGACGCTGGTCTCCTGATGTCCGTTTGGAGTTAGATAGCCTACAGTCTATTCCATTATGGGTATCCTTTCAAGGTCTTCCTCTATATCTTTGGAGTCGACGTTTTATTGCAAAGTTATGCAGCACTCTAGGACAGCCACTCTACATCGACAAAGCAACAGCTGCTCAGACGAGATTAGCATTTGCACGAGCATGTGTACTGGTTTCTTCCGACGAAGATCTTCCAAATGAGGTTTTCTATCGTGATCTTGACGGGAACACTCGGAAGGTACATGTCTCATATTCTTGGAAGCCACAACGATGTCAGCACTGCTTATCTTTTGGTCATGCAAATGGAGCTTGTCAGCAAACTCCAAAACAAATCACAAAGGTCTATCGACCACGTCAAGCACCTCAGCAACAAAGCGAGTCTTCTCTAATGGCAGTAGCACCGATGGTGGCGAAGACTATTGAGCATTCCGACTCGCAAGGACAGCACCGCGGACAGAAAGACAAATCCAAAACTATATCTCTTCCTATAATGTCGGAGCCTTCCACAACAGAGGTTTCCCTGGGTACTAGTGGACAGGAGAAACATAAGTCAGGAACTTCATCTCTTCCAATATCATTGGATCCGTCCACAATAACTCAACAAACTCAGGCCCAAACAAATCTCGCCAGCAAGGATATTCTTCCTCAACAAACTCAGGCCACAACAAACATCGTCAACAAGGATATTCTGTCTCAACAAACTCATGCCCCAACAAACCTCTCTAGCCAGGCTACTCCAACAAGTATTATCCAGGATATTGTGCTGCAACAATCTTATCGTGCTTCAACAAACCCTGCCAATCAAGACCACATGATTCAAGGTATTTTAAAGTTTAAAAATCTGCAAGCTGTAGATGAAGTGGATAAATATAGGAATAAAGCCATAAAAGGTAAGGATATTGTGCGGGAGGAAAATACAAAACCGAAGGATAAGAAAAAGGATGGTACAGCCCATCCAAAGTCGTAAGATGAATACCTTACCACCTTTTCATTTCTTTATTACTGATGAAGATAACATGTTGGAATGTTCGCGGACTTAATAAGCCGGAGAAATGTCGGGAGCTCAATAGAATAATCAAGTCTGCCGCATGTGATATTGTTATTCTAGTAGAAACGAAAATTAAACAATCGCGCGTTCAAGCTCAAAAGAATTTAATATGGCCAGACGCAGAACTGTTTACCAATGACTCAAATGAAACTTTTGGTAGAATATGGGTCTTATGGCATCCTAACTCTATTAATGCTTGGTTTATTTCTGCTACTGATCAATTCATTCATCTTAAGGTAGAGGACAAAAAGAATGGCTGTCAATTCAATTTCACTGGTATATATGCTTCAAATAGTATGCAAGAAAGAAATACTCTTTGGTTTGACTTGACTAATATTGTAAATGGCTGTCTCAATGTACCTTGGATTGTTCTTGGAGACTTTAATACTGTTCGGTACACAAATGAAAAAGAGGGGGGTAGACAACTTTCAGAAAGCCAGCTTCAAAGTTTTAATGATTACATTGATACTGCAGCTTTGTTTGATATGAAATCTGTGGGTAATTGGCTCTCCTAGAGTAATCAAGGTGCAGCTAACAGAAAAATAATGGCTCGACTTGATAGGTGTTTGATTAATCATGAATGGTTAACAGTTTACCCAGATTCACTTCTTGAGTATGGTGCTCCTTTGTTTTCTGACCATTCTTTAATGTATATACACGCAGACAAAGCGACACCAAGAGGCAAGAAACCGTTTAGATTCTTTAACATGTGGAGTACTCATCCTCAATTTCTTGATGTTATCAGATCTGCTTGGAATGTTAACGTGCATGGATCCCCCCCTTACATCTTATGTCAAAAGCTCAAAGCCTGTAAAGCAGCACTAAAGGAGTGGAATACAAATACCTTTGGCAATATTACCACCACAGTTCAATTTTGCAGGAAGGAACTAATGTCATTGCAACATGAGCTGCAACTTCAGCCAAATGATGAGAATATTATCTACAAAGAGACAGAAGCTAGAAATAACTTCATGCAAGCCTTAAAACAGGAGGAAAGTTTTGCAAAGCAGAAGTCTCGACAGCATTGGCTTACACTAGGAGATTCCAATACTAAATTTTTCTATGCTTCAATTGCTACTCGAAGGGCTGTTAACCGTATCAGCAAATGCAGAGACAAAGATGATAATCTTATTGAGAATTTAGATGAGGTTAAAGCACACACAGAGAAATTTTTTTATTCCTTACTCAATCAAGCTGGGAAAACTAATAACATTCATGTGGAGACGACTAGAAAACTTGATTCGGAAGCTATTTCAATCCTCAATGCCCCAATTACAGACGACGAAATTGTATGTGTTGTCTTTAAGTCACCAAAGCACAAAAGCCCAGGTCCAGATGGATTTCCAGCTGAATTTTACCAAACTGCTTGGTCTATTATTAGAAATGATGTGATCAAGGCTTGCCAACATTTTTTCTCTTCAGGTCAAATTCTTAGAGAGATGAATTGTACTTTTATTTCTTTAATCCCGAAGAATGCAGGGGCAGATTCACTAGAGAACTATCGACCCATATCATTATGCAACTTTATTTACAAGATCATCTCCAAAGTATTGGCAAATAGAATGCAAAAGGTAATACACAAGATCATTAGCCCAAATCAAGCTGCTTTCATTAAAGGGAGAAGTATACATCATAACATTTTGCTTGCTAATGACTTGGTCAAAGATTTGCATTCAAAAGCAAGAGGGACAAAAATATGTTTTAAAGCTGATTTACGGAAAGCCTTTGATTCAGTTAATAGGAAATTTATCTATAAGATGCTCCTCGATATGAACTTCCCACAGCATTGGGTTAATTGGATTCAATCTTGCCTGGAAACTCCAAAGTTTTCGATACTCTTTAATGGCTCACCTATTGGTTTTTTTGGGAGCACGAATGGCATCCGACAAGGTGATCCACTCTCTCCGTATCTCTTTACTATTGCGATGGAAGGACTTAGCTGTATGTTGGAACATGCAGTCTTAAATGGCAGCATTAAGGTACCCAATGCTGGCTCTATTCATATATCACATATAACATTTGCAGATGATTTACTTATCTTTCCCCTAAATGATCCAACTTCAGTAAAGAACCTGGCTACTATTATGAATGACTTTGGTATGGTTTCTGGACTTCAGTTAAATCATGCGAAAAGTAAAGTATATATGAGCCCTTACGTTGAGGATAAGGTCTTTATTGCACAAACTTTGGGGGTTAGTGAAGGAAGCCTGCCAGTTCCTTATTTGGGTCTCCCGCTCATATCCACAGGCATTCACAAAACCCACTGTCAGCCTATCCTGCAAAAAATAAAGAATAGAATTTCTTCTTGGAAAAATAGGCTTCTATCAAAAGCAGGACGACTCGAACTCATCCGTTCTGTATTGCACTCCTACTCTATATATTGGTGTAATGCATTTCTTTTGCCTACTGGACTTCTCCAAGATATTGAACGGTTATTAATGAACTTCTTCTGGAATGGCACAAATGATAAGGCAATGCATATGGTAAATTGGGATAGCATTTGCAAACCGAAAGATGAAGGGGGGCTAAACTTGAGAAATACTAGAGATTGAAATCAAGCATGCCTGGTACAACAATTGTGGGATCTTTTGCAAAACAAATGTTCCTTATGGTCACAATGGGTTTCTGCTAGGTATCTTTCAAAGGAATCAATCTGGGAAATTTCAACAAGAACATACCACTCTGCAGCTTGGAAAGGAATTTTAAAGGCAAGGAATTGGCTAATCAAACATATTTCGTATGCAATCTCTTCTGGAACTAGTACTAATATGTGGTACGATCCTTGGGTGAATGGGAAGAGTATATTTCAATTAAATGGCGACAGAATACGAAAAGATCTTGGGGCTCCCAAAGATTGGAAGGTTTCCGAGTTCATTGCTAACGGTACTTGGTGTCTCCCTAATCCTATTTCTCCCGAAATGTTATCACTTTGGCCGACTATCATAGCTATTCCAATCAGGAACAACTCTTCAGATACACTTATTTGGCCTCATGACAATGGCAAATTTAGTGCCACATCCGCATGGAATCAAATTAGGCAAAGAAATAACAAGTGGGTCCCAAGCAGTTGGACATGGGATCGACCGGGATCACAAAGACACTCGTTATGTACATGGCAGGCCTTTCTCAATAAACTACCTACAATAGACAATATGAAAAGAAGAGGTATCTATCATGTTAACCGATGCTCCCTTTGTTTGCAACAAGAAGAAACTATTGACCACCTCTATTTTGCTTGTGATTATACAAAATGGATATGGAAGGAGATTCTCCAGCGATTTGAACTCAATAGACTGCCGCAACCAAACTTGCACCAAGAACTAGGCGACCTTATGCAATGTTTCTCAAGAAAAGGGCCTCTTACACAACTGGCAAAGGTTACTTTCAGATGCGCTATTTGGTGGATGTGGAAGGAGAGATGTAATAGAATCTTTGAATATCAACACACAAACAATGCTCAGCTCTTGAAAGAGATTATTAGAGACTCAAGATCCTGTATGGAGCATGATCTCAAAACCGAGCACTTCACCCGAAGAGAAAAAGATATTTTTATCAAATTTAATTTTGCTATTAGCTAAAGATCTTGGGAATGATGCCAAATAATGTACCCACAGGTAGTTATAGTCTACAACATGTGTAGTCATAACTATCGCATTCGCACTCTATGAGTTACTTGGCTTTGTCTATGACTTGTATAGATAAAGCTAGTTGTAGAAACTTTACACATAATAAATTTACTTTTACTTACCAAAAAAAACAGTAACTGGGTTAGAATGCCTAGAAGAACCGATCCCCCTCAACCTGAACCAGAACCGGAAACACCAGTCTTTAGGGGTACCCAATCTCCTCCGATCTGTCCCTTTGAGGAAACACATCCATTTTAGCAAACTCATACATAATCTATCGAAGATATTGGGATTCGGATGGACCGATTCGAATAAAGACAAGAACGGCTTGAACATCGACGAGATCAAATCCTATCTGAGCTGCAGCAAATTCATCGACAATTTGACTCTTTATTTAGGCACTTTAATTTTCCACCTCATGAATGAGCTTGTATGAACACAATCATCTGTTGTTATTGCAAACTCCTTATGTTACTCACCATGATGGGCTTTGCCTTGATCCTTGATATGGTTACCTGATATATTTTGTGAGCATATGCATAGTTACAAACATCTCTCATTGTTTATCTCGGATTTTACATTGAAACTAAATGTTTTGAAAACCTTGTGCCTTGATTTCCATGATAAATATAATTTGAGAAAGTGATATACCAATGCAGTTGATAAGTCATGACATTGCCATGATATTGATACTAAACATCAACTAGCTGATATTTTTACAAAACCTCAAAGTGAAGAGCAATTTGATTTCATAAGAAGAGAATTAGGAATGTTGATGTGTCTGAATACATAAACTAGTTAAAATTATTTTTCGGACTTTATTGAATGATCAAATCACTTGATTGTCATTACATGCCTAAATAACATGTTGGAAATTGTGTTGAATACAAAAATATTGTCTTCATGATTGTATTTGAAAATATGTAGCATAGTCTTGTCCGAATGCATGAAAGAGTTCATTTCATTTTCCGATTCGCTTAACAATTAGAATGCTAAAAATCGGATTTTCTCATACACTCTTATGAAAAATATTTCTTCTGAAATGAATTTGATGAAATAATTCCTGCTTATGAATTCCATCTTGAAATATGGATGATAGTATTTTTACTTGCAAAAAGCTGTTTCACACACATATCTTGACTCTAAGTAAAACTCACAAATAGTTGGTATCACAAATGGCTTTCCTCCTTCATGCAAAAAGATTATAACAAAAAAAGGAAGAAGTATTCAAAGCAATCTACGTATCATGCCTTCCTTTATATGCTTGATAATTTGCTTATATTATTCCCCTGATATCACAACTACCATGCTTTTTGTTGATGACAAAGGGGGAGAAATATATGAATTGATACTATAAACACTGATGCTATGATTATGCCATGCTTGCATCACCAAGAGATATATGAACAGATGCTATGATTTGTATCGTGTCAAGATATCAAACAAAAACTTGCATCGAAATTCTACGAGTTGATATCTTACCATGTGATGAAATGCAATACTTGCTACAATATTTGAAATGTGTACATCATGTAATGATATCAAAATCTTACTTCGTAGCTTTACATGTTAATATCTTACAATATGATGAATTGCTACTATTACCATCATTCAAACTT